>NC_060145.1:50228859-50853859 GCF_021461385.2 Schistocerca piceifrons | reverse complement strand
GCCAGCAATATGTGTCTGGCAGTTTGCAGACCCCCAAGATCAACAATGCAACTGGATTTTACTCCATAATAAGTCAGAGCAAACTTCTTCTTATGTAACACACAGTTTAGCTGCACGTTTTACAAAACGGTAGCATCATTCAGCTGTCAACCGAGACTAAATCAGTCAGTTCTCGAGCTTCACCACGCTAAGCCAATCACGTGCGATGTGCTCACACTGTACTGACAATTCACACAACTTCGTTCGAGAGCTGTCTCTGCCCAAAAAGTGCGGGATACCGTCGCTAAGATTGATTTGCTGGTATTCCGTTCACAATTAATGTTTTCTTCTAAATGTAATCGCCTATAATACACAATACATAATTTTACAGTCGTTTTAACATTCTAAGCTTTAAAAAAAATAAATATGACATAATATGTTTAATTAATATTAGTTTAGTAAATGTGTAACTTAGGTTGTTCGCCATATCCACATGTGGGGGCAGCACGTTACGGTGATTTTTAACCTACCCGTTTTTACAACCAGATTGCGTTATTGCGACCGCTAAATCGACTGAGCTCCTACACTATGCAAGTCTCATGCAGCGTTTCTTTCAGTGCCAGCGGGCGACTACTTCAGTGGTGCTAACTGTGACGTGGTATAATGATCAACAATTTACCTGATCGAAATTTAGTAATTCTGGTAGTAAATCTATTGTTACAATTTTAATGATAACTGTATCGTTACACATGCCCGTCTATTTCATCTCGGGTTGTCAAAATAAACACAAGATGAAATCCCATATGATCATGTACATAGGTTACATTATGCACTAGTTAACTGTTGGTCCAGTGTGCAGAATCTAATCTCGTCTTAATGATAAATGCAAAAAAATTAATTATGTAGAATATTGTACATTTTACGCTATTTACATATTTTAGTCAATACACATTATTATATAGTAGTTATTGAATTTTAGTTCTCATATTACCTTTTAGAAGTATCTTTTAGATAAAGTAACTCAATATTACTATACCTTTGTCATTTAAACTCAAACATATTGTTATCTCTTACATGAAGAATTACACAGAATTCCGGTTAACATTGTCTCCTCAATGCCTTTGATCTTCCTTTTCTCTACAAACTATTACGTCCACCACTTTTTTATACTTCATACATTATGAACAATCAACATTTCTGTTCAGTGTTCCATTATCAACAATATTTCATTCTGAAATATAAAATAAGATATATGTTTAATTTTAATTATGTTTTAACCAAATTCTTAGAATATACAACACATCTTTGAAATTCTCTACAGGTCGTTCTGCAAATTCTTACTATCTTATGGTGTTGCTACTTTGGTATAAACAACTGCATCATCTGTGAATAGCCTTAAAGAGCATCTGACACTTCCTACTATATGAATATTGTAAACAGCAACGGTCCTATCACACTTTCCTGTGGTACTCCGGATATTACTCTCACATCTGTTGATTCAGTTCCGTTAAGAGCTACGTGCTGAGTTCTATCTGCGAGAAACTCTCGAATCCAATCGCTGGTCTGCTTCGCTACTCCGTAAGCTCGTATTTCTTTCATTAAACGGCAATGCTGGGTGGGTCAAATGCCTTACTGAAATCAAGGAACACAACATCAGCCATTGTCCACTGCGCTGTGGATCTCATGAAGGAACAGAGCGTGATGAGTTTCGCAGGATCTCTGTTGAGGATCTGTCTTATGGCATTTCTTAAAAACGGAAATGACCTGCGATTTTTTCCAGTCGTTAGGTACCTTTCGTTGCATAAGCGATCTACGAAAAATTACTGCTAGAAGGGGAGCAAGTTCTTTTGCATAATCTTTATAGAATCTAATAGGTATCTCATCTAGTCCTGAAGCCTTTCCACTACTAGGCGATTGTAGCTGCTTTTCAATTCCGCAATCATTTATCTCAATATCTGCATTTCGACGTTCGCATGGCGATGGATAGGAGGAACAGTGTTACTATACAACCACTACTTCCAAAACTAAATCATTCTTTACACTGTTCCTTTTTATGTGTAACAACAGAGACAGACCATGTATTTTCCTAATATCAACGCAATGTCAGATTCCAGATCACTAATTGCAAAATACTACACATGGTTCTATCCGTGACTTATCACAGTTCAATTTTCATTTGACTGTTCACAATATTTAATAGAGTGCATAGTTTAGGTAGTAGGCACTGGGATGGAGTATATTAGCCACCTCATACGAACCACTATATACAGGGAAAATCCAATAATTTCAGCGGGAATTTCTTAAATTTCTCATGTAATGTGAATAACACTAGGTTTCCAATCTGAATTTTAGTTAATTTTCCTTTTTCATCATTTCTTCTCTTACCTTTTATCGTGTGATTTTCTGTGCATTCCCTAATTAATTTCTTTTTGTGTGACAACAAGACATCTCTCCTAGCCCGAAACCTTACATTCTCCTCTATAATATTTGGCTCTTCCTTTCCCATTATAATTTCGGTGTGTATGACTCCTGTACATACAAGTCCTAAGTTCTTTAAAACGTTCTCGATATCTCATAAATATATTTTCGCAAACTACTATGTTTGTCATGACAAAATGTCTGACAAAGGCTACCAATGTCCCTCATGCACCACTCTCAGGGTTTACTCGCTACATGGTCCACTGCTACATATTTTAGTTTTACCTTATGTTCCTGTATACTACTGTTGTGGGTTCAGTGATCGAACCCAGAACTACAGATGGCTGAGCTGAAGCGGGGACCCACCACCCCGCATTTCGTTAGGAGGCTGAGCAAGTACAAGAGCGGCGAGGGACAGTGCAGGGTGATACAGCGATATTCGGTAGCATTGTTTTACTCAGCTAATTTACAGTATTAAATGGGTAGTGTCAGCATGCTGCCCACAGCGCTGTTCCACGAGTGCAGCTGGCTCAGCAACTCCTGGTATCCCAACACTGCTGCTGTTGTCATCAAGGCAGTCAGCTGGAAGTCGACTGCGCTCTGCCCGGTCACCGCCCACTGATGCGTCGCGTCTTGCGCCACATAGCTGTCCACGATTCTGGAGACCGCTACAGTCTCTGGTCCTCACTGCCCTCTGCCCCATTTGGCCTGCTCTGTCCGACCATGGGACGAAGGTGGATGTACTGGTCACCCGCGGAGCTCGGACCACTGTTGCTCCCAGGATAGGCCCAGACTCGAACCCGTGCCCTCCAGGACACTGTGCCACAACTTGCTGCTAGTGGTGCTTGCTGTATGCAACACCCGCCGCCGTCTCTGGGACTGCTGCAGTGCTGCTGCACCTCTCGCAGGAAACGCCTCGTCAGACCCTGGTATGTCAGGTGGGAAGTGAACATGGTCTGTAGACTGGAGTGGAACCGATTCCCTCCTGGATCTGCTGCAGACCGCTGTCTCTGCCCTCTTTCAGGGAGACTGTATGATCTCTAAGATCCAGGCTGCCATACTGTCCTGCCCCCATGTTGTGTCCCCAGAGGTGGAATACAGCCCAAACAAGTACATAGAAACAAAGTACAAGTCTATGCCAAATACTTATAACCTTGCTGCCAGAATGGCCCCTATAAGCGTAGACCAGAGCCGGTCCGACCCCATGCTCGACTGACCTGTCACACTCTCCCTCTAGCTAAAATTGCCCGTCTATTTATACTGGTGTTCCCCTCGCTTCTGATGTAATGTCAGAGAGAGACACACATCAGCCACTTATCAATCCCCCTCCTGGCTCTGGCCTAGTGCCCCGTCTCATACATCGCAATAACTTCAAGCAACGCTGCAGTTTCCTGCCTCGTTGTTGCACCACTCAAAACAAATTGTGCATTAAATACTGCCGTCGCAGCTCCATGTGTGCGAGTGCTATGTTTACACTGCCTGGCCTGCTGGCTGTCAACTGTTACCACACTCTGCCAGTGGTCCCAGATTCCATCGTTCAACCGCACCTTCATTGACTTCTGATAATATTTCCGTTTCCCTCGACTAGGACTGACACTAATGCAGCACTACTTTTACATTTATGTGAAATAAAATGGAAACTATTACCCTACAAACGACCTTAGGTTCGCCTATCTCTTGATGTAATCTCATACCATTTTATCACATACTGCTCTACTAGTGTCTCTTCTCATGGGATAAAACTTAAATGCATTTGGGGAACACATCCATTGCTACTAAAGTATGAAAAGCCCTGTTCTTCTTGAAACTTCCTGGCAGATTAAAACTGTGTGCCCGACCGAGACTCGAACTCGGGTCCCGAGTTCGAGTCTCGGTCGGGCACACAGTTTTAATCTGCCAGGAAGTTTCATATCAGCGCACACTCCGCTGCAGAGTGAAAATCTCATCCTGTTCTTCTGGATAATCAAGAGTTATTAATTCTAAAAATTTTTTGCTTACTACGCAGGAGCTTTCATGGGATGCCACTCATGTGTTTGGTTACCTTACTTTTTTACACAAGCCACAGGTATTTATTTGCTAGTGTACTCTCCTTGGCATGTTATTGAAATACACTAATTCCATTAACCAGTCTATACAGAAGAATGCTGAAGATTAGATGGGTAGATCATGTAACTAATGAGGAGGTATTGAATACAATTGGGGAGAAGAGGAGTTTGTGGCACAACTTAACTAGAAGAAGGGATCAGTTGGTAGGACATGTTCTGAGGCATCAAGGGATCACCAATTTAGTACTGGAGGGCAGCGTGGAGGGTAAAATTCGTACAGCGAGACCAAGAGATGAATACACTAAGCTGATTCAGAAGGATGTAGGCTGCAGAAGGTACTGGGAGATGAAGAAGCTTGCACAGGATAGAGTAGCATGGAGATCTGCATCAAACCAGCCTCAGGACTGAAGACCACAACAACAACAACTTTTTCTTCCAGATCGACGGTAACTTAAATCGAAACAACCAGTTAAAGTTACTACATGCTCATCTGGCCAACAAACTCTCCGTACACCAGACATTTCTTCTCTCTTTCAGAACAATATATAATTAAAAACACAGTAATACTTATTGATATATTTACTACCAAGTTCAGATTTAACTAATTTAAGAAACTGGTCATTATTCCAGTCTTTTCTTAAGTTTTTAACAACAATTTTGATTTCTTTTTGAGGTTTAATTATTTTTATGTAATACATTCTCTTGCGCCCTTCTGGTCCTAATCCATCTTCATCTCCCTTCATTCCCACTGACAATCTTGGGGAAGGATCAGGTACCACATTCTTTTCACCTTATATGTACTTTATTTCAAAGTCAAACTGCTGTAGATGCAGTATCCACCTTGTTAACATTTTATGTAGAAGTTTACACTAGCTAAGGAATGTTAGTGCTTGGTGGTTGGTGTGAATTACAATATTGTGTCCCAATAAACAACTGTAAAATTTTGTAAAAGCCCAAATCATAGCTAAGGTTTCTCTTTGTGAACTTTTGCTATTTTATTCGCACTTACTATCCTATGAGAAAAGGGTATGGATTTTCTTTCCTCTGTGTTCCTTACTTGAAATAATTATGCTCCTAAACCATAAGTATTTCATTTTGTTTCCAGACTAAATGGCAATTCGAAAACGGGATGACTTAAAAACTTTCTTGACTCTATTTTGCCTTTAACTTTTCAGAAGCCTCCTGATATTCTTCTGTCCAAACAAACGCCTTACCCCTCTTTAGTAAACCATTCAGAGCTGAGCATGCTCTGACACAAATTTGTCAAACTACACAATTCTAAAAAAAAAGATTTTTAAACGTTTTCTGCACCTGGAAATAGGGAATTCTTTAAGTGCTTTGTTTTTCCTGGGTCTTCCTTAATTCACCCACTTTTGATTAAGTATCCTAAAGACATAATTTTACTCCTTGAAAACTCAGACTTCTTTAACCTCAAGGCGATTCCACCTTTGTACATTTCTTGGAATACTTCTCTCAAGAAATCAAAACGCTCCTTCCAACCTCTAGCAGTTATTAGTGTTCCATCTATGTACATAGTAATTTTGCCACACGGATCTTTACCCAAAACTTTATCCATCGCATATATAAAAATGGACGGAGATGTATTTAAACCAAATTCGTAACACAGTATTGGTAGCCCTTGCCACCAAACAGAAAAGCTCCTCATTTTGTTATCCCAGAAGAAAAAATACAGCTAGTCATTCTTCAGCCGTTTCATAGCTATTGTAACTTCATACTATATTTCGCCAATGATAATGTTCTATGTGTTGTCCTCCATGATACAACAGTTTCCACATGCCACCTACTCTGAAACTCCACAAGCCTGTTACTCGCTTAACACCTAGAAAACTGCCAACATTGAGCTCCCCATTTCACTTCAGGGGCCACAATCAATTTCTTCATTCATGCCACACTGGGGCCTTCAATGAGCTTGACAGTGGCAAGACGTTAAACGCAGGGGTAAGTCTTTTATCATAGCTAGAAGTGAACTTTTGATGAGAAATGGTCAAACTGATTAAGAAGTAAAATAATATGAATTATCTAATACATAAGCACTCAGATGCCAATAAACTGAAGAAGATTTAAAACAAAAGAATTTTGTTTGTCTATGTCATTTAAGTCATGTGGATCAAAACGAGTATCTTATATAAAAAAGAAAATAGATCCTGAAGGAACATGTTACGCAATCTCTTCACTGTGTAAATGCAAATCAGTAACCCCACAAGGGAGATCTGAAGAAATAAAATCTGCTTATGAGCTATTATAACAAAACACCATTGTACTAGACAGTACAAAGACTCTGTCGATACCCCAATCAAAAAACAATAATGCTTCAGACATATCTACAATCAGGTAGACATTCTGAATGAATCGAACACATAAATTATACAATGTGCAACATTCTAAATCTGTAAGGTACTACACTAAGTTCTAATTATCCTAGCTATAGTGATATAATATGACAAGAATCGCAGATAGTACGAACAAAAAATGTTGACAAGCGCTGCTTGAAAATGTTCTAGAAAAGATACTTACATGTATCTGTGGTATCCTTCATGATTACAGCAACCTTTTCTGACACTAGCTGGAATACCAGGCATTCCTCAGGTTAGAATACGTCGAAGGGTTGATGGCATGAGGACACTTCTCCCTATCAGATATATAAAGATGTAGATTCCATTAAATGTTTATTGTATATAGTGTATACCAAATTGATCACTCACAGATGCGACAAATTATTTTTTTTCTTCAAAGCTGTAGTTCATCAGCTGCAGAATATTTCAACAAAGACAAAAGCCAGTCCCAGCGACACAAGAAAACCTTTATTTTGTTCATTTTCCCAGTTGTGACGTTTTAAACTGTCATCTTCAGAAGCGAAATAGTCTTAAATCATTAACTAGCCAATGTCAAAATAAGAAACAAACGGTAGTGTCCTTTGCCATATAGTCAATAAGATGGAGTGATATCTCTCGAAGTATGTGATTTGTGTGACGAGTGGCAAACAATGAAATGTCCAATTTCACATTGTACATAGTTTAAACTGTCAAAACTGGTAAGGTGAACCAAATAAAAGTTTTCTTGTGCAGCTGACTACTGACTTTTAACTTTGTTAAAATATTGTTATTTTAAAAAAAAGGGCACACAATCAAAAGTTATTTGCATTTATAGGAAATTTAATTTATACTGTTCACACATATTTTCATATTTCCATGTGTTCACTACAGTAGCTTGTATCCTATATTTTCAGTTTTATTGCTTCGACTACAATGAACAAATTTTAAGCTGATCCAACTCTTGAGCACCCGATGTAAAATTGGCCATGTGCAGAGCATGATTCATTTGAGTTCACACTACAGTATTTGAATTTTGGGTTCTAAGCTTTTTATTGATAGCCCTGCTGTAAATCAGCTTCACTGGAAACAACAAAAATAACAAAACACCATTTTATCCGAATTCACTTTACATTTTCAATAATGAATTTTTCGAAATCGATGTATATTTGAATACTCTCTTTTAATTTTTTGGTATTTTTCTCATTGATCCACTCTTGATCATCATTAAAATAAGAACTGCAGTTTATACTGAAATCGAAATGCGTTGTATTCGATATAGATATTGCACAACATTTAAATGTGTTAGATATTGGAAACTGAAGAAATTTGAATATCCTAAAATTTTCTGTAAGAGTAAATTTTGGAACATGCTAGAATATTCTAAAACAATTTTATAAAATTTGGGAAGGTCTAAACTACAATTTTGTATTCAACTACAGAATCATACAAGTCTCACAAATAGGTCAGGAAATGAATTAATCATATTTTTTGGTTACATAGTGTCATACTCAATCTATCAAGCTACATGTATTCTACATGCTAGCAATAAGTTTGCAAATAATTCTGAGTGAAAGACGTTGAGTACAAATTAAGTGATCGCCACGACATTAGGACTCATTATCTGTACAGTATGGGTTTCACAGGAAGGGTATCTTGAATGGAAATAATTAAATAGTGTACATTTCATTTGAATTCTCAATGAGTTTCAAAAGAGTGGAAGGCACTACTCGACAGAATGTTACTTTCTTAATTCAACCCTAAACTGCACCTCAGTGTCTACATTAAATGGAATACTCACAGGAACATTTTGACACACATATCTACCAATACATCTGACACATTTTTATAATAGTATTAATCGACTGAAATTATTATAGAGGTTCCTTTAGTGTTAATGTTCGTGTTTGTCAGTGTTTCTTGAAAGATGTTATTTACTGCTAACAATAAAGTCGTTAACGAACATATTTCTCTCTCTCTCTCTCTCTCTCTCTCTCTCTCTCTCTCTCTCTGTGTGTGTGTGTGTGTGTGTGTGTGTGTGTGTGTCTGTCAGAAAAACAAATGTAGTAAGCATCACTTTCAGAAATTTGCGGCCAGATTTAATTCTTATAATAGGAGTTAGGATTCTATAAAATAATATAAATTTAAGCTCTTAGAAAATTAAGAATGATTTGATGATTTATTAGTAATGGAAATATGTAGGATAAACTCTTTCCTACTTTTTTATACCACCTATACCATTAATTATATGTTCAGTACAGTTGACATACATAGCTGAGCAAAATTACTTCCTTTTTTCCGGGAAGTGTGTTTTCAAACTAATGTTGTTATGCACTTGCTGTCTTAAAAACTGAAAAATGTTTACTTATTGTATTTGGGTTCTTCAAAAGACTATTTTGTAAGCATGTGGCGTTAAACATAAAGAACTTAACTGAGTGTATTGAGTCTTCTCAAAACTTAGCAGTAACCCATTAGTCTTGCACTATCTGTCAGTGTTCTCAAATATTTGATGAGCTACATTACCTCAAAAAGTACTACTTTTCAGTACCACACTTGTACTATCAATAAAATATATAAAATCTGCATTGATTGCAGAAGATTGGAGATACAGGGGAACTAAAATTCAACCTTTTTGTACACCACATCTGAGTGTTCAAATTCTAATTGTCTGTTGCTATGTGAAAATGAGACCTGTTAAAGCAAATGTAACTTGTTCGGCTGCCAAACGTTTATTGAATCTAAACTGTTTCCTACTGAAAATTTTTCTGTCTACTAACCATTTATAAATTCAACTGTACATAGCATACTGAAAGTTTTTTTGAAAAAAGCTGAAAGTATTGACATCGTTTGCTAATTACTCAGTATTATTGTCTCCATTACTTTGAAAGCAAGTGGCCATAGCCTTTTCATATTCTGAGCAATTGTAATTCTCGAGTACTCTAGAAATTATACAAAAATTGTGGTCTTGTAATTGCAAAGTGCCTCCCACATGTTCTACCTAATTAACTCTTTTATGATTCACTAACTTTTTGACCAGTTATTACACATTCGATAGAATGTGTTTAATATTTTCTCTATTTTTTGGAAATTTTGTAAGAGTTAGAGACTATATAAACCAAGACTGACTTTCAGAGTAAAACGTCCTACTTATCATTCTAGAATTTTTCAGTAATGAAAATGTAAATCACTAAAATGGATATCGATCATGAAAACAAACGACAGTCCCAGTCCGTTTCCAGTGTGACGAATTTCCGTGATTTGATTAATAATATATCAGCTGATTCTTCCATGTTTTCTCGGTAGAAATACGTAATGATTAATAAACACCATTATATTTCGTAGGTCTTACATGGAACATACTCAATATAGTAGTTGTCATTTATTATTGCTAACAGTGTGAATACTGTTTGTATACCAGGCACACTTTATGTAGATTACTGTCAATATAAATAATTATATGAAATGCGCAACAGTGTGATTCTGTATTATTATTTCCTGAAAACTAGCAAATGAAAGAAACATAGCATGACAGTATGCAAAAACTGAATTAGAAATACTTCTTGTGAAAGTAAGGTAATAAATGGGACGGTAATCTCGATCGGTTTTTCAACCGCACTGCGCCATCTTCACTGCAGTGGCAATCGTTTTATTGTGTGTTGCTGAATATAAACATCTCACAGAGGGCGCTAACACAATTTATCTCAGTGTCATCGACAACGTTTCAAAAGTGCACATGTGTTTTTCATTCTGCGCTCTTTTCGTAAATCGTCAAGTAATTTCGGTACCCAACTTGCACACAATATGCAATCTCCTAACCACCAGTGACAGTCGTGTAAGTAGTGATGAGTCAAACACGTAAAATTAATTAACCATAGTACAAATAGTCGACCAAATAGTTTTTGTTCCATTTGTTGCAGTTTCAGCGATCTTGGTAGAAGATTTAATGCTGCATCCATTGTCCTACCAGTTTTTTCATCAATTTTTAACGTCTCGACACCGACAGCTAACACTTACTTCACTCGTTATGACAGACCCATAACGTCTACTGATGAATTTAAGGCAATTGTAGAATCTCTTACACACATGAATGGAATAACAATGATGGAAGCAACGATTTCCTGGGCAATGTTATGTGATCTAACCGCGGTCTGATCGCCAGATATAAGTCATCACTGGCTTCTTAAGTGATGTTGCATTCGTGCAACTTTGTTCTCAGCTGCCAGCAATAAATATACTATATATATATAAGCAATTTGCACATATGCAGATGGAAATAGTATTACGTACACAAGGTGGAAGAGGCCAGTGCATTGGCGGAACTATCATTTGTACTTAGGTAATTCAAGTGGAAAGGTTTCCAAGGTGGTTATCATTGCACGATGGGAATTAATAGACTTTCAATGCGAAATGATAGTTGGAACTAAGCACATGGGACACATGGACACATGGGACTAAACACATTTCGGAAATCGTTCAGGAATTCAGCATTCCGAGATCCGCAGCCTCACGAGTATGCCGAGAATACTAACTTTCAGGCAGTAGCTCTCACCACGGACCATGCAGAGGCCGACGGCTTTCACTTAGGGACCGAGAGCAGCAGCGTTTGCGTAGAGTTGCGATTGCTAACAATCAGCACTACGTGAAGCAACCGTAGAAGCCAACGTGAGATGTACAACGAACGTATCCATTAGGACAGTGAGGCGAAAACTTGGAGTTAATGATCCATGGCAGCAGACGGTCGCCGCGAGTGCCATTACGAACAGCATGGGATACCTGCAACGCGTTTTCTGGCCACGTGACCATATCGGTTGGACATGGACAACTGGAAGACAGTGTTGTCTGATGGGTCCCGATATCAGATGGTAAGACAAAATGACAAGATTCGAGTCTGGCGCAGATCGCACGAAGCCATTGAACAAAGTTATCGACAAGGCACTCTCCAAGATGGTGACAGTTCCCTAAAGGTGTGGGCTGTGAAACTTCCTGGCAGATTAAAACTATGTGCCGGACCGAGACTCGAACTCGAGACCTTTGCCTTTTGCGGGCAAGTGCTCTACCATCTGTGGGCTGTGTTTAGATGTAATTCATTGGTCCAACTGAACCATCGTATGACTAGAAATTCTTATGTTCGGCTACTTGGAGACTATTTGGAACGATTCATGCACTTTGCGTTCCCGAAAGACACTGCAACTTTCGTGGATAACAATGCACCATGTCACTAGGACACAGTTCTTTGCGACTGGCTTAGAGAATATTCCAGACATCTAGAGAGTATAATTTGACCCTTCAAATCGCCTACCATGAGTCCCATCGTATATTTATAGGACATAATTGAGAGGTGTCCGCCAGGTTAGCCGAGAGCACTGCTTCCTAAACTCGGGTAGGCGCGCCAGCCCCGGCTCGAATCCGCCCTGCGGATTAACGGGAAAGGCATACTGGCCAGCCTGAATGAGGGTTATAGGCGGTATTCCACATCCCACTAGGTGAATACCGTGCTGGTCCGCACGTTCAGCCTCAGTTACATGACTCGGAGACATTTGAAAAGACGTTTGCACTATTTCACGGTTTACTCTAGTCGCAGACAGCGGGGTTACCCTACTTCCATCCTGGGGAGGTGCGGGGTGGCGACAGGAGGGGCATCCGCCCACCCTCTGAAACTAACATTGCCAAATTCCATAGCAACAACTCAGACCCAGCAGTAGCTGGAATAGGGTCTGGATACAAAAAAATTAGAGGTGTGTTCATGCGCAAAGTCCTGCACCGGCAACACTTTCGCAATTGTGGGTGGCTATAGAGACAGCATGGTTCAGTATTTCTGCAGGTGGCTTCCAGCGATGTGTGGAGCCCATGCCACGTCGGAATGCTGCATTACGCCGGGAAAAAGGAGGCTCGACACGATATTAAGAGTTATTGCAGGACTTCCGTCACCTCACTGTGAAAGCAAACAGGCCTTAACTTTTGAATACGACTAGTTTATGAACTGTTGCTAAAACTCACATGTGTATGAAATTACTTCTCATTTACTGATTAACAGCATCAAACAGAAATTTGAGAAAAATTTTTATTCACTTCTCGCTGGCAAGGGTGTGACTGGTGACTTCTAAATTCATTATGGGTGAGGAAGACACCCCTTCACCCCCCCCCCCCCCCCCCGAGTCCTTTCGTATCCCCTCCTGTGCCTTTCCCTACTTCCTGTTGCGTCTGCGCACCACCCGCCCCCCCTCTTATGGGTCCTCGTCCTCCATCGGCTCCTTTCCCCCCTCCCCTATTTCTTTTTTTTCATCTCCTCCCCCCCCCCCCCCATTTCCTTTCCCATCATTTGTCCAGGTTCCCCCCGTCTGCCCTCGGCTGTGGTATGTCATATTTGTGCCAATTTTTTAGTGCAGTGTTCAAGTAAATGTTCAGTGTTGTTCGTCTTTCGAAAGTGTTGCGAATGGAAACCATGCTGTCGCTGGGTGTGAATTTTATATCTCTTGCGAACAGAAACCAGATTGTCACCGTGTTTTTTCAATTGTCTATTATTTTACCTGTCTGCTTCATATGTATTTTATTAGCATCATCAACCCTTTGTTTTATGTTTTAAGTTCCACGATTTTCCGACATTTCAACATTTAAGCCACCGATTTTATCGCCTGCTTTTATTATCTATTCTCTTCATCTTTTTAAAACAAACTCTGTCGGCTGATGAGCGGCGTACTAAGCTGCTGCCAGCCCTCCCCCTTCGGGCTGTGAACCCAGGTTTACCGAAGTTACCACAGCCGGGACATTTCACTGATTCGTGTTAATACTGTCAACTTCACTCTCGTTAACGCTCCATGGCAAATTTGTTGCTTTAGTGGTAAACTGCGAGCCTGGAGACCGTAAGGTCGTGAGATCGAATCTCAATCTCACCAAGGACTTTTTTCAGTATGCCTTTACACCAGCTTTCATCTCTGTGTGATATGAAGATATGTCAGGAGCGACACATGATCCGGACTGCATTTTATATTGTGGGTCAGCTTTCACCAGTAGGATTACTCCGGTAGGTTAATGCAAAAGTCAGCTATGTGGCTTACCACTGCAAGAAGTTGCCAATATGGTTTAGGTTCAAATGGTTCAAATGGCTCTGAGCACTGTGGGACTTAACTTCTGAAGTCATCAGTCCCCTAGAACTTAGAACTGCTTATACCTAACTAACCTAAAGACATCACACAAACCCATGCCCCAGGCAGGATTCGAACCTGCGACCGTAGCGGTCGCGCGGTTCCAGATTGTAGCGCCTAGAACCGCTCGGCCACCCAGGCCGGCAATACGGCTTTGACCGTGCGTCTTCAGTGACTCCCAGCGAATCATGGCATACGAATTATGTTCTGTTGTTGGTGTTGTGGTCTTCAGCCCTGAGACTGGTTTGATGCAGGTCTCCATGCTACTCTATCCTGTGCAAGCTTCTTCATCTCGCAGTACCTTCTGCAGCCCACATCCCTCTGAATCTGCTTAGTGTATTCATCTCTTGGTCTTCCTCTACAATTTTTACCCTCCACGCTGCCCTCAAATACTAAATCGGTGATCCCTCGATGTCTCAGAACATGTCCTACCAACCGATCCCTTCTTCTAGTCAAGTTGTGCCACAAACACCTCTTCTCCCCAATTCTATTCAATACCTCCTCATTAGTTATGTGATCCACCCATCTAATCTTCAGCATTCTTCTGTAGCGCCACATTTCGAATGCTTCTATTCTCTTCTTGTCTAAGCTATTTATCGTCCACGTTTCACTTCCATACATGGCTACACTCCATACAATTACTTTCAGAAACTACTTCCTGACATTTAAATCTATACTCGATGTTAACAAATTTTTCATCTTCAGAAACGCTTTCTTTGCCATTTCCAGTCTACATTTTATATCCTCTCTACTTCGACCATCATCAGTTACTTTGCTCCCCACATTGGAAAACTCCTTTACTACTTTAAGTGTCTCATTTCCTAATCTAATTCCCTCAGCATCACCCAACTTAATTCGACTACATTCCATTATCCTCGTTTTGCTTTTGTTGATGTACATCTTATACCCTCCTTTCAAGACACTGTCCATTCCGTTCAACTGCTGTTCCAAGTCCTTTGCTGTCTCTGACAGAATTACAATGTGATCGGCGAACCTCAAAGTTTTTATTTCTTCTCCATGGATTTTAATACCTATTCCGAACTTTTCTTTTGTTTCCTTTATTGCTTGTTCAATATACAGATTGAATAACATCGGGAATAGGCTACAACCCTGTCTCACTCCCTTCCCAACCACTGCTTCCCTTTCATACCCCTCGACTCTTACAACTGCCATCTGGTTTCTGTACAAATTGTAAACAGCCTTTCGCTCTCTGTATTTTACCCCTGACACCTTCAGAATTTGAAAGAGAATATTCCAATCGACATTGTCAAAAGCCTTCTCTAAGTCTACAATTGTTAGAAACGTAGGTTTGCCTTTCCTTAATCTTTCTTCTAAGATAAGTCGTAGGGTCAGTATTGCCTCACGTATTCCAACATTTCTACTGTTTTACGTCACGAATTTATTCGCAGTATTTGGTTGGCATTGTGGCATTTGGTGTCGTTTATGACTTTAACACCCCGAATTCTGAGAACCATACATAAGATCCGAATGAGAACAAAGGTAAGGTTGTTGCGGGAATGGCTTACACCATTTAAGAGAACGGCGTTCACAGATGCGGCTGGTCGCCTTAGAATACCGACAAGTTGGTGCTGTTTGCGACCTGGGAGGGACCTCCAGTGCGGGGGTGGTGCAGACTGGCGCGCTGGCTGGTCGCTGGCTGCCAGAACTGTCGGTGATTTGTTGCTGCCCCCGTTCCAATCCGGCCGCGGGGGCTCGGATTTCATCTCGCGCCCGCATCCATCATGGCTAATTTATTTCGTCGCTAATGATGTCGTAATTCAAACGACATTAAAACCTCGCTCTGCACCGGCGAGTAATTTACGCTACGTCGCACTCAGTGTGGGCGAAACCTGAGGCGCGCCAGTGTTGCGTTGGGACTGGGACACGCGTAATCACAGGAAGGTGACAGCTAGGTGCGGTGCGAATTATTGCTCTGTTTCGACGTGTTTATAGGCCTGACACGTGTGTAAATGTCAGTGTCTTACATACACTTACAAGTATCGGTTTATATTTGTGATTTTCTAAAATTAAAAAAGGTACAGTGAAGCACATTTTTTCTTCGACCACTGTGAAAGGTGGCATCAAATAACACCATGAGTGTGACTTTTATTGGTGGCTTAAACCGGTAGTGCTGACTGAAAATTGAAGTGTTACTGGTGGTCTTCTTTTTGCACTTGCGGATCCTTCTAACGGAACCTATTAAAGGCTTTACTTTACCGAAGTATTCGATACCCTCCAAATTCATCCAGTTTAACGAGTATTATGATTATAGAAAAGTTATTGTGTATGTTAGCAATGATTGCATAACATGTCTCCATAAACAGTCAACCCATTAAATTATACTGAATAACTGACCCACACAAAAGTGAATATCATTTGATCACTGATACAGCAAATGTCATCATGTAAAAGCACTAAGTTTATCTTAAATAATTAACATGAAGTACGACAAATAGTGGCCAACTTACGTATTTTGGATCTCCTTAAATAAAAACCTATTTGTTCACTAGGACCGTTTTCACTCAGTATTCACGTAAACCCTCCTATTTTAGACGAAACCCAATGTAATTGTTAATAATTCATGTTATTTACTTATTTATGCAAATTAGAGAAGTCAATTGACAAACTTCTAAAGAAAACGGCCTTTTTGTAACAAAGAATTATTCTGTCAAGTCAACAAATCTGTCTGCCGTTTTGATAACCTGTTAAATTATGTCACTCGGTATAAATTAATAACTTTTCTGCAGAAATTACGATAACAGATGTACATGTGACTTATAAACTATATCTCTTTTTAGTAGTTCTTTGACAAGGTTATAAATACAAGCAGCAAGAAGGGTCGGGTGCGGAGTCTGAATGTCACTTTGGTAAAGTGTATGTGTGTTATTGTTCGAGGTGGATAAACATTGCAAAGAACATGTAAAAGAAGTGCTACTTTGTGTTGTGTAATTGTCTTTGGTGGACAGTGGAATTAAGATGGCCACCAGAGTAATAAATATATGGAGTTTAAATATTTGTTGGTTTTGCTCATTATTTATCATCAAAAGCACATCAAAAACACGGGACCTCATCTTTTCACCCCTAGACAACCAGATTTAGAGCCAGCATTAGCTTCAAGACACAGCAGCGATCCAGCAAGCAGCAGCGATTACCACAATGCATTTTAATGGCGCCAACCTAACATCAAGTGCTAACAAGTTCCGTAAATGGGAGTGAAATAGCGCGATTATAGCAATATCTAAGACTAGGCGACCATTATATCCTGCAATAACATTTTTCACATGCTGGGCAATATACGAGGGTAGTTCGGAGAACAGGTTCCGTTTCGATTTTCCTTCGCGGCACGGCTATGACCGCAGCTCCGCTCATGCGCTGCAGTGTCTCCGGTGTAAGGAGAACGAAATGACGCAATTCATAGCTCGCTTTGTGTTGTGTGTCGTTCGTAATGACAGTATACAATGAAATCATTGATCGAAAATTCCGCCACATGTGAACTGAGAGCTCTGATTCATTTTCTGAATGCTAAAAACGTTAAACCGAGTGACATTAATCGACAAATCTGCGAGGTTTACGGAGAAAATGCAGTGAGTGCGTCAGTCATCAGAAGATGGGTCCCACAATTCTGATGAACTGGTTAGTGGAGTCGAAGAAATGATTAAGAGACCGTTCGTGTACGATTAATGCTACTGCTCGTGAACTTGCACAAATGTCAGAAACAGTAACTTACGAGATCACTGAATAACCGGGTTCAAATGGCTCTGAGCACTGCGCGACTCAACTTCTGAGGTCATCAGTCGCCTAGAACTTAGAACTAATTAAACCTAACTAACCTAAGGACATCACACACACCCATGCCCCAGGCAGGATTCGAACCTGCGAACGTAGCGGTCGCTCGGCTCCAGACTGTAGCGCCTAGAACCGCACGGCCACTCCAGCCGGCCGAATAACCGGCTTTCCATAAAGTTAGCGCACGTTGTGTGCAGCCTGCCGTGGTGGCCGAGTGGTTCTAGGCGCTTCAAAATGGTTCAAATGGCTCTGAGCACTATGCGACTTATCTTCTGAGGTCATCAGTCGCCTAGAACTTAGAACTAATTAAACCTAACTAACCTAAGGACATCACACACATCCATGCCCGAGTCGGGATTCGAACCTGCGACCGTAGCGGTCGCCCGGCTCCAGACTGTAGCGCCTAGAACCGCACGGCCACTCCGGCCGGCTAGGCGCTTCAGTCCAGATCCGCGCGTCTGCTGCGGTCGCAGGTTCGAATCCTGCCTCGGGCATGGATGTGTGTGATTATGTCCTTAGGTTAGTTAGGTTTGAGTAGTTATAAGTTCTAGGGAACTGATGACCTCAGATGTTAAGTTCCGTAGTGTTCAGAGCCATTTGAACCATTTGGATCACGTTGTGTGGGTATACATCTTAGTCAACAACACATAGAACAGCGGATGAACAGTGCACTTGATTTTTTAAGACGTTACAATGACGATGGCGAGAAATTTTTCATCCCAAATAATCACATGGGATGAAACTAATGTTAATTATTGCACCCCTGAAACAAAACGGCCGTAGATGGAATCCAAGCAGACTTCATTCCCAGAAGAAAGTAAACCCAATCCACTCTTAATACCCCGAAAAGTCATGTTCACAGTGTTTTGGGATAGGCAAGGCATTTACTGACAGATTTTTTACCACGAGGTGAATCAGTCCATAAGGATGTTTATTGCGAGGCGCTTAAGAAATTGCGCCCCGGAATGCGAAACAAGCGCAGAGGAATGATCTCAAAACGTGCGGTTTCGATTCACGACAATGCCCGATCACACACTGCAGATGTGGCAAACCAGCTCCTCCGAACCTTTGGCTGAGACATTTTTGGCTGTTGTCCGTTGTACCGACCTCTCTCCCAGCGATTTTCACCTCTTTCAGCATATGAAGTCGGTCCTTGGTCGTAAACGCTTCAACAACGATGAAGAGGTAAAGGAGCATGTTACCATATGGTAGAAAACATAGGCGCCAACATTCTGTGACGAAGTAGTACGTAAACTTTTACCACGCTACGAGAAATTCCTGGAAAATTAACTAGGGCCTTGTTGAAAAGTAGAGAACGTGTTTGAGATTTCTGTGAAAGAAATTGCTTTCTTTATCTCTATTCGATTCCTTTTTGATTAGCGAACGGAACTTACTTTCCGAATTACCCAGTTACTATCAGAGGTAGTCGAATAAAAACAAGACAGATGGAAAAAATTAATCGTCACAACAGGTAATAAATCTATCCCACTGCAATATAAGCCGGTTAATTCCGTCAGGGGAAAATGTTTGTGGTTACCTACGAACGATGATTGTACGCAGGCGTACTCGTCTCTCTTCAGGGCTCCAAAAATACAGAAAGCGCAGCCAGTAACATCGGGACTGCATGAGTTTACATGTAATCGAAACAACAGGCTCGGCAGGAATGTTGACGGACTGCATCATGCTGTTACAGCTAATGACGGCTCACGTGTGGCCGATTCTGTTCCAAATACGCTGCAGAACTTTTGCTGGGACGCCCTTATACATCCTCCATACAGTCCCGATCTTGGCCCATGTGATTTCCATATTTTCTGAGCTATGAAGAAAGACATTCGAGAAGTCGATATGCTTTGGACGAAGCGATGCACGCCTGCGTACAGTCATGATTCCGTAGGCAAACGCAAACTTTCTTCCATGAAGGTACTGACCGCCTTGTCACGCAGTTATGGCGATTAATTTTGAAATTTACTTATTTCTTTCCCTATTTCCCATCTCTCTCGTGTTCATATGACTGCCTCTTACGTTTTAAGTTTCTAGTGGTAACAATATTTTCAGCATTTTGGTTTACGGTTCAGGTTCGTCCATAACGTGGCCTCTTAAAATCACTGCAATAGGAAAAACCGTTGCTAGGGAATATGCATCGTAGGATTTGAAGATTGCTAAAAATATTTATAATGGTCTAAAAAACAAATTGAATACTGTAATTGACAAGGGAATCGGGGCTCTTTACGTGTATATATATATATATATACCGATTTTTTTTTCTAGGTGCATATTACTAAATGGCTAACCTGAGGCAGGAGGCCATTCACAAAGAACTTACCTAAAGGCTTCCAGAACAAGAAAAATTTCATCGACAACATTTTATATGTAAGTGCCCTCCATAAAATTATAAAAATCTGTCACAATTTGCTCATTAAGACCTATTATGTTCTGTGAAAGGCTTAACGAGATAAGCGATAACAATTTTAAACTGTATGTATGTCACGAGGTAGCGCAACTCAAGACCCACAAATTACCTAGACTATTTTTACAACCATTCGAACATCTGAGTGGCTATATTACAGAATATTAAGCAAGTATTAACGACGAACCAGAGCTGGCGCGCTTATCGAATTTCTTCTGCAAAAGATTTTAATTAGGCTGAAATTAATGGTCAAGTAATGGTACCATTTTTATGGGAACCTTTCGGATTTTACGTGCAAAAACAGCCACTCTAAAAATAGCTTCGGGCTGAAGTGGAACTGATGGTTCAACTTTTGTGCACAGGTGTATTGGACCTAACTCTTAAACAAGTGTTAAAACGTTTGAAAAATGTTATCTTCGTTTGGCTTTTACGTGCAGGGAACACGTTTTTCGCGGAGGGTATTCGAGTGCCCCACTTTTGTACTCGAAACTTGTTCGATACGCCACGCAGATAGATAAATGCATAAAGACGAATTTTTCTATTCTTTTATCTTTTCTCGTTGTTGAAACACAGTGTTTTGAAATCGAACTAAATGTTGTACGTAAAATTCTATCTTACGTGAATCGAACGAACTGAAAAAGTTTAATGTGAATCAAATAAACGGAAAACTGACTTTAAAAAATTCTACCTTCATTCATACTTTAGGTACGAAAAACATGTCTTATGTGATTTTCTTCCGCGTGCCACTTCTATGTTTCAGACGTACACGAGTCAGTTCAAATTTTGTAACACGTTTTAAATATACATCTTCCTGTTGTTTTGTGAAACCTTTATGCGTTGCGACGGTATAGCTGTCTAAAGTTACACGTAAAATGCACGAAAAATCCGGTCTTACAAAAATCGCAGTTGGTGTGAGGGATTAAAAGTGACAGAGATGATCATAAAATAAATATTCTACCGTAATTATAAGAAGCGTTTGCAAAAATCTTCCACATACGAGTTTTACGTGAGAAAAATCTCGCGTTTTCACATCAATCTCTGTTTCGTAGAAATGCGTTATATTTTAAGCGCTGCTCTTGGATATAGTTAAAAAACTACTTATTACGGTTGATTCTCGTTTCGTTGTTTCTACGTTAAAAATTTTATTCGCCAGCGGCTTAAATTCACTGAAAAATCTTTGTACTTGCAAAATAGCGCACGTACCAAAGCAGTTACGCCCTGCCCTGTATAAAACTGGTGTACTGTAAGCTCGAGCGGTTAAAGTTTTATCGATGACATTCAGATAATTAATCCAATCTGAAAACTGCCGTAAGAATAATTGTGAAAGAAATGGTCATGTTATTTCTAAGCAACATAAAATGTTTTATTGCGTTCTTCAAGAACTAATATGTTATTTTGTAGAACATTTATTTTCGGACATAAGAAGTTTACGTTTGTCAATTTTAGTACAGAATTAGAAAGTTGATACTCTTTTGTCGCGCATACATTGTTTCTTGGTTATTCTGCTTAGTTCAGCCATTCATACTCACACTTATTTCGGATAAATTGCTGAAATATTTGGCACCAAATTTATTTCTGTGAGTATTTTGAGGGCGGTTTCTTGATTTTAAGTTTTTGTTATTGTGTATCTTAAATAAACAATGTGAAGAATTTTAAGAAGAAAGTAATAAGATATGTGCTTTCAATAGTTTATTATTTGGTGCGCGAATCGTTCAGCTTGCAATATAGTAAACTTTTAAGTAATTTTGTCTATGAAATATCGTCTTTTCGTAATATTATCGGCGTAAGATACACTACTTGTAACATTATTATCATAAGCTTCGCAAAGTATGTAATTTATGTTTGCTGTTACTTTATTAATTGTGTTAAGTATCTAGGATTATTTTTCGTACGTATCCATAGACGGTCTCATGCGTATATAAATCAAATGTGTGTAACTATAAAACGAAAGAAGTATAAATCCAATATAAAAATCAAACGCAATTTCAAAAAATTAAAAATATGTGAAACAAAATAACGAAATAATAAAGAATGGAAAATAGGAAATACTAAAATATAAAAAATGAAATAAACTACTTCTGGTGGGTATATTATTTTGACGTAGTGGTGAGGTTTGCGTGCACTGCTGACACATCAGGCTTCAGTGGACAGGTTCAATCATACCAGGCAGGTAACTACAGAGTACCCAGACTGACGAAACCCATCTCAAGGTATGTGGTTCGAAAGACAATGAAAAAGCTATACTGGATAAGCCGTAGCCTGAGCAAGCAAAAGCTACTTCGGTTGCCAAGCTATGTCGGTCTAATGTAAAAATGATGCCCGAGTAAAAGGTGAGAACCATAACGAAAACAGTTCCTATCATAACACAACAAAAGCCGAATATGTCTTGGACAATGTTAGGATCATAAAAGAAGGGAAATAGCTTTTCGACTTACTTGATAGCTTCAAAGACATTTAAATCGAAATATCTTCACTCATTCGTGGTTTTCTTTTTTTGCGAGTTAACTCTACTTTTCTAGCGTAGTGGGCTCACTCAGCTGTAAGATGCTGACTCACCTGTATAGTGGAATTTATAAACTAAAGTAACTGATCGCGTGCCCAAAATCCAAAAGATTCACCAGCCACAGTAAAACATGTACTTGGTGTTCCAAAACATACCCGACAAGCTTTAGCGACAGGTTATTAACATCAAAACAATGACTAGTAAACATGGGCTTCACAAGGCATAGCTTAACCACTATGTGCTCATGTTCATCTTAGCTACTATGTAACAGATCTCGTCTATTGCAACGGCTTGTTTTCCATCTTTTTGGAGGAGGTAGTGTCTATTATACATGTGGTCTAAAATGCATAACTTAAGAACTATGAGCACTTGTTCATACTCGCTAGACTGAAACACGTCTCTTCTACTGAACAAGCACTCATAGCTCTTAAGAATGGTATGCATTTTAGAAACCATTTTTACTAAAAATATTTCTCTTGTTTTGGTTCATACTACCTCCTCTCAAAATATAGAAAGCCAAGGACTTGCAGTAGAAGAGATCTGTTCCATAGTATTTGGTTTAAACAACCTGTTTCAAAAGCCAGCTGATATTTTTTCGGAACATCCTGTAAATTTCATATTGCTAAAGAGGATGCATGTAAAAGGTAAAAAGCTTTACATTTGATGGGCGTGGGGGTTATAAAATTTCTGGAGGTGCAATTTTCCTCGGGGTGAGGGGTCTATATAACAATTTTTTCTATAAAACAATTTTTTTCGTGGTGAAAGGGATGATTTTTCCCGGAGTGGACCATTACTCCACCAGAACCATCCTCTGTTACATGTAAGAACAAATAAGCACATATTTACGTGCTTCTGGAAAGTGGACTGCATCTACAATAAGAAGTATGCAATGTAAACTTTAATAACACGTTGTATTATATTGTAAGACATGCCAAATGCCTTAGTGGATGACGTAGTGGCATGTGTCATGTTATGTGGCACGAAACCATGAATCATTTTACTTTACATAACACGATGCATTATACATGACTCAGATACTAAAACCAAGAAGTGAAAAAATGCGAATATGTCAAGACATTTTGATTTAAATGCCTTTGAATCTGCCACTTAAGACGAAAAGTTAGTTCCATTCTTTTATATGCCTAACTCGATCCACGACTTTTCGTGCTATGACAGGAACATTTTTCTTTCTGGATCATCTGATGTTTGGAAGTGACTTAAAGATTTCCAATGAACATGAAACAATTTTTCAAACCCTTACGAAACTTTTCCCGCTGACACCTTCTCAAAATCATGAGATGAGAAGGTTTATTGCTTACTACATTTTCACTGTAAAACTGTAGCATCAGATATGACATTCTAATTTATGACATTTTCACTGTTAACTCTAATCGCAACACATTTGGCAGACAGTTTCAACATCTATCACTCGAAGTATCAGCAAAATTACTTCATTGTACAACACATACTTCCGGAGATATGACGTCATAAACATCTAGATGTGAAATTTTTTATTTACACTGGAGCGCAAAATATTAGACTAAACTAGTCTTTGATTATGGGTGCTTTTAGCAATCTTCAAGAAACCTTGAAAGTAACTGCAAACCGTTTCTAAACTTTTCCCGCCTATGTGCTTACTATAAAACTATGTAACATGTAAACTCATTTGTAGAGTCATCAGACATTGTAACCCCTGTTATACAAGTATTCCTTATGTAACTGGGGGTAGGGTGTTTGCTCAAGTATCACGTTGCTTATTGTTCGGGGACGCAACGCTGTGTTTCTCTGATGAAAAATACTTCTTATTCGCACGGACTGTGATTGATGCCAGGTGTGAAAATCCGAGGCTATCTTTCACGCTACTCTGTAGATTTCTTCTTTTTTGCAGATGGTCGGAATATGGGCTCGGCCGATTCTTGAGGAATCTGAGATAACCTGTTGCAGGAATGTGATTTTCTGTTCTCTTTCCGTGTATTCTCCTTCTTTGCTCTTTTCGTTGCGTCTGTAGCGTGGCACCCTCTGGTTCCACTCGGAAGGTGTCGGACCACTCTTAGGTGAGTTGGCTGACAGAGGGAGGATCTGAGTGGAGGGCAAGCAGGACCAAGTGATAGACTGGTGGTCGAGATAAACCCTTTATTACTTATATAACTGCACAGGCTTCCGCGGCCAGAGTCAGTCGACATAAGAGTTTTCTGGGTATGGTACCGTGTCATAATGTTTAAAACTACTGCTGCTGGAGAAACAACCAATGTTTCGGCCACGGTTGCAGCTGCCTTCTTCTGGGTCAAATGCTGCGTTCTAGCTATGCAGTGTCCCTTATATTTTGTTGTTGCTGTTCACTGCCTATTCCATTAGGTCATAATTTTAAAAAGAAAGTTCGCTTCATTGGTCAATTAATGAAGGAGGAGGGTGTAACCTCTCTAGGCTCTTGTGTTACGTGCCATGACTGGTGGTCACTGGCGAATGAGAAGTTGGCTCCCGCTTGTAAGAAGGCTGTTTAGGTTTTTGTATTGGTAACGCCACGTAGCGCTCTGTAAGAAAATCACTGGCTGTGCTGTGTGCAGTCTGTGGCTGGTTTGCGTTGTTGCTTCCTATTGTAGTGTTGGGCTGTTGGCTGTTAACAGCGCGTAGCGTTGCGCAGCTGGAGGTGAGCTGCCAGCAGTGGTAGATGTGGGGAGAGAAATGGCGGAGATTTGAGAGCGGATGATCTGGACGTGTGTCCATCAGAGATAGTACAATTGTAAGACTCGGTGTCACGAACTGCTATATACATTATGACTTTTGAACACCATTAAGGTAAATACATTGTTTGTTCTCTATCAAAATCTTTCATTTGCTAACTATGTCTATCAGTAGTTAGTGCCTTGAGTAGTTAGAATCTTTTATTTAGCTGTCAGTAGTGGCTCTCGCTGTATTGCAGTAGTTCGAGTAACGAAGATTTTTGTGAGGTAAGTGATTCATGAAAGGTATTGTTGTGTTGCCCTAGACGAATATAGCGCTCGTGTTTCCGAATGCGCGTTGCTATTTGCCTGCCAGTCTCGCCGGTATATGCCTCTCCACATTTCAATTCCACCTTGTACACGCCTGCAGTGTGTAATGCGTCCACCTTGTCCTTAGTAGAGCCTAACACGTCCTGTACGCTGCGACCACTGTAGAAGACAGGCAGCACTTCAGCCCGGCGAAGGGTTGTATTGAGCGTCCAGCTAATTATCTGTATGTGTACGCCTGCGATGTAGTCTGTGCCCCAGTGTGCCCTCCGTTGTCTTTATACTTCGGCGTCTAGAAGTGGAAGTGCACCATTCTTCACTACTTCGACAGTGAACTGTTGTTCCCGTGTATGTAGTTCAAATATCCGTGAAACTTGTGTAGCTCCGTTTCACCATGAGGCCATATAGCGACCGTGTCGTCCACGTATCTGAACCAGCGACCTGGGCGTAAAGGAGCTGAATCAAGGGCCGTTGCTTCATGAATGTGTCGACTGCCAACGGAGATAAGGGAGACCCAATTGCTTCGCCGTGTATCTGCTCATAGTATTTTCCCTGCCATTTGAAGTACGTTGAAGTCAGGCACAACTCAACCAGGTCTTATATGTCTGGCGGGACGTGCTCCTCAAGGATGCGGATAGTTTCATCTACTGGCACGTTCGTAAATAGCGACCTCACATCAAAGCTGACCATGATGTCCGTGGGTAAAATTGTTTCTCCCTTCAGGCGTCCTATAAAGTGCGTCGAGTTCTTCACATAAGAGTTCATCTTGCCAACTTGGAAGCCTGCTCAGATACCATGAGTAACGATAGGCAGCGCTCACAAAAAGCAGAATATGCTGGTTCGAATCCCAGTCTGGCATAAATTTTAATATGTACCTGATAAATAGTATAGTAGATACGTAACAGTTATCATAATTTCTGAATATATTTCGTAGATCTAACTAGTTACTTTACTATTAGCCAGAGTTGTTATTTCTGGAATATTGCTTCTTCTGTGTATTCATACTAAGTGCAGTAGGTAGATTTAACATTGTCAAACTAGGGAGTGAGCATTGAAAATTTTGTTTTACTAGAAGAAACCTATGAGTCATGTTTGACCGGTCTTACATCCTCATTTTCCATGGGTCTTCCAGCTCCTGGACTGTCATTGACTCAGCATTTACAGTTACAAGTGCATCTGATACAGTGTTTCTTTTTCATATTGTTACACACGTGGTTCAGTTTGCCAGAGCAGTGCCACTTCAAGTGTGAGACCTGTCATCACAACTTCTGTGTCAGATCTGGCTCTTACAATGTACTTCTGAGCTTCTTTTCTGGCAGATCACTCCTGACAGTGCCTCAGCCCCCTTGTGCACCACGCATCCTCCATCGTCCTAGCATTTCGACACCTTACATTCGTGGTCCACCTTCCTCGCATGGCTCATACACTTCCTCAAAGCCTCAGCATTCCTTGGCGATTGTTTCCTCGCCTCCTCTGCCTGCTCCGTGTCCTGCACTGCCTCCTTGTTCGAGGCATCTCTAACGACCATACTGCTGCACCATTTCTGGCACCTCCATTGGCCTGGCATCTCCGCAGACCTGCTGCTGTTACCGACCACAAGGTTTCTACTGGCCCCAGTTTCTCCATCAGACCTGGCACCTCCAGTAAACATGACACCTCCATTTACCCTGGCATCTCCATTGGTCACCATCAGCCCCTCTGCTGTATTTCCAGTGTCCACACCATCATCCCCTTCACGAACTCTCCCGATAGTAGCCTCACTCTACTGTCTTCTGACTACACTGACCACCACATGTCATCCCCCAGACACATCGCTTTTTCACATTCCTTTCGGCCTAGTACTGACTCTCAGCCCTCAGAGCCCTGCCTCCCCTCCTACGACTCTTACTTTCTGTATGTGGGTAGCACTCCCTCATGCGCCTGCATTCTTTTCCACCAGGCAACATCGCAGTATGCATCATGTCTTCCCTCTACTCTATCGACACTTCTCCACCCTGGTTGCCACAACTGTACACCTTCAGTCTTAGTCTTCTGACACCTGCAGGGCCTCCTTCACAGGACATCCTCCACAAAGTCTTCAATTGGACTTTCCCAGTGCTCTTCTCTTGTCTTTGAAGTTTTGCTGCAAGCCCTACCAATAGGTTCTTCTCCTCCCTGATGGTGCCACCAACTATCGCTTGTAGAAGGGAAGGTGCTACATCTGTGGCTTTCATCTGCATCACAGCTGCAAAACTCAGTGAGACGACTCCACTAGTTCCTACACAGGGGAGAGGGGAGAGGGATGCTATGGATTAGGCTGGCACCTACAGCCCAGCCAGTAGTGGTGCACCGTGGGTTGCTGCCCTTCCAAGGTACGGGCAACTAAATCTCAGCACATCGCGCCTATAGCAACCACTGCAGCATCTGGTGGCACTGCATTCGCCAGATACAGTGTTGCTATTGTTGCTGCCGTCGACACTAGCTTACCTCTGTGATCCACATGACTCTATGCTGGTATAGGTCGCCGCGCAACTGCTCGTCAGGGACCGGGGCTTTCACAGTTAGTGTTCGCTGGCTCAGCGCCAAATGCACACCATACAGCGGTAACAGCGTACAGACTCTCGTTCACGCTGTCGAGTCATCAACACCGACTATTTTTATGTCAGTGACACCCTACTAGGACAGATAGTGTGCTTAACTCAGTGACTATGTTAGCACATCAGCGCATCCTGTGCCTTGAAATAAGTGTAATTGTATTTTGTCTCAAATAAAATCAGGGTGACCCTGTAGCTAAATTCATTCAGAAGCTGCTTTTTGTTGTACTTGATTAATTTACTGTGTTAATAAAGTTTAATGGTCTTTGGCTACCTGGGAACATCTTTTCATTAGCGATGTGCATCACCCACAACACAGACTTACAATAAGTAGTCAGAAATCTAGGTTAATGTCGTTGCAGTTAATTGTATGCAGGATGTAAAAAAAGTATACTTGAAAACTTTAAGTGTTGCAGAGAGAGGCCCTGAGAAACAATTTGTGGATATCAAGCCATCTTACAAAACTCCGTCAAACGCCATCGAAATTTTGGAAACCAACATTGTCGTTTAGAACTTCATTTCCTCAGTTTACAAACCGTTATCTGGGTTCGGAACCTTTGTTGTAGCAAGACATAACCTACCCAAAATCTTTCCATGTCTCCTGGGGTGTTTGCTACTGATAGCTCAAAATGTTCAAATGTGTGTGAAATCTTATGGGACTTAACTGCTAAGGTCATCAGTCCCTAAGCTTACACACTACTTAACCTAAATTATCCTAAGGACGAACACAGACACCCATCCCCAAGGGAGGACTCGAACCTCCACCGGGACCAGCCGCACAGCACATGACTGCAGCGCGTTAGACCGCTCGGCTAATCCTGTGCGGCTACTGATAGCTAAAAAGTGGTGTAGAACTAAGGGGTTTTCCCCCTCTCTCACTCTCCTACTGAGCCCATATCGTCCCAAACCTCTCTCTTCTCTTCTTTCTTCCATTAAAATATTGCAGTGCCCCATGGTTATCAGATTTTCATTTTCCTTACATACTCATTCAGTACCTTATTATATCGTCCCCTTCTCCTTGTGCCGTCGGCACGTATACCTTAAGTGTAGTTGATGTTGTTAGTGTGTTGTCGACCCTAATGACAATAACCCTGTTACTGAACTATTCATGGTAGAGAACACTTTGCCCTAGCTTCCCCTTCATAACGAATTCTACTCCTGTTATGAAGTAATCTGCTGCTGCTGATAATACCCTGCGTTTATCTGACCTGAAATCATAATCTTTTTTCTTTTTCACTTCACTGACTCCTATTTAATTATACTATGATTTCTCATTTACCTCTGATCACATTCAGATACCTATTCCATGCCCATATTCGCAGAGAGCTACAGATTGCTGGGTTTTTTTCAGTCTTTCGTCTCATGTTCACTTCTTCTCTGGAAAATCCTTCGCAGAGATTCGAATCAGGAATCTGTTTTCCGATGGAGAAATCATCATAATGCGTTTTTCAATTACAGGATATAGACGAACTTCCTGAATGCCAGAGTAGCTTGGGTCAACAACTACGGTTAATCAATGGAATGAAAACCCAGTCCTAGTTGCAAATATTTTATTTATCATTCGATGACTAGTTTCGGCCCAAGACCCATTTTCAAATCAACATAAACTCGAAAACGTCATTTCCAAAGATGTCAAAAAAGTGTGTAATATACATTTCTGGACGTCTTCGGAAATGCCGTTTTCGACTTAGGTATGTTGATTTGAAAATAGGTCTCGCCCCGAAACTAGTCATCGAATGAAAAATTAAATATTTGAAACTAGGACTGGTTTGTCGTTCTGTTGGTTACAGGATGTATCTCCTGTGGTGTTATTCAATCAGTTCCACTTCGCTGATAACGCTGTTGTATACAGAGCAATCACTACGCTAGAAAATTGTAGCGAAATGTACGAGGACCTGCGGAAAATCGACACTTGGCGCAGGGAGTAGCTCCTGACCCTTAGCAAACAAATGCAGCGTATTGCCTGTATGCTGACAGAAAGACCCTAACTACATGATTACACGATTACAGAACAATCACTGGGAGGAGTTACTTCCATAAAATATGTAGAGATATGCGTTCGGAGCTGTTTGAGGTGGGATGAACATATATAATTAAGCATAGCTGAGGCAGATACCAGAGTGAGATTCATTCGAAGAATCTAGAGAGCATGTAGTCCGTCAACAAAGCAAGTATCGGAAAATTGCTTCACATTCTGGGATCCATACCAGAGGGGACTGATAGATGAAGTAGTGAAAGTCCAAAGAAGAGCACCAGGTCTTGTCACGGATCCAGTTCGTAAGCATGAAAGCGTCACGGAGACGCAGAGCGAACGCCAGTAGCAGTTGCCACAAGAGGTGATATGCATCGCGCTATATTGTGTTGTTAAAGTTCCTACAGCGTACATTTCTAGATGAGTCAACCAGTGTATTGCTTCCTCTTAGAAACACGACGATTTCATCTGCCTCTATTGGTGGGCTATGTGCAACCTGCTATACCTTCAGAAATAACAGGCAGATTTTCATAGCTTTTCGCTCACTACGGGGAAAAGTATTAGGCCTACAGAAATAAAATTAACAGCACCTATTTTTAGGGACTTGAATACACTTAAATTATATACTGGGGTAAGTTATCGCTGGAGGCCATGGTTTTCGAGTTATTCAAATAAACGCCTTTGAAGGTCACTTTTGCATCTTTTCTTGACTAATTCGAAAACTACAGCACCTAGGTAAAATGTACCCTAGTAGAAACCTTAATTACACCAAACTTTGTACATAACTCACCCATTCGATTTTTCTTGTAGCACTAATAGTTTATACATAGCGACCGAGAGAATATGAAAATGTTGCACACAATAATTGAAAGCGTTGAGGGTTGCTTAAAGCCCATCAGTAGGGCCAGCTGAATCACCCTATATGCCACGCGAAAGGACAATGAATGCAAATTTAGGGTGATTGGAGGACACACACGGACTTACCAACAACCGTTCTTCCCACGAACCGTATGCGATTGTAAGAGGAAATGGTACAAGAAACATGTACAAAAAGTACCCTCCGCCACAACCCAATAGGTGGTTCGTGGAGTATAAATAAAGATGCAGATTTGGTTCTAGATGCTGATGTAGATGCGGGTTCTGTTGCCTTCTTCCACATCTTACTACCACTGTTAGCAGCAACCCTTTTCTGCTCTTCCACTCTGTTCGACAAGGCAGTTGGTGCGAAAAGGGTGATTCCTTAATCCCGAGGACTTATGGTTCAAATGGCTCTGAGCATTATGCGCCTTAACTTCTGAGGTCATCAGTCGCCTAGAACTCAGAACTAATTAAACCTAACTAACCTAAGGACATCACACACATCCGTGCCCGAGGCAGGATTCGAACGTGCGACCGTAGCGGTCGCTCGGATCCAGACTGTAGCGCCTAGAACCGCACGATCCATCCGGCAGGCCAGAACATATGCAAGTGTAGTTGAAGATTTTGTTTCAAACAATTAGTGAGCGAATAAGTCACAGAACCAAGAAATAGATGCTGATATTACGCTGTACTCATCTGACTGGAATAGCTTATGTTGCGAGGGGCATTCAGTAAGAAATGCAGCGCTACTTTTTTTCTTAAAACATGTTTGTTTTATTCAGTATTCCAGTACATGACATTACTCCTCGCTCTTTGGATTACACGAACCTGTTTTTCAACATAATCACCGATCAATACGACGGCCCTCCGCCACCTTAATTTAGGGGGTTGTATGACTACAAGCTACCACTCCACTGGTCGACGTCAGAGCCAACGTCACACCAAAAGCCTCCCAATCTTCCACGTACTTCTACCCGTGGATTCCGTCCTTCATTGGGCCCAAAAGACGTAAAACAGAAATTGCGAGATCCGTGATGCAAGCAGATGAGGAAGAGCAGTGCAATGAAGTTTTGTGAGCTCCTCTCGGATGTGAGACCGGTGCGAGGCCTTTACTTCTCATGGAGAAGGAGAAACTCGTTTGTATTTTTGTAGCGACGGGTAACAATTCAGGAATCTCGGCTTAGCGCAGCCGGCAAGCTCGCAGGAGTTTGGACAGGACCGCGCGACCTACTTGCTCTGATGTCAGGCTCCTCGCCCAACGACTCACCATTCTTTTGGTCACTGCTGGATCTCCGCAGTCACTCTTCAAGCGCCTGTGAATACCTCCCATGCTCTGATTTTCCCCAGGAAGATACTCAGTGACAGCTTTCTGCTTGGAAAGCACCTTCGCAACAGACGTCACTTTGTAGATTACGTATAACGCCGCCGATTACAGTAACTTAATGAAACTGTAGGGTCTGAAAGGGAAATAATCCACGATGTCTCAGAAGAAATAACTCATTTTTAACTGAAATTGGCAGATTGACGTCCACTGTAAGCAGCCTGAGCGTTTTTATTATTTACACTACTGGCCATTAAAATTGCTACACCAAGAGGAAATGCAGATGATAAATGGGTATTCATTGGACAAATATATACTCCTGGAAATTGAAATAAGAACACCGTGAATTCATTGTCCCAGGAAGGGGAAACTTTATTGACACATTCCTGGGGTCAGATACATCACATGATCACACTGACAGAACCACAGGCACATAGACACAGGCAACAGTGCATGCACAATGTCGGCACTAGTACAGTGTATATCCACCTTTCGCAGCAATGCAGGCTGCTATTCTCCCATGGAGACGATCGTAGAGATGCTGGATGTAGTCCTGTGGAACGGCTTGCCATGCCATTTCCACCTGGCGCCTCAGTTGGACCAGCGTTCGTGCTGGACGTGCAGACCGCGTGAGACGACGCTTCATCCAGTCCCAAACATGCTCAATGGGGGACAGATCCGGAGATCTTGCTGGCCAGGGTAGTTGACTTACACCTTCTAGAGCACGTTGGGTGGCACGGGATACATGCGGACGTGCATTGTCCTGTTGGAACAGCAAGTTCCCTTGCCGGTCTAGGAATGGTAGAACGATGGGTTCGATGACGGTTTGGATGTACCGTGCACTATTCAGTGTCCCCTCGACAATCACCAGTGGTGAACGGCCAGTGTAGGAGATCGCTCCCCACACCATGATGCCGGGTGTTGGCCCTGTGTGCCTCGGTCGTATGCAGTCCTGATTGTGGCGCTCACCTACACGGCGCCAAACACGCATACGACCATCATTGGCACCAAGGCAGAAGCGACTCTCATCGCTGAAGACGACACGTCTCCATTCGTCCCTCCATTCACGCCTGTCGCGACACCACTGGAGGCGGGCAGCACGATGTTGGGGCGTGAGCGGAAGACGGCCTAACAGCGTGCGGGACCGTAACCCAGCTTCATGGAGACGGTTGCGAATGGTCCTCGCCGATACCCCAGGAGCAACAGTGTCCCTAATTTGCTGGGAAGTGGCGGTGCGGTCCCCTACGGCACTGCGTAGGATCCTACGGTCTTGGCGTGCATCCGTGCGTCGCTGCGGTCCGGTCCCAGGTCGACGGGCACGTGCACCTTCCGCCGACCACTGGCGACAACATCGATGTAATGTGGAGACCTCACGCCCCACGTGTTGAGCAATTCGGCGGTACGTCCACCCGGCCTCCCGCATGCCCACTATACGCCCTCGCTCAAAGTCCGTCAACCGCACATACGGTTCACGTCCACGCTGTCGCGGCATGCTACCAGTGTTAAAGACTGCGATGGAGCTCCGTATGCCACGGCAAACTGGCTGACACTGACGGCGGCGGTGCACAAATGCTGCGCAGCTAGCGCCATTCGACGGCCAACACCGCGGTTCCTGGTGTGTCCGCTGTGCCGTGCGTGTGATCATTGCTTGTACAGCCCTCTCGCAGTGTCCGGAGCAAGTATGGTGGGTCTGACACACCGGTGTCAATGTGTTCTTTTTTCCATTTCCAGGAGTGTATTATACTAGAACTGATATGTGATTATATTTTCACGCCATTTTGGTGCATAGATCCTGAGAAATCAGTACCCAGAACAACCACCTCTGGCCGTAATAACGGGCATTGAGTCAAACAGAGCTTGGATGGCGTGTACAGGTACTGCTTCAACACGATACCACAGTTCATCAAGAGTAGTGACTGGCGTATTGTGAGGAGCCAGTTGCTCGGCCACCATTGACCAGACGTTTTCAATTGGTGAGAGATCTGGAGAATGTGCTGGCCAGGGCGGTAGTCGAACATTTCCTGTATCCAGAAACGGCCGTACAGGACCTGCAACATGCGGTCGTGCATTATTCTGCTGAAATGTAGGGTTTCGCAGGGATCGAATGATGGGTAGAACCACTGGTCGTAATACATCTGAAATGTAACATCCACTGTTCAAAGTGCCGTCAGTGCGAACAAGAGGTGACCGAGACGCGTAACCAATGGCACGCCATTCCATCACGCCGGCCGATACGCCGGTATGGCGATGACGAATACAGGCTTCAAATGTGCGTTCACCGCGATGTCGCCAAACACGGATGCGACCATCATGATGCTGTAAACAGTACCTGGATTCATCCGAAAAAAATGACGTTTTGCCATTCGTGCACCCAGTTTCGTCGTCGAGTACACCATCGCAGGCGCTCCTGTATGTGATGCAGCGTCAAGGGTAGCCGCAGCCATGGTCTCCGAGCTGATAGTCCATGCTGCAGCAAACGTCGTCGAACTATTCGTGCAGATGGTTGTTTTCTTGCAAATGTCCCCGTCTGTTGACTCAGGGATCGAGACGTGGCTGCACGATCCGTTAAGGCCATGCGGATAAGATTCCTGTCATCTCGACTGATAGTCATACGAGGCCGTTGGGATCCGGCACGGCGTTTAGTATTACCCTCCTGAACCCACCGATTCCATATTCTGCTAACAGTAATTGGATCTCGACAAACGCGAGCAGCAATGTCGCAATACGATAAACTGCAATCGTGATGGGCTACAATCCGACCTTTATCAAAGTCGGGAACGTGATGGCACGGATTTCTCCTTACACGAGGCATGAGAACAACGTCTCAACAGGCAACGCCGGTGACCTGCTGTTTGTGTATGAGAAATCGGTTGGAAACTTTCCTAATGTCAGCGCCTTTTGTGAATGCTCAGAAAAGCTAATAAATTGCATATCACAGCATCTTCTTCCTGTAGGTTAAATTTCGCGTCTGTAGCACGTCATGTTCGTGGTGTAGCAATTTTAATGGCCAGTAGTGTATTTTCTTGTTTTCTGGAATTACAATCACAGACTGATTTTGGACGCTGCAGACCATGAATATAAGTCACACTGCGGTTGTACCCAGTAGTAGCTTCGTGACATCCTCTGGATGTAGAGTGCGCGGTCAGTGGCCAGATACGCCCTCCGTCTCGCAGACTCGCGCTGCACAGAAGTACTGTGTGTATTTGCGAGGTCGGGATTGAGACGCTGCCCGGTGGCGGCCCCTTAAATCTCTGCCGGTGCCTGCAGTTGGTTATCTGCGGCGGCAGCGCCGCGAGTGTTATACCGCCTCCGCCCCCCCTCCCTCCCGCCCCGGCGCTGGCAAGGGCGGCGACAGTCGCAGATTTATAGGCGCCCAGAAACTGCCTGCCGAGTTTCCCTGCAATAACACCGGATATGAAACGTCTCCTCCGCCGCGGCGCTCCTTGCCGCGGTATTAAAGCCCCGCCGCTGGCTCTGCCGCTGGCTACGGCGCGCACCAGAAGACGAGCCAGCGCGGGAGGGTCGAAACGCCGCCAGCTTTCTGGAAGCCGTTCGGGCGCTTGGCTGCGCGCCGAACGCCGCTGTTCAGAGGCCTTCTCGTCTCCGCAGGTCCACTCGCCCACCCTGGACGTGCTACTGTTCCTTTGCAGACAGCCATTTCGACGCTATAACAATGCGGGCAGGCCTATATCATTGACGTCGGTTTGCAGTAGGGTTTTGGAACATACACTGTGTTCAAAGATTGTGAATCACGAGCTGTTGATACGTAATCAGCATGGTTTCAGAAAACATCGTTCTTGTGCAACGCATCTACCTCTTCATTCGCACGGAGTAATGGCCGCTGCCGACAGGGGATCTCAAGTTGATTCCGTATTTCTAGATTTCCGGAAAGCTTTTGACACCGTTCCTCACAAACGACTTCTAATCAAGCTGCGGGCCTACGAGGTATCGTCTCAGTTCTGCGACTGGATTTGTGATTTCCTGTCAGGAAGGTCGCAGTTCGTAGTAATAGGCGGCAAATCATCGAATAAAACTGAAGTGATATCAGGTGTTCCCCAGGGAAGCGTCCTGGGACCTCTGCTGTTCCCGATCTATATAAATGACCTGGGTGACAATCTGAACAGTTCTCTTAGGTTGTTCGCAGATGATGCTGTAATTTACCGTCTAGTAAGGTCATCCAAAGACCAGTATCATTTGCAAAGCGATTTAGAAAAGTGTGAGGTGATCCACATAAGTTCCAAAAGAAATCTGTTGGAATTCGATTACTCAATAAATAGTACAATTCTCAAGGCTGTAAATTAAACTAAGTACCTGGGTGTTAAAATTAAGAAAAACTTCAGTTGGAAAGACCACATTGGTAATATTGTGGGAAAGGCGAGCCAACGGTTGCGTTTCATTGGCAGGACACTTAGAAGATGCAACAAGTCCACTAAAGAAACAGCTTACACTACACTCGTTCGTCCTCTGTTAGAATATTGCTGCTCGGCGTGGGATCCTTACCAAGTGGGATTGACGGAGGATATCGAATGGGTGCGAAAAAGGAAATCTCGTTTTGTATTATCACGTAATGGGGGAGAGAGTGTGGCAGATATGATACGAGAGTTGGGATGGACGTCATTAAAGCAAAGAGGTTTTTCGTCGCGGCGAGATCTATTTACGAAATTTCAGTCACCAACTTTCTCTTCCGAATGCGAAAATATTTTGTTGAGCCCAACCTACATAGGTAGGAATGATCATCAAAATAAAGTAAGAGAAATCAGAGCTCGAACAGAAAGGTTTAGGTGTTCGTTTTTCCCGCGCGCTGTTCGGGAGTGGGATGGTAGAGAGATAGTATGTTTGTGGTTCGATGAACCCTCTGCCAAGCACTTAAATGTGAATTGTAGAGTAATCATGTAGATGTAGAATTTTTGTTTATTTTTTTTTTATCTAGGCGGAGCCTCCCCTCTCCAACACAGACACTCTGACCCTCATAAAAGTTCTACTCCCCGCCTCCGTTTTCTTAGCTATGATTGAGAACTTCAAGGGATATGGGGCCGCAATGTTGTCCGCAGGTCGGAACAGGGCGCATCTAGGACATATAACGCGGGAGCAAGAGGTTGTTGCTAAATTTGGGTATCGTGCACCGGAGTATGGGTGGTACTGTCGAGGAGGGGTACTGCCAGGCTGGCACCTACGAAGTCTCCTGGACCAGCGTCTGTGATCCACACATAAAAGACGTTAGTAACGACAATTTTATATATACTAAGATGGTATCTGTTCTTTCGGACATGTCCTAAAGAACAGATACCATCTTAGTATACATATATAGTTAAGGCCCACCGGCCACTTGACCATCTTCTTCTGTGCGAATGCACAAACAGTGCCTGAACTCTTATGGGAATCGGCAACGCGCCAGCGAGCAATGAGTATAATGGGCGGCGGCACTACGAATGTAGTGCGGGGCAATACGTTGAGAATGTGGGTTTCGTGGGAGGCGTGCCAGAGATAAATCCCTGCAGTCGCACTATCCTCTGTGTCCTCGGTGGGTCAGATGCATACCGGCACAGTATCTCAGCATGCTTGGTCAGAGGGTTAGCTACCGTCTGTAATAAAAAACTGAGTGAACGGATCAACAAAGAACCTATACGGCCTTCATCGGACGTCCGCCACGAACAAATTCATCGACCAATATAGAGCACAATGAGATAAAAAAAAGAGATGCGTAGAGCGTCTGCCATGTAAACAGGAGATGCCGGGTCCGAGTCCCGGTCGGGGCACACATTTTTATCTTTCCCCGTTGACGTATGTCAACGCCTGTAAGCAGCTACAGGTGTTCATTTCATTGTAAATTCAATGATAATTTTGTACTTTTTGCGATAGTAAGTTGAAGCATGAGAACCATGATTCTAGCAAACAAAATTGTAAAAAAAAAGAAAACACCATATGGTTACAGTCGCCACAGATTATGATTTAAAATGTTTGGTCACGTTTACAATTTGCAATTAAAACTACATTTTTGACATGATTACACGTATTAGTAGATTATTTCGTCGTTTCTGTTCCTAACGGCCACTTCGACCCTTATTTTAATGTTTGAATGTTACAATAGGTAAATATAAATAATTATATAACTAAATTCACGTGTGCAGTGATTCCAACTGGAAAAATAATGATCAGAAAAAGAAATGAGAGCATTTGAAAAGATTAATACCGTGGTTAGAATAATGTGACAAAGGAATAGAAATTATAAAAATTACTTTTAAACTCATTAAATGAATTTAAATAATGATCAAAGTCATTTCGATAAAGATTTAAAAGACACCCACCAGGGTGAATGGCTGCGACGTGGGTTATCTGGGACATAAACCTATAATGTCACATAGATTGTTTCAAAAAGTCACTCCCACCGCTAAGCACCCCTCCTTGCAAGACTGCAGTTGATCAGAGACATGTAACTAACACTTTCACCGCAGTAACACATGTCGACATGTCACTAAGAGGCAGTGGATAAACAAAGCCTTCATCTGGTAACGTTGAGAGGTGGCATGAGCCCCCTCTCATATTTGTATCTTACTCTGAGTAATTCGATTTCCCTCTCTAATCGCATGCGGTGAAAAGTCGCTATTCCTTCACATGCGGACTTCCCACGCAGTGTCTCTCGTCACGCGGGTGGTCCGGTGACAGGCACGCTCTGCTGAACTTAAAAGGGTTATACCGACAGGTGTGAGGGAGTCGAGTGGATGCTTTTCAGACGCCGACATTGTCATAAGAGCGGTAGCGACATGCCCACAGGGCTCTGACAGAGCGGCTGGGCTAGAGATTCCGTTACTTCGCAGAAACTTAGTGAAAACACTTTCTGGCGGGCTACCAGCGAGGCGTGGGAATGACTTGTGTTCCCAGGCAGTCTTGGCCGGCAAATTTCCGAGTTTTCTGCAAAATCATAACTGTGATTGGCTGGCTCACGGGATAGCTCTGTGACGTAGCAAAATCGTCGCAGAAATTGGCGCCAAGTATCTCCATTGGTGGAATAGTAGTGCGTCGGCAATAGAGTGGAATTTTCCGCCGGTTTTCGAGTTGCTGATTGGAACGTTTAACCACGGCCACTGTCGTGGGGCGGGAATGTTCTGTGTTCGGTTTGTACGGGTGCTCTTCAGAGGGTCGCCTCTCCCCTTTCGGTCGAAGTAGGTTACAAGACTGAACTCTCGCTGCTCTGGACAGCCTGCCTTCCATTGGCTGTCTAATATATTTCATTTAATTGTAACTGTTTGACGAATTTGCTGAAGTTTCGACTTCAATATAACTTTGCGAGTACAGTTGGCAATTGAGCGTTCTGCATACAAGCGGCCTATGTTGTCCGTCTTGAGCAGTTTTGGCTAAAGTTGACTGCACCAGAGTTACTGTGTGACTTCTCTTGTTAAAATCACTCACTGTACCGTCAGTGATTCTGTAGCGAGCCTGCTTCGTCTCCCTCAGAAGCGTATTTGTGTTGCTAGGAAGTCTTCAGTCTGGAACAACCAGACCAGGAGAATTTGTTTCGTGCTATACTCACGACATTATCATCACCACGATGGGACGTCGAAGCAACCAGCCATCGCCTCCGGTATGCCGGATCGTGTCCTTGCAGTTAAGAAGACAGCTTTGTAATGTACGTCCACAGCACCGGCAAATCAGGGAATTTTGCTATATGATAATCAGAGCTCAGCAGAGTGCGCCTGTTCGCCTTTTTCTAATTTTGTTCTGTCTTGGGTGTTCATTGTCTGAGTTATCACTACAGTAGCAGCAATTAACGTTGGGTTGGCTGGGTGTTTCTCTTAAGATTTGAGTTGCAAGGAGTTGGCTCCACATACCACTTGGTCATAAATGTCACAATCTAGTTTATGGACAACTTCACCTTCACAGCATTTTTTTGAGTATCCAATTTGATGTATTGTAAATGTTTCATGTGTTTTGTTTATTATTTTGAGTTTAGTCATAATAAATCAAATCGTTATATTGGACAGAACTTTCATTCCGTTAATCGTTAGAGCAACCCTTTCATCTCTCACTACGTTAATGAAACTTTCTTTAAGTTCTATCCAATTAAATTATTGCAGGTGCCAAACTCATTTCTACTCCACTTGCTGGGTCGATTACAGTCAGTTCGCGTTTCTTCTTAATCTACGTGCAACATCAAAAGTCGGAGTTAGAAAAGGGGGGATTAGAGCATCATTTCCATATGAAGATTCGAGAAGAATTTAGTGTTAAATACACTGCTAGCCCCGGCACCTCGCAACGTGTGATGTGGGCTTCTCAAGAATCGCATCGTTAGTAGCAGTGTTACCGCCGCGCATGTAAAATGTAATTACCTACAGTTGTGAACAGAAATGCTGTCACATTAGATGGAAGCCATCCCAGCAGATCTAAGTTAATCACTTGTGATCCGACATGACCAATGTATCACCCAGTCCACCCATGTAATTATACGTTTCAGCAGCACGTACTGAGATACAACTGCACTGAACTATCTCATCAGATCTGCGAGAGATCGCCGCCTATCCTCCAGCTTCCGCGTTGTGTGCTGAGACGTGGATGTCTGACATCTTCTCGCATACTCTTGGTTTCAGTGTCCGTCAACCGATTTCCGTAAATCGTGACTACAGCAGCACGTGAACCCACGACCATCATCGCCGTTTCTCATATGATCGTTTCCGCCAACCGTGGTGGCCGAGCGGCTCTAGGCGCTACAATGTGGAACCGTGCGACCGCTACGGTCGTATGTTCGAATCCTGCCTCGGGCATGGATGTGCGTGATGTCCTTAGGTTAGTTAGGCTTAAGCAGTTCTAAGTTCTAGGGGACTGATGACCTCAGAAGTTAAGTTCCATAGTGTTCAGAGCCATTTGAATCATTTTGCTCGTTTCTGGGCACAGGACAATAAATACCCACCATTAGTCACAATAGCTTATGCTAGTTGACACTTCTCATTTAGGACCGGTATAGTCGGTAGAATGTTTCCCTATTTGTGCCGTCTCCACTTCTGCAGGCTGTTACGAAAAGATCTGGGCAAAATTCCAAGAAACAATCATCACACTTCCAAGAATGAAATGTGTTTTGTGGACAGGAGTCCGGAAACGCCTTATGTTTGGGATGAGAAGTCATTTCCTACTTTTCTTAATACTCTCTTTCATCACGGGGAACACAAAGAAACAGAATCTACCAACAGAAACATTTCTTTACACGAAATGTTCAAAATACCCTATCGGTTACGTATAATTATTAAGTTGTATTTGTAGGGTTCACCACCAGTATTTTTTGTTCCACAGGAACGAAGGTCATGTTGACATGTGACTGGTTGCACTCGACTGCATTCGACTAATCACAATCACGTAGAATGGTTTGATGCGGCCCGCCACGAATGTTCCTTGTAACTGTCGTGGTGGAACGCAAGATGTGTCTGAGAGTTCGTGCATCGTCTCGAGCGTCGACGTTTTTCTCGTGTCAGACGTTACTCACTAGTACCGTGTTCATTTCGCACAATCTCTGTTTAATTGGATGAATCTAGCCATTCTGTGTTCAATATCTCTATGCTTACAAGGTTCAGCACGTGTAAAATCGAGTGCTTCTGTATGTTACCTGTCCCTCTGGCTAGTTTCAATGCTGTTCCATTTCAAGGAATGTAACAGTGAGCTTTGAACCAGCACATGGTATTACCGTGATTCCTAGTTGTGAGCTTTAATCTCCAATTCATCAAGTACGGCGCTGGGTGATTGCTTCCTCCACTACTGAGGTGTTTCAGTATTTCAATCCCTGATATGCAATCAAAGAGGATAACTGTCTGATAATCCACACTCTTCTCGGGGTACAGAAGCGCTCTTAGTAGAGCCATAAGCTGGTGTAGCCGTTATTTCATTATGTAGGATGAAATCTGAACTGCCGGCCGAAGTGGCCGTGCGGTTAAAGGCGCTGCAGTCTGGAACCGCGAGACCGCTACGGTCGCAGGTTCGAATCCTGCCTCGGGCATGGATGTTTGTGATGTCCTTAGGTTAGTTAGGTTTAACTAGGTTTAACTAGGTTTAAGTAGTTCTAAGTTCTAGGGGACTAATGACCTCAGCAGTTGAGTCCCATAGTGCTCAGAGCCATTTGAACCAAATCTGAACCCAATTAGATGAGGACTTACGTGAAAAGTTCACATTTCAGGAAGGACAGCACTAATACTGAAGACGGTGGTCGCTCGTAAACAAACATTCTGAATTATCTCCTAAACGATCCGTTTGCAGACGCATGTTGACGGAAATGTTTTTGCTCGGAGCAAAAAAAAAAAAAAAAAAAAAAAAAAAAAGGTTCAAATGGCTCTGAGCACTATGGGACTCAACTGCTGTGGTCATTAGTCCCCTAGAACTTAGAACTACTTAAACCTAACTAACCTAAGGACATCACACACATCCATACCCGAGGCAGGATTCGAACCTGCGACCGTAGCAGTCGCACGGTTCCGGACTGCGCGCCTAGAACCGCGAGACCACCGCGGCCGGCTGCTCGGAGCATCCATTATTTTAATTTTCGCTGTTAACTGTGGTACACTACGCCTATATTTATACACGATGGTCACAAACAGTGTGAAAAGTTTGTGTGTTGCAGAGAAGGCCGTGCTGAGAAATAATTGTTAAAATAAATAAATTTTGATGCGTTCCACCTTTCTCGATTTTCTCTCTGCGGGACAGCCAAAATTATTGGTACAACATTTTGTGGTAAATAAAGGCACTCCAGCTGTACCTGCCAAATCATTTATTTGGGTAAAATCGTAGACACCACCCAGGTTTCAGGATATACACTGACGAGAAAAAAAGTGTCAACACCAAGTAGAACTTCTGAAACATAAACGAAAGTTGGTAGTGTGTTTCATGATGTCTGTTCATATTTCGGGTGTACAGCAATAGAGTGCGCTAGTAGCGCCACTATGAGGATGCAAATCAGGTTTGCAGTGGGAACTCGATTAACCGTCATCTTCGGGACCATGGTCGTGAAGGTTGAGCGAATAGACGGATAACAGAAGCACTGTATTTCTCCAAAACATAACCTCAATCAATTATTTTACGTATAGGCACGTATCACTCTCACAGTAATATAATAATATTTCTGAACGAAAACAAATTAAACACGATTGTAATAGCAAATAAAACTATTTATTAGATGATAAAAACATCCGTACAGTAGCTACAAAAGTTGCAAAATACGTAACGTACAGTACTGAACTGTACTATAAACTTACAGGTGAAATAGTTGATCCAGCTTGGAAATAGTCAGTCAATTTCTTCTGCCTTTTTGATGTTCGAGCTTTCACCGCGGCAATATTTCGTATTTTTCGGAGCAGTAGTGCCTGCGTTCCATTAGCCTCTTCTTGACTTTCAAACCATTCTGTACACTTGGACAGCATTGTTTCGGCCTCTAAATGGCTAATAGTTTCTTTTTCTTCATGGTTCGAACACTCGTCTTCATCAGCCCCTTCTTCTTCTTCTTCTTGTTTGGTGGCACTTACGCTGGCGACAATTTCGTCACCACTCAAAATTGGAAAACCTTGGTCCACAATCTAACCACTCTGATACTTCTTCTGACGTCAAAACTGTGCTGATTTGAAAATTATTGCACAAATTGACCATCTCGTCAAAGGTCCCGAGTTCGAGTCTCGGTCGGGCACACAGTTTTAATCTGCCAGGAAGTTTCATATCAGCGCACACTCCGCTGCAGAGTGAAAATCTCATTCTGGAAACATCCCCCAGGCTGTGGCTAAGCCATGTCTCCGCAATATCCTTTCTTTCAGGAGTGCTAGTTCTGCAAGGTTCGCAGGAGAGCTTCTGTAAAGTTTGGAAGGTAGGAGACGAGGTACTGGCAGAAGTAAAGCTGTGAGTACCGGGCGTGAGTCGTGCTTCGGTAGCTCAGTTGGTAGAGCACTTGCCCGCGAAAGGCAAAGGTCCCGAGTTCGAGTCTCGGTCGGGCACACAGTTTTAATCTGCCAGGAAGTTTCATATCAGCGCACACTCCGCTGCAGAGTGAAAATCTCATTCTGGAAACATCCCCCAGGCTGTGGCTAAGCCATGTCTCCGCAATATCCTTTCTTTCAGGAGTGCTAGTTCTGCAAGGTTCGCAGGAGAGCTTCTGTAAAGTTTGGAAGGTAGGAGACGAGGTACTGGCAGAAGTAAAGCTGTGAGTACCGGGCGTGAGTCGTGCTTCGGTAGCTCAGTTGGTAGAGCACTTGCCCGCGAAAGGCAAAGGTCCCGAGTTCGAGTCTCGGTCGGGCACACAGTTTTAATCTGCCAGGAAGTTTCATATCAGCACACACTCCGCTGCAGAGTGAAAATCTCATTCTGGAAACATCCCCCAGGCTGTGGCTAAGCCATGTCTCCGCAATATCCTTTCTTTCAGGAGTGCTAGTTCTGCAAGGTTCGCAGGAGAGCTTCTGTAAAGTTTGGAAGGTAGGAGACGAGGTACTGGCAGAAGTAAAGCTGTGAGTACCGGGCGTGAGTCGTGCTTCGGTAGCTCAGTTGGTAGAGCACTTGCCCGCGAAAGGCAAAGGTCCCGAGTTCGAGTCTCGGTCGGGCACACAGTTTTAATCTGCCAGGAAGTTTCATCTCGTCAACTGTCACACACTCAGGTTCCTCCGATTCTGCCCGCATCTCGTGGTCGTGCGGTAGCGTTCTCGCTTCCCACGCCCGGGTTCCCGGGTTCGATTCCCGGCGGGGTCAGGGATTTTCTCTGCCTCGTGATGGCTGGGTGTTGTGTGCTGTCCTTAGGTTAGTTAGGTTTAAGTAGTTCTAAGTTCTAGGGGACTTATGACCACAGCAGTTGAGTCCCATAGTGCTCAGAGCAATTTGAACCATTCCTCCGATTCTTCACCTCTAGGTTGAGGCCAAAGTTTATTCCAGCCGATCTTGAGATTTGACACTGACAAATCACTCCATGCACTGGCAACATTGAAAATGGCATCTTTAATACTGTAACACCTCAAAAACTGTTTTACAAATGTTGATTCATCAGATGAGAGCAAACTTTCGATAAATATTTTTCTATAACGACGTTTCATGTTTTCGATGATTCCCTGATCCATGGGCTGTATAAGTGAAGTTGTGTTTGCTGGAAGGAAGAGACATGTTATGTTGCCGTCATCACTTTTCATTTCACAAGTAGGGTGCGTTGGGGCGTTGTCTAATAGCAATAGCGCTTTCTGTGGCAACTTTTTTTCAGCCAAATGTGCTCTAACTTGAGGTACAAAATGTTTGTGAAACCAGTCAGAAAAAATTGATTGATCCATCCAAGCACTCTTCTGGGCGTAGTATTGTGCAGGGAGAGCATTCAAATTCAAATTCTTGAAAGTACGAGGTTTTCTAGATTTCCTAATCACAAGTAGGGGTAGCGTATGATTGCTGGTCGCATTTGCGCAAACCATAGAAGTGATGCGATCTTTTTATACTTAGAAACCTGGAGCAGGTTTTCCAGAGAGTGATGCTAATGTCTTTTGTGGTAAAGCCTTCCAATGAAGCCCAGTTTCATCACAACTGTAAACTTGCTCCCTCAATTCAGCCATTTTTTCTTTAAATTGTTCCCGGAACTCAGCAATTACAGAGCTATCTGCGCTGAGTTTTTCTCCACTTATATCAAGTTGGCGAATGCCACGACGAAATTTAAACTTGTCGAGCCATCCGATACTTGCTTTAAAAGACGAGTCACCATCAAGTCTGTTTCAACAGCCTTGGCCATTATTATAGGCCCTGAAAGTGGAGTCCCCTGACTTCTTGCTTGTATAAACCATCGGTAGATTGCAGTGTCAAATTCATCGTATTTTGCAGGTTTCATTGACTTTCTTGTTCGCACATCTCCATCCATGCTCTGCATTGTTGAAACATGTTGTTCTATTTTATCAGCATCACGTTTTCTATCGTTAATTGTTGTTCTTCCAATACCATAAATCAGCGCTACACTTGTCGGAGTTTCGCCCTTTCTTAAGCGTTTTATGATTTCAAGCTTTTGATTAAGTCCTAAAACAACACGTTTACGTTTTTCAGACATTGTATCAAGTCACTGCATCACACACACCTGCACTAAATACGGTAGTGTAAAATATTAGTCAATAAAGCTTATTCAAGTGGAAGACACGTAACACGGCACAGCCCGCTAGATACACTGCGACAATTACAGTCTTCTCGCCACAACTGGAAACCGTTCCAGTGATGATTGTTGACTCACAAGTGAGACAAAGACAAGAAAAGGGGGAGATATGTTAGCACGTCAACTGAGGGTCATATTTTATGTACCATTCAACGGCGGGCGGGTACATTCACTTCCCACTAAAATAGAGTAAATAAACAAAGCGAACGCGTCACTGCACTTTAGAGCATTCTGTTATAACAGTATTATTATGCTGTTACAGCAGTGACGGTTAACAGAAACTGACGGTTTAAAGAATGACGATTAATCGAGTTTTTACTGTATTTTCAATACATGTGGTAACTAAAATGAACGTTAGTTAGCTTAGAGATTGGACGTGGTAGATTGATGTTAGTCAAGAATGCTTTTAAGGCAACAAAGACACCGCACCGAGTTTGAACAGATAGTGTAATAGGGCTCCGAGGAGCTGGATATTCGTTCTGCGATACTGCAGCAAAGTAGCCACCGTACATGACTACTGGCGGTGGTGGTCACTAGAAAGCACGGTCGCTAGAAGACCGGGCTACGGGCGGCCACGTAACGTTAACGAGAGGGGAGGCCATCGTGTTACACAATCGACTCTGGCGCATCGTACCACGCATCTACAGCAGCAACTGGAGAAGAAGTTGACAGCATTCTGTCGGTACAAACCGGTAATTTTAAGGGCAGCCAGTCGCCCTGTAGCGTGCAATCCCCTGACTCCACACCACCGTCATTTCCGCCTTCAGTGGCGTCGAGCGACATATCAGCGGAGGACAGGGTGGAGATTTGTTTTGCTCTCTGATGAAAGCTGATTCTGACTAGGAGCCAATGACTGCACTGTTTTTTTGGTTAGAGGGAGAACTGTTTTGGACCTGCAAACAAACTGCCTGCGTGCAAGAAACACCGGACCCACACCTGGAATAATGATCTGGGGTGCGATTTCTTATGACAGCGGACACCCTGACTGCAAATTTGTATATCACTCTGAAGATTCAACCTGTTGTGGTGCCATTTGTAATGGATTATTTTGGGCTTACATTAACAAGTGATCTTACAAAGCTAATCACTTAAATATTCTACCCATAAAATGTGTTCCAAGTGTTCCATTACTTTACATTATTTATTTTTTGATGTTTGGATTTTTTCCGTCTGTGTAAATCGCTCCTTCAGGCGCTATCAACAACAATGACAACTAAGAGAGGTTCTTCATAAAATTATTTAACATTAAAATGGCCGATACAGTGGTGGACGTCAGGTTCTATACATAAAGGTATGCTCAGTATTTATTTGAAATGTCTTCAGCAGTCTCAATTTCAAGAGGTTGCCGTATCTGGTTACCTGCTCGTAAGTTCTATTACATCTTGCCCCTGACCTTGGAGCTTCCTTGTCATGTCAGCTGTGTGGTGTCTCACAGTCTTTTCACAATTAGTCATGTTTTGTTTTAATTGGTTGCACGTAATATATTGTTTCCCAACTTAGCACCTAATGTGTAACACTAGAGCTACGTGTATATTTGGTATCCTTTTGGATTTTGCTAGTCACGCTGGCTTCCCCGGTATTGGAGGTCTTAGCGCCACAATTATGTGAGTTACCCCATACGTTGTGTTGCACTACACTATGTGATCAAAAGTATCCGGACACGTGGCTGAAAAAGACTTACAAGTTCGTAGCACCATGCATCGATAATGCTGGAATTCAGTATGGTGCTGGCCCACTCTTAGTCTTGATGACAGCTTCCACTCTCGCAGGCATACGTTCAATTAGGTGCTGGAAGGTTTCTTAAGGAATGGCAGCCCGCGTTTCACTGAGGAGAGATATCGATGCCGGTCGGTGCGGCCTGGTACGAAGTCGACGTTCCAAAACATCAGCCCAAAGGCGGTCTATAGGATTCACGTGAGGCCTCGGTGTAGGCCAGCCCATTATAGGGACGTTGTTGTCGTGTGACCACTCCGCCACAGGCCGTGCATTATGAACAGGTGCTCTATCGCGTTGAAAGATGCAGTCGTCATCCCGGAATTGCTCTTCAACAGTGGGAAGCAAGAAGGTGGTTAAAACATTAATGTAGCCTGTGCTGTGATAGTGCCACGAAAAACAACAGGGGATGCAAGCCCCGTTCATGGAAAACAAAACCACACCATAACAACACCACATCCAAATTTTACTATTGGCACTACACACACTTGCAGATGACGTTCACCGGACGTCCGCCACACCCACATCCTACCATTGAATCGCCACATTGTGTACCGTGATTTGTCACTCCACACAACGTTTTTGCAGTGTTCATTCGTCCAATGTTTACGCTCCTTGCAACAAGCGAGGCATCGTTTGGCATTTACCGGCGTGACATGTAGCTTATGAGCAGCCGTTCCACCATGAAATCCTAGTTCTCTTACCTCCCGCCTTACTGTCATAATACTTGCGGTGGATCCTGATGCATTTTGGAATCCCTGTGTTGTGGTCTGAATAGATGTCTGCCTATTACACATTACGACCTTCTTCAACTGTCAGCGGTCTCTGTCAGTCAACAGACAAGGTCGGCCTGTACCCTTTTGTGCTGTACGTGTCCCTTCAAGTTTCCACTTCGCTATCACTTCGGTAACAGTGGACCTACGGATGTTTAAAAGTGTGGAAATCTCTCGTGCAGACGTATGACACAAGTGACACCGAATTACCTGACCACGCTGAGAGCCCGTGAGTTCCGCGGAGCGCCCCATTCTGCTCTCTCACGATGTGTAAGGAATACTGAGGGCGCTGATACGGAGTACTTGGCGGTAGGTGGCAGCGCAATGCACCTAACATGAAAAAACATGATTTTGGGGGTGTCCGGATACTTTGATCACGTAGTGTATCTGCAACCATAGTCCTGCGTTGTTAATATGTCGAGGTGTGTGCATTGACACACCTTCCACTACCATGTTTCATTAGCGGTACGTCGTTTCTCCAAAGCACATGTAATTCCATTAGGCATAAACACAAACTCTCTATATGCTTCCCTGAATTGTCGTATTAACTCATTAAGATTTGGCTTATAATACCACAGTTCTTCAAGTACAATTACAGCAGCTGAATAATTTATTTTGTTGCCGTAGAATGTTATGGCTAACTCATCAATCCTTTCTTGATTGGTAGGAACAAGGAAGGCGAGGCGTAGGTCGTCCGGGTAATTTCTGATATGGTCCCAGTTGCCATAAAAAAACGCCAACGCAGACATTAGCTGTAAATAACGATCTTTATTCAGAACGTTACTGTACCCTTGCGTTTACAAAAGGTCATGTACACTCTATTTCTAACAACAAACGTTACATATTTAACTTCACTTTGCACCACATCATTCTTCGCAGGTTCATCATCAGCAATTTGCAATCCAATGTAAAAGGGATTAACACCTTGAAATAACTTATTTTTTGCTCGACATTGTGTTTCTAAATCTGTCCATGATTTTACTTTTGCAATGTCTGCACTAGTCTCAGGCTTGGAATACGTAACAAACTTAAATCTATTCCTTCTCGTGTACTTACGCCGAGGGACTCCAGATGATCGCTCAGGTCTAAGACTAAATGGACCTATTTAGTCTCTAGTAGTTATACCACAAAGGCCTATAACGTCTCTGCCTAAAATCGTTGTACCTATGTGCACATCTTATTCCATTAGGCATGAACACAAACTCTCTATATGCTCCCCTGAATTGTCGTATTAACTCATTAAAATTTGGCTTATAATACCACAGTTCTTCAAGTACAGTTACAGCAGCTGAATAATTTATTTTGTTGACGTAGAATGTTATGGCTAACTCATCAATCCTTTCGCGCAGAAGAATCAGTTGTGTGATGTTCCGAATTCGGAACAAAATGGCAGGTATACATGTTGCTTCCGTGACAATATTTTCTCAATTAATGTAGACTTGCCTATATTTGTATCTCCGTACAGATATAACTGTTTTTCCCGTACCTTCGTGGACCGAAAGGCCTTATTGTACCACCGTACAACGCGGCCCGCCCAGCCATTGTAATTCAGATGACACTCGGTAAGGCACCTAACGACCAAACGGTTCGCCTGGAATGAATCAAAATATTTCTCAATAAATCGACCATCATCAGTTATTTTGCTCCCCAAATAGCAAAACTCTCATTATATCTTTTTATTATTTTTATTTCTTTACATTTGCATTAGGCGTTGAATGTCTTGCTTTTAGTGTTTGTTCCGTATGCCATGTGTAAGTAAGTTGCCTTTAGCACTGTTAGTGGCACGTAGCGTTTGAGAGGAAACGTGGGGTTGGGTTGGGGTTGTTTTGGGGAAGGAGACCAAACAGCGAGGTCATCGGTCTCATCGGATTAGGGAAGGATGGGGAAGGAAGTCGGACGTGCCCTTTGAAGGGAACCATCCCGGCATTTGCCTGGAGCGATTTAGGGAAATCACGGAAAACCTAAATCAGGATGGCCGGACGCGGGATTGAACCGTCGTCCTCCCGAATGCGAGTCCAGTGTCTAACCACTGCGCCACCTCGCTCGGTGGAAACGTGGGCGTGCGGCCCTGTAGTTACATATGATTTGTTCTCTGATTATTCTCACCCTCGGTATTAGTTCCTGTTTTCGACCAGTCTCTGCCTTATATGTGTTGACAGCAGACGCATTGAAGTCTGTGCACCGGTCTTGCTGGACTTCCACGACACGCTGCGGGCTGCGCACTTCCTTGGTAAGCTACTTTTGAGATTCACAAGTTGGTATTGTACGGCTTTTATGCTTTCAGTTCAATGTCTTAAGCCCATGCCACATGTATAATCATTCGCAGTTGGTTCAAAGGTTACGTTGGGCTATAAATGTGTGCTTATTTGCTGTTACATTCATGTTCTTTTTCGGTTAGGGCACTTTTACCTTGTGTGATACTGACTGACTCAGAGAACCTTTCCATGCCTCACCCCCATGGGATATCGCAAGCTACTTAATAAATTCGCTGTATTTTCTGCATGGCTGGTACCACTTTCTGTTGCACAATCAAGGTATAAATTAATCCGCAGATTCGTATGGAGTTGTATTGAGTTAAAGGTAGCTTTCACTGTTATTCTCTTTTTGAGTTCTGCCTTCAGGAACTGTATGCGGCTGTAAATTACCTTTTATTTTGGTATCACCTATCTTTCCTCAAGTAGAATATTTTATGTCGAATAAATTCTTTGTAAAATTGAGCCCAAGCCTGCATAACCCCCAACCCGACACCCTTTCCACCAAAATCCTACGCTGTACTTTTCACTTTCTACTGCACAGAGGCTAGATAGATTTTAAACGTTTTTGGATTATATTATCATTGAATGAGTATAATTATAAGCTGTATGAACTATAAATACATATGATATACCTATAAACGTACACATTATTTAATTGAAAACAAATATTTACTTCCTCAGGACACAAAATGAACTTGAACCACTCCACGCCAGAATTTTCAATTGTCCATAGAAATGATCACACACAACAGTTCTATTCAACTTAATACACATGATTTCCAAAAGGGGGCATCACTATGGCGACAGTTTCTTAAATAATTCAGGGGTAAAAATTAAAAGGCGGTACAGTTTAAAGGACTCAAACGTAGAATAGTGAGCGGAATCTGAAAAGAGTGAGAACAGCAATAGAGTCCACAGAAAACGGCCAACCAGTCAAGGGTCACCAACAGGGAGCTGCCGAGTGTCAGCAGGAGGACAACAACAGGAGGAAGGACAACGGAGGCGACGTGGGGTGATAACAACTCTAGTGAGTATACCAAAAGTGAAAACGTAAGAGCGAATGCAGAAACATAAACAACGATATGTAGAGTGACTGAGTTCAGCCACGACTGAGGACGGGCCGCGGCGCTATCAGCTTCGAAGGGCAGCCGTGAACTCTGATAGGCTGGCAAGAAAGGCATCGGCACTCCTCTGCAACCAGCGCTGAAGCGGCGACGCACCCCTCGTAGATTTAGTACGGTCCTCAACGGCAGTCATCGAATTATCTGCACTCGGGCGAGGCTTCGAAATCACCCGGTCAGAATATCATATACAACCCCTCTGGTTTGAATAGATAGTAGTTTTGACAACATGTGCTACATCTCTGATGTGTTAAGCCCGACAGTGTGCCCTGTATCTGGCCAGCACACGAACTGCAGTCAACTTCTTGGCCACAGTTCTCAATGTGTTCCGATACTGCAGATTTCACACTTTGTTCTGACCACAAGTGGCTTTCATGCTCCTTAATACGTATTTTATATTCCTCCCCATTTTGTCTTATATTCTATCTGCCGCAGCCACATGTCACTTCTTACAGTTCTACAGTATGGAGGTAATCAGGAGCCGGTCGGTGTGGCCGAGCGGCTCTAGGCGCTTCAGTCTGGAACCGGTTGACCGCATGGATGTGTGTGATGTCCTTCGGTTGGTTAGGTTTAAGTAGTTCTAAGTTCTAGGGGACTGATGACGTCAGCAGTTAAGTCCCATAGTGCTCAGAGCCATTTGAACCATTTGTAATCAGGAGAATGGCACTGATTTCAACAATGTACGTGTGCTGGTCAAGGAATCTAACATTTATAGAAGGAAATTCAGAGAAACGATTAAAATTTTAAAGAACGATAGTAACTTCAATAGAGAAGAGGACTATAGGTTTCCAACTTAACGGCTTCTCGCCATTCAGACAGTAAATACGCAGCCAAGGGGGGCTAGCAATACAAACGACCACCAGGAAGCTACCTTGGAGTCACGACAGTAATATATTGCTAAAGAAATCATTCTCGCTTTCTTGCTCTACATGCTTCGCGTTTTATGCACTGGTGTTGGCCCACCAATAGTGTCCGGATGAATTCTACCGAACAACCTCAGATATCAGCATAAGCGTGGGGAAATACTCTTTCAGAAGTGAACGCCACGCTTGTCTTTGAATATGTTGATATAACTGGGGTACCTGAAGATCGTGATGGAGTACCCAACAGAAGGGTCGAAACGTCGTTTGCGTGAGAAGAAATCTGAAGGCGAACATGACATGGCATAACAACCTAGAAGGTTTTATCTTCAATGACAAGGACCGTGAAAGCCTGAAGACATACCAAAACCTTTCTTTAGTGGATGCACCAGCTTAGCTGTACTGATACTATTGGCTACTCGCCCCCACAGCCTTATCAGTATCTGCAGCATCATCTGCACCCTAGCATCTGGTGCAATGAGAAAAACTCCTGACCTGAAAATTCCTGGCAGATTAAAACTGTGTGCTGGACCGAGACTCGAACTCGGGACCTTTGCCTTTCGCGGGCAAGTGCTCTACCGACTGAGCTACCCAAGCACGACTCACGCCCCGTCCTCACAGCTTTACTTCTGCCAGTACCTCGTCTCCTACCTTCCAAACACAGTTTTAATCTGCCAGGAAGTTTCACATCAGCGCACACTCCGCTGTAGAGTGAAAATTTCATTCTAGAAACATCCCCCAGGCTGTGGCTAAGCCATGTCTCCGCAATATCCTTTCTTTCAGGAGTCCTAGTTCAGCAAGGTTCGCAGGAGAGCTTCTGTAAAGTTTGGAAGGTAGGAGACGAGGTACTGGAGAAGTAAAGCTGTGAGGACGGGGCATGAGTCGTGCTTGGGTAGCTCAGTCGGTAGAGCACTTGCCCGCGAAAGGCAAAGATCCCGAGTTTGAGTCTCGGTCCGGCACACAGTTTTAATCTGCCAGGAAGTTTCACATCAGCGCACACTCCGCTGCAGAGCGAAAATTTCATTCTAACTCCTGACCTGTATTTCCTAGCAGTATATAAGGTATCTCTGTAAACCACTGTGAGAAACTCGTCAGAGGGCACTTCCAGTTGTACCAGGTATTTGCGTTTTCTTCCCTTTCCAGCTTCACAAGGAATGTGGTAACCGTAACTGCTTATATATCTCTACGTTTACTCTAATTAGTATAAAGTTGGCCCAGCAGTTTCTATGGAAGTGCTATGTGAGAGCATGTAGTATATCCCTAAATCTTTCTTGATATTTCGCAAGTATGTCTAAAACCAACGATTCATGTGATTCGTAAATTTCGCTGTTTACAAATACCGTTTTAGCAATATTTTGCTGATATTTTGTAATTGGATATTCTACACTGAATATGGACTGTCTCTCTACAGGGTGTCCCAAAAATCGCCGACAAGCCTTAGAGACAGTTTCCTTACACCAAAACAAGAAAAAAGTGTCTTGCAAACGTGGGCCGTAAACGTCATACCTTAAGACGTATGAGCACTTGTTCACCTTCAATACTGCGAAACAGATCTCATCCACGGCAAAAACTTTTCTTTCCTTATTTTGGGAGGAGGTTGTATGGACCAAACCCAGAGAAGTAGACTAGCCAACATGGGGTCCGCAATGGCTACAAAAGTTATGAGCACTTGTTCATTTTCGCTATTGTGAATCACGTCTCTTCTACTGAAAAAGTGCTCATAGCTCTTAAGGCACTCGTTCATAGCTCTTAAGATATGTATTTTAGGGCCCATCGTTAGCAGACATTTTTCTCTTTTTTTTTTTTTTTTTTTTTTTTTTTTTTTTTTTTTTTTTTTTTAAGGAACCTGTCACACCTGGGACAGACTGTAGGGCACAAAAGAAAGCCGGAGCCGTCGCAAACAGCGTAAGAAACGTCCGCAGCGTGTCGATCGTGCCTGGGAATGCGCCTGGCGGGCGAGGACCAAGTGATGAACCCCTTGCCACAGCCGCCAATTGGGAAAACAGCGGAAACGGACCACGCCACCGGAAATGCAATAGCTGGTACGGACGGCGTAGGGAATACCAGACACCGCCCCGGCATAAATATGGGACACGATTAGCTTGTCGATCAGTCGCAAGAAACACCTGATGAAGACGCCGAGATACGATGTCACACTACTGGCCATTAAAATTGCTACACCAAGAAGAAATGCAGATGATAAACGGGTATTAATTGGTCAAATATATCATACTACAACTGACAAGCGATTACATTTTCACGCAATTTAGGTGCATAGATCCTGAGAAATCAGTACCCAGAACATCCACCTCTGGCCGTAATAACGGACTTGATACGCGTGGGCATTGAGTCAGAGCTTGGATGGCGTGTACAGGTACAGCTACCCATGCAGTTTCAACACGATACCACAGTTCATGAAGAGTAGTACATTATGCTGCTGAAAGTAAGGATTCGCAGGGATCGAATGAAGGGTAGAGCCACGGGTCCGAACACGTTTGAAATGTAACGCCCACTGTTCAAAGTACCGTCAATGCGGACAAGAGGTCACCGAGAGGTGTAACCAGTGGCACCCTATACTATCACGCCAGGTGATACGCCAGTATGGCGATGACGAATACACGCTTCCAATGTGCGTTCACCGCGATGTGGACAAACACGGATGCGACCATCATGTTGCTGTAAACAATACCTGGATTCTTCCCAAAAAACGACGTTTTGCCATTCGTGCACCCAGGTTTGTCGTTGAGTACATCATCGCAGGCGCTCCTGTCTGTGATGCAGCGTCGAGGGTAACCGCAGCCATGGTCTCCGAGCTGACAGTCCATGCTGCTGCAAACGTCGTCGAACTGTTCGTGCAGATGGCTGTTGTCTAGCCAACGTCCCCATCTGTTGACTCAGCGATCGAGACGTGGCTGCACGATCCGTTACAGCCATGCGGATAAGATGTCTGTCATCTCGACTGCTAGTGATATGAGGCCGTTGGGATCCAGCACGGCGTTCCGTATTACCCTCCTGAACCCACAGATTCCATATTGTGCTAACAGTCATCGGATATCGACCAATGCGAGCAGCGGTGTCGTGATACGATAAACCGCAATGCCGATAGGCTACAATCCGACCTTTATCAAAGTCGGAAACGTGATGGTGCGCATTTCTCCTCCTTACACGAGGCATCACAACAACGTTTCACCAGGAAACGCTGGTCAACTGCTGTTTGTGTATGAGAAATCAGTTGGAAACTTTCCTCATGTCAGCACGTTGTAAGTGTCACCACCGGCGCCAAACTTGTGTGAATGCTGTGAAAAGCTAATCATTTGCATATCGCAGCATCTTCTTCCTGTCGATTAAGTTTCGCGTCTGTAGCACTTCATCTTCGTGGTGTAGCAATTTTAATGGCCAGTAATGTATTATGTTGGGAAGACTACCGGCATTACTTCCGATTTCACGAGATTAAAACTGCTCATCTCTGACATTCTTTCATAGATTAAATTTAAATGACATTTATTATAACTCTGTGCCTGATTTTAGAAACAGGGCTAGGATTCTATGACAAGTAGCATGACTCGGATCCCTGACAGTCGATATTCACTCGCAAGTAGAATTCTCTCAATAGATTCACATAAATAAAACGCAATTAAAACTGTGCCATCTACTTTTGTGAAAACAGTACTTTGCCTGAATGTAATGATGTGGAGTACTACGCCGCCGAGTATTACGTACACACTACGCCACCATTTACGTGGGTCATACGGGGATCTTCTTCCTGTACATATAATGTTTGAAGTTCATTAAAACAATCACCTGACGGTACCATGCAAGAAATTAGAGATAAATGCTCAAAAGTTGTTTAGAGTCCGGTAAGTTTTGTTTGATAAAAGTATGTAACTCATGTGTACTCTACTTCTGCTAATACAGTATCTATATAAAGAACGTAGATCTGCACCTTAACTTCCATGGTAACTTCAGGTGTGGATTCATTCTGAACTATCAAGATTATTTTCGTAATCGTAATATGAGCAAGTGATTTTCTTCATAATTAGTAGCCCGTCCCACAGTACAGAACAAAATTAGTCCTATAGCGACGACTACATTACACGAAATAGTTCTCTTATTAATATTTTAGTGACCAATTTTAATTTGTGTATTGAAATTTTGAGTTCAGAGGTCGCAATGCCCTTATTTACAGTACTTAAATCCTGTTTGGATTGACGACTGTAGTATTAAATGGTGCAAATGGCTCTGAGCTCTATCCGACTTAACTTCTGAGGTCATCAGTCGCCTAGAACTTAGAACTAATGAAACCTAACTAACCTAAGGACATCACACACATCCGTGCCGGAGGCAGGATTCGAACCTGTGACCGTAGCTGTCACGCGGTTCCAGACTGAAGTTTCTTTTGTATAATGATTACGGTATGTTTCGAAGACGAGTAGTTAACGTTTATTCTGATTGCCTAAGCCAACCATTAGTATCACGAATATATGATATATTAGTACAACAGCAGCGCGAGAGGAGTGTGCTATATAAGATTTCGCAGCATAGTCGATTTCTATGTTAAGCATCTGCTACTTCAGGTGTGAAATGTCAGGTGCCAGGCGTCATTTCGGCGCTTTCGTCAGGTACTGCCATTTGACACATTTCAACAAAATCTATACCAGCAACCTTTCAGATTTAAAGCTCTAGTTCAGCGCATGTTAGTATATTGAGGAAGTTGACAATGTCGTATAAAGTTCAACGCTAGGGACCATTTCTCTAGTGCCTCGTTTCGCTTTTAGACACTTCTTGGCAGCCAGACCGAGTCACACAGCCGTGACGTCAATAAAGGAGTCCATAAAAATTGCCTTTACTGACAGAGCGCCCCCAGTCGATAGCTGGGCATGATCGGAAACGTAATTAAAAAAGCAATCAGAGTGCGCGGGCACCCGGCGCAAAGCTCGTAAATTGTTTAGCGGGCCACACCGCACCTCGCTCCGTCATCGCAGCGCAAGAAACAAAAAGTGAAAGAAAGGCAGGGAGAGCGACGCCCGGGGCACAGAGCCGGCTGGCCGGGTCGATACCGCCTGTGCTCCGTAAAAGGCTGCCAGCAAGTGTTTGGCGAGAACACCGTTCCAGTCTCATTTGTGTTACTACCCCACAGCAATAGCAAGTAATGCGCACTCCCTCAGAAAATAAATTGGTCGGAAACAGTGAGAAAAGCTTATAAGTGTGTTACAGGGTAGATTGTGCTGAGGAATAGCTGTTACGAAAAAAAGTTCGACACGTTGCGCCATTTTCGATTTAACCCTTTCGCTGCTAAAAATGTGCTTTTTGCCTTCCGTAGTGAGCTGGCTTTTATTATGGCTGTACTGCGCGACATATTATGCCTCTGCATTCCTGCCGATATGAAATGTTAATAAAAATGACTGTAAGAAAATTATTAGAGTGAAAAAATTAGATTTTTGCACATCCCACAGTCTGATGTCATCGCTTGATAAAGGAGTGAATTTCTTTTCGTTATGTACAGTACTTACTGAGCTGCATCAAATTAAGAAAACCTTGGGTAAACTTTGCATATGATTTTACCTCGAACATTACAGTAAGTGAAATGCAGATAAGATATCGAAATTTTCTACGAAGTTGAGAGCAGAACGACATCTAGTTTCATTCTCGAGTCACTGGTTTTTATTTCCGAAGGACTGTCACACGCGACGCACCCATTCGCGTCCTTGGGTGTAGCGAATATCTCACAAAACGATTCGAGGTATCGAAACTAGGATTTACTGCAAATGGTAGGTTAAATTGTATCATAATAATGATTGAATTAAGAATTTTTTAAAAAATGGTAGCACGCGATTAGGCACATACGTTATATGATAAATAAACTAAATATTTTTATTGATCGACACACGAGTAACTCGTCTGCAGCCGTGAGAGGTCAGCGACTCAGGACGCATTGAAACGCCCATACCACTGTAGGAAAACCCAAGCGGCTCGCACATACACGTCCGCAGTACTTGGGGAACGCCGTAGCAAGACTTGTATAACCGACCACAGCAGCGAAAGGATCTAGCTTTGACGTTAGCCAATCATGTCGTTACAAGTGCAAATTCAACCAACCTGCCCGATACCGTACAAGTACAGTAAGTTGTTCTCATACCGTATATGATAGTATAATGCAACAGCCCCTCCCAAGATCATTATGCACTGTCCAATACCACAATTTTTATATGCATCCGTGTATTTATAGTACGGTTCAGTGCTTCCTAGGGCTTTCATGTGTATTTTTATTGGTATCGTTCAGTTCAGTTTGCCAAAAAACCTATTCTTCTTTCCAATTACATATAGAATATTCTGGAATGCCGTACATCCTCGAGACGGTTCATAGATTGTTGTCATTAACAAAAATAGGTACATATGCCGAATTAAATATCTGATCGTGAAATTTTTATGTAATTCATTGTAATTAATGATGCTTGTAATTTACGCAGATATTTACCTCTTGTTAGTTACACCAGCCGAAGTTACGCAATTCCGGTATTTGAGAAAACATGTGTATTTAATTTATGTAATCTGGCGAAGCAGTATTTGTATTCTTCGACCAAATGTTAGCAATAAAATCCATACGGTCACTAATTACGAAATTGAATTAAAATCAAAATAATTGTTGAAATGAGATTGTGAATTAATTTTCGCACATAAAACCAAGATGATGATAAAAATTGTTATGCCATTTATTATATTTTATGACCTGTACAAATGTTACAGCACTCAGTTTAGATGGAATTGTTTTTAATTGTAAGTTACATTTTGTAATAAACTAACAATGGTAGCAATTGTCAAAATGGTATTTAAAGCGACGCAGCGACAATGCGCGGGAGTCAGTCGAGTTTTGTGTTCTTGGAGGTGTCAGTGCAGTTCAGTTCGTTAGTTCTTTTTGCACTCATGTCAGTTCTGTCGATCAGCTGATGTCAATAAATAGTTAGTCAAGCTTGCAATTTTCTTGATGTTCTCATTATTCGCAACATCCACAACATTTATGAATCACAGGCCAACGCAAGTTAAGAACGTTTAAAGGTTCATTACAATAGAACATGAGATTGTTAAACCATTGGCTAGGGTTCAACCCTTCCTACCGTCCCATGTCCAATTTTGGTATCGCACTTTTTTTCGTTTCTAGGAAATGAAATGGAGAATACGCTTGGCAGCACCTTCTCTGGCAGGTTGCTTGAATTTGCGCACACAAGGAACTAACTGACTAACTACAAAATTTATTTCATTATGCATAAATCCGCTCCAGTTGTGTTTGACAAAACCTTTAGTGGGATAAAATTGCACACACAACTACGTTTCAGAATATAATTCCCATCCTCAGACACCGCAAAAAAGAAAGATACGAAGGAAAGCCAAGAGCGATTCTTCGTTAAACTAATTGTAGCAGTAAGTGTTAGGATTACTGGCAGTATTGGCAGCATTGGTAGAAAAAGAAACACAAACGAATGTGTGAGACAGAAACTGGAAGCAGTCGACTTCTCTTTGTTTTGTTTGTTTTGCGAAGAATTATAACTGCAAGACATTCAATGTTAGTCCACTGTGTATTTTATATCCTTACAAAATTTAAATTGGTTTCTATAAGTAATAAAAATTGGTTGGTTGCGTGGCTTCTGTGCTTTCATATAACCAAAGATATCACTTTTGAAGGACCTGTTTACATACACAAAATGAAAAATCTATATAATTACTGTTGCTGTTTTGTACTCAAAAGAACTTTCTTCATGATTATGAAAGGCAAGCGTTTCCTGTTGTTATTCGTAAGTGCGACAGTTGTTTACGAATACCGGAAACATGTTTTACATAAGCACAAAGAAGTACTCAAGCGATGATTCATTCGTTTTTGTTTTGCATTTTGCTTATTCTCTTTTATTTATTTAATTATTTTAGCAAATTGTGTTTCCTACCGCTATTTGATAAATCTGTATTTTCTTTAATTTTTACAACGACATCCTTCTCTTTCTTGAAATATTCGAATAAAACCTGAATTAAACATTCACCATTTCCATTTTGCTGTAAATACTGTTTTTCTTTAAGTAACAGAATAGGACGATAACAATGGAGAGCAAAAATGTTCCTCTGCTTACAAAGCTCTTTATTTATATTCACTCAGTTTCTAGACGGTTCTACGCCTCTGGTTACTGGGGGAATCCTGTAACACCGTGCATATGTAAACAAAGCGATCGAAATGAGGTAACGCCAAATAGTTATGCAACACACCTAATGTACGTGTAACAAAGTTACGAGCGTAACTGACCAAGGCTACTAGGAAAACAACCATACTTTTCACGTACTTATTATAGCCTATGGTACTCTACAGTAGTTTTACAGCTCCAGTTACAGATTTCAAATTGTAGCAAATTTATCTTCGAAATTTTATGCATAAGTGTCTGAGACAAATGGCTCCACACTATTAGTATTGCATTTAGACAACTTATACAGGGTGTTACGAAAAGGTACGGCCAAACTTTCAGAAAACATTCTTCGCACACAAAGAAAGAAAATATGTTATGTGGACATGTGTCCGGAAACGCTTACTTTCCATGTTAGAGCTAGTTTTGTTACTTCTCTTCAAATCACATTAATCATGGAATGGAAACACACAGCAATAGGACGTACCAGCGTGACTTCAAACACTTTGTTACAGGAAATGTTCAAAATGTCCTCCGTCGGCGAGGATACATGCATCCACCCTCCGTCGCATGGAATCCCTGATGCGCTGATGCAGCCCTGGAGAATGGCGTATTGTATCACAGCCGTCCACAATACGAACACGAAGAGTCTCTACTACATTTGGTATCGGGGTTTCGTAGACAAGAGCTTTCAAATGCCCGCATAAATGAAAGTCAAGAGGGTTGAGGTCAGCAGAGCGTGGAGGCCACGGATTTGGTCCGCCTCTACCAATCCATCGGTCACCGAATCTGTTGTTGAGAAGCGTACGAACACTTGGACTGAAATGTGCAGGAGATCCATCGTGCATGAACCACATGTTGTGTCATACTTGTAAAGGCACATGTTCTAGCAGCACATGTAGAGTATCCCGTATGAAATCATGATAACGTGCTCCATTGAGCGTAGGTGGAAGAACATGGGGCCCAATCAAGACATCAAAAACAATGCCTGCCCAAACGTTCACAGAAAATCTGTGTTGATGACGTGATTGCACAATTGCGTGCCGATTCTCGTCAGCCCACACATGTTAATTGTGAAAATTAACAATTTGATCACGTAGGAATGAAGCCTCATCCGTAAAGAGAACATTTGCACTGAAATGAGGATTGACACATTGTTGGATGAACCATTCGCGGAAGAGTACCCGTGGAGGCCAATCAGCTGCTGATAGTGTCAGCACACGCTGTACGTGGTACGGAAACAACCGGTTCTCCCGTAGCACTCTCCATACAGTGACGTGTTCAACGTTACCTTGTACAGCAGCAACTTCTCTGATGCTGACATTAGGGTTATCGTCAACTGCACGAAGAATTGCCTCATCCATTGCAGGTGTCCTCGTCGTTCTAGGTCTTCCCCAGTCGCCAGTCATAGGCTGGAATGTTCCGTGCTCCCTAAGACGCCGATCAATTGCTTCGAACGTCTTCCTGTCGGGACACCTTCGTTCTGGAAATCTGTCTCGATACAAACGTACCGCGCCACGGCTATTGCCCCGTGCTAATCCTTACATCAAATGGGCATCTGCCAACTCCGCATTTGTAAACATTGCACTGACTGCAAAACCACGTTCGTGATGAACACTAACCTTTTGATGCTACGTACTGATGTGCTTGATGCTAGTACTTAGAGCAATGAGTCTCATGTCAACACAAGCACCTAAGTCAACATTACCTTCCTTCAATTGAGCCAACTGGCGGTGAATCGAGGAGGTACAGTACAAACTGACGAAACTAAAATGATCTCTAACATGGAAATTGTGTGTGAGGAATGTTTCCTGAAAGTATGGCCGTACCTTTTTGTAACACTCTGTATGAGACTTAAGTAAATTCAGAAAGCACTGAAAGCGGTACAGTTTGTAAGACTTTACCCAACCAATGAAATCCCAGACCAGGACTCCAGGAACTGAACCTGTATGTTGATGAAGGGATCTCCACGTACGAATACTTTGATCTTGATTTCCACTTTGATGCCGTATTCAGAACCGGCACTCATCTGGATAAAATGTGCCATTCCTGTATCCAGTGCTGTCGTGTGGCGCCATATTGTGGACCCCTCTCTTTGGTAATACAACAGTGGCCACCGTGCTGACACTCAATGGTCGGCCAGACGACGTCTCACCTTCCGTGTGGATACTTGTCAAGCTGTGAAAGAGCCCAGTACAAGGCAACTGAGATTATGCTTTGCTTTATAGCCCCACTGAAACCGTCAATATTGTCGCGTGATCCTGACCAATAGCGTGAAGCGACAGGTGGGTGTCACAGGATGCCATGATCCGGCCAACATCGAATTACGACACGCGCTTTTTACGTAGCTAATAACAAGAGAAAAGAACGGGTAAATGGGATGACGACTGGTATACCCAGGGTTCGTACAAATTTCATTTTGCGCGCATTGATCAACCAGATAATTATGGCCACCTAACTAATAGCTCGTTATGTCCACCTACGGCACGGATAACATGGAAGCAGTAAGGCCCTGGAGGTCGCTGGAGGGAGTTGGCATGACATCTGCTCTCACATTCACCTAATTCCCATAAATTCTGGAAGGGAGGCGACGAGCTCTAATGCCACGTCCAGTCACATCCCAGATGTGTTCCATCAGGTTCAAATCTGGCGATTGTTCCTCGAACCACTCCATCACACTCCTGACCTTACGACATGGCGCATTGTCTTGTTGAACAATGCCACGACTTCATTATGCTCTGGCGAACAATCATGTGGGCATCTGGGCGCCCAGTGGAGCTGGTGCAAGACACCACGAAGGGCAAGGAGCATCGTGCACTGGTTGCACACCACGTACACCCCTTCATGAAGATCGTGTCTCCTGAAGGCAGTGGTATTGTTCAACAAGACAATGCGCCATGTCGTAAGGTCAGGAGTGTAATGGAGTGGTTCGAGGAACAATCGACAGATTTGAACCTGATGGAACACATCTGGGATGTGACTGGACGTGGCATTAGAGCTCATCGCCTCCCTTCCACAATTTATGGGAATTAGGTGAATGTGCCAACCTTCAGTGCCGATGGGTCAAGTGACTATTTCAGTCATAGTTGACGGTGTCGTGGTGTTAACATTGGCACATGCATGAGCCGTCTGCTGTGGAGGCCCATCTTTGGGGGCGTTCGATGCACTGTGTTCAGACACACTTGTACTCTGTCCAGCATTAATGTCTGATGTTAGTTTCGACACAGTTCGCCACCTGTGCTATTTTACCAATCTGCCAGGTCTACGACGTCCCACATCTGTAATGACGTGCGGCCATCCAATCCCACAACGTCCATAGGTTTGGCCACGTTTCGCCACGTGTTGAAGACACTCACCCCAGAATTCCTCGAACACCCGATACGTCGTGCAGTTGCCGAAATGCTCGTGCAGAGTCTCCGGACCACCACAATCTGCCGTCCTTCAAATTCGGATAGATCGAGCACTTTTCTTATTCTACGCACAAGCAGCCCGCTCACTCATACCGCAGACACTGTGCGTGTGTCTGACTAGCAGTTATTTCTCAAGAAACGATGGTGCCCCACCTGAATGGATTTATATCGCTGTTAGGTCGGTGGTCATAACTTTCATCCTCTGAATCGAGAATCTCTAAGATTTTTTCCTGTTTGGGGTATCTAAACTGGCAAGAAACCATTCCTGGTAAATCAAAGATATTCGAGCCTGTTTTAATTGTAACTTTTGTCAAAATTTTTGCGTAATTTCACATTCGATACTAACATACTACGGTAGCTGGCAATCACAGATATTTTGACATCATCTGCTCTCGTCCCTGTTGCTATTACCGGTAAGATTTGATTAAAGTCTCCAGAGAAGCAAACGGTACAGCCTGCCAACGGCCTACTGTTGTTACACAAATGGCGAATTCTTCCGTGGAACACTCCAATGGACATTTCATGGGATATTGGAACCTCATCCCAAAAATGATCAGACGAAACTATTCTGCTTTGGGAAATGAGCGTTTGGCGTCATTGGCCGGGAGGCCCCTTACGGGGGCAGGTCCGGCCGCCTTGGTGCAGGTCTTATCACATTCGACTCCACTTTGGGCGACCTGCGCGCCGGATGGGGATGAAATGATGATGGGTATAGAAAATCCCCGACCCAGCCAGGAATCAAACCCGGCCTCCTTAGGACGGCAATCCGTCACGCTGACAATGCAGCTATCGGGGCGGACTCTGCTTTGGGAGATGGCTCATCGAACTGCGACATATGAAATATTACTTCGCTTTATTACATGTATGACAAAAGGATTTACTTAACTTGATATAGTGCTTTGTGACAGAAGTGCTTCATAATTTACAACTATTATTGAGTAATAAAAGCAACACTTGAGGCACTACTTAACGAACTGTTCTCTTGATGTACCATGTTCAACATTGACTGAAGTTCATTTCCATCTGAGAATCGAAAAACTCTTTAGTCTTACTCGATGAAGTTTGCTGCTACAACTGAGGTCGTGAACGGTGACATGGCACTGCCATGGTCGGCTGTATATTTACCTCCGTACGAGGGCACTGCAGTGCTGAGACAGACGAATTGTTTTCTTCAGCCTTTCCCATTCATCGTTGCAGAATGCATCAAGACAACCCTGAAGTCTGGGTATCGATGTGTGCTTCCGACTGTGATGTGGCACCTCGAACTTTGGACGACAACACACATTAGTCTGCATTAGCCATACTTTGCTCTTTAACATTACGGATGCTGTACCGTCAGCGCGGCAGCTGGGTTACCTGTCGCCTAAGACAGCTAAGGGGCAAAGGCATCGTTTCGACAGCGACAGCGGACTTCGTTTCATCCTAGCTCTGCCAATTACCACGAAATATTTGTAAATTAAATGTACAACTTTCATCGTCAAGCCTTCTACCTAGTAATGGGAAGCAGATCAAAATTATTACAGTAGTTCCTCAGAGTTTCGATGGCTTAAAAAAAAAGTAAGTTGGTAATAGCCAAACAATTTTGTGATATTTTCTTTTGCTGGTACTGTGAAATCTTGCTTCTTACTAAATATCATGATTCTAGGTTAACGGGAAGTACCCAATGGATTTTCATGAGTGAAATTGCGAGTGCCAAAAATACCGTGTCTCTTGATTACATCTACGTAGAAGCTTAATTGTTTTACACAGCCAGCGGGACGTAGTCCTTAGTACGTGACATAATTTTAAATTAGATACCTGTACTCTTTATGAGGAAATGGGGTCTTAACATTAGGTCAGGCAGACTAACTGACAACATAGTCATCTGTTTTTTACCTATTGAAGTACGAAACTGTAATCAACGTAAAAGTGCGATTTATGAATGATAAACATGCTGCCTAACCATTGTTTATCTGCAAAAAGTAGATGACGCTTCATCTACTTGTAATGTGGTGTTGCAACGAAATGCTATTAATTTGCATAAAAGAAGCACGTTAGTGTATATAGTTATTGCCTGGTTGGCGATCATTGCACGCCGCCTGCGTGGTGTCGGAGTTACCTGGCGGCAGTGTGTAGGGATGTGGCACATGCCTCATGACGAGTTTCTATAGTTACTAGTTAGATGGCATGGCACACTGCTTTGTGGTTCCAGCTAGCTGCTACGAGATGTCAGCAGAGTGGTAAAAGTGTTTCTTCTAACTTGTGTCGAGAATAGGAATTTCGTGAGATGCTGTTGAGACTACTTTGAGAATGCTGGGCTTTTTGAAACCCCAGAATACCAATCACCTCATATAGGAAGAAAAAGTCAAGGTAGCTGTTTTATAGACTTTTTTGTATTTTGCATAAAATATAGTGCAGTTAATAGGAAAATATTGTTGTATATGAATTGTTATGGACCAGAAGGGGGAAAAGTGCGAGCATTGATTGATCATGTACCTCATGAGGGGCCAATTGATTCCGATGATGGAGATGAAGAGGATGGTTTATTGTCAGTGATCACGATATATCAGCAGAGACGGAAGGAGAACAAAACGTTGAAGATGAGGTCAGTGATAGTTATTACCTGGCAACAGATGTACCGACTAAATGGAGAAAAGAATTATCACGAAGTAATGGTAGAACAAGGTCGCATCTTTCAGGTGTCGTTGATGATGCCAAGGAATATTACACTGTTAAAGCGTTGCAATCTTTTTATATTTGCTGATAATAATAATCATCATCGTCATCATTTATTGCATTTACGGGCCTTTAAGGAATACAGCAGGAAAATAGGGATACAAACGACAGTATGAAATAAAGCAACAACCTGACATTACAAAAATTTGCCAAGATACACATTACAAAATGAAAAAAAAAAATGCCAATCAGTCACACTCTCAGTTCAGGAGACATTTATTGCAGATGGCGGTCCATGGCTGTCGGTTCCGAGCCTCATCTACCACTTGTTTGAGTATTGCCAGAACCCGATCCTTCCACCGCGTCCTCGGTCGTCCCTTTTGGAGTCTCCCAGCTGGTTGGGAACGGAGGACTCGGTTAGGTAGGGATCCACCAGCTCGGAAGATGTGGCCAAACCACTGTAGCATCTTCTACGCCAATATTCGGCAGATGTGTGGCTTTCCATACCACCGGTATAGGTCTTCTTTTGTTCTTGGAACCCACTTACCTTCCACGGTATTGTCGACGGTTCCATGTATGTTTCGAAGTACCTTCCTCTCGAAAGGACAAATTGCTTCTTCAGTTTCCAAATATATTGAAGTACCGGTCGTTGTGATGTCATGTACAGCGGAATCTTATTTTTGAGGGATATCAGCGTTTTTTATTCGGTACTGCAGCTCTACCGTCACTTCACTTTTATTGGTCACTATTTATCCCAGGTGTGTGAATTCCCTTACTCTTTCGAAGCCAGGCTGTCAACAATAATGGAGGGGAGAGGAGATTTTTTTGCTTGCTCCTGGGTGTCCCCAAGGATCGCAACATCATCAGCAAATACCAGGATTGTGTCCATATTTTCTGATAATATGCTAGAACTTGTTTTGTTTACAAATAAGAGCATAGACCGAGAGGCATTGAGTCAAAAGAAAACGTACTAAAAGTTACAATAAAGTTCGAAATGATGGCATTGGGCTCCTGCGTGTAGCAGCACCTACGAAACAAGTACATTGATTTTAGAATACACTTGGGCATCTCATAGAACATGTATACTGATTTATTTTGTTACTATGTCCCTCAAAAAGATTCAGAATACTCTTACGCTGTCCTCAAATGGTTCAAATGGCTCTGAGCACTATTGGACTTAACATCTGAGGTCATCAGTCCCGTAGAACTTAGAACTACTTAAACCTAACTAACCTAAGGACATCACACACATCCATGCCCGAGGCAGAATTCGAACCTACGACCGTAGTGGTCGCGTGGTTCCAGACTGAAGCGTCTAGAACCGCTCGGCAACACCGGCCGGCTCGCTGTCCTCATTTTGATGACAAAGAAACTCGAGCAGCCATGAAGGAAGCAGAACATTGTGTCCAGGTAGATACGTTTTTGGCCCGTTTGTAACAGTAAGAAGCTTTCCTCTGTCAGCGAACAAGCTACATTGGAGGAGAAAGAAAGTAGTCCACGCAGGATAAGTCGGCTGATGGGCAGTGACCATTTTACGTTCAAAGCGCTGGACAAGTCCATTCCTTTGTTCGGAAGTGGAAGCCGACAAGTGTTTGCCACATTTCGGCCTGTCGGCGATGACAGAGGCGCAAGCCCTGCAGTCTTTCTCAAAGGATTTTACAGAAACTGTTCGTTAAAAAATTTAATGTTTTCGTTACTTTCAGCTTTGTACGTTATGTTCATGATGAACTGACCATCATTTCGTTAATGGTCATAATTAGTGTGACGTTTACTTGGGAGGAATGCATTGCGAGGTACTCGAAAAAGTTTTCAATGTAAATCAGGGGTCGCTATGATTTTGCATTTGATGCGTATTGCATATTAAACAGCTACGTATGAAATATAGCTTTTTAGATTTGGTTGGAGGTCTCTGTCTGTCACCAATCTCGAGAAAATTGATCTGATGTAGCACACTTTTTATGTCTGCCTCGAGTGGCAAAAATAAGTTGGAATTGGTAGCAGGACGTGACCGGGGTGTGACGCAAGATCTGATGGCCGAGAAAAGATTAGTCTCGAAGTAAGGCGCTCGGTTCCGGACTGTATCGCCTAGAACCGCACGGGCACTACGGCCAGCTACTGAGGATGTGCTACTGGCCTTAGTTTTCCTCGTCTCCTCGCTTAATTAGCCATTGTTTCAGAATTCCCGACAGTTGCGTCTACACAACTTGTCAGTAGGTGACGCTGTGTAAACTTCGCGGTTTTTTAGCAAAAGATGCAAATTTTAAAGTGGCAGCAAGAGAAAGTCGTAGATTTTTGCTCAAATTCGCCACTCACGACGCTTCACTGAAAGTTACAAATGGTTAACAAACCAAGAAAAAACAAATCGCTACATTTTCAGCGGAGTTCTTTGTAGGCACTAACCAAAGCAGAGGTGACATGTTTTTGAATAGACACCATGCATATGTGGGGATGGAGGGGCCCGCTTAATATTTGCAAAACATGTGAGCGTACGCTTCAGTTTAGAACGGTACTTCCCCTACGGCGCTCGACATTTCGGCTACAGAGCCTGTCCACTACTGCTCTCGCTAAGCATGCCCTGCCATCAGCACACCTACTGGCCACGGCATTCTGCGCGGACTACAATTGATATGTTATTGATAATTCATAATATTCTATTTTATTACTGTCACTTTTTGTTAATACTGAACAACTCATTCCTTTATTTCATTTCCGTGTCCGTTCAGCATTTCCAGAATGTAGCAACTCCGATGGCCTTGTTGTTTCCCTCGATTAGGCCCTGTGTTGTGCAGGGTTGTTCAGGTTGAGGACAAATTAGCAGGTGGTCCGGGACTCCTGTTGTTCCGCTCTCGCAGGATGTATCTCCATCAGCTGGAAGAATGCCCCATTATCACACGTCGCTCTTCCAAAGAGGAACGCCCACCCTAAGACGACTGAGCTATCTCCAAATAGGGAAGGGCAAGTCATTTCCTGGAGCTCGCTCTTCCTTTACAGGGATATCTGGTGGTAGCTAGCTCTTCCCCCAGGTGATGCGGATAGACTCTGGTGTTCCCTCTAGTGGTTGAGTCCTGGTAATGAAGCTCTTTCTCGACTTCAGTCGACGGACTACAGCCGGATGATCATGCAATGGATGTCGGGGATCATAAGTTTGCTTAGCCCTCTCTACATCAGCAGCAACAGCCCTTCTAATAGTGGGGGCAGCTATTCCAACAATCGTGTAGACTTGATCGACTGGAGTTGGCTTCATACATTGCGACAAGATTCGGACGGTGTCATTGATTGCAATATGAACCTGTTTGGTGTGAGTGGATGCATCCACACAGATGAAGGATACTCGGCAGTGGACACACACAAAGCAACAGCCGAAATTCTCAGGACACGAGGATTTGCTCCCCAGGTGGTGGATGTGAGCTTCCTCAAGATGTTATTCCGTGAACAAACTTTCAGCCTGGTGTACGGCAATGTTTCTTGAAGGACAGAGTTCGGTCAAGGGTAACACCTAGATTTGCTGGTGCTGAACAATGCTCCAGGCGTTTGCCTTGCCATATAACGTCCAGTTCCCACCGAGTTTCTCTATTCTTCAAGTGAAATGCTCACACTTGAGTGTTGTTAGGGTTTGGCTTAGATGAGTGGCTTTTTTGTGGGAGCCAACTTTTCCTCTACTTTTTCAAACGTCTTTCCTTGAGAAGCCACTGCAGTATCGTCAGTATAGATGAAAAGACTGAAATTTTCCATTATGGGCTGGTCATTAGTGCAAAACATTGAAGAGCACAGGAGCGAGCACAATGCGTTCAGGTAAGCCAATCTTTTGTATGCGGCATCAGCTCTTCTTACCATGGAGAGAGACTTGAAATCTTCTGCAGGGGAGTACGTATAAGGGGTGTCAGTTGGTTGTTGTTGACGTCATCAGCCCTGAGACTGGTTTGATGCAGCTCTCCATGCTACCCTATCCTGTGCAAGGTTCTTCATCTCCCAGTACTTAATGGATCCAAAATTCTACTGAATCGGCTTAGTGTATTCATCTCTTGGTCTCTCTCTACGATTTTTACCCTCCTCGCTCCCCTCCATTACCAAATTTGTGATCGCTTGATGTCTCAGAACATGTCCTACCAAGCGGTCTCTTCTTCATCTCAAGTTATGCCACAAATTCCTCTTCTCCCCAATTCTATTCAATACCTCCTCATTAATTATGTGATATACCCATCTGATCTTCGGCATTCTTCTGTAGCACCACATTTCGAAAGCTTCTATTCTCTTTTTGTCCAAACTATTTATCGTCCACGTTTCATTTCCATGCATGGCTACACCCGATACAAGTACTTTCAGAAACGGCTTCCTGACATTTAAATCTATACTCGATGTTAACAAATTACTCTTCTTTAGAAACGCTTTCCTTGCCATTGCCAGTCTACATTTTATGTCTTCTCTACTCCGACCATCATCTGTTATTTTGCTCCCCAAACAGCAAAACTTCTTTACTACTTTAAGTGCCTCATTTCCTAATCTAATTCCCGACTTAATTCCACTACATTCCATTATCCTCGTTTTGCTTTTGTTGATGTTCATCTTATATCCTCCTTTCAAGACACTGTCCATTACGTTTCAACTGCTCTTCCAAGTCCTTTGGTGTCTCTGACAGAATTGCAATGTCATCGGCGAGCCTCAAAGCTTTTATTTCTTCTCCATGGATTTTAATACCTAATTCGAATTTTTCTTTTATTTCCTTTACTGCTTGCTCAATATACAGATTGAATAACATCGGGGAGAAGATACAACCCTGTCTCACTCCCTTCCCAACCGCTGCTTCCGTTTCGTGCGCCTCGACTCTTATAACTGCCATCTAGTTTCTGTACAAATTGGAAATAGCCTTTCACTCCCTGTATTTTATCGCTGCCACATTTAGAATTTGAAAGGGAGTATTCCATTCAACATTGTCAAAAGCTTTCCTTAAGTCTACAAATGCTAGAAACGTAGGTTTGCCTTCCGTTAATCTTTCTTCTAAGATAAGTCGTAAGATCAGTATTGACTCACGTGTTCCAATATTTCTACGGAATCCAAACTGATGTTCCCCGTGGTCGGCTTCTACCAGTTTTTCCAATCGTCTGTAAAGAATTCGTCTTAGTATTTAAAGATGTGACTTGGTAAACTGATAGTTCGGTAATTTTCACATCTGTCAACACCTGCTTTCTTTGGGATTGGTAATCCTGTACAATAACATCAATCCTTAGCAATAACTCACAGTTGATTAAACCGATAATTTTAATGTTAAAATAATAACAATATGTAAAACACTAAATGGGATGCACTACGCCCCATGTACCACTAGCTTTCGAATTCCAGGGCACGCCACTGCCGGGTAAATGGCTGTCGGCGCACTTGACGTCCTCAACTCTATCCTGCTAACGGTGTAGCGCGGACGAACATGCTCCGCCACCAGACGAGGTCGTCGCCAGTTTCCGAGACGCTATCAGTTCCCGAGATCGCACCGCGCCCGCTCGGCTGCTGTCTGCCCCCTACCGTGGAGGACGTCGTATTCGCCGACTTGGCGCGCCCTCTTCCGCGTCAGCACGGCGCCGAAGCGCGCAACGAAACCACTCAGCAGCCGACGGTCCACGGCGCGTACGCCGTGGAGGCTGCTCGCCAGTAACGCGCGTCTTGACTTCCAGAGCTGATAAGATGGGTCTTGTTGTGGAAGCAGTGTATTCCTCTTCCTCTTCTATAAGATAGCAGCAGACCTTACTCTTCGTAGCGACTACGTATCTGCATCTCTTAACCGTATCGTGAGGTTTGGCATAGCGTCAAATACCGTCGTCTATGCGTAAAGAAAGCTGAAATAAAATTATTTTCGCGAAAAAATACAGATCAGTCAGTTGCACAACAAATTTTAAATTTTATCTTACCACTTGCAACAGATCAATGTGTTGTCTTCAGAAGTTTTGTACAGGCTTCATTCGTAGGTATGCTGACGTCAGATAAGAAAAAACTGGTTCAAATCATTCAAATCAGTCTGAGAACTTTGGGACTTTACATCTGAGGTCATCAGTCCCGTAGTACTTAGAACTACTTAAATCTAACTAACCTAAGGACATCACACATATTCATGCCCGAGGCAGGATTCGAACCTGCGACCGTAGCAGTCGCGTGGTTCCGGACTGAAGCGCCTACAACCGCTCGGCCACTTCGGCCGGCAAAGACATCCTATACGATGAATAAGTAGGGAAAATAAAAAGTTTGTTAAAAACAAACGGAAAATTGCTGAACATCAGAAAATTATAACGGATTTATTAAAATGAATGTACAATTACTGAACACAAAAAATAGCATCTTTAATGTAACATATGTTAAGTAAACGTGAAGATGGGGAGAAACGAAAGTAAAGGTATCACTGCTGTCTGCTGCAACGAGTATGGGGATATTACGCGTATACCGAGTAAAAGTGTGTACCAGTCCGGGATTCGAACCAGGAATCTCCTGCTCACTCGACAGGTACGTTAACCACTGTGGCATGTGAGATTCAGTGCTGTCGCACCTGCGCGTATTTTCTCGGTACGCGTCACGCCCGATCCATATTCCTATCGAACACCACCTATCCAAAGTCGCCATGCGTGTCGTCCATATTCGATCTGTGAGATTCCCATAGGAGTTCGGAGGTATTTGTGCATCCGCACAGGAGAAGGTGAATCCAATGCGCAGGTAGGCCAATCAATTATATGAATGCGAGGTGTGTGTTCTTTTCAGACATGTCCGAAGGAGGAGACACTATGCATTGACATAATAGTTTAAAGTAGCAGTAAATTGCCTCCCATGGCAAAAAGCACCGAATATATGCGATGAATTAGCAACTACCTAAACTGAGCTGGTATCACATATGTATCCGTGGTCTAGGGGAGCCGGCAAGGTAGCTCAGCGTGTTCGGTCAGAGGGTTAGCAGCCCTCTGTAACAAAAAAAACTGAGCTAATCGATCAACTACGAACTTAAAGGGATGTCTTACGACGTCCGCCACGAGCAGATGCAACGAACAAAAGCGAACAAAATGAGATAAAAAAAAGGGGTAGCGTCTTTGCTTCATAACCAAAACGTATTCGGTCCCGGGTTCGATCCCCGCCACTGCCTAAATTTTGATAAATAATCAGCATTGGCGGCCGAAGACTTCCAGTATAAGAAGTCAGCCTCATTCTGCTGAAACGTCCCATTAGAACAATTATACATGACTGTGCTTAAACTGACACACAATATTTTTAGCGCAACGCAATCCCTACAAAAGAATGGCCCTGACTAACATTAACCTATACCTTTTCACAAATCCCTTACCTCACAAAAATCTTCGTTACTCGAACTACTGCAATACAGCGAGCGCCACTACTGCCAACTAAATAAAAGATTCAAACTACGGAAGGCACTAACTACTGATAGGCACAGTTAGCAAATGAAAGATTTTGATAGAGAACAAACAATGTATTTACCTTAATAGACATCAAAAGTCATAATATATGACATCCAGTCTTAAAAAATTTCAAAATTCCGCCATTTCTCTCCCCACATCCACCACTGCTGGCGGCTCACCTCCAACTGCGCAACGCTACGCGCTGTTAACAGCCAACTGCACAACACTACAATGGCAGACAACAATGCAAATTAGCCACAGACTGCACACAGCACAGCCAGTGATTTTCATACAGAGCGCTACGTGGCGTTGCCAATTTAGAAACCTAAACAGCCTACTTACATAGCCCCCATGCTCCCCACAAAAAATTTTACAAATTGTTTTGGACAGTGGCCAATACAGATAAGAAAAAATTTTTCATAATTACAATAACAAAGAAATCAAATGCACACACTTATTGATACAAAGTTGGTTAAAAGCTAAAATTTTCTCACAGTCCATAAAGACAGTCCTGATCATTCATCACAGTAAAATAGCAGTGTTTTTCTCAAAGTCTGAGCAATAAAAGAAAATGCAAACGGAAGTAGTGGATTTCCATGCAGTCTTGACGAAGTAGTGTTGTCCTTCCAACGGAAAGACAGTGCTGACTCTCGACATGCAGAAAGGTAATGGGCCACAACAGAGCAAACCCACAGCGGAGTCAGTCGAAGTTTTGAAGAATGTTGGTAGGTAGGTCATCACAGAGCAGACTACTGTAGTCTTGTTAGAGATTACGGTATTGGTGGGCCACCAGAGGTGCAGACCCACTGCAGTCCTTGTAGAAATAATGGTGTTGGTGAGTCATCAAAGGTGTAGACCAACTGTAGTCCTTGTAGAGACGGCCAGCAACCATCTGTTGCGACTGTGCAGGTGCACAATCACCATCGAAGAGTCTTGCGGACAATATAGCAAGTCCATAAACCACCACTTGTGCACTCACAAATTTTTTTTTTTTAAATATCTTTAGAACCAGCAATGCTGTTACCCAGTCCCTTGCTGAATTATCAACACACGTGCAAGCACTAACTGTCCCAACTTCTCACATACTGTGCATATATTATGACCAACAGAAATGTGTGCAGTGAAACGATACTTAATTTGAAGAACTGGTAACAATTACAATTTGATAACATAAAAATACAATAACAAAGGTACAAAATACATCATTAAAGAACATAACAATACAGATAACATTTGTAGTAACACAGGCTTTACAAAAGAATAGAAATAAACATATACATCAGTGTTACAAAAATAATGACATAAGTACATACATAAAGATCAGAATAACTTTTGAAACATCACCTTCACATATGAGCAACAAAACAGAATAAATACTGTCTAAACATCTTTACAAAGTAAATAACATAGTATTAGAAAAATTCTACAACATAGCTCTCATCAGCTAAACACATAAAGACAGGAAAAACACAAATACACAATGGTACACAAACACATAGAGGGATGACACAAAAGGAAAAGACAGGGTCTGTTTTACTGCAGTATTTTGCATGGAGAGCTCCCTTCGTTGATCATTATTCCCAAAAGTCCTATCTAAGCCTGCTTTCTGTATTCTGTTCACATCCTCTTTCAAAAATAGTTTTTCTCCACTGTACGCAACTTTTTTGGCCAAACCATTTCCTTATAGCTTCTCAATGCATTTCTTCCAATTCATCATAGTTAGTTTCTTATATAGTCTACCCCCTCTTAAGCTAACTTAAATCTACTGAGCTCAGATATATATACCAAGGGATGAGCCGATGCAGCAGCACATAACAAATTAACACAAACAGCAATGACAAAAATTCAAATTGACAAAGCAAGCAGCATAAATTAGCAAAGCAAATGCAATATTACAACTAATATAAGGCAATGCGCAGCAAACAAGAAAAATAAATCAGTAGTAAAGCTAGCTACATACAATATAAAATTCAGTAGGACTACGCCTGGCAAACAGCAGCATCAAATTCAATAACTTATACCTAAACATGACAAAGCTCAAGCAGAAAAAATATTACAGTACAAATGGCATGTTTAATACGTATGTCACATCTTAATACTAGAGAGATGCATCACGAGAACTTACACTAGCAGATAAGTTACCAAATCGCAAAAAACTTATTTATGCAATTCCTATGAAGGGAAATGTCTATTTATGTGCCCTCGTTTTCTTGGAAGTAGATCATAAATTTCTTATTGACTTGATCTGTAGGCATAAAATAACTATATTAGTACATCTATTAAATTTTATGTTAACCAATGCTGTAGTGAAGCTAGAAACTAGATATTAAACAAATTGAGTAAACAAATACATAAGGCAAGCCATATGGCATTTCTCTCAACTAGCAAGACAATAGCCGTGAAATGTTTCTCATCATTTCATTAGGCATTTTAGGAAATATCATCAATTAAGAACTCCACAGTGCAATCATATGTTTTCAAGTTTGAGCGTGTCGTATTTGCGATGCTTTCTACAAAGCTTTCTACAATAGCGAGGATAATGGCCTCCCTTTTTTTTCTCCACCTGTGTCTCTGAAAGGCACACACTAATGGCTTTTTTTTTTTCAGGTGACTGTCGCGCAGCTGGGTCCCCACGACGCATTATGTGCAGGTGGTCACTTAACTTTCTTACCGAAATATTTACGACACCAGTTTCCGCTACAGTGACAGTCTCATATGAAAATTTCACAGGTCGAAAATTTATGTTACAAATGTGTAGAAACAAAATCCTGTAAATATAACAGTGTCCAAAAAATTTTCGGAGGAATTGTGATACATTCACGCATGTACACACATTTCATAACTCTTTAAAGTACGATTCTCAACTTATTGATCATAAACGTACCTCAACAGCATAATACACATCGTCATCACAATAATAACATCATAACAGTTCAATCACATCTCAGAATCGTCGCAGCTTCTTTCAATAATTTCAAAACCTAAAACAAATTCTCTGCTAATGTCAAAAGTTTCATCTACTTCAAACGTACTTTAAAAAATCATGATCTCATACCAAATACATCATTCAAAGCCCTCAAAGTATCACACTACTGATAGGTATAGTTAGCAGATGAAAGATTTTAATAGAGAACAAACAATGTATTTACCTTAGTAGTCATCAAAAGTCTTAATATATATAGCAGTTCGTGACATCCAGTCTTGCAAATTTCAAACCTTGCCATCTCTCTCCCCACAGCCACCACTGCTGGCGGCTCACCTCCAACTGCGCAACGCTACGTGGTGTTAACATTCAGCTGCCCAACACTACAATGACAGACACCAATGCAAACTAGCCACAGACTGCACACAGCACAGCCAGTGATTTTCAAACAGAGCGCTACGTAGCGTTACCAATATAAAAACCTAAACAGCCTACTTACACTGCCAACGGCCTTGTCAAAGAGGGTGGGGGAGCGGACGGAGGTTCAGGGCACTCTCTTGTCCTAGGTTGGGAAATTGCCCCTAAAGGCGGAAGAATCAGCAATGATCAACGACATGAGGATGCAGAAGGCAATGGAAACCACTGCATTAAAGACACGTAACGTGTATCCACAGGACACGTGGCCTGTAATTGAAGAAGTATCATGATGATTTCTCCATTGGCAAAAGATTCCGGAATAGTCCCCCACTCGGATCTCCGGGAGGGAACTGCCAAGCGGGAGGTTACCATGAGAAAAAGACTGAATAATCAACGAAAGGATAATGTTCTATGAGTCGGGGCGTGGAATGTCAGAACCTTAAACGTGGTAGGGAAACTAGAAAATCTGAAAAGGCCAATGCAAAGGCTGAACCTAGATACAGTAGGAGTCATTGAAGTGAAGTGGAAGGAAGACAAGGATTTTTGGTCAGATGAGTATCAGGTAAAATCAACAGCAGCAGAAAATGGTGTAACAGGTGTAGGATTCCTTATGAATAGGAAGGTAGGGCAGAAGGTGTGTTACTGTGAACAGTTAAGTGACCACGTTGTTCTAATCAGAATCGACAGCGGACCAACACCGACAACGATAGTTCAGGTATACATGCCGACGTCGCAAGCTGAAGATGAACAGATAGAGAAAGTGTATGAGGATATTTAAAGGGTAATGCAGTATGTAAAGGGGACGAAAATCTAATAGTCATGGGCGACTGGAATGCAATCGTAGGGGAAGGAGTAGAAGAAAAGGTTAAAGGAGAATATGGGCTTGGGACAAGGAATGAAAGACGAGAAAGATTAATTGAGTTCTGTAACAAGTTTCAGCTAGTAATAGCGAATACCCTGTTCAAGAATCACAAGAGGGGAAGGAATACTTGCAAAAGGCCAGGAGATATGGGAAGATTTCAATTAGATTACATCATGGTCAGACAGAGATTCCGAAATCAGATACTGGATTGTAAGGCGTACCCAGGAGCAGATATAGATTCAGATCACAATATAGTAGTGATGAAGAGTAGGCTGAAGTTCAAGACATTAGTCAGGAAGAATCAATACGCAAAGGAGTGGGATACGGAAGTACTAAGGAATGACGAGATACGTTTGAAGTTCTCTAACGCTGTAGATACAGCAATAAGGAATAGCGCAGTAGGCATTACATTTGAAGAGGAATGGACGTCTCTAAAAAGGGCCATCACAGAAGTTGGGAAGGAAAACATAGGTATAAAAAAGGTAGCTGCGAAGAAACCGTGGGTAACAGAAGAAATGCTTCAGTTGATTGATGAAAGGAGGAACTACAAACATGTTCCGGGATAATCAGGAATACAGAAATACAAGACGCTGAGGAATGAAATAAATAGGAAGTGCAGGGATGCTAAGACGAAATGGCTGCAGGAAATATGTGAAGACATCGAATAAGATATGATTGTCGGAAGGACAGACTCAGCATACAGGAAAGTCAAAACAACCTTTGGTGACATTAAAAGCAACGGTGGTAACATTAAGAGTGCAACGGGAATTCCACTGTTAAATGCAGAGGAGAGAGCAGATAGGTGGAAAGAATACATTGAAAGCCTCTATGAGGGTGAAGATGTGTCTGATGTGATAGAAGAAGAAACAGGAGTCGATTCAGAAGAGATAGGCGATCCAGTATTAGAATCGGAATTTAAAAGAGCTTTGGAGGACTTACGGTCAAATAAGGCAGAAGGGATAGATAACATGCCCTCAGAATTTCTAAAATCATTGGGGGAAGTGGCAACAAAACGATTATTCACGTTGGTGTGTAGAATATATGAGTCTGGCGACATACCATCTGACTTTCGGGAAAGCATCATCCACACAATTCCGAAGACGGCAAGAGCTGACATGTGCGAGAATTATCGCACAATCAGCTTAACAGCTCATGCATCGAGGCTGCTTACAAGAATAATATACAGAAGAATGGAAAAGAAAACTGAGATGCGCTAGGTGACGATCAGTTTGGCTTTAGGAAAAGTAAAGGGACGACAGAGGCAATTCTGACGTTACGCCTAATAATGGAAGCAAAGCTAAAGAAAAATCAAGACACGTTCATAGGATTTGTCGACCTGGAAAAAGCGTTCGACAATATAAAATGGTGCAAGCTGTTCGAGATTCTGAAAAAAGTAGGGGTAAGCTATAGGGAGAGACGGGTCATATGCAATATGTACAACAACCAAGAGGGAATAATAAGAGTGGACGATCAAGAACGAAGTGCTCGTATTAAGAAGGGTGTAAGACAAGGCTGAAACCTTTCGCCACTACTCTTCAATCTGTACATCGAGGAAGCAATGATGGAAATAAAAGAATGATTCAGGAGAGGAATTAAAATACAAGGTGAAAGGATATCAATGATACGATTCGCTGATGACATTGCTATCCTGAGTGAAAGTGACGAAGAATTAAATGATCTGCTGAACGGAATGAACAGTCTAATGAGTACACAGTATGGTTTGATAGTAAATCGGAGAAAGACGAAGGTAATGAGAAGTAGTAGAAATGAGAACAGCGAGAATCGTAATATCAGGTTTGATAGCCACGAAGTCAATGAAGTTGAGGAATTCTGCTACCTAGGCAGTAAAATAACCAATGACGGACGGAGCAAGGAGGACTTCAAAAGCAGACTCGCTATGGCAAAAAAGGCATTTCTGGCCAAGAGAAGTCTACTAATATCAAATATCGGCCTTTATTTGAAGAAGAAATTTCTGAGGATGTACTTCTGGAGTACAGCATTGTATGGTAGTGAAACATGGACTGTGGGAAAACTGGAAGAGAAGAGAATCGAAGCATTTGAGATGTGGTGCTATAGACGAATGTTGAAAATCAGGTGGACTGATAAGGTAAGGAATGAGGAGGTTGTACGCAGAATCGGAGAGGAAAGGAATATGTGGAAAACACTGATAAGGAGCAGGGACAGGATGATAGGACATCTGCTAAGACATGAGGGAATTACTTCCATGGTACTAGAGGGAGCCGTAGAGTGTAAAAACTGTAGAGGAAGACGGAGATTGGAATACGTCAAGCAAATAATTGAAGTCGTAGGTTGCAAGTGCTACTCTGAGATGAAGAGATTAGCACAGGAAACGAATTCGTGACGGGCCGCATCAAACCAGTCAGTAGAGTGATGACCAAAAAAAAAAAAAAGAAAAAGAGTGCTTGCGTCCATACAACCTGATCTTCTATAATAACAAAAAAAAAACCTATAAAACCGTCTTCTCAGTCTCCTTGTCTGAACATGCTAATCTCATAAACTTCTAGACGAATTTCCGTTGAATTTTCACATATGACTTCAGCGCAGATTGGGGCAATAAATAGGCTTAATTTCGACAAAATCGGCTCTCACAAACAAACATTTCGTTATTTGAAGTTTTAGGAATCTGCTCAGCTCAGCAGCTCGGATGTTTACCTTAGTGGCACGACCATGACATCGTAGTACACCAGAGAATATTTTTTTTTATACTGTGTAGTGTGCGCTGAAGAGATCATCCTTAGATCATCCTTGATCACTCATTCCTCTAGGATGGTATGGAAGGACAAAAGGAATACACTTTATTTATTACACGTTCAGTTAGGCTTGGACACTGAATGCGTCCTTTAGCCTGCTGTCTTTGGTGATGTCTATCTCCTGTTACGAGTGAGATGTGTCTAGGCTGTTATGTGTGACTGCTTCCTCGTGTTATGAAAGATCGCCCATGTGGGGTGACACGTTATTGACTTCGGTACTCGATACTTATACCATCTTGCAGGGTTTACCGTTCCTGTGGTGTCACCGCCAGACACCACACTTGCTAGGTGGTAGCTTTAAATCGGCCGCGGTCCATTAGTACATGTCGGACCCGCGTGTCGCCACTGTGTGATCGCAGACCGAGCGCCACCACAAGGCAGGTCTCGAGATACGGACTAGCACTCGCCCCAGTTGTACGACGACTTTGCTAGCGACTACACTGACCAAGCCTTTCTCTCATTTGCCGAGAGACTGTTAGAATAGCCTTCAGCTAAGTCCATGGCTACGACCTAGCAAGGCGACATTAGCCTTACATAGTTTGATAGCTATCGTATGAAATGTCTCATCAAGAATGCTGTATTCACATCAAAGAATAAAAGATAAGTATTCGAGGAGCTGCATACTTTTCTTATTAGAATTCACTACTTATCCTGTTCCAGAATTCACGGCCGTCTGCGTTAGATAGCGTGGATAAAGGCCTCCTCTATCTACAAGGTGTTGGCACATTTACCAACACATCAGTTCCTACCGATTCTAATTGTCGAACTTTGTCCCTAAGGGCACCGATTTTTGTCAAAAACTCGTAGAACCTTGTCATGGAACTTCTTTTGTATAGTGACCTCGTGAAGAGCGGTGCGGATGTCAACGTTTCTTGTCCACCATGGAACTCCGGTCATCCATCGGTAGCAAATGCTTTGCAGCGCTTGGAGTTTGTGTTGTAGTTGTAGACGCACGTAGTTCCCCACGAGGTGAAGCCAAATAAGATTGCGGGTTCCACCGTCGTCTTATACAACTGGAGTTCAGTCTTAGGGTTGAGAACCTTATTCTTCAGGAACGGAATCAATGACCTGGCCATCTTCTGGTATGCCATCTTCTTGTCGTCAATATGCTGCGTAAAGAGCAATTTTTTGTCAAGGTAGACACCGAAGTTGTAAGAGGTCCGAGCAGATGTAATTTCGATGTATTGCTCAAGCGCTGCCTGCGATATGCAAGTATAAGAGAATCTCAGACCAGAGAGCAGTGTTGACTGCAATAGGAACTGTGTAGCTGTAGCAGTAAGTTATTGCTAGCGAGTAGTCTGGTCTGGTGTATCGTGTTGGCTGGGCCGGTCGTGGTGCAGCGACGCCGGAGCCTGAGCATTATTGTATAAGGTAAGAAGCAGCCTTGCGCATATGTAGTATTGTTATCTCAAGTCCCATGTAAATGTTTTTAAAATGTCCTAATAATAATCTTTCCCATAAAAAGTAACTTTTAACAAACATCATTTCAATTTAAAGAATTTACTGATTTCTCCAATCCATGATCATCCCGATTATTGCAAAAGAAAAATCAGTTGTTTCCTTTCACAAATGATAAATCTATCGGCCAGCATTGCACAGGGCTTTGCCAGATAATCAGTGAGTGCCAATCACTAGTAATGATTTTAATGCTAATGATGAGCAAACAAATTCAATTGTGTCCTCTGTTAATTTAACGACAACTGGTGACGTGGCACGTTCTGTTACAATGAACGCTGCCCGGTTTAACACACCTGATTTGCAAAATTTACGCAGTGAACAGACAAATGTTTCTAACGAAGGTGAACAATATTCACAAAACACGTCAAGTTTATTTGATTCCGATGTAGTGACCAACAGTGCACATCCGATTGGCAAACCTTTTCTAGAATCAGAGGATGACCAAATGGTTATACAAAACGTGACACATATAGATACATCATCACACAGCACAGAGAATATGGCAGCTAATTTTGGCTGGGATCAAGTTATGGCATTATTACTTCAATTCAACGAAAAACTAGACAACCATTTCAAACAACTTAATGAAAAGTACGACAACCTTAATGAATCGAACAAACAACTTAATGAAAAACTAGACAGCAATTCCAAACAGTCGAATAATAAACAAGACAACAATTTCAAACAACTTAGTGAACAGATTACAGCCATTGCCGCGCAATGTCATGATACTAAAGAACAATTACGTGAGGAAATTGAGGCTTGTGCTAGGAACAGTAGTGAAGAAATTAGATCTGTTGCACAAGAATTAAGTAGTACATGTGTAGCCACAACGAAATTACTTACAGAAGAAAGTAGTGCAGTCACTGAACAATGTTCTGAAGAAGCAACACAGTTACGCGACGAGTTTAAATTAATGTCAGTAGAACATTCACACACGCTGGATGCAGAAGTCGATAAAAGATTTGAACAACAGAACAGCCAAATTGACGAACGTTTTAAAGTGACAGAAATGAAAAATGTTTCAGTCACTAACACGTCACAGCATATGCCACACTCCGAACATTTGTCAGACTCACACAGCCAGTGTAATTTAGGTAATTTACAGAGAGTACGTGAGTTAGATTCCAAACACTCACAGACAAATGGATTATCATACAATCCTGAACCAGTTCAGACATTCAGAGAAGACAATTTTGATTATAAGCACTTTCTAACCATGAGAAAATTTAAGGTACTTAATAATGACAGAACACAGAGTCACACTTTGGACTGGATACGACAATTTACTTTTGAATTTTCACCGCCATTGTCTGTAACGCAGAAACTAAAATATATTTGCAGCACGTAATTGACCTCAGGGGATTCATTACACTTCGATGAATATGTGCAGTACCGTGCACAGGGCCCCGAGCCGTAGTAGTGCTATTTCATCTTTAGTTTTCGGCACTGCTGCCTTCTCTTCTACTATCATTTATATCTATAAAAACAGCTCTTCAACTATCGATCTATCTAGGATTAAGAATGAGTAAACAAAAAAACCATATGACAGATTTTACCGAAAGTGAGAATTTTCATTAGACACTTCAGAACTACCAGTGTAATTTTAATGAAAGACAGAAGCGTAATCATCAGTATGTACAAAATTTTCAGATATCGCAGACTCATTTTTGGCAACGATAGAGGGTTTTCCCTGCAACAGCATCAAAGCCAGCCGGTTAGCATACCTAACCAACAATGTAATGCACAAGGTCAACCAAGCTTTAATGTTTCGCCACCTACACGTATGGCGTCGCCTCCACCAAATAGTAACGCACCGCAACAAGGAAATTAGTATGTACAGAAAACACATCATTTCCACTCATATCGCAATGCGCCGTATAGCAACGATTATGGTGACAGACGTAAAAGTAGTGATCACATTTTTCAGCGTACATTTAATAACAGTAGGTCTTTCCAGCAGCAGAATCATCCACAACGATAGACTATCATGAATGAACCAGACAGTACATATCATCCTGAACCTAATGCGTCAGGACGAAATAACAGAACAGTACAAATAGTTGAAATGCCACGGAATCCTCCCGCAAATAACAGCACGTCATAAAGAATTTGACTAGATACAGTGCAGGTTGCATCTTCCAGCAACGCAAGGAATACTTTTGACACAGAGAATCTTGTTCACGAAAATGTTATTACTTTTGACGACATCCGAGACACTCTTTTGCAGGAAAAACCAGTTATTCAAAAAACCATTTCCCACCCTGTGATTGAAGTAAAGATTGGATCATCCAAATTTTCAGCAGTAATCGATTCTGGATCACCTATGCCAGTTGTAAATGAAGAAACTTTCAACGAATGTAACAAAGAGAATACCTATCCTACGTTACCATTAGGCAAAACTAAAGTAAAAGGAGCAGTATCTGGTAAAGGAGTAGATGTAGAATTACAGACACACTTATCATTTTGTATTGCAGGTCATACGTTTCACTCAAATTTTTGGTTTGTTCCCTTACTGATAACAGACGTTATTTTAGGTACGAATTTTCTGGTACAACATGACGCAATTATTGACTTTCAAAATTCCTATTTAATGTTAAAGGATGGAAATGTACAACTGGCATTAGAATTTCAGCACGCTTTATCTGGAGATGAACAAACAATTAATCGTACAGAGGTCATTTCTGCATCACGTAACATAGACTGTCATTCCACATTGTTCACAGATACGTATGTTCACAACTACAATACACCAGACGAAGCCGACTATGACGTTATGCAAACGATTTCTGGTAAAGTTAAACAGAGCAGTGCAAATACAGACGACGAACGTACTCTACTACGCAATATTCTTTTACAGCAAGCTCCTGTTTTTGACGACGTCCCTGGTACTATGTCCGGTTTTATGCATGAATTTCAAGTTAAACAGCGCGACACATTTAAAGCTAAGCATTATCCCATTCCTTATATCCATAGAGAACAAGTGAAGAAAGAATTCCAAGCTATGCTTGACCAAGGTATTATTGAACCGGCAGTTGGTCCGTACATAAACCCGCTCCATATTGTTAAGAAAAAGGATGGCTCACTTCGCCTCGTACTTGATTCGCGTCACATCAACGACATTATTATTAATGAAATAGATCGCCCACAGACACTAGAAGAACTTCTACAGAAATTTCAAGGTACTGCTATTTATTCCACATTAGATTTGAAATCGGGATTTTGGCAAATTTTTCGCGGTTTGAATACTATACTTCCGACAGAACTTAAAGACAGAATCACAACGTATGTAGACGACATTCTTATTGCAGAAGCTAACTGGTCTGAACACAATCTGATTCTTGAACAACTGTTACAAACTTTTCACGCACAAGGACCCACAGTTAATCTTAGCAAATCGCACTTTGGTAAAACTTCCATAAAATTTTTTGGACACGTAATTTCAGCAGAAGGTATTGTGCCTGACCCGGAAAAACTTCAAGCTTTACGTGACATTACTGTTCCTACGACGAAGAAACAACTACGTGGCTTTTTGGGTTTAATTAACTTTTTCCGTAAATTGAAACATTATGTGTTGTATGGGCATTTACGAGATTTAGGCATTTTCTTTATGGAAGACATACGACCGTTTACACAGATCATACAGCTATACAGTTTTTACTTTCAGCAAAATTTACACATGACAGATTAAGCAGAGGGAAACTTTATTTACAGGAATTTAATTTTACAATTGTTCACATTCCCGGCACACAAAATATTGTAGCAGACGCACTATCTCGTTCTCTCGGCAACAATCAGCAAGACATCGCAACCAACTTCTGCAAAGCAAATTTTAGCGTCATGTATATTCAGTTGCATTTGAAAATTTCATTTCGGCATCATTACGAGACATATCACAAGAGCAGAGCAAAGACGACGTGTGGAAAGAAATTAAACACCTTTGGCAAGATAGGAATAATGTTACCATCAGAAACCATTACACTGTACACAATAATATTCTGTTTCGCCGCTCTCACCCTGGCAGCAACAATAGGTTACTATGTATTCCTGACGAGCTTGTTAACAAATTAACTTGGTATACTCATTTAAGTTACGCACATTATGGAGCCAGAAAATGTTTTCTTATACTGAGACAGAACTGTTATTTTGCCAACATGGAGAAACGTATACGACGAGTTTTAGCGTCATGTAAAATCTGCCAGATAGCTAAGTCAGACACGACTTCACATATTCCTCCGTTACATCCCATTGTACCCATTAAATTGAGACACATGGACGCTGTAGACATTTTTGGTCCGCTTCCCAGAACTAATAGAGGTTTTTGCTACATCTTTGTCGCTGTTGAACTCATTTCGAATTTTGTTACCTTCACTCCGTTACGTAAAGCTACTGCTAAATCTATTTCGATTGCATTTGTAAAACATATTTTATTTCATGTAGGGCATGTATTGAAAGTAATTTCCGACAATCGACCACAGTTTCTATCTGCTATATGGACACGTATGTTACGAACAAGAAACATTTCTCCGATCTATATATCCAAGTATCACGCTTCTTCGAACCCTTGTGAACGTCTAATGAAAGAAATTTGTAAACTATGTAGAATATACTGCCATAGAAAACATATTGATTGGGACACACACATACTCTCATTCCAGGATGTAATTAACTCCATACCAAATGAATCTACTATGCTATCTCCGACTGTTATACTGAAAAATGTTGAACCACCCAACAAAATTAAAGAACTAGTATCTTTTCCTACATCTCATCGACTACTCCACCATGATATAATTGACATTGCGCTCAACAACATAAAACGTGCCGCAGAGCGCCGGAGAAGACAGCAAAAACAGGTTTGTACACGCCGTGACTTTCACATTGGACAGAAGATGTTAGTACGTACACACTATTTATCCAACAGAGGAAAGAGTAGAAGCAGTAAATTGGAGCTTCTATACGCGGGTCCATATCGAATTCGCAGTATTCCTCACCCCAATGTAGTACACGTCGAAACTTTGAGAACCAGAAAAAGCAAGGGCAATCACCATGTCTCCAATATTAAACCCTTTATTGAATGAATATACTTTATGATTTATCACACTGTAATGCCATTTCCTGAATTTTATATGACCTCTTATGCAATTATATTTATATGAACACTTACTGATGATTATCATATTTTTTCCTGGCAAGTGCTCGACAAGGTAAGGTTAGCAGGTCGCTTTTCTTGTCGTTACACATCTGACCGTGCGCATTTTTCCAGATAAACTTACATATTTTACGACCACTTATGCAATTCTATCTATGTGACTACTTACTGACGATTATCATATTTTTTCTTGGCAAGTGCCCGGCAAGGTAAGGTTAGCAGGTCGCTTTTCTTGCCGTTATATATCAGACCGTGCTCATTTTCCATTTTTTGTGTAAGTATGATTGTTTTCCTATCGAAAGTAGAATTTATGTCTTTATGCACTGTGTAATCTTTAAGATATAACAAACACCAGTTAACTTTAACATTTTGCCTTATTATATCTCAATATCTTGATTATTCTACACTTTTGGCTACTGCATTATGAGACTGTGTGTACATTTTTGCACCTGAACACTCTCTATGTTTTGACCTACTACGTTTCCTGTCATGCTATGCTGTATGCTTAGTTGTAGCATTAGAAACAAGTTTTTGTTTAATGGGTATATGATTTAAATGCAAGATATTAATCCTTATTCATCATTTTCAGAAAGCAATAACGTGTAAAAGAAATAAATTAAACCACAGTGGATTACTGTGAAACGGGAATTTCACCTTCGGAATGAACGAAAGAAAATGCAATACCTTGTCATGAAGAGTAAATGGATCAGAATTAACAAGCATTAACATGAATATACTACACACATCGTATGATAGCAGTCTTGACTAATTACTTTTCTTTCAGAATACGAGGTGATTGAGCAAGCTGTCAGACAGAACTACACATCTTAGTTTTAGTGATGAAATATGCTAGAAGTAAGAAACTCTATACTGTGAATAGTTGTATGAAGTAAATGGTAATATGAATGTGAATAATGAAGTGTGATGAATAGTTATATGAAGAATATGCTAATATTAATAATGAGATTTTTCTTTGTAGGTGATGATAGTGATGAAGTTATGGTAATATGAATAATGAAGTTTGTCTTTGCAGATGATGATAATGATGACGTTTATATATTTACTATTAGTTAAGAGATGCTATGTAGTTATTTAAGTATTTGTTGCAGTTCGTTTTGACAGTATGTCTTATGTCGCATGGTATAATGACTGAATGTTTTGGAAAGGACAGCTAGAGTTCATACATATTGAGTACACGTTTCATTACCTGTTAATTCGAAGTTCACTACTTTTCAGCATAATATGCGCTTCTTCTTTCGGCTCAATAATCCATTTTGTATTTTTTCCGGGAGAAGCTATTCATGAAATTAATGTGCTATAAGCAGTTAGTCATTAAGCCTGTTCTAGTACTTGCATTTTTTTTACCCATTTGTGTGTATCATTCATGAATGTGATCACATATACTCTACTTGTTTCATACCCTTGCTACAGCTGACTCATGACGAATGACGTTATTAATCCTTATTTCCAGCAATAAGTCAAATGCAAATATTTTCATGCCCCAGCAATTAATTATCGATCCCAACGCAATGCATTGCAAGCACAAAAAAGTTTATTGCCAGTCACAGCTTTTACCGGTATACAACCAACTAATGCTACCAGTTTAAGATATATTTCTAGTCCTAAATGTAACGCAAATTTCTCTGATGTATTGATTCCATTATGTCTATGTATTATTGTAATACAGACTTTGAATAATAGTTCCAATGTCTTATATTTTAAATTTGTCTTATGTCACTTACATTATATCATATATGAATACCAGTAGCTTGATGCTTCACTCATTAGCTCCTGTTTTGAATGATGACTTCTGAATAAAACTGAATAATGTTTTGTAAAACTATATGTATACCTTGTAACTGGCCAATGAGTGCCAATGATTACTGCAATCAGATGAGTTATGAATAGTGTTTCGAAATTCTAAATACTTGCTACATGTTTAGTAACTGGCCAATGAATGCCACTGTTTACTGTAATATGATGACTTATGTATAAATGCTATGCCATTAATTAACTCTTGCTTTGAATGATCACTTCTGAATAATGCATAAAAATGTTTAGTAACTAGATAATGAGTGCCAATATTTACTGTAATCAGATGACTTACGAATAATGATCTGTAATACTCCATACATAGTACAGAAATGTTTAGTAACTAGGCAATGAGTGCCAACAACAATTACTCAAATCGGTTGACAGACTAGTGTAATTCTCAATGATGACTAGCATAAGACTTAATGTCCTTTACCTTCTGACCTAATTACCAGAAATTACTGCAATATCCGTTTGTCCTGTCCATCCTCATGATCATGGAGCACTATATTTGGTTTTCGCAATAATTCTACGTTGGTGAAAGAGTATTGATTCTACAAGAATGTGGTGTTGACACATCATGCTGCCCACCACCTTGAACGATGGAGATGTTATTATGGTTCAACTGTTTGGTGTACCTAATGTACTACCAATATGATAACATTGAATATTAATACAATATTTCAGTGTCTTGGCTACACTGATAAATACTTCAGGGAAGAGAACTTCAGATTGTCTCACTTGGTGTTGTGCTTCTGTAGAAAGATATGGACTTTCGGTGCAACTATGTGCAACCTACTGTGTACAACCAGGATGCAATCCTTCCCATTCCTTTCCTAGATCTTGAAATGCTAAGGATTTTTACAGTGCGTGTGCACTTTATTTCATTTGTTAATATGATCAGTCGTCCTAAATATACTAAAAATTTCTACAGTGAGTGTGCACTTTATTTCATTTTTAGGGTAATCAGTTCTTGTAAATCACTATAGATTTTTTACAGTGCGTGTGCACTTCATTTCATTTGTTAACAAGATCAGTTGTCCTAAGTATGCTAAAGACATATACAGTGCGTGTGCACTTTATTTCGTTTGTTAAAAAGATCAGTTGTCCTAAATATGCTAAAGACTTCTACAGTGCGTGTGTACTTTATTTCACTCCATGATATGTTATGTAAAAATGCTAAAGACTTCTACAGTGCGTGTGCACATTATTTCACTCCATGATATGTTACGTAAGTATGCTAAAGATTTCTACAGTGTGTGTACACTTTATTTCACTTCATGATATGTTATGTAAAAATGCTAAAGACATATACAGTGCGTGTGCACTTTGTCATTTGTTAATATCTTTTGTACTCATTGCATATACATTTTGTCATTACTTAATATGTTCTGCACTTATCAATAATGTATATACTCTGTGACTGTAGACTTAGTTAATTAAGTAGATTATAGAAAAATTTGTTGCTCATGGAAAGTCCAATTGACTCACCATCGCTGCCAAATTTTTGCCCCCCCAGTGGAGGGTTATGTAAGAGGTCCGAGCAGATATAATTTCGATGTATTGCTCACGCGCTGCCTGCGATATGCAAGGTATAAGAGAATTTCAGATCAGAGAGCAGTGTTGACTGCAGTAGGAACTGTGTAGCTGTAGCAGTAAGTTATTGCTAGCGAGTAGTCTGGTCTGGTGTATCGTGTTGGCTGGGCCGGTCGTGGTGCAGCGACGCCGGAGCCTGAGCATTATTGTATAAGGTAAAAGCAGCCTCGCGCATATGTAGTATTGTTATCTCAAGTCCCATGTAAATGTTTTTAAAATGTCCTAATAATAATCTTTCCCATGAAAAGTAATTTTTAACAACCATTCATTTCAATTTAAAGAATGTACTAATTTCTCCAATCCATGACCATCGCGACTATTGCAAAAGAAAAATCAGTTGTTTCCTTTCACAAATGACAAATCTATCGACCAGCATTGCACAGGGCTTTGCCAGAAAAATTTATTGTAAGAGCATATATATATATGCGTTATCCGGCGACTTCATTGAGGTAAGAATTTTTCTTTTTTTATTCAGAATGATCTTTCAGGGCCATGACGCAGCACTGCTGACGTCCAAAATTTACCAGGTTAAATTCACAGTCAATTATTTAAAAGTTATAAGTGAGCGACCATTTAATTGAGAGGTTAGTTACATTGTATTATTACGAGGTTACTGAATTTATTTTTTTGTTGGGACGTTACACTGAATGTGAACGACATAATTATAATTTTTACTGTTGAGAAGTTTAGGAATTTTTCTGTTTTGAGGTTACACTAAATGTGAACGACTTTTGTTGGGAGGTTACAAGGTAATTCACTCTCGGCGACCATTGGATAAATTGATCAGCTGTTTGGAGTCTGTCCTTCAGAACTGGTTTCCTCCGTGTGAACATAACTGCTGCCGTCTTCGTCGGGTTGGTCGTTATCTTATTTTGGAGCGCCCAGCGTTCCAATACATCAAGTTGCCGTTGCATCATAGCGATTAGCTGGTCCAAGTGTCGTACAGTTGTCAGAAGGGCAGTATCGTCCGCATAAAAACTCGAAGTAACAAGAGCGACTGTTGGGATGTAATTTATCTATTATTTGAAAAGCAGAGGCGAAACGACACAGCCCTGCAGAATTCCTGCGGAGATCAGTTTCATTTCGGAGTTTTTATCGTCGACTCGGACATACAGTTTCCTGCCCTGCAGAAAGTTGTCTATGAGTCCAATGTAACAATCCGCAGTAGTGGTAGTGCGAAGTAGTTTGACAATATTGTCAAGGAATACACCAACTGTGAAGTGCTGCTTGTTGTATCCTTCTTGTATCCGTTGAAGCTCGGCAGATAACTTGTCCTTGAAACCGAATTCTTCGGGGCGTATAACATCATACGCTGTATGAGTGTCATGGAGCCTCTTCAACAGCACTCTCTCGAGCATCTTGCCAAGGGTCGGCAAGAGGTTAATTGGCCGGTAACTGCTGGGTTCTGCTAGGTCTTTATCTGGCTTTGGGATTGAAACTATTCGAGCCGTCTTCCAAGCCGTAAGAAAATACCCATGCAGGAGACAGCCATTGAAAATTCGGCTAAGGAACACAGTTGGCTTCCTGGACAACTGTTTCAAATCGGTGTTGCTTATGAAGTCGTTGCCTGGCAGTTTTTCCGAGTCTTCCGGATAATGTTACGGGTCTCGCTGGTGTGGTGAGTTTCGTATATATCTCTCAAATGCTGTCGACATTATTTCTTTGAATTCAGAACACAACTGGTCTACGTTTAAATAATCATCTCTGAAGGAGCAGAATCTGCTTCCTAGACAAGAGCCAAGCGAAAATTTTATCTGCTTTCTTGAGATAGATGTACCTTACGTTTGATTTGGTGGGTTTGGTTCTTAAGGCATTTAGTCTCGCCACAATGGCATTGTGGTCACTAACCCCTGCATCCGTCATGATCCCCCCTATTCCTTCAGTATTATTTGTTCCTAAGACACAAAGAATATTTTCGCAATCATTTACACTTCGAATGGGCTCCTGACCCAACTGCTGAAAATAATTTTCTGAGAAAGCATTCGCTACAATTTCGGACAGCGTTTTGTGCCTACCATCGGCTTTAAACACGTATTTTTGCTAAAATATCAAGGGTAGATTGAAGTCATCATCAACTATAATTGTATGAGTGGGGTACGTGTTTGAGATAGGACTCGAGTGTCCTTGGAACTATTCAGCAACTGTATCATCTGAGTCAGGTCATCCGTAAAACAAACCAGTTAGTGTTTTATAACGGTTGTGAAGTATGATCTCTACCCGTACTAGCTCGCAGGAACTATCTACTTCAATTTCTCTACAAGTTAAACTATTTCTGACAGCAATAAATATTACAGCACCAACTGAATTTAATCTATCATTTCTGAACAAAGCTAGGTTTTTTGTAAACATTTCGGCTGAACTTATTTAGTCAGCTTTCTGTACCCATTAGGATTTGACCTTCAGTTCTTTCTAATAGCTCTTGGAACTATCGTTCTTTCGCAAAACAGCTACGACAGTTTACAATACCAATTACTGCTAGGTCTACCTCCTTGCATTCTTTCAGATTGACGCCGTTTCTCTAGTTTCCTGAAACCCATTAACCTAAAAAAACCACCGGGTCCCCTTCAAACAGTCACTTCCTGTGCGTAGTGGCTTACTGGCCTGTTTGCCGTAACCAGGGAACCGACCACATGACGGCGTGAGCGATATGAGGCCTACATGATCGCAGAACCGCCTGGGCCTTCATTCAGACCCTCCACTCGGCTCTGTATCAAAAGCCCATAGTCAATCCTGTCCACGATGCTGCTGGTGGTGAGCTTCGAATTCATTTCGCAAGCAAGACTGGCTGTCTTTACCACTTCTGGCGGCCGCCCAAAAGCAGAGAGAAACTTTTCTGATCCAAAGCGCCACACGTCGTTGGTACCGACACAAGCCACCACCTGCAGTTGGCTACACCCAGTGCTCTTCGTGGCATCTGGAATTAGCCTTTCCACACGTGGAATGACTCCTCCCGGTGTGCACAAGGAATGCTCACTGGATTCCTTCCCAATCTTAGCAGCTGCATCCTTAACGGAGTCCCATTATGCGTCTTACAGAGGAGCTCCCATCTACCATTAACAAACCTTCTGTGGTTGCTCAGACCGGCTGGGCTGAAAGGCTTCCTCTGCAACACGACGAGTGATACCATTTCGGTCAAGTACTTCGTCAACCAGAGATAAATACCACAAGAAACCTGTTCGTCAAACGAGCCAGGGAGGCCCTCCGATCGGCTCGCTGAAAGGTCTTTCGCTACCTTTCACACTTTGGGAAGACCCACCCCCAGTCGATCACAGGTGAGGGGTCTTCAGTGCAGACAGTTACAGTAGTGGACCAATTGGGGGACACGTGGGATCCGCTGGACGTCCCTCCATGTGCTGATAGTAGGACTATGCTGCACCATTTCAACAATGTGTTGATGCTCCTGCACAGGTATTTGAACTACAAGTTCAGAAGAAAGATGGGAACTTGGAAGAATCCATGTTTCACGCAGGGTGCTGAAAACTCTGGCAAAGATTCTACGATCAGCGCGTCCACGGTATCTTCAGAGAGCAACAGGAGCCCAAGCATCCCAGAAGCCCTAAGCATGCCTTATCCGCATATTACTCAGTAGCGGAGATGTGTGGCACTCTTTAGCCATCGCGTGTACGAACACAACCAGTGCTTCTCTCTGAATGACCTTCAGTACCTCGCACTACGTTTCTCACAGTACACCATGGACAACTGCTAGTCCCCGTATACAATATATAGTTAACTTCAGCATGCGCAGGGACATTTATGCAATCATTTGCACATGCTCCCTACATGAGGTAATCAAGAAGGGACACTAACATATGGTGCCCTATCGGGCCCATCGATTGGCAGAGTATTGCTTTTAGATGTAGGTACTCAAGGACATGTTGTGTACGTAATAGCACTTTCATTTCTTACGCATGTAGCGTTCACACTTTCACCGTCAATTTTTACCTTGTAAACATCACGGGAAACTTGGTTCCACCGAATTCACCCGTGGATAGAAACTTAAATTTTATTACATTTACCCCTTCAGCAGAAACTATCTTGTAGCGTTTTTGCTTGCTTTTCACTGACACGCTACTGCATAATAGTCGTAGTTCCACAATTGCGTATTTGCGTCCTATACTAAAGTTGCGTAATTGGGTCCATTTGAAGTCGCATGCTTTCCTCTGGTCTTACTATCACCTTTCCCTCCTTGCACGCTGTGCATTTAACGTATAACTTTGTACTACATTTTTATTTGCAACTATCCAAATCGCTTGAGAGATTACCGGATTTCAATCGCAAAAGCATCTCTGGATCTATCAACATGTTACGAAAGTAATGTGTTAAGCAGTCACCTAGAGCGAATCATCGTCCCTTAAGGGGAGGTTTACTGTCTTTTGGTTTAAAAATTAGGATTTTTTAAATCGCACTTTTGGATCCTTAAAAGTGTATAGAATTCACTCCTGAAACGGTTTTTCCGTATACGGAACGGAAATGTTTGTTATTCGCGGTTGAACAAATAAATGCACCTGCCTGAAATCGGCCTTTTTTACACCGCATTTATTTTCTTTCGGAGGACGTGTTATTGTACCGGTGCTTGGGAAGAAAGACACAAAATTCAAATGAAAGTTTGAACACGTGTGTTTGGAAGTTAGCCCCCAAGCATTTGCATTCTGGTGCGAAGACTGTGGAGATTGCGACTTTCCTGGCCGTGAGCAGCTTCAACGAAGGGTATTCAGAAATTCTGAAGACCATGACAACGATGGACGTCACCCTGGGACTCCATTCGACGCAGTTCGGCAAGCTTTCGGACGACCACCGGATTCAAGAAGCGGAAGTCCGCTTGTCATTGGCCGTACGAGCATCTCTGGAGCAGCGCAGGATTTCCCAGATTGAGCAGAGCGCCCTCTGTGAGCAAGAGGAAGGACTAGTTTATGGACCCAGAATAGGAGATTGAATTTGAGTTTCGTAATATTACATTTATATGTGGTGAAAACTTTAAACGCGTTTTTCTCGAAATGACTTTTTTTTATCGCGTGGTATGGTAACTTCAAATCTACTGGACCAATTGGCATGATTATTTGTTTCCGACGAAGCTAACTAAATTGTCTAGTAGTTGTACCACTTTTATTCCGATGCATTAACTATAAATATTATTAATTGGGCGATGAAATTGAAAAATCGATGAAAAAAGCCCTATTTTCTTCAAATGGCTGCCATTTTGTTTCCTATGGTCCAAATAACTTAAGCGAGGTACAACTCCTAAAGAATCTTATATACTTCGCTAACGTCAACTCCATTTTGATTTCAGACGAGCTGGCTGACGTGTGACATACCGCGCCTGGAAGTCAACAACGAAATTTTGTTTCGTTCCGACGGCACGTACACCTTTGCTCTTCGACATTTCCAGTCAAAAAAATTCCAGTTTGTAGAGAAAATATCAATAAACATTTTGACCACATTTGACATTTTCAAAGGACATGCTTTTCTCGGGCGAAAGATAGTAAACCTCCCTTTAAAATCAACTCATGTTGTCATAGGTCCACCAGATGGGATCAAGACAATTATACGTAAAAAAGTGCCCTTCAAAATAGCACGCGTACTCTGATTTAATAACGTAAGATTTATTATTTACGTTTAGTGACAACAGAATGGTGGAGACACTACAGTGAATAATTTTCGTACAGCTCATTAGTTTGGTCAGGAAACAAATTTCTGTGTGGTCCTCAGGTACCAGTTTGATCTGAAACAGCCGCTTTATGCTTCCACAGCAGGACATCGCTGCTGACATCCGCAGTAGTACCAACCTCTGCTTGCTCTATCCTTTCAAGTGCCCGGACGCGGAGCTCTGCCTACTCGCTTAGCCTTAATGAACTTCGTTAAGCAAGAAGCTTTCACCTGTTCCAGTTTCAAATGAAACAGAATTAATTAAAAGACAGCACCGCCTCTTGAAACTCCCAGGAATGTAGGATTCCCGAATGAAAGTTACTCCGAAAGGGAGTACAGAAAGCGGCAGTAGACTGTTAATTACCGAAATGCCTCTGAATCAAGTTAACGGACGCTCTCTAAAGCCATTGCAAATTTTAGACGAGACATATTAATTACTGTAAATGGGAGCGAGCGAAACGCTCTTTCCACGAATGTTTCATTTACTGTTCTGTTTTGTCCATGAGGCTCTCTTTATTTCCAGACACGAAACATCATGTAGCTGGGGTTTTCCAATGGCAACAATACTACTACCAGCAAATAGTTTGCACTTGAAGGAGGAGAATGCGGTACTAACACTAGTCTTAACTAATTCTTTAAGCACACTGTTTGATGGCAACGTGAACTGTAGGGCCAATATGCTAGGAATATAGGTCGTAAAACAAAGTAGTTGCAGATTACGGACTAATGGAAGAAAATAACTTTTTAATTACTTTCAAATGACGTTGTTCTCTGCTTTCAGCTGTTACTGTTTTCATTTTGGTTTGGTAATTTAGGTTCATATCTTCGTAGATAGCGGCCTGGCAATTAATTATCTTGTATGCAGCTCATGGTCACCAATTTTCTGTCTGTTAACGTTCACATACAAGATTCTATGTCGTATTACGGAAAGGACCTATTACGCCCTCGAATGGTGATATAACCATTATTAATAAAGGAAATAAATTCCCTGTATGACTCCGCCAACGTTATCCATGTACAATGAATAAAACAGTCTACACCACAAAATAAATTTCCTTATTTATTACTACATTTCGGCTCCTAGCATTATCAGATACCTGCAGTTATGGTGAAATAATGAAATTACAATGAAATGAACACCCTTAGCTGCTTACAGGCGTTGAGATACGTCAACGGGGACAGATGAAAACGTGTGCCCCGATCGGGACTCGAACCCGGGATCTCCCGCTTACATGGCAGACGCTCTATCCATTTGAGCCACTGCGGACAAAGAGGATAGCGCGACAGCAGGGATTTATGTCTGGCACGCCTCCCGCGAAACCCACATTCTCAACGTATTGTCCCGCACCACATTCGTAGTGCTCCCGCCCATTATACTCATTACTTGCGGCGCGTTGCCGATTTGCGTAAGAGTTCGGGCACTGTTTGTGCATTCGCACAGAAGAAGAAGATGGTCAAGTGGCCGGTGAGCTTTAACTATATATTTACCAAGATTGTATCTGTTCTTTCGGACATGTGCGAAATAACAGATACCATCTTAGTAAATATATGGTGAAGGAAAACAAAGCTAGACAGACGTTTCTTATACAATATCAAGCTATATATATATATATATATATATATATATATATATATATATATATATATATATATATATATATATATATAAAGTTGAAAAAATTTTAAAAGCCTCACTCAACAGAAAACTCAGAACTTTGGCAATAAGGTTGAGCGTCAATATTAAAACTTACGCCTGACTGGAGTCTCAGGTAACAAGTGGTTCAAATTTCATACAAAGATATAGCCTAACTTCTTGCAGACAGGTGGCACTTGCGTAGGGAATGTTGTCTTCAAATTTTACTCTCATTTTATTATTATATCATTTTTCCTTTTCCCCTTCAGATTGATAAAATTGGAGACATTCTGTCAATTATAAACTTACACAGTCAAATTACATACTGCGAGGCAACTGTTGAGGAAGAACTCTCACTTCGTAACAACAACTGAAAATTGCCACGGAATAATCGACAGTTTCTACGGACCACCCGGCCAACGAAATTAACAGGAAATGCAGAGGGTGGGCTGTCTTAACGGCAGTCAAGCCTGTGCACGAAAGCTCCGTATGTTTTCGACTGTTCACACGATGTCTGACGAAGGTTGTTGTGGAACCGATTAGTGCAATATTCTGCGTGTTACAGCAACATGTCTGCAAGACATCATTTGATTTATATAACCGTGGACGAGCAGCTGGGCTGCTGGAAGCTGTGGCGACAGTAATGGTAGTGTCCAGCAATGTCATCTCGCTATTGAAAAAGTCTGAACAAGGTGAAAATGCTATGCAAAAGCATGCCTTTGGTCGTAGATGGCCTACCACACAGGAAGAGAATCGATACTAGCGAGGAGGAACAGTCATTTCACTCCTAGAAAGATGTTAAACTCGTCCCAATTCAACCACACCGTCGTCGAAAAGAGTTCGTTAGTGTTGGAAGCATGTACGGGGTGCGACAATAACGTAATGAGACTGATGATTTTCTTTGCAAGATCTGGCAACCCTGCAGGCTTGGGTAGGCTCAATATCTTGGACCTTGGTCTATAAGCTGCTTCTAGTCCAAGCGGCACATCGATGCAACTGCTCAATCGTGAGTTGTGCTGTTGTAAGTTAACACGTGTTTGTGTCTCTCGTCATGGAAATGGAACCGCATAATATTGCACAACGGTATGCCATTTCTTTTTGCGTTAAATTGGGTGAAAACGCGACGACATCTTACGGTAAGCTCCTGAAGGCTTTTGGAGAGGAGGTTATGTCAAGAGCTCAAGGTTTTCGTTGGCATAAAATGTTTAGTGAAGGCAGAACGAATGTTGAAGACTGCAGTGGACGACCGTCAACCTCACCGACAGATGTCAACTTGACCAGGGTGCGTGAACTCGTACGATCAGATCGACGATTATCCGTGAAAATGATTGCAGAGGAAGTGAAGATCAATCGAGAAACGGTTCATCTAAGAGTAACTGAAGATCTTGCTATGAGAAAGATTTGTGCAAAAATGGTCCCCAAAAATCTCACACCACAACAGCGAGAAACACGGAAAAATGTGGCAACCGATTTGTTAGAGCAAACGGAAATCAATCCAGAACTGTTGAGCCGTGTTATCACTGGTGATGAAAGTTGGTTTTTTTCATTGCGATCCAGAGACAAAACGCCTAAGTTCGCAACGAAGGTCAAAGGGATGACGCAGACCAGGAAAAGCTCGCTTGTCATAGTCGGAAGTGAAATGCATGCTTGTGTGCTTCTTCGATTCCAAGGGAATTGTTCATAAAGAGTGGGTGCCTCCTGGACAAACAGTTAACCAGTACTACTACAAAGAAATTTTAGGATGACTTCGTAAGGAGTTCTTCGTGTCCGTGCCAACATTGCTGATAACTGGATTCTGCATCACGATAATGCGCCACCCCATACTGCTCTGTCAGTACAGCAATTTTTAACCTCAAAACAGATTTCAGTACTACCACAGCCACCTCATTCGCCAGATGTCACTCCGTGCGACTTTTTTCTATTTCCCAGAGTCAAAACGGCGGTCAAGGGACATCATTTTCAAACAGCACTAGATGTCCAAAAAGCTGTGACGAGTGTCTTGGAGGATATTACAGAAGGTGAGATCCAGAAATGTTACCATCAATGGCAGAAGAGGTGGAAAAAGCGTGCCCAATCAGAAGGGAACTACACAGAAGGAGACAACACTAAACTTGACTAAAACGGTAAGCAATAATTTTTTTTCACCTCATTACTTTATTGTCGCACCTCGTACGTTGGGTTTAGCAACACTGGTCCAGACTGAAGTTTTCCGACGAAGCCATTTTGACTGTGGCAATGTTTCTGACCTCCAGTTAATGTGGAGAGAGAGGGTAACACGTTACACCCATAAAAACTTAATGAAAGTAATCAGCATGATGTAGGCGTTATTGTATGGTAGTGGTGACACACTCCTCCTCCGGTTGAGGTTCCTCGCACCATAACAGGAGACCATAAAGAGCAATGGCGGACCATCTGTGCTGAACTGCTTGCGCATTACGAGGCTGATCGTGACAAGTCTATTTCGAGTGTCATCATAGGCGACAAAATATGGGTTTATCACTTAGAGTCGGAAACCAATCGGCAAACCATGGAGTGGCACGACACCACCTCCGAAGATACCCTCAGTCGGTAAAAACATGGTGACGGTCTCCTGAGATTCAAGGGGTTATTATGTTTCACTTCCTCCCTCATGGAGCAACGACCAACCTTGAAGTGTATTGTCCTACCCTGAGGAAATCGAAGAGACGATTTCAGCTCGTTCGTCGCCACAAAAATACAGGCGAACCTCTCCATTACAACGCAAGGCCAGACCGAAGTCTTCGCGTCCGGGAGGAGGACACAATACTTCATTGGACAGTTCTTTCTCATCCGTCCTGCAGGCCGGATCTCGCACTCTCCGACTTCTAGTTAACCCTCATGAAGGATGCACTCCGCTGGAAGCAGTTCGTGTACGATGGAGAGGTTGTTGATGGAGCAACACGTTGGTTGTGACATCGACCTCTTGGCAACGTATACAGCCCCTGCACCTGCAGGGAGATAGCGCAAGGTTGTCATTGAACGGAGATTCTGAAACATGTTTTTGCAGCCTGAAAGAAACGAACCTGCTTTTAGAAAAAAGCGAGTTCCATTGCTTAATGAACGGCCCTTCTAGTAACGAATACAGAGTCAAACAACAATGTGTTGCGATGTCAGAGCGTAGTTGAATCACGACCGAGCCGCTTGGCCGCTAACTTTTATACACTCCTGGAAATGGAAAAAAGAACACATTGACACCGGTGTGTCAGACCCACCGTACTTGCTCCGGACACTGCGAGAGGGCTGTACAAGCAATGATCACACGCACGGCACAGCGGACACACCAGGAACCGCGGTGTTGGCCGTCGAATGGCGCTAGCTGCGCAGCATTTGTGCACCGCCGCCGTCAGTGTCAGCCAGTTTGCCGTGGCATACGGAGCTCCATCGCAGTCTTTAACACTGGTAGCATGCCGCGACAGCGTGCACGTGAACCGTATGTGCAGTTGACGGACTTTGAGCGAGGGCGTATAGTGGGCATGCGGGAGGCCGGGTGGACGTACCGCCGAATTGCTCAACACGTGGGGCGTGAGGTCTCCACAGTACATCGATGTTGTCGCCAGTGGTCGGCGGAAGGTGCACGTGCCCGTCGACCTGGGACCGGACAGCAGCGACGCACGGATGCACGCCAAGACCGTAGGATCCTACGCAGTGCCGTAGGGGACCGCACCGCCACTTCCCAGCAAATTAGGGACACTGTTGCTCCTGGCGTATCGGCGAGGACCATTCGCAACCGTCTCCATGAAGCTGGGCTACGGTCCCGCACACCGTTAGGCCGTCTTCCGCTCACGCCCCAACATCATGCAGCCTGCCTCCAGTGGTGTCGCGACAGGCGTGAATGGAGGGACGAATGGAGACGTGTCGTCTTCAGCGATGAGAGTCGCTTCTGCCTTGGTGCCAATGATGGTCGTATGCGTGTTTGGCGCCGTGCAGGTGAGCGCCACAATCAGGACTGCATACGACCGAGGCACACAGGGCCAACACCCGGCATCATGGTGTGGGGAGCGATCTCCTACACTGGCCGTACACCACTGGTGATCGTCGAGGGGACACTGAATAGTGCACGGTACATCCAAACCGTCATCGAACCCATCGTTATACCATTCCTAGACCGGCAAGGGAACTTGCTGTTCGAACAGGACAATGTACGTCCGCATGTATCCCGTGCCACCCAACGTGCTCTAGAAGGTGTAAGTCAACTACCCTGGCCAGCAAGATCTCCGGATCTGTCCCCCATTGAGCATGTTTGGGACTGGATGAAGCGTCGTCTCACGCGGTCTGCACGTCCAGCACGAACGCTGGTCCAACTGAGGCGCCAGGTGGAAATGGCATGGCAAGCCGTTCCACAGGACTACATCCAGCATCTCTACGATCGTCTCCATGGGAGAATAGCAGCCTGCATTGCTGCGAAAGGTGGATATACACTGTACTAGTGCCGACATTGTGCATGCTCTGTTGCCTGTGTCTATGTGCCTGTGGTTCTGTCAGTGTGATCATGTGATGTATCTGACCCCAGGAATGTGTCAATAAAGTTTCCCCTTCCTGGGACAATGAATTCACGGTGTTCTTATTTCAATTTCCAGGAGTGTAGGAACGACGCACATGTCGTGGCGCCGGCAAGATAGGCATAACTTCGTACCGAACGCTGCGGCGTCGACAGCACCGCTTACTGATCTTAGCAGCGTCGTCTAGTGGCTGTCATCGTGGTCCATACCTTCCGTTGAGTTTTCAGACTCCTTGGCCTGGGCCAGCCGCTGTGACCGAGCGGTTCTAGGCGCTTCAGTCCGGAGCCGCGCTGCTGCTACGGTCGCAGGTTGGAATCCTGCCTCGGGCATGAATGTGTGTAATGTCCTTAGGTTAGTTAGGTTTAAGTAGTTCTAAGTTCTAGGGGACTCAAGACGTCAGATGTTAAGTCCCATAGTGCTTAGAGCCATTTGAACCATTTTGAACCTGGCCTGGAATGCCAGTCCTTATGGCCTTCAGATCCAAACAATAAATACTGCCATGGCCATCATCCTTTATGGGGAAGGTTAAAATGGGTCAAATGGCTCAGCGCTATGGTACTTAACATCTGAGGTCATCACTCCCCTAGGACTTCTTAAACCTAACTAACCTAAGGACATCACACACATCCATGCCCGAGGCAGGATTCGAACCTGCGACCGTAGCGGTCGCGCTGTTCCAGACTGAAGCGCCCTGAAACGCTCGTCCTCAGCGGCCGGCTATGGTGAAGATGATACAATATTCTGGTATAGCGTACTAAACAGTTGGTGGTTTCTACTTTCTTCGTCTGCCATCGAACGATGCAAGTGTGTCGTCTACATAACGTAGCCAGTACACACTTCTCTTATTGAAGTAATCGCTAGTTTAATAAAACATTTTTCAAAATGATCTAAAAATATATTTGCGAAAGCCCCTGACAGCAATTCCCCTTTTACTAGGTTTTTCTTTTTTCATATACGTAGCCACTGAAAGTGAAACAGTTCTGAGACAGGACTAACTGGAGGAGATGAACAGTTTTCATCAATCTGAACCTGTATGATTTCATTAAACTCAAGTAAATATTTTTTATTCCATCTTTGATCACAATGGAAAGTCCGACGGTGACCGGTTTCAGTCATTAATGACCATCGTCGGATCTGTTCTACACCATGTGCTAATGTGATAAAGCCGTAATGGCATCGTCAAAACACATAAATGCACTCAGCAAAGCATAGTCACGTAGAGCTAAAATATGTTGTACAATAGGCCACATCGTCCACACATTGTGATCAAAGAATGGAGTAAAAAATATTTGCCGGCGTCTGTGGCCGAGCGGATCTAGGCGCTTCAGCCCGGAACCGTGCTGCTGCTACGGGTATGGATGTGTGTGATGTCCTTTGGTTAGTTAGGTTTAAGTAGTTCTAAGTCTAGGGGACTGATGACTTCAGATGTTAAGTCCCTTAGTACTTAGAGCCACTTCAACCATGTTTGAAAAAAAAAAAATGTTTGGCAGCACCTGGATCACCGTTTGTATTCACGATTATGTCGCAGCTAGTAAAACTCAAGTAATTTTGTTTATATGGCTTCAGCTACAGGGATATTCGTCTACGTATGAGTGAGATCTTGGGAGAAGAATCTACCATTCGCTGGTATGTGGACGTTTGTAATCTGGTTTATGACATACAACGAATTAACTACCGTCATTTTTTTTTCGAATGTAGCCGTTTGGTTAAAAATAAATTAAGCATGTTACTAAACCGAGTCGAATTTTGTGTAGGAGGGTGGTTTGAAAAGTTCTCGGAATCACCACGAGAGGTCAGTGCTCTTGGAAGAGAGCTTCGGCGGTGACGTGGCTCTCTCTCGTTGTTCCCGCGTCGTGATTTGCAAAGATGGGAAAAAATCGAGATTCGAGCAGTGATTAAGTACTTCGTTAAGAAAGGTATGAAAGTGAAGGACATTCATACCGATTTCCAGAATACGCTGGGGGACTCTGCTCCTTCATATTCAACTGTTGCCAAGTGGACAAACGAATTTAAATTTGGCAGGCAGATGTGTCACTACTCCAGAAACCATTGCAAAATTTCACAAAATGGTTATGGAGGATCGTCGATTGAAAGTGCATGAAGTTGCTCACGCTTGCCAGATGTCATCTGAAAGGGTATATCACATTTTAACTGAAGAATTAGAAATGCAAAAATTATCTGCAAGTTAGGTGCCGCGCCTCTCGACGCGCGCCCGCACACATGTGCCGTCGCCTTGGAAAAATTAGACGAAGTAAGATATGAACTTTTGCCACACCTGCCTTATTCACCTGATATGGCTGTGTCAGATTTCCATCTCTTCGCAAAACTGTAATTTTTTCGTCGTGGACGAAGATTCACTTCAAACGAAAAATTGATAGCCGTAGTTGTCCACTATTTTGCAGGCCTCAAGGAAACACATTTTCGAGATGGGATCAAGGCACTGGAACATCGTTGGACCAAGTGAAATCAGCTACAAGGAGACTACGTTGACAAATAAAAATGTTTCAGTGATGTAAGTACTTTTTTTCTATTCCGTACCGAGAACTTTTCAAATCATCCTCGTATGTTATTGTACTGTGGAACGACACTGTCACTGCACTACATAAAAACGAGCCGTAGTATGATGTAACAAAGTGACTTACTATGTACGTAGTTGCTTACTTATTCACTATTTGGAAAGAATATTAAACATTACAGACAACGGACGTCATGGGAATAAATCTACAACACCGAGAAGATGGTTCAAATGGCTCTGAGCACTATGGGACTTAACATCTATGGTCATCAGTCCCCTAGACCTTAGAACTACTTAAACCTAACTAACCTAAGAACATCACACAACACCCAGTCATCACGAGGCAGAGAAAATCCCTGACCCTGCCGGGAATCGAACCCGGGAACCCGGGCGCGGGAAGCGAGAACGCTACCGCACGACCACAAACTGCGGACCAACACCGAGAAGAAATGCTTCTCGGCTTTTGGTAAGATCAATGTGTGGTGTTTCTTTTTCATGCAAACCTTATTTATAATGTACCGTAATATCACCATCCCTTTTACATATTCACATACACTTTTACCTTCAACCAAACAAGAACACTTTCATCAGAGTTTATTTTACGTTTATTACGAGTATACAAACATAAAGGGAACGATGAAGAAATTAAGGCTCTCCATAATCCCTGTTCGCTACTTCACTAACGTGATACACTATGTGATCAAAGGTATCCGGACACCTAGCTAAAAAGGACTCACTCCATACAATGTTTTTCCACTGCTCAATCGTCCAATGTTTACGCTCCTTTGCTAATGAGGCATCGTTTGGCAGTTATCGGCGTGATGTGTGGCTTATGAGCAGCCGCTCGACCATGAAATCCAAGATTTCTCACCTCCTGCCTAACTGTCCTAGTACCTGTAGTAGATTCTGAGCCAGTGATGGTCTGGATAGATGTCATCCTATTACACATTACGACCCTCTTCGACTGTCGGCGTTCTCTGTCAGTCAACAGACGAGGTCGGCCTGTACGCTTTTGTGCTGTACGGGTCCATTTACGTTTCCATTTCACTATCATATCGTTAACAGTGGTCTTAGAGATTTTTAGGTGTGTGAAAATCTCGCGTACACAAGTGACACCCAATCACCTGACCATGTTCGGAGTCCGTGAGTTCCCCAGGGAGCCCCCTTCTGATGTCTCACGATGTCGGATGATTAATGAGATCGCTCATATGGAGTACCTGGCTGTAGGTGGCAGCACAAGGCACCTAATATGAAAAACATATGTTTTCGGGGTGTCTGTGTTTGATCACATAGTGTAGGTTCGATAAGCAGTAATATCACCCTCAGAAAAACTCTCCAAACTAGGAGCATTACTTTCACCAATATGTGCCTTAACAATAGCTCTTGTAAATCAAGCTTTAACATACTTAATGGTCCATCTGTATTTTTAGGATGTAATTTAAATTTTAGTAGGATGTTAATGATATTTTTTATCATGGTCATGGTTCTTTTACTGCAGCTATTATTAGGGGACATACTGGTGTAAATAATGCTCCTGGTCTTGAGAGTTTTTCTGAGAGTGATGTTTTTTCTTATTACCTTATCATGTTGGAGAATTAGCCTGGAAAGTCATTTCTTTTCACCATCTGCTTTTAGTTTGCATGCTCGAAATAAAAGTAAAATAAACTGTGATGAAAGTGGTCATGTTTAGGTTGAAGGTAAAGGTGTACGTGATTATGTAATAATGACTGGTGACTGTACTGCACACTATCATATTATTCACTTAATGTCAAGTTCTACAAAGCAGTGCTTTTTATCATGGGAACACAACACACGCCACATTTTGCACATATAATCGCATAAAAAATTTTCGCTTTGTTTCTGTAATACATAGGCCAATGTCCTATTTGATCAAACCCAACATCGTCGACAGGTATACACTGAACAGCAAACTTCTTTGGATGTTGCGCTGTCGCTTTCTTCAGTTGACAAGTATGAAGCTGTTCGTTAGCTGTTTGTAGTTGGAACTGCACCAACGGCGTAGGCTTCTCCTTTGGCTTGGGACAGTGTCACCGATAATTAGGCCAAGCGTTTACCACGCATATATTAGTGAGGTGAAGAACGATCCCAAGATAATTTTTGCCCCTTAGATTTACTATTCGCACGCTTACATTTGATTTCATAACCTCGGTTGTAGACCGAATTCCAGACACTATCTTTCCTACTGGGTCCACACATTACACCGCAATGGTGTCATGCAGAATCAGTGTTCAAAAAATGGCTCGGAGCACTATGGGACTCAACTGCTGAGGTCATTAGTCCCCTAGAACTTAGAACTAGTTAAACCTAACTAACCTAAGGATATCACAAACATCCATGCCCGAGGCAGGATTCGAACCTGCGACCGTAGCGGTCTTGCAGTTCCAGACTGCAGCGTCCTTAACCGCACGGCCACTTCGGCCGGCTCAGAATCAGTGTGATTTCTAAAAGTTGTACTGATTACAAATGGACACATTGGGCTGCAGATGGTTAGAAGCATGATTAATGATTACAGAAGTGGCCGTTATAGAAATAATTCTCACGTGACAACTATGACTGTTGCTGTGCTCAGTAAACGTTTTAGCTGCCAAATAATCAGACATATTACGGCACGTTATCATCTGCAGCACATGAATCCCAGGCAGGCGACACGGACTTACAACCCGTTGATGCGACGAAGTCGGTGGCTGGTGGTCAGGGGTCACGATGAAGTGAGGTCAAGAAGCGTGGACAAAAGATTGAAGTGTAGTGAGTGCGAAAACAGTAGTGAGAAATAGCGGAGTTGAATTCGTGACTGACTATTCGTGAGAAGTAATTTTGTGAAGAAAAAGTTTGCAGAATCGTCATTTTTTAGCAGTTTGAAAAGCACGGAGTAGTCCTTGTATGAAACGCGTTACTGACATATGACACAGTAATTTTTTAGCGACCGTGTTTAAAAGTTGAACAATTTCAGGTGAAGTCGGGCAACGGCGGCTGTTATGGGCCAGTTAAGCTTAAAATGGTATAAAACTTTTGTTGTTGTTTTGAATTAGGGAATAACTGCACAAAACCCTTACTTAAACATTTATTTTAGTGCCAGTGGTACGAAAGAAACAAGATATCTAACCAAAATGACACTAACTAGAAAAGATATTCTAAGACTTACGATACGAGACGTTAAGAAAAGTGCCGAGTATTGGGGCCACACAGCAAAATATAGGTTCTTAAATAAAAATGTGCTGTGGATCGCAAACAAATTAATCTGTTTGTGTATCAAAGGTGCAAGATAATGAAACAAACAGTTGGATAAAAAAAACCTTTCAATTTACGGTCGATTGATTCTGACGCAATGCATTAAACTTTGGGCTGCGTTTTCCCATAAGACACTTATGGCTGCTTCTTCATTAAGTTTTTATAGATGGCTGCATCTAACAAATTATTGTATTTCCTCTGTAATACCTGTGGGGCACTTTCAAGTTTTCTGACTATTTGTGAAACTCAGTCTTAGCTAGCGACATTAACCCGGACTCCAAATTTCTCAAGTTTGCTACAAGCATTAATTCGTACTTTTTTCCAATGTTGCCCTGGAAACTCACTGCGAGATGTTATAGAAGTCCCAACTGATTTTAATGTACTTTGCAGTGTAGTATATGAAGCATTAAACGATCCCCAGTAATCCGTTCGATCATTTCATTCCCGCCGTCCCCCCCCCCCCCCCCAAAAAAAAAACACTTGAAACTGCTTTCTTTCTTACAGTCTCATACCAAAGCGCTCGACCCACGCCAAGACGTTCCTTCTTTAACCGTCGCATCATGCCCTAAAACAAAACAACACAGAACAAAACCTTGACTTTTGTATGGCCCATACTACCCGATTGATAATGCACGTTAAAACATGAGTAAGCAGAATTTTGTTATTCCGGTACGCTCTACATTAGACTGCTTAAATATCACCACCAGTATGACACTACTGTTTGTTACCTTTAAAAGTATAAATCAATGTTTCGACACTCAGAAATCAATGAAATTTGCTTGTGACACAAATTCAAAAGCTACACCACCCAAGCTCTGGAAAATGGCAGAGTGATGTAGCACATGATTCATGTAAATGGAACTGAAAATGCAAAGAAGAAACCAACGTGATTAACACTGGTCGAGAAATATTTACGTAGTGTCAATATGCCTTGAAGTGTATGGTGTAGTGGAAGCCGGCAGGTCTTCAGGTTGGTGTAAAGGACAAGCTCATCACCTGTCGTAGGCAGTGAGGTGTTTCCTGTGCCCTCATTGACCATTTATACCCCGGTGGATGCCACCAACATTCGACTGCTGGACATCACAATTTCGTGTTGACACAATGAACAAACAAGACATTGGCGCAATATAATAGAAACATTTATTGTTCGAATTAATTCCATTGCGAACACGAATCATGTGAACTGAATTCAAACACTGTGCTAAGCAACGATAATACGCCGCAATTCAAAGAGATTAATGTTACGACTCCTAACGAAATTACACACCAAAAAGACTGTATACAAAGACTGATATGCAAAGAGCATTGTGTCCAGAAATATTTTTTGTAATATGTAAAATTCTTATTTTCTCATATATATATATATATATATATATATATATATATATATATATATATATATATGTAAATTTTCTATACTGCCACGCTCGCTTGCGGAGCGTGTCAGTAGAGGAGGCATTGTAATGATACTTTGACTACCGCGCCTCCGCCAGTACAAAGATATGATTTACGATCGCGTATGTAGAAGAGCGCTGCGCCAGCGATTAGATTTTTTATAAGTAATTTTAATCTCTTTTGTTTTAACAACTAGTTGATTACTCTCTTATCTTCATACGTTCGAGACGTGTATTTTTCGGCGCTGTGTTAAATATGCTTTTAAATGGAAATTAAAACTATGTTACGAAACGAAGTTATTTTAGTAGTGATTCGAAATGGTCACGCCAAATTTATAAATTAATCCTGACAGCGACAACTTAAAGAAATTTTCATCAGACGGCAAACAAGAGGACCAGCAAACAACGAGGAAAAGGACATCCTACAAGAAAATTAAGAAGTATTCCAGACGCAGCCACGAAGACTATATTATAAGTAATACTACGTTTCTAACAGAATTATAAGGTAAATTTCAACTTATTTCTGATGCTATTTCCTTACAGTCGCTCTTTGTAGTGTTGCCGACCCGGTCTGCCATGCACGGTCAAATTACAGCACTATCTCAATCAGTAATACGAAGTCCGCCTTATCCGTAACTTATTTCATCAAGATTCAAAACCCAACCAGATTTTCTATTTTGTATTTTCACGGCAGAACCCCGAGGAAAGGAAACACTACAACCTCCGCTTTACTCTAAACACTGGATGCGTCCGCTGTTTTGCAGCAAACCTGAAAACCATTAAATTCTTCTCACTAAACAACTGAATTATCCATACCGTGAAACAATTGAAAGAAAGACTTGTGAAATTAAACAAGATGAGTCGTGGATCGAGAGAAACTGGTGACGGTTCATAAATTTGCTAAAAGCGTACCAATACAACGTGTTAATTAGAGCAATTTCTTATCATTTGAGAACAATCATAAATAATAGTTCCCTGTGGTTATGTTATACTGATGTAACGTACCCCTTTAGTTACTCCGACTGCTGTAAAACGAGAGTGAATACTTGAAATACTCAAAGGTGTAGGTAAAGGGAGGGGGTGGATTAATAGTGGCTAGAAAAGTAGATATGAAAATGTAGAGCTGTAAACATGATACACCGCGCCAGAATATTGTATTCAATCAAAACTAGCTCAAGATCGAGTTGCAAATTTTTTCTCCTGTAGTTAGGTATTACAGCTAAAACAGGAATTTAAATTACATCTTACTATACTATGGTTGTGCAAATTATCATTACGAAAGTTCCTTACTTCTTGAGCTCTTTTCTATATGCCAACATTGGTCCACACTATTTTTTGGAGGGTAATTCTTTACAGGAGTTATATAGTCAATTAGAAATCGGCAAGATTAACTAAAGAAATTGCGATTGCGATATTACATAAAAGAAGTTGAAGCCCCGTTTACAACACAAGGTGCACTTGATATAGGAATGTATGCGGGTGAGCCTGTATTCACACAGGTCATGCAAATAATGCAATTTAATTTTACATAGGACGAATGAGAAACATAGTAATGTAAGCTGCTGGTGTAACTGTGTACTGTGAGGTAGAACAAAAACAGGAAGAGTTCTCGGTTTCTCTTAGGTCGCTTTTCCGCGGCGGGGAGGGAAACAGAGAGGGACAGAGAGACGGGAGCTGCAGAGAGCAAACTTTTAAAATGGAGCTGAACTCCCCTGAATAATGCACGATTTTTATCAATTTGTGTCAAACTTTTTGGCAGGGATTCCGCGTATACCTTTCGCTCCCATTCCCCGTCCTGGCCTGGGAACGGAAGTCCTGTGTGCTGCAGATCCCTCGTAGCACCAAGTTAGATGAGCAAAGTGCGAGATAAAAGTACTGGGAAAACTTGTTTTTCAAACTTTTCCAGTAAAGGAAAACAAATATGGTTCCTGTTGGGTGAGGCACTTAAGTGCCTTGCCAGCGTGACTGCTAGTAGCCTGGATTCAGTTCATCTCTTGAGAAATAGCGTAATTATAGCCACACGTTTCCTACCGTTAAAAACTACTTTACTCTGGTCCAGTACGTGCTGTTGCAATCCGCTGCTAAGTCTAAAATTATGCATTTTTAGTAAATCGACTCCGAAAATAATATAACAGAGATTGCTGTTTAACGAACTACTGTCACTCATCTTCCTTGTTCTTTTTCTATTTTTTCGTGTCATACTGTAACGTTGACCAATACGTATCTTCTAAGACACTGAAACTTGGTCTAGTACAAAACGTGGTGGACGAAGTCATGCGATATCACCTTACGAATGTGTAGTAAGTCTTCATGTGCTAGTACCATACTTGCTGTTTAGGACCACCTGCTGGTTCAACAGATACGGGGTGAGCAACATCAAACAGAACCCATGATGAAAGCGCTACCCGACACTGGTTATGAAAGACTGTAATCTAATTAGCATGACCGACGGATGTATATTTCAATACTGATTGCTGCTGCCGTAAGTCGGATGATCACGTGTCATGCAATTTTGGTTTCATTGCAATGCAGTATTGTGAGTGCAGTTGTGCTTATGTGAAACTCCGTATTCAAGGGGGCGATAGGTACGTTTGAGGCCTACATTTCTTCTCAGTCGCTCTAAGGAAGACGTCCAGCGTTCTTAGAAAACTTTTCGAGTGCAAGTAACCACGTGAAAAGTCGCTTACACGATTTAGTTAAGATATAGTGTAAATCTGGTTCGGTTTGAAACGAAACGAAATAGGAAACCACTCATGAGCAATCCACAGCCATTGTCAGTACTGGAAGGACAATTGCTGCCAATCTAAAAAGTTAGTATTGGGGTGGGGAGTATTGTAGGGGCGTGTATTTTAAGTAACATACGTTTTGTTGCATACCGCAACGAGCGCGTGCCTCGTGTACCGGCATGCCTCGGAAACAACTGAGCTCAGTTTCAGCTCTGTAGCTACCCTGTACGGTTCTGTTCTGTGCTTTCAAAATGTTCAAGACCATCAACTCTCCCGGCGGGTGTCAGGTTCACTCAGTGATACGGTTTTTGTCAGCAAGGAACCTGTCTGCTGCAGAAATTCACTGACAAATTTGCGAAGTGTACGATGATACTGTGGCGAGTGAAAGCAAAGTGTGTAAGTGGGTACGAGATTTCAAAGACGGCCGTGACAACGTCCATGATGAGGACCGTTCCAGTCACCCTTCTTTGATTGCAAACGATTTGGTGGCTTCAGTTGAAGCGAGGATTCGTGAGAACAGGCGCTTCACAATAACAGGTCTCTCAAACGAATTTCCTGACATGTCGAGATCAGTGCTTTACAACATAGTTTCTGAACACATGAAGTTTAGGAAACTGTGCTGCCGTTGGATCCCGAAACTCCTAACAGAGGACCGCAAAAACCAAAGTTTTCATTGTGCGATGAAGTTCTTGACTCGTTAGCGCGAAGAAGGTGACGGTTTCTTGAGTCAGATCGTAGTTGCAGACGAAACATGGGTTACCGCATGTCACGCCCGAATCAAAGCAAAGCCACCATCAGGCATGAAATAACTGTAGTGCTTTTTGTTAGTTCTTTGTCATTTGAGAAAGGGTTCCAGAACATTGTTCACCCACCAGTGAGATTTTATAGTTTGGTACAAAAAAATCGGTGCACTAACGCACGCTGGCTAGTCGTGAGCGACACTCCTATTTTCATGTCATGTAGAGCCACTTCATGTAAATGGAGAAAGTTTTCAGAACTTTAGCGTCTATTGCCTCTATTGTACTGTAAGCGCTCATGGGACGATGCTACAAATCCCGTTTCATAAAATTTCCGACCGTGTTACTAAAACGGCTGTTACATCGAGGCTCACTCTTTGCAGGAAGGATGCGTAGGAAAATGTGTTTATTTCCTGCATGAGGGTGCCGATTTGAACCACATCCTTTCCAATGAACCATTCTGAATGACTGAACATGAAGGTTTCCAAGTGAAGCGGAGAGCTAACTGATGCATGAGTTTTGCCAACCAGACAGTATTCTGGTAGTCGCGGATAACAATGAACGCAAAGCAAGCCAGAGATATACCGTTTCCCTTTAAACACCTCTAATCAGAGGTTTCTACTCCTCTCCATGCGAGAGGCATGTAAATTTATCTCCATCTTGCTCTCAGGAGCGCAGTACAGCGGCTGGCGATGTAATCCTAACGTGCCAACAGCCGTTTCGTTTACATTGTCCTATTGGGCAACCAGTTCCAGTCGTCATCTTCAGCGCTGCCACATGGATGAGACCAAGTACCACTCGTGCATACTAAGACAAAGCACCATTCAAAATTTTCGTTTCCATTAATTAGAAATTGTTATCCATTACTAGATATTATTTTAACTTAGTACTGTCCCTTGTCTTGTAGTCCATGGCTCTTTTCATTGTCCCTTATATCGTTTTAAACTTATTTAACTTATTGGGGACATCGTTTCAATATTGATAACTAATACGCTGCCTAAAAGATGAAAACATTGCATCTTCCCTCTTGATTGTTGATCTAGTACTGTTAAAAGAAAATTGAACAAAACCATATTCGCAGAAAATGGGTTCAACAACTGAAAATAACAAAATTTGAGCGGTGTGTCTGAGAAGTCGGAATAAATAAATAAAAACCTGAGATAATTACTATGTAATTTGACGTGTTCACGATGGTATGTACCACCCACCTCTCACGGTAGATTCTCTCATTGCCGCATACCACCGGTGACTCACACTAAACCTTCCCATAGGGTTGTGAATAGTACCAGTAATTCACTGTAGATCTTACCATAGTGTTGTGTGTAATACCGACGGCTGACGCTGGACCGTCCCATAGGGTGTGTGTGTGTGTGTGTGTGTGTGTGTGTGTGTGTGTGTGTGTGTGTGTGTGTGTGCATGCGTGTTTGTGCGTGCGTGTGTGTGTGTTCGTGCGCCCACTCGCCTATCTCTCTCCCTTTCTCTCTCTCTCTCTCTCTCTCTAAGAACAAACAGATATCATGTAATTTGTGATTAATTTAGTGTAAAATTATTTCAAATTATTTTAGGTAATCTCTCGTTGTTTTAAGAGAATTAACGTATACTACTTTCTAAATAAAATATACAATATCAATGTATTGAATTAGCAGCTAAGTTTGTTTGAATACGACCACTGCCCCACCCCGAGAAACGGAAAATGCAGTGCCACCAGATCAACGAAAACATGTAAATGCGTCCCACCCGAGAGCGAGAAGTATACTTTTAGGTGCTGGCATGGACGTGTTAAAAAGTAGAATATAAGGTGAAGAAATAATGTTGTACCGTCAACAGCGTCATTGTACTTCAGTAAACTGAAACGTCCCCTTAAAAAAAAATTATCAATTATTGTGCTGGTAAACCTCTTACGTTATTTGATTTTCTAACACCTGACCAAAACTAAACTTAATCAGACATTTCTCTCTTTACTTATTCTGATCATCACTTAACTGACACACAATGTATTTTTTTTCCTGATCGTTGTGTTTGGTCGTTGCGGACGTCACATGACATCCGTTCCAGTTCGTTGTTGATCCTTTCATGAATCACTTACCTCAGAAAAATCTTCGTTACTCGATCTACTGCAATACAGCGAGCGCCAATACTGCCAGCTAAATAAAAGATTCTAACCACTGAAGGCACTAACTACTGATAGGCATAGTTAGCAAATGAAAGATTTTAATAGAGAACAAACAATGTATTCACCTTAATAATGTTCAAAAGTCATCATATATATATATATATCAGTTCATGATATACAATATTACAAATTTACTCTTTCTGATGGACACACGTCCAGATCGTCCGCTCTCAAAATTCTGCCATCTCTCTCTCCACATCCACCACTGCTGGCGGCTCACCTCCAACTGCGTAACTGATTAAACATCTGTCACTGACGTAGTAAAAAAAGTGTTTTGTTTCTCTGTTAAATAATCAGATAGCCGTGTATTTCTGTTTTAGAGAAATCTGGTACCGATGTGTAAAGTTGTATAAGCGCTCGCTACACGCTTAGCATACAAAGTAGGCGTGTAACCCCTGAGGATTAATGTAATTATACCCTCAGGTGCTACAGATTACAGCAATCGAATGAAATGTATCACCTAAAACTTCCTTTGTATCTTTGTGATTCAAAAATGTTTAAAAAGAAATGTTTTAAGTACAAAAATTAGTCACTCAAATGCGTGTCCTGTAGCGCTAAACTGTGCGTCTTGCTGTAAGATAATTCTGTCGAAGTGTCGTTGTTATCGTCCTCCGTAAGCAAAGTTCTTCAGAAGTCAATGTACTTACCTCATCATAAACAAAAGTGAAATGCTATGCGTATAGGTATCGTAGTTATTACGTACATTATCGTGATCAAGAAAGTACTATACTGTGACGTATTGTTGTGCTACGAAAAAGGCTGTCTCATTGTAGCTATACCACAAAAGTTACTACTAAAACATGTTTTAAGTTCCAGAAAAATTCAGAAAAACTGTGCAAATATAAAACAGATACAGCTCAAAAGCAATAATATAAATTGTGTCACTCATTAGTTGCGTCGTGGTATAATTGTGTAGCTGTGTTTAGTGTTGATCAGAATATGTAAAGAGAGAAATGTCTGAGTACGTTCAGTTTTGCTCAGCTGTTTGAAAATCAAATATCGTAAGAGGTTTACCAGCACAGTAATTCATAATTTTTCTAAGGGGACGTTTCAAAATAATGAAATAATTTAACAAGTAAAATGAAACATACAGAAGGTCAGAAAGGGAAACGTTGCACCACTGATGAGTTCATTGAAGACGTAGCGGTGGCTACCTTCCGGCGGTGTGTCTCTTCTTGTTGCTATAAGCTGCCGATGTAGTGTGGAAGAGCGCAGAAGGATCACTGAAGAAGTATTCTCGAAAACTTCCTGACTTCCCACACGGCAGTAAGCGACAAAAATCCCTCTTGCTTTCGCACATGATTGTTTAATATTTTGTATATTGTTCCACTTTGTTTTAATTCGATAAATTCTATTTTATATCTGTTCTTACAGTGATGTCTTCTAACAGTAACACGTTTATTTTTATCGTAAATAAATGCATCACAAAACGTACAATACTTTTCGCGACACAGTTGTTGATTGTACAACATATGACTCATTACACTCTGTACCGATATTTTATGATATGATCTTTGTCAGTTTCTGTTCGTTTATGCATTATACATATTGTAAGACGATAGAACTTTACATGAGCTACTTTCTTCTGTCTATTTTAGACCAGAAGGTGATTCTCAGCACAAATGAAACCGGTCAACAAATAACCTGTTTAAATATCCACTTGCCTAATTTGGCGTTAATTTTATAACTCTTGACAAAGGTTTTGAGAATAACCTCTACTTGTCTACATCGTGAACTCATAAAATGATAGAAAATGATCTGGGTTTCTGCCAAGTATTTGAAACTGGAGGTTATTTTCTGTCTGCTGAATAATTATTTGGTAATCGATACAGAGAAGAGTATTTATATGTATGTAACGTGGTCTTAAAATGACATGTGGTTTAAGATCCTTTTTCTTATGTCTAACAGTTTCATTGTAACTTACATTGGATATTGTAAGTAAAGAATACATACTGCTGATTTTTTGAATCCGTCTCCTCTTTTCCTGTATTAATTACAATGTTTTTGTGTTGATATTAACTGTTATTGATATTAAATGTCCTGGATATCCTCGTCCTTTCATGGCGTTACAAAGTTTTGTCCAATATATCCAAAATGCTCGTGATCTACGAATGCGATGTGTGTCTGCAGGTGTATTGTCACGATTTATCAATTAACTGTTGTACAGTAGCAGTATTACCACAAGCTCGCTGTTTTCTAAAGCTATTTATTTCCTTCATTACGAAAGCGTCAGCTATCTACGTCATCCTCAACTCCAGGCAGCAATACGCTACCTCTCTCATCTCCTCTACTCTCGGTAATAATCTCATCTGAAGTTCCCATATTCTCCTAATGGTGTCCCAGACTTTCTACACTCGTAGAGACGAAGGATAATTTGTCCAAAATAATCCCCGCCACAAATGGCCAGAGTGATTAGCAGTTGTAGAGGCCGACTCTCGCCCTGTGATGACTGCGTTCCCGACATAGTTGGTCCAGCTGGGAGAACCGCGGCAGCACCGAGCGGCCACAGAACTTGGCCATTAGCGGCGCCGGGTCGCGGTTCAACTTGCCGCGGTTTTGTCGAGAGCCGGCCCAGCCCCTGCACTATCCGCCGCCCGTGGTACAGTGCTGCTCTTTCGGTGGCCTGACCGCAGGGGCGCTAACGAGCAGCGATCGCTCGACGCCGAGAGGCAGCGGAAGAGCGTTGGCGGAAGAAGTCTTGCTACAATCCGCCGGTCCTGTCATCACAGATGCCACATCTCTACTAAAGCCTCACGAAAAATAGTGTTTCGAGGGAGCATTTTACTTACAGGAGTTCAGCTGACAGAGCCATACCACAAGACTGCTAAAAATATATTTTACTTAAAATTTTAAATCAGAGCAAAGTAAAGGGTTCCACAAGCGTAATTACATACCTCAAGAAAGGAATATCCTCAACTTATCTTAATCTGAACACCTTACATCTGGAAGAGACAGCTCAAAAACGTTCTTTGTACTGATTACATGACTCCAAAACAGCTATCGGTAGTGCCAATGAACATCGTCACACATTTCATATACGATCCATTGTTGATATTTAACTGAACATATGATATACGATACAGAATAGGTCAGTTGTGGTCCTCCTTTGCTGCAAACACTGCTCCGGAGCTCCCAGTGACAGATTAAACGTAATGATTCTCTTTGTTTACCGCGAGAGATTCCTAAAATGTGTACTCCATTGTTTTTGCGTCTTTTTGATTTTCTGAAGGGAGGCTATATACCTGTCGCATTTTAGTCCTGCTGTGGTGAGTTACTGTGTCCTGGTGCTCCACTGAAAAGTGATTATTTTTGAAGAGGTCGATTTCGGAAACCATCAATGACATAGATCATGCTGAAATATTAAAGTTTAAATTTGTCTTTCTTCTTATGTCACACGTAGCCTAGCTACAATAGCTCTGCAAGCCATTGTTCTCCGAAAAACTGCGCCCATTCATTATTTCCAATGGCGATTCGCAGTCTCCTGAATAGCTGTAAGTGCAGTAGTCCGCTAACAACATCTACGGCCCGCAAACAACACTCTAAGACCCCTCGACGGCAAGATGTGACCACAGCACGTCCCGTTCCGGAGTCTCATTCCGAAAATGATACCCATTTTACTGCCGACAACCGTTCGCCACAAAAATGCCCAAACGTGTTTCCGTTCCAGTGACTACATACTTACAAGTACACATTGATTGTTATAGATGATCAGTCTGATATTCAAAGGTGCAACCTACATCCTTCTGAATCTGCTTAATTTATTCATCTCTTGGTCTCCCTCTACGATTTTTACCTTCCACGCTGCCCTCCAATACTAAACTGGTGATCCCTTGATGCCTCAGAACATGTCCTACCAACCGATCCCTTCTTCTAGTCAAGTTGTGCCACAAACTTCTCTTCTCCCCATTCCTATTCAACACTTCCTCATTAGTTATGTGATCTACCCATCTAATCTTCAGCATTCTTCTGTAGCACCACATTTCTAAAACTTCTATTCTCTTCTTGTCCAAACTATTTATCGTCCATGTTTCACTTCCATACATGGCTACACTCCATACAAATACTTTCAGAAACGCCTTCCTGACACTTCAACCTATATTCGATGTTAACAAACTTCTCTACTTCAGGAATGCTTTCCTTGCCATTGCCAGTCTACATTTTATATCCTCTCTACTTCGACCATCATCAGTTATTTTGCTCCCCAAATATCAGAACATCTTTACTACTTTAAGTGTCTCATTTCCTAGTCTAATTCCCTCAGCATCACCCGACTTAATTCGACTACATTCCATTATCCTTGTTTTGCTTTTGTTGATGTACATCTTAAATCCTCCTTTCAAGTAAACACTACTCATGGTAATTATGGCTATATCTAATTATTCATAACTTCAGAAATTGTGTTACGTATATTAATCCTAATGTCGTACAGCTGTTTTTATGTGCAACAGTATCGTGTGTGAGTGTGGCGTGACGCCCATACTTGGATAATAATTGTTATATGTTCTAACACTACTCCAGTAGGCCTACTTCTTTGCGGTATATTTCCAAATGTACAGTGGTCCCTGGAGGAATTACCAATATTCACGGATTCGACAGAGATGATCAATCGGAGCAAAAAACTCTATTCAACATGGATTCTAAAATGCACGCCTTAGGAGCTACGAGTATTTATTCGTCTTCGATACTACGAAATAAGTTTCTTCTACTGCAAGATCTTCGCTTTCCATATTTTGAGAAGAGGTAGTATGGCCCAAAACAAGAAAAATAATCCAGTAAACACGGGCTCTAAAGTCCTTGTCTTAGGTATGAGCAAGTGCTCATAGCTCAATGCATGCACTTTAGCGCCCATGTTTACTAGACGATTTTTTCTTGTTTTGGTCAGTACCATCTCCTCCTAAAATATGAAAAGCAAAGAGTTTGCAGTGTAAGAGATGTATTTCACGGTATCGAAGATGAAGAACTGCTCATTACTCTTAAGGCATACGCTTTAGAGCCCAAGTTTACTACACGTTGTTGCTTCGAATGATCGCTCCTGTCATATTCCAGAATGTTGACCAATCCCCCCGTGACACGCTGTGTACTATTGTGCCACATATACTATCCAAAGGCACGCAGCTGTCTTTGTCGGTGACTGCGGCAGCTCTCATTCGTTCAAGTAAAGATCGATTCAGGAGTCACTCCTTAGTTAAAAGCGGTGTGCAACCATGGTGTAGTTAGTACAGGGTTGCGTTGCGTACGCATTGTGGATAAGATAATTTCTTATTAACTTACTTGGTGCTGGTGGTCTTACCATGTTTCATTACATGTTGTTAATACGAATGTAAAGAGTAAGTTAAGAAATTAATTAAATTGTTTGTAGTTTTCAGATTTTTGAATTCCAGGAAGAAGTTAGTCTCGCTTTACTCGTTACATTGATAAGATGAAAATGGTGCTCTTGATTTCGTTTTCTTAGAAGTACCTTGTAGTTCATGACGAGTGTAGTTTGCTGCAGAAGTGGCTGACATTGCCGTCCATGTCTGGGAATTCCCAACCTCTTAACCGTTCGTCTCCGGTCCCGAACGTGCTTCCTACTCCAGTGACTATTCTGCAAGACAGACTGTATCATATCCATACCGACAGAATATTTCTTTACCTGGGCAAACTTTCAGCTGCCTCTTAGCAATGACACTTTAGAACAATGTCACAGTGGGACGTGAAGTTACTTCTGTCATCAATAGAAGCAAATTAAATCGACGTGAAGATTATTTTATGTTTGTTACTAGGTATGTTGTCCCTCCTTTTGGACATGTATGTCCGAAACAACAAACTTCGTACCTACACTACTGGCCATTAAAATTGCTACACCACGAAGATGACGTGCTACAGAAGCGAAATTTAACCAACAGGAAGACGATGCTGTGGTATGCAAATAATTAGCTTTCCAGAGCATTCACACAATGTTGGCACCGATGGCGACACCTACAACATACTGACATGAGGAAATTTTCCTACCGATTTCTCATACACAATCAGCAGACGAACATTTTCTGCATCCAGAAAGGTTGTTGTGATGCCTCTTGTAAGGAGGAGAAATGCGTACCATCGCGTTTCCGACTTTGATAGAGGTCGGATTGTAGGATATCGCGATTGCGGTTTATCGTATCGCGACCTTGCTGCTCGCAGTTGATCGAGATCCAATGACTGTTAGCAGAATATGGAATCGGTGGGTTCAGGAAGTTAATACGGAACGCCGTGCTCGATCCCAACGGCCTCGTCGAGATGACAGACATCTTATCCGCATGGTTGTAACGGATCGTGAAGCCACGTCTCGATCCCTGAGTCAACAGATGGAGACGTTTGCAAGACAACAGCCATCTGCACAAACAGTTCGACGTCGTTTGCAGCAGCTTGGACTATCAGCTCGGAGACCATGGGTGTGGTTACTCTTGACGCTGCATCACAGACAGGAGGGCCTGCGATGGTGTACTCAACGACGAACCTTGGTGCACGAATGGCAATAAGCCATTTTTTCGGATTTATCCAGGTTCTGGTTTGAGTACCATGATGGTGTCATCCGTGTCTCGCGACATCGCGGTGAACGCACATTGGAAGCGTGTATTCGTCATCGCCATACTGGCGTATCACTCTGCGTGATGGTATGGGGTGCCTTTGCATACACGTCTCAGTCATCTCTTGTTCGCATTGACCGCATTTTGCACAGTGGACGTTACATTTCAGATGTGTTACGTCCCGTGGCTCTACCCTTCATTCGATCCCTGCGAAACCTTATATTTCAGCAGGATAGTGCACGACCGCATGTTGCAGGTCCTGTACGGGTCTTTCTGGATACAGGAAATGTTCGACTGCTGCCCTGGCCAGCACATTCTCCAGATCTCTCACCAATTGAAAACGTCTGGTCAATGGTGACCGAGCAACTGGCTCGTCGCAATGCGCCAGTCACTACTCTTGATGAACTGTGGTATCGTGTTGAAGCTGCATGGGCAGCTGTACCTGTACACCCCGTCCAAGCTCTGTTTGACTCAATGCCCTGGCGTATCAAGGCCGTTATTTCGGCCAGAGGTTGTTGTTCTGGGTACTAATTTCTCAGGATCTGTGCACCCAAATTGCGTGAAAATGTAATCACATGTCAGTTCTAGTATAATATATTTGTCCAATGAATACCCGTTTATCATCTGCATTTCTTCTTGATGTAGCAATTTTAATGGCCAGTGGTGTATATAATACAAGCGCCTTACGGCACGTCGATTTTCCAGCTCAGATGCTCAATAATGGTCAACCTCGTGCGGAAATACAGTAAGGTTGCGAACTGCGAGCGAAGAGGAGTTACGGACACAGGACAGTACCCTGTAGAGTGCGGCATGTGGAGATATGTGTTGGCCGGCAGACGTGCGTGGATTGCTGAAGCTCACTTAAAGCAAGAAATCCGGGTCCAAATCCTGTAACGGCACATATTTTCGTTTCCCGTCTTAGGTTATTTCAATGCCCCAGTGCAGCAAGAGTCAGAAATTTCATTCGTCGAGTATATTTATCACATTCACTGCCATTGCGTTGCGACTGTCTTAATGTCTTGAACCTCCACTGTAAAGAGATTCTAAATATTTGAGGGACTGCGATTTCTCATAGAAAATGCGAGACATAACGAATTATAACTTACAATGCGAAGTTTAAAGTAATTCTACATTTTGGCGAACGAACTGTTCGACAAAGAGATTGTGGAATGAATTCTCCTTCTGCAGCGCAATTAATCTACCACGGTGTTCCAGACAGAATGTACGAGGGCAGTAGAATAAGTAATACAACACACTTTTTTTCTGAAAGTGGGTTCGTTTCATTCAGGATTCCAATACACAATATTATTCCCCACTCTTGGCTACAAAACCCTATTTGTCACAATTATTTAAGTTCAATGCGACGGCCTTACATCGCCTTACTGAAATAGCCTGTATGCCCACATGGTAATACTCCGGGAAGCTCATTCGCGGTTTTGTGGCGACGGACAGACTCAAAGCAAGCTTCAGTGTCGCTCAAGTCATAGATTCGAAGCACTTGGCTGCGGACAACAAAACTATAATCATAATTTCAAGCCGGCCGGGGTGGCCGTGCGGTTCTAGGGGCTAAAGTCTAGAGCCGCGAGACCGATACGGTCGCAGGTTAGAATCCTGCTTTGGGCATGGATGTGTGTGATGTCCCTAGGTTAGTTAGGTTTAAGTAGTTCTACGTTCTAGGGGACTGATGACCTCAGAAGTTGAATCCCATATTGGTTAGAGCCATTTGAACCATAATTTCAAAGTGGTGCAGATTTCCAGCTTACATTTAGTAGTGCCACTGCTGGCAATTTCGTGAATTACCTTAGCCACCATTTGATAGACTAAAGCTACATGTGCCGGCAAGTTTCTTCTGCCCTCGAGGAAAACTCCTAAATATCTGTAGATAGTGTGGAAGCCGTCTATGGAAAACGTCTTTCGTATAGTTGACCTTTACGTGAGATATAAGTCGTTGGGATATGCAAAGACTCCCTGCGCGTAAGTTTCGTCTGCTAGGATTGCCACAGTCTTTGGTTGCACAGCGAAAGCATCTATACGCCGTAGTTTTGAGGCGGTATCCGACTGACCTATTCTAAGTTAGCGTGCTCATGTGGACTGGAGGACAAAGCACACTTGCGTTTCCACCGTCCACTATGTTACTAGCATCGTGCGGACGCTGGCTGCAGTTTTCACGGTTCTATTGGTTCAGGATCGACGACTTTGTATACTGTTTCCTTTCTATGACCACTTCTATGCTGCAACATGCAACATACAGGAATTGATGGTCAGAGCGTCGCTTGCTAGCCCACCTTGGCGTAAAACCTTGTTCGCCGAATTTTCATCTTCACACATGTTCATTCTCTGCTATCACAGTTAATTCTATCGTTAAGAGCGAGAGACTTTGTTCCGTGTTCAAGGATTAATAGCGGTCTTTCATTAACTCAACTGTGAGTATAGTTCATGGTTCACGTTACTATCCCCTTCTTCAAGTACACCGTTATTACAAATGATTGAAGCGATTTCACAGCTCTACAATAACTTTATTATTTGAGATATTTTCACAATGCTTTGCACACACATACAAAAATTCAAAAAGTTTTTTTAGGCATTCACAAATGTTCGATATGTGCCCCTTTACTGATTCGGCAGACATCAAGCCGATAATCAGGTTCCTCCCACACTCGGCGCAGCATGTCCCCATAAACGAGTTCGAAAGCATCGTTGATGAAAGCTCGCAGTTCTGGCACGTTTCTTGGTAGAGGAGGTTTAAACACTGAATCTTTCACATAACCCCACAGAAAGAAAACGCATGGGGTTAAGTCGGGAGAGCGTGGAGGCAATGACATGAATTGCTGATCATGATCTCCACCACGACCGATCCATCGGTTTTCCAATCTCCTGTTTAAGAAATGCCGAACATCATGATGGAAATTCGGTGGAGCACCATCCTGTTGAAAGATGAAGCCGGCGCTGTCGGTCTCCAGTTGTGGCATGAGCCAATTTTCCAGCATGTCCAGATACACATGTCCTGTAACGTTTTCTTCGCAGAAGAAAAAGGCGCCGTAAACTTTAAACCGTGAGATTGCACAAAACACGTTAACTTTTGGTGAATTGCGAATTTGCTGCACGGATGCGTGAGGATTCTCTACCGCCCAGATTCGCACATTGTTTCTGTTCACTTCACCATTAAGAAAAAATGTTGCTTCATCACTGAAAACAAGTTTGGCACTGAACGCATCGTCTTCCATGAGCTGTTGCTACAGCGCCGAAAATTCAATGCGTTTGACTTTGTCATCGGGTGTCAGGGCTTGTAGCAATTGTAAACGGTAAGGCTTCTGCTTTAGCCTTTTCCGTAAGATTTTCCAAACCGTCGGCTGTGGTACGTTTAGCTCCCTGCTTGCTTTATTCGTCGACTTCCGCGGGCTACGCGTGAAACTTGCCCGCACGCGTTCAACCGTTTCTTCGCTCACTGCAGGCTGACCCGTTGATTTCCCCTTACAGAGGCATCCAGAAGCTTTAAACTGCGCATACCATTGCCGAATGGAGTTATCAGTTGATAGATCTTTGTTGAACTTCGTCCTGAAGTGTCGTTGCACTGTTATGACTGACTGATGTGAGTGCATTTCAAGCACGACATACGCGTTCTCGGATCCTGTCGCCATTTTGTCTCACTGCGCTCTCGAGCGCTCTGGCGGCAGAAACCTGAAGTGCGGCTTCAGCCGAACAAAACTTTATGAGTTTTTCTACGTATCTGTAGTGTGTCGTGACCATATGTCAATGAATGGAGCTACAGTGAATTTATGAAATCGCTTCAATCATTTGTAATAGCCCTGAATTACTAATTTCTGTGGTATTGCTATGAGTATTAGAAACTACATGGGGCACCGGTTGTTTTAATTTTTATGGTCCCATGGAGAAAATTTGTAATTTAATTGCTGAGCATCATGTTAACTATAGTTATGCCATATCTCTTTAATTATTTCTCAACCCGGATCCACTTTATGGTCAACGCCCGTTTGCTCATGTCTTGTTCGTCTGAAGTCGTAGCTGCCGGCCGGTGTGGCCGTGCGGTTCTAGGCGCTTCAGTCTGGAACCGCGTGACCGCTACGGTCGCAGGTTCGAATCCTGCCTCGGGCATGGGTGTGTGATGTCCTTAGGTTAGGTTTAAGTAGTTTTACGTTCTAGGGGACTGATGACCTAAGATGAATAGTCCCATAGTGCTCAGAGCCATTTGAGCAATTTTGAAGTCGTAGCTGAAGGAGCACACTTAAACTGAATACTTTCCCCCCTTCATTGGCATCGTTATCTCGAGAACCTTGAATCGGCAGATAAAAGAGTTATTTTTTGGAATGAATGTTACACTAAGGGTAATGCGGATCTTAGGTGCTGAGAACTGCGAGACAACGTGTTGTCTACATTTCCGTTGCGCGCACCCTCTTCATAAATCTGAGTTCAGTACACTTTCAGGTTGGGTTAAGAGGCCTGAGATCTGAGAATATTGGTCATGATTAGTAATTAGTTGAACGTGAACTCAAGATCTCCCATATTTACCGTTTCCCTGTGACGGTTTTTCTTTTTTCCCCTACAGATAAGAAAGAAGTCAGATTTTATCAATAACATTGTGGGGCAAAATTTTGTGTCAAAAGACAATATTTTCAAAGCATTGACATTGAAATAATACCAGTTACGAAATCTGGCTACATTGAAGAAGAAATTCTCTTGCTTTGGGCCCAATTTTGATTTAGGTAGAGCTTGATTTTAACCTGCACAGAAGTAGTGCTTAGTTAAATCACTGTAAACATCAGTTCCGCTCGCTTCATCAGTTCCATTAAACAAGCAGCGCCTTGGTTATGAGGTCACAATATATACTTCTTTTTATCGAGACCTGTGGAAAGCCGTCGGTAAATTTCTTATTAGCTTGTGCTACCCAGCAAACCATTCGACCGCTCGAGTCTCGAAGTAGTCCAAAGAATTTAGGGAAAGTCGCTTTTAAATCTAGTGGCTTTTTAGGCAATAGAAATTCACGGGCCCACCAAAATAGTTTTACAGAATATGCCAGATGCGGTGGAGTATTTTTCTGGCCTCCTGGACGCTGGAGAAAATAGGCAGGTGTGTCAGCTGACGTAGTGGCCAAGGAAGTCTGCATGGCTATCAGACTAGAGCATTGTGTCACTTAATTACAGATTTTAAGCCACTGATGAAAGAGAACGGCATGCAGCAAAGGGAAGCTGGGTGGCTAGTTAATGGGGGAAGGGAGTGTCAGTAGCTGGGGTTCGGAAACAGCTGTACATAGATACCGTTCCTTCTTCCCGTCGCACAGTTACACACAGAGAAGGAAGTCAGACTCACCATGTCTCCGTACACGACGCAGTCCCCCATTTTGCTCTGGAGGAAGGACTTGTCTGTGTGTAGTGCCTGTGGCGTTCACATTTCGTAACACCACATTTGAACGGAATGTACTTTACCCCTCTGTCCAAGCAGACATGAGACGAGTGTTACAATCGTTTCTAAGTTCTGATAATAGTCCGAAGTCAAACCTAAAGAGCAACTGGCTCTTTCATTTTTAATCCAGTGAGCAACCATCCATTGTTCCTACAGTGCTATATTATATCTTTATTCGTGTCTTATTTCTCTTTAACTAGCAGTTCTAGGAATTCAATACGTGGAAGTAACACATCGTCTGAAGTCGCATTGCTCGCAAAGATAGCGTCATACCATTTTCATGGTTCCATTGCCAATCAATACAAAGTCTTAGCAGAAGAAACAACAAACGATAAATATAATCTTTACACACTCTTCCACTTGCCATAACGAGACAGGCTAAATTTAGAAGTCGAATTCAAGAAACAGGAAAACAGGTCTTAAGGAAGTGGTGCTGAGCACAGTGCAGTCCAAATCCCTTCCAAATTCCCTTTCACACACCTCCACCACCTCCTCATCTCAGCGCTAACAAATACTACCCATTTCTCTTCCTCTTGTACATCATTATCGGTTTCCTTTCTCTCTTACACTGCCCGCCCTCTTCCGCTTTTCATTTCTTCTTTTCGCCCGTCTAAAAAGCGCGTCCCCACAGAAACGTTACCCACATTACACGCCACATGTAAAGGAGTCCACTGTTTCCACTTCCGCCGCACAACGCATCTTGCCTCTCAATTCTCGCGCAGCAAAAGTTTTCCAGGAGGGACAACTACATGTATTCCCTAAGAAAATACGTATCTCCGATCCTAGGTAAAATTAAGAATATTCGTCGAAATTCTTTGGCACGTCATAAAATGTGAATTTCAGAAATTTTTCGCGACCTATCGGACCTATTTGGGGTAAGACTTCAAACGTCATACCTGATACGTATTAAATATAAACAAAATTGCAAGAAAAGTGTTTCTAAAAGCCTACGCAACAAGGCATGAACATAGGATACGGATTCTGAAAGTGGAACATACTGAAAGTTTACTGAAAGTCAAGAGACCATTTCAAGTACAATTATTTCTCATCGTTAGATAAAATAAGAATCAAACATTTCCATACAGTTGTTGCGTGTTATGCCCTTCATTGCACAAAATTATGATTTCTCCTTAAAAGTTCATCTTCTTATACACAGTGTAACTATGTCCAAACTGTTTCTTTTTCTATTCATGCTCTACGAATTTGTATGAAAACGTAAATTTTGTAATAACAAAAGTGAATTTTCCCCTTTGTAATGTATTTTAATGTGTAAGATTGAATTTAATATTATTTTATTATTTGTTTCTTTACCTTAATGATGGGAACTTATCAAGAAATATTGTGCAGTACTGAATGTTTCACAGGATATCCACCTATATGCTTCTCTGTTTTCTGGCATTACGCATGTGTTATACGACCATTTGTCTCATTATAATATCACTGTTATAATCATTTCAACCGCATCTCATCTCATATTCATTTTTGACTTGTCCCATATCATCATGTGATACTCTGCATACAACGTATTGAGTACAGGACAAATAAATTTTGTTGTTGTGGTCTTCAGTCCTGAGACTGGTTTGATGCAGCTCTCCATGCTACTCTATCCTGTGCAAGCTTTTTCATCTCCCAGTACCTACTGCAACCTACATCCTTCTGAGTCTGCTTAGTGTATTCATCTCTTGGTCTCCCCCTACGAATTTTACCTCCACGCTGCCCTCCAATACTAAATTGGTGATCCCTTGATGCCTCAGAACATGTCCTACCAACCGATCCCTTTTTCTGGTCAAGTTGTGCCACAAATTTCTCTTCACCCCAATTCTATTCAATACTTCCTCATTAGTTATGTGATCTACCCATCTAATCTTCAGCATTCTTCTGTAGCACCACATTTCGAAAGCTTCTATTCTCTTCTTGTCCAAACTATTTATCGTCCATGTTTCACTTCCATACATGGCTACACTCCATACGAATACTTTCAGAAAAGACTTCCTGACACTTAAATCAATACTGGATGTTAACAAATTTCTCTTCTTCAGAAACGCTTTCCTTGCCATTGCCAGCCTACATTTTATATCCTCTCTACTTCGACCATCATCAGTTATTTTACTCCCCAAATAGCAAAACTCCTTTACTACTTTAAGTGCCTCATTTCCTAATCTAATTCCCTCAGCATCACCCGACTTAATTAGACTACATTCCATTATCCTTGTTTTGCTTTTGTTGATGTTCATCTTATATCCTCCTTTCAAGACACTGTCCATTCCATTCAACTGCTCTTCCAAGTCCTTTGCTGTCTCTGACAGAATTACAATGTCATCGGCGAACCTCAAAGTTTTTATTTCTTCTCCATGAATTTTAATACCTACTACGAATTTTTCTTTTGTTTCCTTTACTGCTTGCTCAATATACAGATTGAACAACATCGGGGACAGGCTACAACCCTGTCTTACTCCCTTCCCAACCACTGCTTCCCTTTCATGTCCCTCGACTCTTATAACTGCCATCTGGTTTCTGTACAAATTGTAAATAGACTTTCGCTCCCTGTATTTTACACCTGCCACCTTTAGAATTTGAAAGAGAGTATTCCAGTCAACATTGTCAAAAGCTTTCTCTAAGTCGACAAATGCTAGAAACGTAGGTTTGCCTTTCCTTAATCTTTCTTCTAAGATAAGTCGTAAGGTCAGTATTGCCTCACGTGTTCCATTGTTTCTACGGAATCCAAACTGATCTTCCCCGAGGTTGGCTTCTACTAGTTTTTCCATTCGTCTGTAAAGAATTCGTGTTAGTATTTTGCAGCTGTGGCTTATTAAACTGATTGTTCGGTAATTTTCACATCTGTCAACACCTGCTTTCTTTGGGATTGGAATTATTATATTCTTCTTGAAGTCTGAGGGTATTTCACCTGTTTCATACACCTTGCTCACCAGATAGTAGAGTTTTCTCAGGACTGGCTCTCCCAAGGCCGTCAGTAGTTCCAATGGAATATTGTCTACTCCGGGGGCCTTTTTCGACTCAGGTCTTTCAGTGCTCTGTCAAACTCTTCACGCAGTATCGTATCTCCCATTTCATCTTCATCTACATCCACTTCCATTTCCATAATATTGTACTCAAGTACATCGCCCTTGTATAGACCCTCTATATACTCCTTCCACCTTTCTGCTTTCCCTTCTTTGCTTAGAACTGGGTTTCCATCTGAGCTCTTGATATTCATACAAGTCGTTCTCTTATCTCCAAAGGTCTCTTTAATTTTCCTGTAGGCGGTAGCTATCTTACCCCTAGTGAGATAGGCCTCTACATCCTTACATTTGTCCTCTAGCCATCCCTGCTTAGCCATTTTGCACTTCCTGTCGATCTCACTTTTGAGACGTTTGTATTCCTTTTTGCCTGTTTCGCTTACTGCATTTTTATATTTTCTCCTTTCATCAATTAAATTCAATATTTCTTCTGTTACCCAAGGATTTTTTCTAGCCCTCGTCTTTTTACCTACTTGATCCTCTGCTGCCTTCACTACTTCATCCCTCAAAGCTACCCATTCTTCTTCTACTGTATTTATTTCCCCCATTCCTGTCAATTGCTCCCTTATGCTCTCCCTGAATCTCTGTACAACCTCTGGTTCTTTTAGTTTATCCAGGTCCCATCTCCTTAAATTCCCACCTTTTTGCAGTTTCTTCAGTTTTAATCTACAGGTCATAACCAATTGATTGTGGCCAGAGTCCACATCTGCCCCTGGAAATGTCTTACAATTTAAAACCTGGTTCCTAAATCTCTGTCTTACCATTATATAATCTATCTGATACCTTTCAGTATCTCCAGGGTTCTTCCATGTATACAACCTTCTTTCATGATTCTTAAACCAAGTGTTAGTTATGATTATGTTGTGCTCTGTGCAAAATTCTACCAGGCGGCTTCCTCTTTCATTTCTGTCCCCCAATCCATATTCACCTACTATGTTTCCTTCTCTCCCTTTTCCTACACTCGAATTCCAGTCACCCATGACTATTAAATTTTCGTCTCCCTTCACAATCTGAATAATTTCTTTTATTTCATCATACATTTCTTCAATTTCTTCGTCATCTGCAGAGCTAGTTGGCATATAAACTTGTACTACTGTAGTAGGTGTGGGCTTCGTATCTATCTTTGCCACAATAATGCGTTCACTATGCTGTTTGTAGTAGCTTACCCGCATTCCTATTTTCCTATTCATTATTAAACCTACTCCTGCATTACCCCTATTTGATTTTGTGTTTATAACCCTGTAGTCACCTGACCAGAAGTCTTGTTCCTCCTGCCACCGAACTTCACTAATTCCCACTATATCTAACTTCAACCTATCCATTACCCTTTTTAAATTTTCTAACCTACCTGCCCGATTAAGGGATCTGACATTCCACGCTCCGATCCGTAGAACGCCAGTTTTCTTTCTCCTGATAACGACATCCTCTTGAGTAGTCCCCGCCCGGAGATCCGATTGGGGGACTATTTTACCTCCGGAATATTTTACCCAAGAGGACGCCATCATCATGTAATCATACAGTAAAGCTGCATGCCCTCGGGAAAAATTACGGCTGTAGTTTCCCCTTGCTTTCAGCCGTTCGCAGTACCAGCATAGCAAGGCCGTTTTGGTTATTGTTACAAGGCCAGATCAGTCAATCATCCAGACTGCTGCCCTTGCAACTACTGAAAAGGCTGCTGCCCCTCTTCAGGAACCACACGTTTGTCTGGCCTCTCAACAGATACCCCTCCGTTGTGGTTGCACCTACGGTACGGCTATCTGTATCGCTGAGGCACGCAAGCCTCCCTACCAACGGCAAGGTCCATGGTTCAGGGGGGGGGGGGACAAATAAATTACAAATTGCAAATCATATTACTCAGCTCTTAGCGAAAAGATTAATTCTCGATAAACTTTCTGCACAAGCAAGTTCTCTCTTCAATATTAGGTAAAACAGCACTTATACTATTGGCCACTAAAATTGCTACATCAAGAGGAAATGAAGATGATAAACGGGTATTCATTGGACAAATATATTATACTAGAACTGACATGTGATTACATTTTCACGCAATTTGAGTGCATAGATCCTGAGAAATCAGTACCCAGAACAACCACCTCTGGCCTTAATAACGCCCTTGATACGCCTGGGCATTGAGTCAAACGGAGCTTGGATGGCGTGTACAGATACAGCTGCCCATACAGCTTCAACACGATACCACAGTTTATCAAGAGTAGTAACTGGCGTATTGCGACCAGTCAGTTGCTCGACCGTCATTGGTGAGAATTCTGCAGAAAGTGCTGGCCAGGGCAGCAGTCAAACATTTTCTGTATCCAGAAAGGCCCGTACAGGACCTGCAACATGCGGTCGTGCATTGTCCTTCTGAAATGTACGGTTTCGCAGGGATCGAATGAAGGGTAAAGCCACGGGTCGTAACACATCTGAAATGTAACGTCCACTGTTCAAAGTGACGTCAGTGCGAACAAGAGGTGACCGATGGCACGCCATACCATCACGCAGGGTGATACGCCAGTATGACGATGACGAATACACCCTTCCAATGTGCGTTCACCGCGATGTCGCCAAACACGGATGCTACCATCATGATGCTGTAAACAGAACCTGGATTCATCCGAAAAAATGACGTTTTGCCATTCGTGCACCCAGGATCGTCGTTGAGTACACCATCGCAGACGCGCCTCTCTGTGATACAGCGTCAAGGGTAACCGCAGCCATGGTCTTCGAGCTGATAGTCCACGCTGCTGCAAACGTCGTCGAACTGTTCGTGCAGATGGTTGTTGTCTTGCAAACGTCCCCATCTGTTGACGTGGCTGCACGATCCGTTACAGCCATGGGGATAAGATGCCTGTCATGTCGATTGCTAGTGATACGAGGCCGTTGGGATCGAGCACGGTGTTCCGTATTACCGTCCTGAACCCACAGATTCCATATTCTGCTAACAGTCATTGGATCTTGACCAACGCGAGCAGCAATGTCGCGATACGATAAACCGCAATCGGGATAGGCTACAATCCGACCTTTATCAAAGTCGGAAACGTGATGGTACGCAGTTCCCCTCCTTACACGAAGCATCACAACAACGTTTCACCATGCAATGCCGGTAAACTGCTGTTTATGTATGACGAATCGGTTGGAAACTTTCCTCATGTCAGCACGTTGTAGGTGTCGCCACCGGCACCAACCTTCTGTGAATGCTCTGAGAAGCTAATCATTTGCATATCACAGCATCGTCTTCCTGTCGGTTAAATTTCGCGTCTGCAGCACGACATGTTCGTGGTGTAGCAATTTTAATGGCCAGTAGTGTAATAAAAATCACAACTTAATAAAATAGATATTTCATAGTCTTTTAACTATCGTACCAGGCTTTTCCAAATCACATTGAGCTTTGCTCTGAACACACTACTTTTACAAAAAGGAAGAAAATTTTTTAAGGGCATACAGTCTGTTGCGGGGTTAGTGTGTCAAACCCAGGACTCCAGATGACCGAGCTGAAGTCGGGACCCACCGCGCCATATTTCATCAGGAGGCCGAGCAAGTTCAAGAGTATCAAGCAGCAGTGCAGACTGATGGAGCAGTATTCGGTACCATATCTTTATTCAGCTAATTTACAGTATTTGATGGGTGCAGAGTAGTGTCGGCGTGCTGTCCCACCAGTCCAGCCGGCTCAGCAACTCTTGGTATTCCAACGCTGCTGCTGCTGTCATCAATGCCGCTCAGCTGGAAGTTGGCCGCTCTCCCCCGGTTGCCACCCGTCAATTCATCGCGTCTTGTGCCGTGCTGCTGCCCACGATTCCAGTGACTGCTACAGTCCCTGGTCCTTGCCGCCCTCTGCCCCGTTTGGCCTGCTTTGTCCGACCAAGGGACGAAGGTGGATGTACTGGTCACCCCTGACCGTCGGGCCGCCGCTGCTCCCAGTACATGACCGGACTCGACCCCGCGCCCTCCCGGATGCCGTGCCGTGACTTACCACTAGTGGTGTTTGCCGGATGGCAACACCAACCGCAGTCGCTGGTGCTGTCGCAGCGATGCTGCGCCTCCCGCAGTGTAGGCCTCGCCTAGACCCAGATACTTCAGGTGGGAAGGGAACATGGCGCTTAGATTTGAGGGGAACAAAGCCCCTACTGGACCCACTGTAGACCGCTGTCACTGACCTCTTTAAGGTAGACAGTGTGATCTCCACGTTCCAGGCCGCTGGTCTGACACGGCCCTGTGTTATGTCCCCAGAGGTGGAATATAGCCCGACCAAGGACACAGGAACGAAGTAGAAGTTTACGTACAGGGTGAAAAGTATTTAAACCGACAAACTCTGGGAAGTTTAGGGGACATCAAAACAAATATTTTTCCTTAATGTCATTTTCTTCCTGTGAGGAGTATTTAAACCGGTAGAGGAAGATTACTCTGGCGGCAAATTAATTAAACCATCAAACACTTTTCCATTTTTTTATGACCAAGAGACAACAACCAGGTAGCAGATACGTCCCAATTAAACAGTCTCCAACAACACCGACCCACACATTAACGAAGAACCGCACTTATCCTCACTCCAAACATGCGAATTGAGCATGTTGAAGACTCCATCACGCCCGAACGTTGCTTCATCGGTAAACAAGACGGAGGATGGAAATGTAAGATTCATTTCAGACTGTTCCAGGTACCACTGCGAAAACTGTACTCTGGGTGGATTATCAACTGGTTCCAGGTTGTGGACACGCTGTAAGTGAAATGGATGTAACAATTGTTCTTGAAGGACTGTTCTTACATTCGTCTGATTCGTCCCCATGTGACGTGCAATTGCACGAGTGCTGATTGAAGGATCCCGCTCCACATGCTGCAAGACAGCTTCCTCAAATTGCAACGTTCTTACCGTGCGATGGCGTCCCTGTCCACGTAATCTCCTAAATGACCCGGTTTCACGCAGCATCAAAGGTCGTATGATACGGGATACGGCGATTAGGAAATTGTTGTTGATAAACCCGCTGTGCAGCTCGTCCGTTGTGGTGCGCTATGTAGTACGCACCAACCATATCAGTGTACACCCTCCAGGTGTATCGCTCCAGTAGTAAACAGAGACAATGCACTACTACACTGGTGGACAGAAGTTGCCTACAATTGAAGAGCGTAATACGCCCTCTAACTATAGGAGATCGTAATACGGCCTCTAACAACTGAAGAGCGTATTACGGCCTCCAATGGTTTAAATAATCCTCGTAGCAAAAAATGACATTAGGGAAAAATATTTGTTTTGATGTCCCCTACAACCTCCCAGAGTTTGTTGGTTTAAGTACTTTTCACCCTGTAGAATACTTATAACACGCCACCAGGCTGGCCCCTATAAGCATAGACCAGCAAAGGTCCATCCCGACGCTCGACTGACCTGGCACACCCCCTCTAGCTAAAATTGCCCGTCTATTTATACTGGTTTTCCCTTCGCCTCTGACGTAGTGTCAGAGACAGAAATTCCCACCCGTCAGCCACTTACAAATCGCCCTCCTGGCTCTGGCCTAGTGCCCCGCCTCATACATCGCAATAACTTCAAGCAATGCTGCAGTTTCCTGCCCCGTTGTTCCTCCACTCAAAACAAATCGTGTGTGCAACACCGCCATCACAGTTCTGCGCCCACAAGTGCCATGTTTACCTTGCCTGGCCTGCTGGCTGTCGTCTGATACCGCACTCTGCCAGCGGCCCCAGATTTCATCACCCAATCGCGCCTTCATTGAATTTTGATAAATTTTTCCTTTCCCTCGGCTAGGACTAACACTAGCGCAGCAACTCATTTAAAAGCTCTGTAAAATATTTACTCGATATTTAACGTAAGTCTCATACGTAAGAGCAATTTACTTCTTGAGCACGTCACCGTTTTAACCAGTCTGTTTCTCAAAACCTCATATGTTACTCTTTTTCTCTGACCTTACATGAGCAAGACAACAAAACTGAACATAGTTTGTCAAATTATCAATCGCCATCTATAGTAGGGCAAGAGTCCTACTTCTTCACATTCAGATTCTCCCTGCACTGGAAACAGCTGTAATTCCTTTTACGTTTACGTGCACAGTGAATTGCTATAATAATAATTATAAAAGGTGGCAATTGTATGTACGCATTGTCTTTTAAATAGATATGATGGTATCTGATACTCAAGTACCAATGCAAAGAAACGTAATGATGCTAATAATGCTTTAAATTCTTGGTATGATTTAATATTTAAAATTTAATAATCATCTTCCTATCAATATTTAATTAATTAACTTACGTCGTTCAGATTTCGTATCGCTGACGGCGTTAAAATTTAAAGTTGTTCAGTCCCTGTTTTGTTTTCTTTCAATTGCTGCGAGCCAGCGATGGTGCAATGCCGTTCGCTTTCGAGTCTACACATTTATAAAAATCAGATCCAGGAAACACTTTTGTGATCACGGTTGCGATTTAGACGGTATTCGCGTAATTTTACTGATTAAGAGTTATCGTTTCCGAAAGATGCAGGTTCGATTAAAGCTGTGTGCACTTTTGCGCGTATAATGAAAATATTCCTAACACGTCGCGTAACAAAAAGTAACATACGAATCACATCCGGATTAAACGAAGAAAATATATGATGACATAAATGTTCTTCGCTGTTATTCAGCACAGGTTTAGATTAAACACCACAATTTTCAGTCATTAGAATTCACAAGACGATACACTTTAGAGATATTTGTTTTGAATAACTTGCATTTACCTTTTCTTATACAATATGGTGACTGTCCGCAAGGATTATCTCTCTCTCTGTCTCCTTTTTATAGCTTTTATACATTCACTTTGTAAGTGGTATGCGCTGCCTGCGATATGTAAGCTATAAGAGAATCTGAGACCAAAGAGCAGTGTTGACTGCAGTACGAACTGTGTAGCAGTAGCAGTAAGTTGTTGCTAGCGAGCAGTCTGGTGTATCGTGTTGGCTGGGCCGGTCGCGGTGCAGCGATGCCGGAGCCTGAGCGTTATAGTATAAAGTAAAAGCAGCCTCGCGCATATCTAGTAACGTTATGTGAACTCCTATGTAAATCTTTTAAAAATGTCCTAATAATAATCTTTGTCATTGAAAGTAATTTCTAACAAGCATTCATTTCAATTTAAAGAATTTACTAATTTCTCCAATCCATGATCATTCCGATTGTTGCAAAAGAAAAATCAGTTGCTTCCTTTCATAAATGACAAATCTATAGGCCAGCATTGCACAGAGCTGTGCCGGAAAAAGCTATTGTAAGAGCAGATGGTTGGCGACTTTATCGAGGTAAGAATTTTTGCCTTTTATTCAGAATGATCTTACAGGGCCATGACGCAGCACTGCTGTCGTCCAAAATTTACCAGGTTACTGAATTTTTTTTTTTTTTTCATTACGAGGTTTAGGAATTTTTCTGTTTCGAGCTGACATTAAATGGGAAAAGAATTTTGTGGGTACATTAAATGGGAAACAAATTTTGTGTGGAGATTAAATGTGAATGAATGTCTGTGGGGAGGTTACACTAAATTAGAATCACATTCATTATTCATATTATTATTTATTAAATTTTTGTGGGGAGGTTGCAACATTACATACATCGATTAAGAAACTTTTCTTTCTCTACCGACCAGTACGAGAACAAAATTCTCCCAGACAAAATGTCTTACATAGAATCAGTTCTCACATAACAAACATATATAGTTTCGTAGTATAAACAATGCTAGTTTATTCCGTGCACTAGAAAGTCTTTGATTCACTGAGCACAAAAATTAAAATAATAAAATTATAATTAGATTTTTAATATCGTCAATCATGAAAATAAGGTTTGACATCGGCGAGGTATTATTTTTCATCGTTGTAGAACTATAACAGTCACATGGCGATCGCTTCACAGGTGAAGGTTATTAACTCAGCCGATTCCCCAGATTCACATGCCGTCTGTCTCAGAACGTAGTCGAACTGCTGCTGCACGTTTTTCTGTCTTCACTGATGCATTGCCAATCCCCGCACTGTGGTATCGTATAATCGAGCTGCAACTAACGGATGCGACTTCACTACCCATTCTGTCCGCCTCGTCACACCGGCAGCAGAGACAACCGGTCTCCTTGCTGCGTGTGTCAGTACCCAACCGTACTGTACTGGTCAGCTCTGCGCTGTTTCTCTCGGTGACCGCAGTTACGATGTAGGCAGCCAAGCCACGCTCTTGCTCGCAGCTCTGTCTGCGAATCCGCTCTCCAACTCAGCTCTCTCTGATCGCCTTCTCAACAACACTCAGACGTTGGTTGTATAGACCAGCAGCTTAGCTTGCGACTCTGAAAAATAGCTGAAAAACTACGGCTCGATCACGATCTAGCAAGGGCGACACGGCTCAGATCCCAATAAAGAAAGAGAAAGCGCAGTTGGCTAGACTACCTCCGCATTCACTGCTATATCGAACTTACCATTCTATGTGCAACTGCTACATCTGTCCGTCACATTTGAGTTCAAGGGCAAGCCGTACAGGTTAGCCACTTGTCAGGTCTGAGTAAGGGTAAGGTTATATGCATCTCGCTTGTGAAACAGTTGGATATTGACGCTGTTGAACGTAGTTAATATGATAGAGTCATTCGTTACTCTGCTACTATTAGAAGCCCGTGAACTTATACAGTTTACAGATGCGGTATCTCCATGCTGTATCTCCTACGTCTTCCTTTATATCTCGCAGTAATATCATCTCTTGAAACCTGCGGACATTATAAATTTGGTGTCTCGGGCTGTCGAATTCGGGAAGGTTTTGCAACTGTTTTCCTCTTAAGTGTCGAAATCGAAGCTTTCCGTATAATTGAGTCTTGCTCTTCACTTGAAAAGGAGATGAACTTCGTTTCAAGTGGAAGTTGCTGTATGTGAAGATAAAACCTGTGACATAACATTACACCCCAGAATAGTATCCTCGGCGGACACAAAAAATTCGTCCAAGTTTTACCTTATCAACTCTTGTAAGGTTAGCCGCCTGTGTCAGTGACCAGTTGTTGGCTCTCAATACGCTGCTTTGGAAAGATCCTTTCCCCAGAGAGACAATTTTTGTTATCAGTGACCAACATAATATTTCTGTGAATTCCATAACTTTCAAGATATTAAGTAATAAAAACTTCCTGGCAGATTAAAACTGTGTGCTGAACCGAGACTCGGATACGGAACCTGTCTCTGGCAGGCAAGTGCTCTGCCAGGTGAGCTACCCAAGCAAGCCTCACGACTCCTCATCACAACTTCAGTTCCGCGTGCGACTGCTACGGTCGCAGGTTCGAATCCTGCCTCGGGCATGGATGTGTGTGGTGTCCTTAGGTTAGTTAGGTTTAAATAGTTCTAAGTTCTAGGGGACTGATGACCACAGCAGTTGAGTCCCATAGTGCTCAGAGCCATTTGAACCATTTTTTCAGTTCCGCCAGTACCTTATCTCCTACCTTTCAAACTTCACAGCAGCCCTCCTGTTTGTCAAAACCTCACACGTTACTCTTGCTCTTTGACATTACGTCAACAAGTTACCAAAACTGAACACAGTTTATCAAATTAACAATCGTCAACTACAATAGGGCAAGAGTCCTACTTCCTTGACATTCCTGAATGCAGGAGAGCTTCTGTGAAGTTTGGAAGGTAGGAGACGAGGTACTGGCAGAATTGAAGCTGTGACGAAGGATCATGAGTCCTGCTTGGGTAGCTCAGTTGGTAGAGCACTTGCCCGCGAAAGGAAAAGGTCCAGAGTTCGAGTCTCGGCCGAGCACAGAGTTTTAGCAACTGGAATAAATGCCAAAATAGCGGCGAACTGCCAACTATCCTGGCCGATACAAATAAAACAAGGTGTTCATCAAGGAAGTCCTCTATCCATTCGCTCATCGCATTTCACTGGAATCTTTCCTCCGACGTGTCCATGCTGGATTGAAAGGCTTAACATTATCAGGAAATAAAACGGTTATAAGAGCCTATTCTGACGATATAGGTGTCATTATAAAGAATAATGAAGAGGTAACCACGCTAGCAACAATGTATGGTACGTACTGTAGAGTACCTGGAGGCAATGCAAACGAAAAAAAAGTAAGATGTTAAATCTCAGAGGTTTTTATAGTATCAACGACTAGTGGGCAAAATTATTCCGACAAATCAAACACTTGGGATCACAGAATCTCATGAAAATAACGGCTTTAAATTGGAAACTTGCAGCAGATAAGGTGCAAGGAGCCATTATCGAGAATTTAACTCGATATATGAACCAAGTTCAAAGAACAAAGTGTATCAACTCATGCATCCTTACTAAAGCTTATTAAACTGCCCAGCTGTTTCCAATACCGAGAATGACAGCGAGGAGAATAATGTCCAAAATCACTTTTTGTGGAAAAGTGAAGTGTTCAGAGTACTACCTAAAGTAGTCACTTCCGATCCTAAAAATGGTGGATTAAGAGTAACTGATATAACGGATAAAGCCTCTGCACTTTTTATCAAATGGCAAGTTAATCTAATAAAAGGCTGGCGAGAAACCAGCCAACTTTTCGAGATCATTAAACCTCGAAGCCTGCTTCTACCGATTAACGTGCAGAATATCAACAGTCACTTACAGCATGTGAGGGTTTTCTATGTTGAGTTCATTGCTGTAGCTGCCGAAATCAGACAGTCACGACACTTAAAATCAAGAGCCATAATGCAGGAACACGGATTAGACTGAGACTTGGAAAAAAAAACATTAGTTCTAATGTGCTCATGTCTAGTATAAAAACGTCATGGTACAAGACACTTAACATCATAGTTAGAAGCAATGAAAGATTGTACGCAATCGGACTCTGTGAAACAAATTTATGTCAACAATGCCATATAGTTGAAGCAACAATTCACAGATACACTTACAGCGGTCACATGAATAGTTGGTAGTGGATGCGAGAGCGAACAGCTCTAATTACATGGACATCCCCTAAGAGAATATCGCTGTCATTGATGGACAGGCCTGCAGCACGCTATTTCCCAGAGGCAAAAAATAACGCTATATACTCGTTACTGGGAAAGTTTGTCAATTACGTCATTATCAAACTAGGATCCGACAGCACCATGGAGTACACAGTACACATGCTGCCTGAATACCACAAAATTAGGAGGTATTAGAATCAAAAGAAAAAGTTCGGTAACATGTTAAAAATTATATTTGAAAGAATGGACATTGGTTAATGTAAAAAAGAAGGCTGTGTTGACAGTGATGTAATGTAGTTATCATAAGGATTATTTAAAGATTTGCGGTGCATTGTTGGTGTGTGCTTTTTCTATTTCAAAAAGTAGTTTTTGAAATTTTATAGGCTAATGTACAGAACTTATTTGACAGTCAGATTGTGTGTCTAAGAGTGTCAAAACACAAAGCATTAAACCTGCATGATTGGTTTATAGTATAAATGTGAAAATTGACAATTTTTATGGAGATGCCTTCATTGATTATTTAAAACTGTAAGATTGAATATGATGTAATCTAATATTCAGTGGCCGGCAAATTGCTCTGATTGTTTCTGCATTGTAATGTGTAAGTCAGTTTTCCAGTGAAAGATCTATTGTATAGGTCTGATCACTTCAGATAATTACCATTCCATTAATGCACAGGAAGTGTAGTTGGAATGCTAGTCAACTTTATAACGTATCTTTTCCGCCATTCTCAAGTACTTAAGGAATTGTGTAATATGATTATTAAATATTTCATATTCTGTATAAGTTTTGGTGACTTCCATACAATTGTATGAATTGCTTATAGCTGGTCTGACTGAGCTGAGAAGGTTAAAGATCAGTTTCTTCCCTTAACCTGTCTCTCACGGAGACAATTTCCTTGTGTACATTGATATATTAAAATTATCGTAAAAACTTGCTGATAGCCTTCATAAAGTGCTATTTATGCTTCTGTATAGATACGAGCACACGTAATTCAAAGTGCAGTTTTTTATTTATTTATGTTTGAAGAAGTTTGAATGTCTTTAAAGACATTTTCTTAGTGTTCAAATTAAGTCTTTCTGGTAATTTAGTCAGTAACACAATGTTCTGGTGTATTTCTTTATCATCAGCATAACTGCAATGATCAAACTGTGCCGAGCGATTCTAGGCGCTACAGTCTGGAACTGCGCGACCGCTACGGTCGCCGGTTCGAGTCCTGCCTCGGGCATGGATGTGTGTGATGTCCTTAGGTTAGTTAGGTTTAAGTAGTTCTAAGTTCTAGGGGACTGATGACCCAAGAAGTTAAGTCCCATGGTGCTGAGAGCCATTTGAACCATTTTGATCAAACTGTTCTTGTTTAAATCATTTCATGTTTAACATGTGTGCATGGTTAGTACATGTACTTAGTATGTATTTCGAATGTGTAACATTTTTCCTTAAATAAATGTTTAAAAATAGTTGGTAGACCACTTGCCCGTGACAAGCAGAGGTCCAGAGTTCGAGTCTCGGTCCACCACATAATTTTAGTGTGCCAGGAAGTTTCATATCAGCGCACACTCCGCTACAGAGTGAAAATGTCTTTCTCATTACGTAGTAGGTATGCAACTGTGTCTTCCGTTTAAAGCATGATTAACATAACTGTGATTCTAATTAAAATTAAATCAGTGTTTTTGACACGTTTAGAAGCACTACACAGAACTATGCCTTGGCAGAGTTTAATTTTTCTCTCTTGGTTTTGTAGTAGATGGATATTTTCAAGTGACCGTCAATCGCAACAGAGACTTTCATACCAAATAGCAAACTTATTTAAAAAGAAGAAAAATTATCACAATCAGCTTTTACACAAATAATAAATTACAACAAAAAGTAATCGATGATATAAATACCTCCAAGAGTCCCTACTGTAAATCAGGAATATACAAACTCAAATATGATACATGCCCAAAATTCTACATTGGACAGACAGGCAGAAGTTTTGAAATTAGCTACAAAGAACATATTGATTTTCTCAGACTTGGTAACTTGAACAAATCAGTATTTGCAGCCCATATTGCTGAAGAAAACCATTCAATGGGAAACATTTAGGACAACTTAAAAATTTAGCATCTAGGAGAAAAAGGAGCCACTATGAATATATAAGAAGAATAGAAATACACACACACAAAAACATCACCCCAGATTATATCCTTAATGAACAAACAGAGTTAGCTAACACCCCTTTCTTGAAAAACTTTCAAAAATTACTTTCCAGGCTCCAAAGAAAATAATATTAGTACACCTATCTGCAGATCAAGCAGCAAATTCATATGTTACTAGAATTGTCATGATGCTAAATGTAATTAAATAATATACTATTTTACCTATATATATATATATATATATATATATATATATATATATATATATATATATATATATATATATATATATATTACAAAAAGGTAACATTCCTCACACACAAATAAAGAAAAGATGTTATGTGGACATGTGTCCGGAAACGCTTAGTTTCCATGTTAGAGCTCATTTTAGTTTGTTCTTCCACCTACGCTCAATGGAGCACGTTATCATGATTTCATACGGGATACTCTACCTGTGCTGCTTCAACATGTGCCTTTACAAGTACGACACAACTTGTGGTTCATGCACGATGGAGCTCTGCACATTTCATTCGAAGTGTTCGTACGCATGTCAACAATAGATTCGGTTTCCGATGGATTGGTAGAGGTGGACCAATTCCATGGAAAGTAAGCGTTTCCGGACACATGTCCACCTAACATATTTTCTTTCTTTGTGTGTGAGCCATGTTTCCTGAAGGTTTCGCCGTACCTTTTTGTAACACCCTATATATATATATACACAGGGTTATTACAAATAATTGAAGCGATTTAACAGCTCTACAATAACTTTATTGTTTGAGATTTTTCACAATGCTTTACACACACATACAAAAACTCAAAAAGTTTTTTTAGGCATTCACAAATGTTCGATATGTGCCCCTTCAGTGATTCGGCAGACATCAATCCGATAATCAAGTTCCTCCCACACTCGGCGCAGCATGTCCCCATCAATGAGTTCGAAAGCATCGCTGATGCAAACTCGCAGTTCTGGCACGTTTCTTGGTAGAGGAGGTTTAAACACTGAATCTTTCACATGACCCCACAGAAAGAAATCGCATGGGGTTAAGTCGGGGGAGCGTGGAGGGCACGACATGAATTGCTGATCATAATCTCCACCACGACCGATCCATCGGTTTTTGAATCTCCTGTTTAAGAAATGCCGAACATCATGATGGAAGTACGGTGGAGCTCCATCCTGTTGAAAGGTGAAGTCGGCGCTGTTGGTCTCCAGTTGTGGCATGAGCCAATTTTCCAGCATGTCCAGATACACGTGTCCTGTAACGTTTTTTTCGCAGAAGAAAAAGGGAGCGTAAACTTTAAACCGTGAGATTGCACAAAACACGTTAACTTTTGGTGAATTGCGAATTTGCTGCACGAAGGCGTGAGGATTCTCTACCGCCCAGATTCGCTCATTGTGTCTGTTCACTTCACCATTAAGAAAAAATGTTGCTTCATCACTGAAAACAAGTTTCGCACTGAACGCATCCTCTTCCATGAGCTGTTGCAACCGCGCCGAACATTCAAAGCGTTAGACTTTGTCATCGGGTATCAGGGCTTGTAGCAATTGTAAACGGTATCGCTTCTGCTTTTGCCTTTTCCGCAAGATTTTCCAAACCGTCGGCTGTGGTACATTTAGCTCCCTGCTTGCTTTATTCGTCGACTTCCGCGGGCTACGCGTGAAACTTGCCCGCACGCGTTCAACCGTTTCTTCGCTCACTGCAGGCCGACCCGTTGATTTCCCCTTACAGAGGCATCCAGAAGCTTTAAACTGCGCATACCATCGCCGAATAGAGTTAGCAGTTGGTGGATCTTTGTTGAACTTCGTCCTGAAGTGTCGTTGCACTGTTATGACTGACTGATGTGAGTGCAATTCAAGCACGACATACGCTTTCTCGGCTCCTGTCGCCATTTTGTCTCACTGCGCTCTCAAGCGCTCTGGCGGCAGAAACCTGAAGTGCGGCTTCAGCCGAACAAAACTTTATGAGTCTTTCTACGTATCTGTAGTGTGTCGTGACCATATGTCAATGAATGGAGCTACACTGAATTTATAAAATCGCTTCAAACATTTGTAATAACCCTATATATATATATATATATATATATATATATATATATATATATATATATATATATATATATAATTTAGCAATATCAACTCAAAAATTCAATGTCTCTGTACTAGTGTAAAAGGCATTATAGTTGTGTAAATGAGTATATGATGCTTTCCAAACATTGGACATCATCGTCAAATGTTACGATATATCATAGCATCAATGATACTCACATGTTTGTAAGCTCTTTGTATGTAGCAAAACATGTGGTGCGTGGTAGAAATCTTCTCAGTGACTAATCTAAAATGTTCAGTGAGAACAATTTACGTGTGCAACAATAAGAATGCAGTGGGAATGCATTTACATCTGTTGGACGAATGTTATGAAAACAAACACTCGAAAGCGACGTTTCACTTAAGTCACAGGCTACGAAAATCTGTAACGCAATCATCTGTGTGTGGCGCGTTTATATTTATGTATTACTTATATTTTAGGACAGTTAATGTGTAAAAAAACACACCACATGTCATAAAGAAAGCGTGTTAACCGTCTGCGGATGAATCACAACGATTCGAAACCAGTAACGGTAGCCTTTGAATAAAGGCTCAAATGGTTCAAATGACTCTGAGCACTATGGGACTCAACTGCTGAGGTCATTAGTCGCCTAGAACTTAGAACTAGTTAAACCTAACTAACCTAAGGACATCACAAACATCCATGCCCGAGGCAGGATTCGAACCTGCGTCCGTAGCGGTCTTGCGGGTCCAGACTGCAGCGCCTTTAACCGCACGGCCACTTCGGCCGGGTTTAAATAAAGGAACCGAAAGTAAATTTGTTGCTGGTTGCTGTCCTAACACCATCAACATTCGTCGTCAAACAACAGCCACAGTCTCCATCATGTCATCCTATGACAAAATTGCTTAGAGTTGTGGTAGACCCCTGCGAACGGAACTTGTCAAGACAACGTCGCAACTCCGGGCTATTGCTCGGGAAGCACGCACTGCTGGAGCTGGACTCTTGTGAAGCTAATACGTCGCAGGGGAGGAGCTATTTCCTTTCAGCGGACGCCGCCGGTGTAATGCGCTCCCTGGTACCTGCCTCCTCCCCTGACAGGTGCGCGGCACGTGGGCGCCGCCGGGTCACCAACGCCGCCCACGCCATGCCCGTGTCCGCCGTCGACGTCGCTGAGGGCTCCATCCGGATGCTGGAGTTCGACACAGCGGCAGCCGCCGCTCGCTAATTACGCCCTGCGGGAATTCCGGGTAGCGGGCAGGCATCGCCGTGCAGGCGTGGGCGTCACAGGAGCTGTTCGACGGGGCGTTTAGACTGTCGGAGAAAGCCCTATCTCGTAAATGATTTAAGGTTTTCTGTTCAGGTATAACACCCCCCCCCCCCTGCTTCCCGGGATTTGCGAAATTACGAGTTGACAATGACCGTGAATTATGAATTTTGACCCGCGTCGGGATAAGGCATCCGAATCCGAAGTAAATAATGATTATTCCGCGGGAAACAGGAGACGTTATAACGTGATCGTTATTGAATGAGTAATTTACTTCAATAACGATCGGCAAATGAAATAATGGAAATAATTTGGAAATAAATTTTGCCAGTGGAAATTTTTCCGAAAGAAATAATTAAGTTGTAAAAGCAATTAAAAAATCGGTCGCCAGCTCAACTGATGAGCGGCAGTAGTGTTCAGTACGTGAATAATTGTGTCAAAAATAAAGTGTACCTGTTTGTAGCGCAGCAGGTGGAACGGGAACTTTTACGTAAGTGCTGTGTCAGGCTCAGTAGTCATATAAAACAATGTCATAACAATTAATTTGTTCATAATTTGCCAGCTAAGTGGAATGCTGACAACACAGATAATTATCTATCGAGATTTTGAATAATCGACTGTCATTCTGTCTTTAAAATTAGGTACTTTGCACAATTTAATCTACTGATAAAGAAATATATTGCCAATAATTGATTAACTGTGTTTTGAATGATAATAATTCGTTAATTGGGGGATTGTCAGGTGGAATAAGCTTGATAGTATCATGAAATATCCCTGAACTAACTTCAGCTGAATATGCATTGAAATAAATCTTAATAATCAAATTTATTACTTCAGTCTATCATTAAGTTACTGCGGTTGGCGTAAGCTTATTAAGTGCAACAATTAACTACGATAACCAGTCTGAAATTTACTCTTCACCGTCTATGCAAATAATTTGATAATTAATATATTTTCTCTTGATAATGGCGTGACACACTCGGTTCAATAAGGTAAGGATTGGAAGCAACCTACTTGGTGTTATTGTCGGGTGGAATGTAACTGCAGCACTTCAATTATAAAGTGCTTGTTATAAATTGTTCAGCTTCAGAGAAAAGCACAGTCACTGGCAAGCCTTCTACAATTTTATCCTACGAAAATTACGTAGATCTTAGTTCCCTCGTGGTCGGTGGATCGACGGAAGTCCACGGCAGCGACACAATGTGGCATCGGGCTTTTACTGTTGCGACTTGGGCCCACAGTGCGCTTCACATTTAAGTCCTCGTTTCTTCAATACTATTCCCATTAATCCGTAATAACTTGCCCGGCCATGCTTCCAGATATGCCGACCATTACTTTCCCGTCGTACTTAGATCCACACACTAGCCGTTAGATGTAACACAGCTAGGACTAGCAGCACTCGACTGTACGTCTTACTCCCAGCACGGCGTCACTGCTACTACCGCCCGCTGGCGCGCTCCCGCGCCCAGAGGTGCGACAAAACAATCTCTGACTTCAATGTTAGCTAAATATGCCCTGACTTGCCAGTGTTAAATATTACATAATTTAAACATAGTATTTACAATACATATTTGCACTAGACAATACATCGTATACAAACGGTTTCATGTGTGAAGTAAGCGAAAAAATTCATAGCAAGGACTGCGTTGTAGAGTCACACAAGGAGGCTAATATTTCACTGCAACTATTCCATACTTCCTACCCACCAAGATATAGAATCAATTCTGCAAACCACTGTGAAGAGCATGCCAGAGGTTGCTTCACGCTGTAGCACTTACTACGGCTTTTTTTCCAATCCATTCACGTATGTAGCGCGAGATGAATTACTGTCTAAGTGCCTCTTTTTGTGCTGTAACTTGTCCAATCTTTTAGACGTGACTGAAAGTCGCAGTAGATGTATGTGACTATTATAATCACAATGATGAAACTAGCTTTTAAATAATAGTCAGAGGACGTTTCTGGACCGATTTATAAGGAACTGCGCGTTTGGGACTCTAACCATCAAATGAGCTGGCGGCAAATTAGTAACATAATTTTTTTTTTGTTGCTGTTTTGCAAAATTACACTAGTGTGTTTTAATGGAGGGCATATGCTAAAACGTAATTGAACATCAACGACATTTGACAGAAAATACATACCACTTAATGCAGAATGAATACACAACCTTAACAACGTCAATTGACGCCGAAATCAATGTGAAGTTTACCAGTTCACTCAGCAAATAACCTGTGTGGTGCTTAGAGCCGAATGATATGACTGACAGACAGTCCCACATAAGACAGTCTGTTGACGCTGGCTGCTGTAAGTGCTGTGTCGTTGACGTATATGGCCAGCACATAATTACAAATGATAATTTCAATACATATTGCGGTATATGATGTAAGATAGATCGCTTTCCTGCATTACAAATAAAACTTAATATCAACATGAGGGAAACATATGTTTAAAATACATAGATAGTTTTGTGGCAACGGCCGTGCCACAGTGGATACACCGGTTCCCGTGAGATCACCGACATTAAGCGCTGCCGGGCGTGGTCGGCACTTGGATGGGTGACCATCCAGGCCGCCATGCGCTGTTGCCATTTTTCGGGGTGCACTCAGCCTCGTGATGCCAGTTGAGGAGCTCCTTGACCGAACAGTAGCGGCTTCGGTCAAGAATACCATCAAAACGACCGCTAGAGCGGTGTGCTGACCCCACGCCCCTCCTATCCGCATCCTCCATTGAGGATGACACGGCGGTCGGATGGTCCCGGTAGGCCACACGTGGCCGGAAGACGGAGAGCTAAAAACAAACATGGTTCTGCAAACAAGATATTATAAGATATTTTACGAAAAAACAGAATAAAAAGAGAAACAAAACTAGAGCATGTGTAAGGAGGTAACAGTTGCAAAAGGAACCGTAGATATACAAGAGAAAACGATCTAAGTGAATGACGTATGGAAAAGCAGATTTTTGTTTATACTTTTTACCTTCTCTCTGCTCAGCAACAGCTCGTCGAAAACTTTAAACAACCATTGTCTGCTGCTGGTGATCTGTTCATTACTAGATTTAGTAGCAGTTAGCATTTGCTCTTTAACATTTTTGACGAGTTATATTTCTTTTCCCATGTTTTGCTGAAGATCTGAGGATGGCCATTGCTGACCAAAATGGTAGTCTAGAGACTAAAAGTTTTGTGATCACTGACGCAAATAAGAAAAAAAAATATTGAAATGAAATTGCCACTCTGGATTATGTGCTGGCAGCATACCTTAGCGTCACAGCTCTTAACGGTATGTATTTTGTTTCAGGTATCTTTGATGTTCGGTTCTTTTGTAACCTTTGCAAGCGCATTATATATGTATAACTAGGTCATCGGCAGAAACACGTAGTTTCAGATGGGTCCTGAAATACACTTCTGGAAATTGAAATAAGAACACCGTGAATTCATTGTCCCAGGAAGGGGAAACTTTATTGACACATTCCTGGGGTCAGATACATCACATGATCACACTGACAGAACCACAGGCACATCGACACAGGCAACAGAGCATGCACAATGTCGGCACTAGTACAGTGTATATCCACCTTTCGCAGCAATGCAGGCTGCTATTCTCCCATGGAGACGATCGTAGAGATGCTGGATGTAGTCCTGTGGAACGGCTTGCCATGCCATTTCCAACTGGCGCCTCAGTTGGACCAGCGTTCGTGCTGGACGTGCAGACCGCGTGAGACGACGCTTCATCCAGTCCCAAACATGCTCAATGGGGGACAGATCCGGAGATCTTGCTGGCCAGGGTAGTTGACTTACACCTTCTAGAGCACGTTGGGTGGCACGGGATACATGCGGACGTGCATTGTCCTGTTGGAACAGCAAGTTCCCTTGCCGGTCTAGGAATGGTAGAACGATGGGTTCGATGACGGTTTGGATGTACCGTGCACTATTCAGTGTCCCCTCGACGATCACCAGTGGTGTACGGCCAGTGTAGGAGATCGCTCCCCACACCATGATGCCGGGTGTTGGCCCTGTGTGCCTCGGTCGTATGCAGTCCTGATTGTGGCGCTCACCTGCACGGCGCCAAACACGCATACGACCATCATTGGCACCAAGGCAGAAGCGACTCTCATCGCTGAAGACGACACGTCTCCATTCGTCCCTCCATTCACGCCTGTCGCGACACCACTGGAGGCGGGCTGCACGATGTTGGGGCGTGAGCGGAAGACGGCCTAACGGTGTGCGGGACCGTAGCCCAGCTTCATGGAGACGGTTGCGAATGGTCCTCGCCGATACCCCAGGAGCAACAGTGTCCCTAATTTGCTGGGAAGTGGCGGTGCGGTCCCCTACGGCACTGCGTAGGATCCTACGGTCTTGGCGTGCATCGGTGCGTCGCTGCGGTCCGGTCCCAGGTCGACGGGCACGTGCACCTTCCGCCGACCACTGGCGACAACATCGATGTACTGTGGAGACCTCACGCCCCACGTGTTGAGCAGTTCGGCGGTACGTCCACCCGGCCTCCCGCACGCCCACTATACGCCCTCGCTCAAAGTCCGTCAACTGCACATACGGTTCACGTCCACGCTGTCGCGGCATGCTACCAGTGTTAAAGACTGCGATGGAGCTCCGTATGCCACGGCAAACTGACTGACGGCGGCGGTGCACAAATGCTGCGCAGCTAGCGCCATTCGACGGCCAACACCGCGGTTCCTGGTGTGTCCGCTGTGCCGTGCGTGTGACCATTGCTTGTACAGCCCTCTCGCAGTGTCCGGAGCAAGTATGGTGGGTCTGACACACCGGTGTCAATGTGTTCTTTTTTCCATTTCCAGGAGTGTATGATGTGACTAATGTGACTATTATTTTGTGCCTAACCGGCTACTTTAAAGCCATTTTCATAACTGTGGTCTAAACTTGTCTTCGCGATGTTACAGGAACGATACACTGCGGGTTGTAACAGGTTCCTTGATTCATATTTAAAATCGATTCTTGAAACCTACTAAGCTGGCCTAGACAGGGTAGTTTTTGTCCATCTTCACTCCTTTGCCTGCTCCGTTTTTACAGCATCACCATGATGATCAAACGCAGTCTGTGACCATTCTTGCCGCTCTTTGATGTATATTTTTTCAGTATCCTAGTTCGCCTAAACTGGTGTTGGAACCACACACTTGATCAATATACGAGGATGAGTCGCTCAAGTGTTTTCTGTGTTTCTTCTTCATCAACATACCACAATTTCCCAGCACTCTGATGATAAATCGAGGTCTTCTACATGCTTTACCCACGACTGACGCTCTTTGTTGCTTCCAGTTCGTATTCCTAAGAACTTCACACACTGTTGTTTCTCGGCGTTGACCAGTTCCATCTGTGACCCACTGATATTGTGGTCTTAGGGTATAATGCTTCTTCGTTTTATATAGTGCTGAATTTTGCATTTCTCAACATTTAAAACAAGTTGGTAATCTTTCACTACTTTAAATCTTATCGATATCTGACTGAATATTTGCGTAGCTTTCTTGCAAGCAGTGCAGATTACTGTATCGTCTGCAAGTAGTCTGACTACACTATCAGTATTGTCAGCGAGATCATTAACATCAACGACAAAGGGTCCGACTTACTTTCTTAGTGCACACCTGAAGTTAAGCTTGTGAGCTGTAGCCGCTACCTTGCCCGAGTACCTTGCCCTGATGAAAGAAAGAGTATATAAAGAATGCAGTCTTAATCATCTACGACTTCACAAAAGGAAGTGAACTTAGTAACTTCCTGGCAGATTAAAACTGTGTGCCCGACCGCGACTCGACTCGGGACCTTTGCAGCTCTTCTGCGAACCTTGCAGAACTAGCACTCCTGAAAGAAAGGGTACTGCGGAGACATGGCTTAGCCACAGCCTGGGGGATGTTTCCAGAAAGAGATTTTCACTCTGCAGCGGAGTGTGCGCTGATATGAAACTTCCTGGCAGATTAAAACTGTGTGCCCGACCGAGACTCGAACTCGGGACCTTTGCCTTTCACGGGCAAGTACTCTACCATCTGAGCTACCGAAGCACGACTCACGCCCGGTACTCACAGCTTTACTTCTGCCAGTATCTCGTCCCCTACCTTCCAAACTTTAATCTGCCAGGAAGTTCCATATCAGCGCACACTCCGCTGCAGAGTGAAAATCTCATTCTGGAAACATCCCCCAGGCTGTGGCTAAGCCATGTCTCCGCAGTATCCTTTCATTCAGGAGTGCTAGTTCTGCAAGGTTCGCAGAAGAGCTTCTGTAAAGTTTGGAAGGTAGGAGACGAGATACTGGCAGGAGTACAGCTGTGAGTACCGGGCGTGAGTCGTGCTTCGGTAGCGCAGATGGTAGAGCACTTGCCCGCGAAAGGCAAAGGTCCCGAGTTCGAGTTTCGGTCGGGCACACAGTTTTAATCTGCCAGGAAGTTTCATATCAGCGCACACTCCGCTGCAGAGTGAAAATCTCATTCTGAACTTAGTAACGTTAATTTGATTGTTCCAAACTGGTGTTGCAGAAAAAACGCAAAATTACAGACGTGGCCCAGCGCAGTTTTGAGAAGTCGTGTTGCTTAATGCGAAGGTCAAAAATGTTATGCCGTGTGGTTAATTGAGTGTCGCTTCTGAGAGACTGCAGGTCTGAAAGGTGTTAATTTAAATATACAGGGTGACAATTATTGAATAATACGAAAAAAACGTAAATTGATTACTAACTTTGGCGTGCACAACTCTTATTCAACGTGTAAACGACACTACAGTTATCCGGATTTAGGCCCACTCATCGCATCTGCCACTATGAGCTACCTGGGTGATATTTTGGTACTCATGTGCCCAGCAAGATGTCCTGATCTGTCTCAGATCACACATATACTGGACCAGTGCGCGTGTCAGCTCCGTCGCAGTTGAAACTGATGCAGGCCAGGAGTATACACAACAGCTTTAAGACATCCTTCCCAAACGGGTCGGTGTATGCACTCAGTCCATAGGGGGTGCAACATTATATTGACAAGTGGGTTGGCTCTGATCACTATGGGACTTAACTTCTCAGGTCATCAGTCCCCTAGAACTTAGAACTACTTAAACCTAACTAACCTAAGGACATCACACACATTCATGCCCGAGGCAGGATTCGAACCTGCGACCGTAGCGGTCGCGCGGTTCCAGACTGTAGCGCGTAGAACCGCTCGACCACACCGGCTGGCTTCACAAGTGGGCTTATGTAAATATGATACTACATTATAATCACTGAAGTGATATACCATCTCGTCCTGCAAAGGTGCATTTCGTCTCGTTCTCCAGTTCTGGTTGTTCCGCTTTTTCTGTCAGGCAGTGTATACGGAGGTAACATTTTCATTAACTTATACCGGTCAATATGGATAATTCTCTCACGTTCGCTAGTAACTTTTATAGTTCATACACACATCACCGGTATGCCAGCACGGTAGCTCAGCGTGTTCGGTCAGAGAGCTGGATGGCCTCTGTAATAAAAAAAATCTGAGTGAAAGGATCAGCAACGAACTTTAACGGATGTCATGTGACGCCCACTACGACGAAATACAACGAACCATAACGAACAAAACGCAAAAAAAAGGGTAGCGTCCTGGTTTCACAATCAAAAAGTCTTCGGTCCCGGGATCGAATACCGCCGCCGCTTAAATTATGATAAATAATCAGCATTGGTGGCCGAAGACTTTCGGCATAAGAAGTCAGCCTCATTCTGCCAACGGCCTTGTCAAAGAGGGCGGAAGAGCGGACAGAGGATCAGGGCACTCTCTTGTCCTAGGGGTGGGAAACTGTCCTAAAGGAGGAAGAATCATCAATGATCAACGGCATGAAGAAACAGAAGGCAATAGAAACCACTGCATTTACGACACTTAACGTGTTTCCACAGGACAAGTGGCCTGTAATTGAAGAAGTGTCATGATAATGTCTAGATTGGCAAAAGATTCCGGAATAATCCCCCAATCGAATCTCTTGGAGGGGACTGCCAAGGGGGAGGTTACCATGAGAAAAAGATTGAATAATCAAGGGAAGGATTACGTGGAATATCAGAAGCTTGGACGTGTAAGGAAACTAGAAAATCTGACAAGGGACATGCAAAGGCTCAATCTAGATAAAGTAGGGGTCATTGAAGTGGAGTGGAAAGAAGACAAGGATTTCTGGTCAGTCCGGAACCGCGCGACTGCTACTGTCACAGGTTCGAATCCTGCCTCGGGCATGGATGTGTGTGACGTCCTTTGGTTAGTTAGGTTTATTTAGTTCTAAGTTATAGGGGACCGATTGCCTCAGATGTTAGGTCCGTTAGTGCTCAGAGCCATGTGAACAATTTCTGATTTCTGGTCAGGTCAGTATTGGGTAATATCAGCACAAGCAGAAAACGGTATATCAGAAGTAGGATTCGTTATGAATAGGAAGGTAGGGCAGAGAGTGTGGTACTGTGAACGCTTCAGTGACAAGGTTGTTTTCATCAGAGTCAAATGGTTCAAATGACTCTGAGCACTAAGGGACTTAACGTCTGAGGTCATCAGTCCCCTAGAACTTAGAACTACTTATACCTAACTAACCTAAGGACATCACACACATCCATGCCCGAGGCAGGATTCGAACCTGCGACCGTAGCGGTCTCGCGGTTCCAGATTGAAGCGTCTAGAACCGCACGGCCACACCGGCCGGCTCATCAGAGTCGACATCAAACCAACACCGACAACGATAGCTCAGGTATACTTTCTGACGTCGCAAGCTGAAAATGAAGAGATAAAGTGTATGAGGATATTGAAAGGGTAATACGGTATATAAAGGGGGATGAAAATCTGATAGTCAAGTAGGACAGGAATGCAGTTGTAGGGGAAGGAGTAGAAGAAGAGGTTATAGGAGGATATGGGCTTGGGACAAGGAATGAGGGAGGAGAATCACTGAGTTCTGTAAAAAGTTTCAGCTATTAATATCGAATACATTGTTCAGGAATCATAAGAGGAGGAGGTATTCTTGGAAAAGGCTTGGAGATACGGGAAGATTTCAGTTAGATTACATCATTGCCAGGCAGAGATTCCAAAATCAGATAATGAATTGTAAGGCGTATCCAAGAGCAGATATAGACTCAGATCACAATGTAGTAGTGATGAAGGGTAGGCTGAAGTTTAACACAGGAAGAATCAATACAGAAAGAAGGAGGATACGGATGTACTAAGGAATGAGGAGATACCTTTTAAGTTCTCTAAGGCTATACATACACCAAGAAGGAATAGGTCACAGGCAGTACAGTGGAAGAGGAATGGACATCTCTAAAAAAGGGCCATCACAAAAGTTGGAAAGGAAAACATAGGTACAAAGAAGGTAACTGCGAAGAACCATGGTTAACAGAAGAAACACTTTAGTTGATTGATGAAAGGAGGAAGAGCAAACACGTTCCGGGAAACTCAGGAATATAGAAATACAAGTCGCTGAGGAATGAGATAAATAGGTAGTGCAGGGAAGCTAAGACGAAATGGCTGCAACAAAAATGTGAAGGCATCGAAAACCGAATGATTGTCGGTAGGACAGACTCGGCATGCAAGAAAATCAACCTTCGATGACATTATAAGCAAAGATGGTAACATTAAGAGGGCAACGTGAATTCTGCTGTTAAATGCAGAGGAGAAAGCGGGTAGGTGGAAAAAATACATTGAAAGCCTCTATGATAGGGAAGATTTGTCTGTTGTGGTAGAAGAAGAAACATGAGTCGATTTAGAAGAGATAGGGGATCCAGTATTAGAATCAGAATTTAAAAGAGCTTTGAAGGACTTAAGGTCAAGTAAGACAGTAGGGATGGATAAAATTCCATCAGAATTTCTAAAATCATTGAGGGAAATGGCAACAAAACAAATATTCACGTTGGTGTGTAGAAATATGAGTCTGGCGACATACCATCTGACTTTCGGAAAAGCATCATCCACACAATTCCGAAGACGGCAGGAGCTGACAAGTGCGAGAATTATCACTCAATCAGATTAACATCTCATGCATCCAGGTTGCTTGTAAGAATAATATACAGAATAATGGAAAAGAAAATTGAGGGTGCGCTAGATGACGATTAGTTTCGCTTTCGGAAAAGTAAATTCACGAGAGAGGCAATTCTGACGTCGCGGTTAATAATGGAAGGAAGACCAAGAAAAAATCAAGACACGTTCATAGGATTTGTCGACCTGGACGAAAGCGTTCGACAACGTAATTTAGTGAAAGAAGTTCGAAATTCTGAGAAAAATATGGGTAAGCTATAGGAAGAGACGGGTCAACAACAAAGTGGGGATAACAAGAGTGGACGACCAAGAGCGAAGCGATTGTATTAAAAAGGGTGTAAGACAAGAATGTAGCCTTTCGTACATACTGTTCAATCTGTACATCGAGGAAACAATGTTAGAAATAAAAGAAAGGTTCAGTAGTGGAATTAAAATTCAAGGTGAAAGGATATCAATGATACGATTCACTGATGACATTGCTATCCTGAAAGAAAGTGAAGAAGAATTACATGACCTGCTGAACGGGATGAACATTCTGATGAGTATACAGTATAGATTGAGAGTAAATCGAAGACAGACGAAGGTAATGACAAGTAGTAGAAATGAGAACAGTGAGAAACTTAACATCAGGATTTATGGTCACGAAGACGATGAAGTTAAGAAATTCCGCTACCTAGGCAGTAAAATAACCAATGACGGACGGAGCAAGGAGGCCATCAAAAGCAGACTACGGCGAAAAAGGCATTCCTGGCCAAGAGATGTCTACTAATATAAAATATCGGCCTTAATTTGGGGAAGAAATTTCTGAGGACGAACGTTTGGAGTACGGCATTGTATGGTAGTGAAACGTGGACTGTGAGAAAGCCAGAACGGAAGAGAATCGAAGCATTTGAGCTGTGGTGCCACAGACGAACGTTAAGAATTAGGTGGTCTGATAAGGTAAGGAATGAGGAGGTTCTACGCAGAATCGGAGAGGAAAGGAATATGTGGAAAACACTGAGAACGAGAAGGGACAGGATGATAGGACATCTGATAAAACATGTGGGAATGACTTCCATGGTAATAGAGGGAGCTGTAGAGGGCAAAAACCGTAGAGGAAGACAGAGGTTGGATCACATCCAGCTATTAATTGAGGCGTTAGGTTGCATGTGATGTTCTGAGATGAAGAGGTTAGTACAGGAGACTAATTCGTGGCAGGTGGCAGTCCTCTTCAAACCAGTCAGGAGACTGTTGACGAAAAAAAAATTCATAGACATCAAAAAACGTTTTGCATCACCCTGGTTCCCAGAACACCTGAAGATAGACGTTGACTGTGGATTTTGTATCACAGACAGAGTCCTTTTGACTGTTCAGAGGTGTCACTAAAACCACCCAGAGATGTTGACAACCATGCAAGAGCAGCGCCTATAAGACGGAGGGGGTCAGACAGACAGTCAGTTCCAGTCATTCCACCAGGAAGGAGGTTCCATCGCGTCCGCATTGTTACTTTGTGCCCGGAGGGGTTCCCAACAAGTGATGTGTCTAGACGTCTCGGGGTGAACCAAAGCGATGTTGTTCGGACATGGAGGAGATGCAGAGAGACAGGAACTGTCGATGACATGCCTCGCTCAGGCCGTCCAACGGCTACTACTGCAGTGGATGACCGCTCCCTGGGGATTATGGCTTGGAGGAACCCTGACAGCACCACCACCATGTTGAATAATGCATCTGGTGTAGCCACAGGACGTCGTGTTACGACTCAAACTGTGTGCAATAGGCTGCAAGATGCGCAGCTTCATTGTCGATGTCCACGGCTAGATTCATCTTTGCAACCACGACACCATGAATCGCGGTACACATGGGTCCAACAACATGCCGAATAAGTCGCTAAGGATTGGTATCACGTTCTCTTCACCGATGAGTGTCGCATATGCTTTCAACCAGACAACCAATGGAGATGTGTTTGGAGACAACCGGTCAGGCTGAACGCGTTAGTCACTCTGTCCAGCGAGTGCAACAAGGTGGAAGTTCTCTGCTGTTTTGAGGTGGGCTTATGGTGGTCACGGAAGGCGCCGTAACGGCTGTACAATACGTGAATGCCATGAGTGCCATCCTCCCACCGATAGTGCAGTTTGGTAAATTGCGGAGAAGAATGTCTGTTGTCTGTTTACGTACGTGCTCTAAACTCTCTCGTTTTATTTTTGTTGTCCATTCGCGATAAATGTGATGATAGCAGCAGGCTGGTCACGCAGTCATCCTCGAAAAGAAGTTGTCACCTACAAGTTTTGGTGCGAATAACGATGCTTTTCTTCCAAAGATTCCAAGTTCTCGAGCATCTGTGTTACAGCTTCATATTGGCTTTACAGGCCTGTTAAATATCTAAGCGACATACTTTCCAAAGAAACCACCCTGGAATTCGTCTTAGTCTGATTATGAAAAACATCTAAACCTTAAATCTGGACGGCCAGATGTGGCCACAAAAGGCCGCTAGCCGGAGTTCATGTCCAGTGTGTTAGCCACCGTGCCATCTCACTCCGTAAACCAGTTATGTTGGCCAGTGACGCATCGTGTATATGGATGGTCTTAAGCCCTTCAGCATCAGCTAATGCCTGAAGATGGAGCACTGAAGTATCGAAACTGGAAACCATAGATTAAATGACATCATAAGGCCGGCTGTAGATGTTTCATTTTATTGCAGTAGTGAACAGCGGTAGTCCCCCAGTCCTCCAGTCACAAGGATAGACACGCAAAAAATTTCCATAAGTTTCTTCCTACGAATCTGTCTGGCACCTGCTTTTCCTATTGTTTTACGTTGTCATTCCACTTAAGGTTGCTCTGTACAGCTATTCGTAGGTGTTGCACAGTAAATACTACTTCCAGCAATTTGTCACGAATAGTGAAATGGTTTCGTATGTATGCTCTGTGTGTCACTCATGCGTTTATTAACTGCCAGAGTCAGCACCATTCATCAATCCTCTGTTGGTCATTTGGCAGATCTTCTCGCGTTGCTACGTCCTTCTTGACAACCGTATCATTTGCGAGCAGTCTTAAAGAGTTTCCGACGCTTTATACGAGATCATTTATATACACTGTACACAGTGATGGTCATATCACACTTTCTTAAGGACTCCAGAAATTTTCTTTACAGAAGCCCCTGTTCCGTTAAGAGCGACGTGTTGACCTGTATCTGTAAGGAAATCTTCAATCCAGCCAGGAATATTGTCCAATATTCCTTATCTAGTTTCTTTCTCACCAAACGGTGGAGGGGATATGGTGTCAGATGCCTTCCTGTTTTCAAAGAACATGACTTTCTCTATAGCGCTAAGTATCCAATTGAGGAAGAGAGCGATCTGTTGGGTCAGAGTGTCTGACTTGCCCAAAAAGGATGCGTTAGTACGAACAAGTAACTCTCCCATATCTGGAAAGTCGACAATAGCCCAACGGCTCAATCCTCATCCAAATGAAGACTCTTCGAAGACGAAGAGACCGTGGTCGGTCGATATCGAGTCGTCCTCTGGATCTGACGACGGTGTGTTCTGTTTTTTCTCTAATAACGAAATAAATAAATAAATAACGTAGCAAACGTCTTTTACGAAGGAACCAAGTCGTTTTCCGTTTGGAATGATGCATGGAAACTTTAGAAAAGTCAGATCAATATGCAATGACTGTATTGGGGAGCCTTTATCCTTATTATATGAGCAGCTTTTGTAGAAACTGACAATTACAATAGCACAATCACGCGTTGTAGAGTAATCAAATGTTTAGTCATCTATTTCAGCCTTGTGAGTGAAATACTTTTCCAAAATACAGTTAACTGGCGTACAGTTCCAGCAGACTGGCAATCCAAGCGATCACAACAACTAAAAATTCGCTATTTTCAGTGTATATTTACCTCATAACTTCCAGTCAGGCCAACGAAAGAAGAGTATCACTCATTTCATCCGAATCTTATATCTTCAAACAAATATCTATAGTTCATTAAAAAAAATTAATCACCGTTTCTCGGAGAATTCGTTGGTCTTTGTTTAATGAGTCCTCGATCACTAAACGTGCAGGTGAAAACAAACTGTAGAAATCGTCAATGAATCAAAAATTAGGAGCCGTAAAAGTTTGATTTGTGATATTGCCACCCTTACAAATATTAATAAAAAGGAATGTGGTTAAGATGTCGCAACGCTAGGAAAAGCAAGTTTTACGCGCTCTGTCTCAAACTCACTCACTATCATACGCATATTCACACTAGCTCTCAGCGTTGAAGATGGCGCAAAATTGGGCAGATGCTCTAAAATTGACAATGAAAACTCAAGTCAGATAAGAGGAAAGCTACTATAATTACACGGGAAAACGTGACTGGATGGTCACTTACAGGTAAACGTGAATAAGCCAGCCACCATGATATCACATTAAAAACTTCTTACGCACATTATATGCCACATTTCGGACATACCGCAAAACTTTAAAAGTAGTATCTCTGTCGAGTTGTTGTGAGTTAAAGTAGATTACAGTCTGTCTGTAAAATAGTTGCTGCACTCTCGTCTGAATATGAAATACACATACGACGAGAATGTGGCGCACCGTGGCCTATATGCCACCAGCACCACACAATGGAGGGTCCTCTCGCCGGAGAGAGAAGCAATTCGTCTGCAGGTTTGCAATTCTATTGAAGACGGGTCAGGAGGATCCCATCCAGTTTGCGTGGCTGGAGGGACGTAACGCCACTCCTGTGCACCTCAAGCACGTGTACATTGCAGTCTTTGAAACTGTCATTACCAGTTCTGCAAAAACGTTGCTTGTATTTTTAACGGGTTAGGACGTAGTAAAATGTACACATGCAAGTCTTATCTGGTTAAAAAGAATGATAACGAATTCGCCTACCAAACAGAATTATCTATGAACTGTTAGGTGATACCAGCATTTCCAGACCGCCTGTGAATCAAATAAAACTGCTCAATAGTTGAATACCATTTGAACCAGAAGAGTGTGAAAGAGATTATGCCTAATAACTTGCTCCCCTTCTAAACTAAACTCCTCCTGCTCAGGTCATGAAAGCCCGAAGGTACCGACCGGCCGCCGTCTCATCCACAGCCCACAGGCGTGACTGGATGCGGATATGGAGGGGCATGTGGTCAGCACAACGCTCTCCCGGCCGTATGTCAGTTTCAGAGAGCGGAGCCGCTACTTCTCACTAAAGTAGCTCCTCAGTTTGCCTCACAAGGGCTGAGTGCACCGCGCTTGCCAACAGCGTACGGCAGACCGGATGGTCACCCATTCAAGTGCTAGCCCAGCACAACAGCGGTTAACTTCGGTGATCTGACGGGAACCGGTGTTACCACTGTGGCAAGGCCGTTGGTCGATCCCTTTCTGGCATTAATTTATTGTAGGTTGGTGCAGCAACAAAAGGTTACGAAGCGACTGAAAAAAAGTGCACACGTTTTCCGTGTTCCGGGAAGGGTAGGCGAACAGGTACACTTAATAATAATAAGCTTGTATGACTCAGGTCAACTTCTGTAGAACTGCGGAAAATGTTTCATACGCTCGCATTATGTTATTGGAGAACAAAAGTTTGCTCCATAAGAACCAACATCGATTCCCAAACGGAAATTCAGTTGACTCTCTTGATTATCACGCAGTTTACTTCCTCGGCCTTAGACTTCCCAAAGGAATTTAATACAGTATCACACTGTTATTTCGTGAGCAAAAATGAGCTTATCGAGTACCGGAGCAGATTAGTGATTAGATATACGACTGTGTTGTAGGCAGAAACCAACACCTCAACGGAACAAAATCGACAGATGTCTCCCAATATCGTAAGGAGGTTGCTCGTTACAATATACAGATAACGTCTGCTGGAAAACGCTAGAAGGTCACTGATGATTATCAGTGAAGATTGTGTTGTCTGTAGAAAACTGTAACGCCGGAAGCGTGATTCAGTTACTGCACAAGAAGAAGAGTCATGAATGGACCGCAGGGGCGAGGCGTGTTAAAAGGCTAACTGCTGTTGCGGCCGATTAAAATTACAGATAAGACGCACTTTTTACATTTAAACATTCTTGGTATATATTTTGTACAATTCCAATTGTATGCATATTTCATATTTGTAAAATGCACCGTTTACCCGGGTGGTGTGAAACATTACCACTTGTCATCGTGACAGGCACCTGTTTGGAATGCTGCAGGGGCTGGTCAGCTACCTGCAACAGTCCTGTAACAGCAACAGCGATTACGTTGCGTGCACATCCCATTTCAGGGTCCCTGCGCTGTCTCTCTTCTGCTAAATGCAACTGGAAATAGTGTAGCCCTTAAGGTTCTTTTTAGCTCTTCTAATGACAAGTGTGTTAATCTTTAACACGCTACAGTGCTCAAAGTGTTCAGATATAAATCAGGGTACAAATTTTGGTGTTTTGCATTGTTTTAATATTTATTATTCTTTATCCACTCAAGTCTCAATGAACAAGTACATTTTTTACTAATTTTAAATTAATTTCTGCTTTCAGTGTGAAATTTGATCGCTGAAGTATTATGGACGACGTAGCGGGCTCCTGTGCTGGATTGTCTGTGGAAACATCCATTTGAAGAACGTAGTTCTCAGTGGAAAAGTGATAATGCAGGGACGGTCTACACCAAATCTCCCACATTTAAACACAATAACTAAAAATTATGTTGAAGATTATGATTATATTCTTAAGGGACCCAACTGCTGAGATTATCGGTCGCTAGACGTACACACTACTTAAACAACCTTAAACTAACTTATGCTAAGAACAACATACACACCCATGCCCGAGGGAGGACTCGAACCTCCGGCGAGAGGGGTCGCGCAAACGGTGACATGGCGCTTCAAACCGCAAAGGCTAAAAGTTATGTCAGACATTTTCAAGAAACTTGGTACTCCTGTTACAAGTGGTTACATGGCTGTAAAGAGACACAGAAATTGTACCGCTGACCATGGGTTTCATAATTAGACAAAGTTAATTTCGCACCTCCTGTGGTCTCAGTGAAGCAGTATCTGAAGCAGCAAAACTAATGAAATTAATTTTAAGCATTTCTGCAACCAGTTTCGGCGTTGAGGAGAATCACAACTTATCTTCGAAATACGCAGTTGCAGACCAGATCTTCTCACTTTGCTTTGTTGTGAACAGAAAAACGATTGTCCAAGTGTCATTCTGCGACTCCATGACTGAAGTTTTCGATAAGAAGAAATATAGAACTGACCTCAAATATAAGTAAAGGGTGATTTGAGGAACTTTGAATAACATATTTCTTCATTTAGATACAATATAAGTACACGGTATCAGTCACTATGCCTAATCTTTACGAGGGATACGACGTTATTCAGTGATGCGTCGCAATTGTGGATAATTGTAAGCAGTAACGTAATAATAACGACAATAATATAACAATAAATACTAAAACACTGTTACTTGTATAATCGTAAACAATAACATAATAACAATGACAATAATGATGGTAATTAGAACAAAGATACTGTTACCCTTAAGACCTTTATGGAAGCGATTACACTTACGAATACCTGACACCCTGTACTGATGGACAGATTGCTCACCTTAATTGTCAATAAATGTATTATACTGTGGCGTCATCTAAAGTGGAATGACTACAAAAAATTAACTATAAGAAACTTAGAAGACAGGTTTTTGTTCATAGGGAGAAGGAAATGTAACTCATGCTCGAAAAAAGTGGCTTACAAAACACTCATTCGAGAGATTTTTGAGTGACATTGCTTAGTCTGGGATTAATAGAAAGAGAAGATTCAAATAAGCTACTACATTCCGCCACGGGATCGCTAAGACTGCGTGAAATCCTCTACAAATTCCGGTGACCGGTTGTGAGAGATACAGCTTTAACATTGAAATACCGAGAGCTTTTAACCCATGAATAGTCGGGAAACATACTTTCTCTGTCGTACGTCCCACGAAATGACCACCGAAGCCATACCTCATAAGAATGTACCGGTATACTGAAAATAATTCATCTCGTATACCATTCGCGATTGGTAGGATACCAGAAGTATCCCCAACCACACACCATAAGATGGCTTGTCGAGTGAAGATGCAGATGTCGAGGAGTATTCAAGCTGAATCATAACGTCAATCGAACTACTAACAGCCCACGGCACAAGCAATAATGTGCAAAACCTGTGGTCTGGCAGTGGGATTGCCCCAGCTTGTTGTAACTGCAGCCTCATGCGGATGAATGAGTTGTTATGACCCGGAATTCCACACGGCGCTGCCCGAAACTTGCGCGGTCACATCTTGGTGCTCTTTCCTCTCGTCCTCTGCCTCATCTTCATCCTCCTCGTCTTGGTGGCGCCCCTTCCGCCTAGCAGCCGCTTTCCGCCGTCGCGGAACTGAGGGAGGAGTTGGTTTCTGGAGCCGCTGCGCTCTGTTCCAGACAGACACTGCTTTCTCGCCCTTCAGCCTGCTCTCCACCCCATCAACCTCGCCCACCCCACGCGCCTCTCTTTCGGCGCTATCAGCCATTGTGATACAAACTCCGCACAACTCATTTAAAAACTTTGATTTAGTCCGACCTCCAGCCACCTACGGCCTTTCTTTCGCCTTCTTCCTCTTCCTTTTTTTTTTTTTAACAGTGTCTCCAAGTATCGACTGTGCTGTTACCCTCATGATGTCCGCAATAATTGATACGTCAAAACCAGGAGACCGTGTAATAATCTTGGCAACTGATCTTGATAAAATTTTCTTGAAATTGATAAACTTTAGAACAGCCCACGGTTCAAACCCAATCTTCATTGTATATAGACAATCAGCAGCAGATTTCAACTTACATGTTTTAAATGACAGGCAGAATAATCAACAGAGGAATAATGATGCGTAATATACAACTATACTAAGGAAGTTTGTTATGGTTTAACGATGATTTTCTAGATTTAAATGCCACCACAGTAAAGAACTCCACTTGTCAACTAACATTCCTAAAGATACTTTGCAGGTATACAATAGAGTCGACTTGTAATTTTTCCTGAAAATGTGTTCACATCCTCTATGGATGAGCAGTCTACATTCCAATGTGTGATTGCAGAAACCACAAAAGCACGATATTTTTTTGTAAAACATTCGCAGTATTAGTGAACTTGAGAGGCGCCAACACACGCTGTGTGCAAAACTTATCGTGCTCTAGTATCGCACCTTTACGACATATCCCCATTTAACACAGCGATGAGTCCGGAAAGAGCGTGAGTTACCAATTCGTGTGGTTCCTGATTCAGACAGTAGGCAATATTACGAGTCAGATTACTTTTTATATGACGGAGGAAAGCAAAAGAAGAAGCCATTCAACTTGTGCCTCAAATACAAACGCAAATTTCGGCCACAATCAGTAAAAAACAAAAAACAAAAAGAAATTGAAGAAACTTTACGTTATTTCTCATGCTTCTCTTAGACAAAACCACAACCGCCCAAATATTCCAGTCTTGGTTTAACTGGTTGCGTGTGATTCAACAACACAGCGTATTATTTTCGTCTTAGAAGACATTTCATTCTTCCCAGGTATAACGAATTTAGTACAGTAAAGAAAATCATAGAGAATGTTGAGCCTTCCTTTGTTACAGAAAAGTATGAAAAAGCGTGTAATTAAAATCAAATTATCTAATTTCTGCAGATTCATTATGATTACGAAGTTCCTAATTTCTCTAAGCATAGCTCTATACTTTATCCAAGTGAACAGGTGAATCTTTTGCTGCAGAGTGTTCTCTACTCTTCTTACAATCTTCTTTTGCATATAATTGTCAATTTCATACATTTTCACTGACAAAGGCTCCAAGGGCCCCTTTTAGCTCAGATTTGATATTCCTAAGTCAGAGTAAAGCAACGTGCCATATAAGGTAAGATGGACGTACCATGTGATGACTATACCAGTTAAGTATTGTTTCGTGATTGGTGGTATCGGCGATTTTTACCGTACCAAAGTATGGTTTGCAGGGCTTCAAGCGACGAAATTCGAAAGTCTCTGATTCTCATAACTGAAGAAAAGACTATGATAATAAAGGTAATTTTCCCGTGAATTTTCTGTGAATGACCATTGTCAACCAATAAGGAATTAAATTTTCGCCTAGTAAATTACATCGGGTTTGAGAGTCATTAAAAATGAAAAGATCTCATAACTCTCACGTTTATTGACATTGTAGCATATGAGGCATTTAGGCTATAAAGCCCATGGCAGCTTCGAAGCATGACTCTTCACATATCTCTACGTTTGAAGAGAATTGCGGAACTCGTAACCTTTAAATATTGCACGTCTTATTGTGATAAAATTTCAGTGTGGTGTTTTGTATTACATCCTACTTCTGTCAAGTATTTTCATAAAAACTTTGAAAATAGCACTTGTTTTCTGATATTCCCACGATTATTTTTCATCCAGACAAGACGGAATGAGTCATATTTAGAGTTCAGTTTACCTTAATTATGAAGTACCTGCTTTCTCTGAGTACAACTCTATACTTTATTCAAGTGAACAAGTGGCTCTCTACTGCAGACTGCTCTTCAGTCTTCTTAGAAACTTGTTTTTGCGTGTGATTGCCCATTTCGTACATTTTCCATTAACACAGTCCTGAAAGAGTCCCTTTTAGATCGGGTTCGATATTGCTAAGTGAGAATAAAGCAACGTGCCATGCTGGACGCACCACGTGACATTTTTACCAGTTTTGTTTGCGTGATAGCTGTCATCGGCGATTTTTCCTTACACGGTCTAGAAGTAGTTCCAGAAACTCGTTACAATACTTTTGTCTTTTTTTTGTGACCAATGAGTTCCCACTTATCCATGAAGATGCCCTACATATCGAACAAAACTATTTACTTTGTCTTGAACTTCAAATGAATCAATCTTGATTTCTTCATTCGTGAGGAAGACGGTCATTTCCACTGCATGGATGGTCTCTTGGTTCTGGATTGAATGTAAAACCCGGCAGCTTACAGAGATAACACTAACAGATATAACACTAACAGTCCTTAAAATGCTGCATTCATGGTTTTCAAGTAGAGCATAGTGGCACGTTAATAATAAACTGTTCTTCCACTACAACTGAACTGGTCGAGTAAGTGGAAACATCTCGCTAGTAAGGTGGTTGAAAGAGCGATGGTCAGAGACATAAGCTTACCTTGCTGGTGTCAATTTTTTCGTAAATTTATGGAATTCATTGTATTTTTAGGCATAATGAGTTTTGCGGAGGCCGAACAACTTGTGAGAAGAAATATAGTTTACTCAGGCAGCGATCTTATGCAGCCTAAATTCCTTTTGCCACCATGATATCTATTGAAAATGTTGTGTTTCAAACCTTTCAGAAAGCCTTTGCCCTCACACTGTCGCTTAGGAAACCAAACACGTAGAAACGAACTTACTCAGCTGACACGTGAAGTAGTTGAAGGCTTCCTGCCAGATCCCACTGAATGAGGATGACAGTAACCAAACCCAGATTCATTGGTAGAATCTTATTGGAAGCCACGCGGGGTAGCCGCGCGGTCTCAGGCGCCTTGCCACAGTTCGAGCTGCTTCCCCCCGTCGTAGATTCAAGTCCTTCCTGGGGCGTGGGTGTGTGTTTTGTCGTTAGAATAAGTAAGTTTAAGTTAGATTAAGTGGTGTGTACGCCTAGGGACCGATGACCTCAGTAGATTGGTCCCACAGGAACCACAAATTTCCAAAACTTTCTTATTGGAAATCTGATTCTTGCGAAAATAATTCTCATTTGACAAAATTATTGACTACTGTTCTCAGTTAGAGACTTCTAGGAAGATGGTGCAATGGCGCATTGACAACTGTCCACTGCCTTGAGGTGTGGAAACATTACTTTGGTGTGTCACATTGGTGGGGCTGCTGTCCTTCACGGATACTGTGGGTTCTGTGGGAAACGGAAGAGTCAGTCGGTTGTGACGACGGCCGCAGGAAGGCGGTTACAATTTATGTAAGTTCTTCAGTTTTGATCAAGCACTTAGATGGTGGCCACAGCCTGGTGTAGCTCCACGTTAGCATCCATTCTTGTACCACTGCAGTAGAGAAACCCACCCTGAAGGAAGCCCGCTTACAAAGTGCTCCGTAACGCAGCAGAGGCTAGCTCAGCATTCTTGAACGCCAGAGCGATGCCTCTCAGCTCAATAGCTGTTGCTAAGCGAAATCTTCGCGGGACTTTATTGGCGCCCCTGAAGATCAGACATCCTGCTGATTAGAATAGATGAAGCTAGCACAGCATTCTTGAACCCCAGAGCGATTAAGCTCAGTCGGTGGTGGCTAAACGAAATGTTCAGAAATCGTTATTGGATTCCATGAGTGTCCTGAAGGAACGACATCATGTTTGGAGGCAGCTCGCTTACACCGTCCTGAGTAGCGCATCTGAAGCTGGCTCAATATCTTTGCAGGCCAGAGCGATCCCTCCGCACTCATTCGGTGATGGGGAAGAGAAATCTTCACTGGGTACCATGGGTGGCCCAGAGGTGTCGAACCCAGGACGCTGAAGGGCGTGGGACGTGCTGGCTGCAGGCTGATAATGACGTCAGCTGTCCAGGGGATCATAGACCAACAGCATGGCGGCCATCCGGTTATAGCCGGCAGCTCGAACCTGTGGCTTATCGCTACATACTGCATATAAATAACTCACATCTTGGTTCAAATGGTTCAAATGGCTCTGAGCACTATGCGACTTAACTTCTGAGGTCATCAGTCACCTAGAACTTAGAACTAATTAAAGCTAACCAACCTAAGGACATCACACACATCCATGCCCGACGCAGGATTCGAACCTGCAACCGTAGCGGTCGTTCGGCTCCAGACTGTAGCGCCCAGAACCGCACGGCCACTCCGGCCGGCAACGCACATCTGTCGGCGATGATATCCTCAGCCTGTTGCCATAATACAGTGTCAAAGAGTCGTTGCGAGTGTCTTGTCACAGGTTGGTGTTGGTAGGAGTGAGAAAGAAGTGTTAAGATGCTGAGTCGAAATTACGTAACACATTTTACTTAAAATAATTTCTTACATAGATACTAAAACGAAGACCCTTTTATAACTTTAACTGTCTAACATCCTGATGATGATCCGCATGAAACCAAGCTGTAACCACAAATTTAACACATTTGCCGTAAGAAAAGAGCTGTCAATACTCAAATGAGCATCAAAGACTTTAAATAACTCACTTCCTGGGTGGTTGACCCCCACTGGCAGTCCCCTCCTGAATCTTTTACTAATGAAGAGATCGTTATGACGCTTTTTCAATTACAGGCGACATGTCCTGTGGATATATGTTATGTATCCTTAAGTCACTGGTTTCCACTGCCTTCTGCATCCTGAAGCCGTTGATCATTGTTGATTCTTCCACCTTCAGCGGCAGTTTTCCATCCCAAGGACAAGAGAGTACCCTGAACCTCTGTCTGCTTCTCCGCCCTCTTTGGCATGGCCGTTGGCAGAATGAAGGTGATTTCTTACGCCGTAAGTCTTCGACCGTCAGTGCTGATTACTAAACAAAATACAAGCTGTGGCGTTTTTCGAACTTAGGAGCGACGACGTTCTGATTATCAATCAAGGACGCTACCCCTAGATCACGGGTTCATAGAGTCACACTTTAGATAACTATAAAACGACGGATACACTTGATATAGAAATTAAACCCTGAAATGAGCCAAGTAACTGTGCTGACGAAACTTTGAAGTCATACAATTACAGTATTTACACCTGAGGAAGTTAATATGAACTTGCTATTGCAACATAAATTACTAAACATTGTAAACGACGTTATGCCAGAATTCAAAGTAGTGGACATATTTCTGTTTAAAAGAAAGCACAATAGTAATTACGTAACTTCATTTAGTGAACAACTCTTACCATTAAAAGCCTGAGTACATAAATACGAAATAACATGAATCACAGGCAAACAGCCTTTTCAACGTGGCGTCCACCTATAGGAGACGATTTACTGTATTACACGGCACTCAGTTCAGACAGTTCAAAAACATAGGAACACTTGCCCGGAAGGCAAAGGTCCCGAGTTCGAGTCTCGGTCGGGCACACATTTTTAATCTGCCAGGAAGTTTCATATCAGCGCACACTCCGCTGCAGAGTGAAAATCTCATTCCAGTTCAAAAACAGTAATGACAATTTGGAATTAATTAATGGAGTTCTGTGACTCAACAGTCTTCGCAAGACGGGATTTAAACAGCGAAATAATATTTACAACTAAGTAGCTTAAAATAGGATGAGAAACTAAAAAACCAGGTTACTTAACTAGGATCCTAATAATAACACACAGTTAGAAGCTTAGTGTCAAATGGCTGCTCGCGCCTTTTTAAAAAGCGTGTCATAAATGTGACTTTTCTTCTTCTTTCGATTTCGGCCATCTTTGGACCACGTTCAACAATTCACTTGCCCGGCTTTTGATCTTTTTTTCTCTCTTCCCAATATTTCCTCATCATTTTCGAGTGGTTCCTCCTCCGCTCTTCCGACCATTTCCTGTTATTATTCTTTAGTTTCGTTTCTTCTGGAAAACACTTAATTTCGTTCACTATTTGTCTAAACTTTTCCCTGTCCCTGATTGACTCACGGGTGACTATTAAAATAGGCCAAATCCTTTTTCACCATCTGTATCCATTTATTGTTGGTTTTTTCGTTCCTGTTACTATGTTCAAACACTTTTACAGTACACTAAACACAGCAGAACGTTTAGATATAAATACTTAGCAATGCACGGCTCCATGCCGTTTATTCCTTGTCATCTTGTCTTTACAGTACTGCCGCCTCGTTTCTTATTCGATTTACTGGCGTCACTATGTTGGTGGCTTGCCTGCCCGTGAATGGCAGCAACAGCGCTTATCGTTAAGAGCAGTGTTGTATTATCTTTGGAGGAACCGCTAGTATTTCTGGGTCGTCGTGTCTCGGTAGTTGAGTTGGAACAGAGCAGCAGTGGGGTCCAGACAGTCATGACTCACCCGATCGTTGCCGACACACGTGACTTGGGTGGGGACGACCTAGGTTGGTCGTTGGGTCGGTCATCTCATCGGACGAGTCTATTTGGTCGCCGACTGCTTCTGGGTTCTCTGTGTGTGTCGACTTCTGATTCGTCCTCGTTCCTCAGTGACTGGTTTTAGTATCGTTCGAGGTGTCTGTGGAACTGTTTCCACGGAACCGTGTGTAGCTTGTGCTTTTAGCTGACCAGTTATTCTAACGTGGTCGGCACGTTGGATGCAGTCGGTCGGTTGGGACAGAGCAGCGAGGAAGTCTCCGCAGCGCACCAGGACCGCTGGTGACGTGCACGTGCAGTCGGATTGTGAGGCGCTAGCTGCAAGAGCTATGAAGTTCGTTGCCCGACGAACCTGGACACTGAAGTTGAGTGATCAGTTAACTTGTCATGAAACCTCAACTGCTGTGACATCTCTTCGTTCATTGCTGGTCGTTGTTTCCTGGGCTGTTCCAGCTAACAGCAACGTATGGTGTGTTGGAGTCAGTGAAATTTAGCAGCCGCCATCCTGTATGGTCTGTAACTATTAAATTGGTTGTTACGTATCAGTCAAATGCACCAGCTGTTTTTATCTGCCTTGTGGCCGTTAACGCCCCAGTTACCTGCCCTGGTCGTTACTGTAGTTTTCTGGCAGTGGGTTTTCCTCGCCGTGTTGGTGCTGTCCGGCACGGCGTGTAGTTCGACAGCCTTTTGGTTGTTTATTCATATTTTTTTCTTAAGAGTGGTTATTGTGCCTTGGCTGTTTTTAGATGCCAATTGTGAAAACGTAGTGCGGTTGGTATCTTCGTCCTTAACTGATATTTTCGGTTGTCGTACCCTTGGTTGGGTGGAACGTTATTGATTAGTTTGTTTGTCGGGATGCCATCCGATTATTTAACCTTACTATTGGCTGCCTGTCTCCCCTCACCTTACGTTAGAGCTACCTCCTCAGGCCGACCCTTGGAACACTTCTGAGCTCCACTGTTCCGTTGGTTTCAGATTGTGATTTTCATTTTAGTCGGATGTACTGTTCTAGGCCTTCAGCCAGCTTAAATTAACGTTGAAGATTGATTTGTTGAACAACTAAAATTTGGGATGTTTGTTCTATCTGAAATTCTTGTTATCCAGGCCCTAAGCCCTGAGTTGTTTAATGTCTTGTGTGTGGCCATCAGCCGAGTATTTACGTGAAATATGCCTGCAGCTGCACGTATTTGCAGTAATTTTTATAACTTGTGTTCAGGCTTTCAGCCATTCTTGTTTTTGGTGTGGTTTTGGGCCTTCAGCCTAGGAGATATTGCAAGTTTTCTTAACTAGGCCTTCAGCCCTGTTATTTTAATTTGATCCTTTTAAGGCAATGTGTAATTAAGTGGGTCTTAGGAAAATAAAGTTTGTGTGTGGTTTGTGGAACTAACGGCCCCCTCCACAACCATAACCTGATCCGCTTTATCCTTCGGAACCCAGATATCAAATACATCAAACACAAATTCTTACTAAAAGTAACCCACAGACATAAAACACAAGGAAAGGCACTGTACAGACACCGAATTAGTGGTATCTGCTACACACAGAACAGCTTCTAATATGAAACTAAACAAAACACCACGACCTTGACTTAACAAGAGAGCAAATACATTATTTTGGATTTCAGGGGTACCCAGTTTGCGGGAACGAAATAATAAGCACAATAACGTTTTCTGGAGAACCCTGTACAACAGAACCACCGCTCCATAACTTACCTCTGAAGACCAACTGGAAATAACATCGCGAACACACGCTTCCAGATTGAAGACGTACTGAGAAAATTCCTGTAATAGTACGCCACGATGTCACCAATTCACTGCGGAATCCACAAGACTTCGCGCCACAGGATCCAAGAAAAGCACGCAACACCTTGGCTTCTTCTTTAGAGTGCTGAAAGAGTCCTAGGAGACACATGTGTCTCCAGCAATCGCAAAGCGGCACGCGCTAGAACTGAAGTGACAATCACAATGGACACACCATAACCGATTGCTCCAGTCCCTGGCACCACACTCCCCGCCATTTGCAGCACCTCGCGGGCAGACACCACGCAGCGCAGGCGCTGCAATCCCGGTCTCTCGAATGGCAAGAACAGTCGAACCAGCCGAGGAGGTAAGAAGACGCAGCAAAACCGTGGCAAAAACGATTTGCCACAAGCTGGTAGCGGATGGCTCAGATTTAATGTCCGCGGTGGTGAGCACTAAGAAAGTTTTGCAGTGAGTGGATTGCTGCATCTCAACATTCCGTGGCGTAGTGCTGTTCCGTCCGCACCGTAACATTGGTTAAGTGGAATCTATTGGAACGATTTAACGAGTCGTCATGCCTTGTTTAGTTACGGCGGAAGTGTCACAGGAACGCTGAACGAGCTGCAGTGGGAGTCTTTGCACGAGAGACTTCGATCGTTGTGGGGAGAGCCCCACCACACACAGAACTCTTTGCGCCCGCGTCGCGAAACGAGTAAACAAACATTTTAGTCCCTCCAAAATAACCGTACGTAATTAGGTCCTCCCTAATACTGAAAGTAGTACAGGTTTTTAGCAAGAGATGTTGATAAACTTTCTTGCTGTGTATCAACAGCCGTCGGGATCTGAAGCAGAAGGCGGTCGGTGTGGGGTGGGCGTGGGGAGGAGAGTAGATGCTGATGCATTGTTTTCCCTGGACCACTGACCGTGGGGTGGCTTGCGGAATACAGTGCAGCGTTTCTTTGTGTCATTAATTCTCTGACAGGTTTAATGTGGCCTCCTGTGTCTCCTCTCCTGTGTCAATCTCTTTAAGTCACAAGCATTTTCGATATAAGTCCTACTGCCTTTAGGCACTCATGCTGGAAAGTTCACTACTGAGATACAATCGTAGGATCCAAATAATGTTTTTGGATTATTTTTCCTGTCAGACTCCCTTAGAAAAATCTACACTGAAATCGGCACAGATTATTAGCTGCTTACTGCAGTCTCACAAATGGCAGGGAAAGGAACCTACGTGTCTCAATAACAGGTTGAAATTTCCCAGCTGGGATCTATAGACATTTACAACTGAAAGTCAAATATTTTTCGGTATTACTTCACAACGACACACTTCTTTTTGCTGATCACTATAAAATCTCCTTGTTTCAATTGTATTCTTGTGTCACGATATGTGGAGGAGGTATGAAGCACTGTAATACCACACCTCTACGTATCCATGGTGATTAAAACTTTATGTATATTGCTTACTCACACATTAAGCATCATTTATCATACATTTGGCCTTCGTGAATGTTTCATCCTACTCTGTTTCCTTTATTCACAAACTCCACCATGTATGCATAAGCTCCATTTGTTAATACGTAAAATATGCTGCGTATATAACAGTGCTCCATTCACATATAGCACCACTTATACAGAGGTTCCAACATACAAAAAAAAAAAAAAAAAAAAACACCACTTAAAATTACCTTTCGCGACACCTTTTGTGCAACTCAGTTAATGTGACATAAAAGCAGTGCTTCGATACACACGATGGCAGAAAAAGCGTTATCGCAAATTACTGTTTACACCTATGCTTCGGGTTTGTAGGCAGTGTAGGCCACACGTTTGACCTGAACAGACTGAATCTAAAACACCCAGTTTATCAAAGACTGCGGCAGTGTTGTAAGTTGTTTGTTGGCAATGTTCTAATTCATAGCTCAGCAGTATTTATTCCTGTACCCCATTCCCTCCTTTGAGCTTTGAAGTCTTCTAGTTTACTTAGAGTGCATTCCGCGTTTTCTATGTTAGTCCTCATATGTTGAAACCGTTCTACTTCGTCAAAGTACTTAAATACCATCTTGCGTTGTTATTTTGCGTGCATATCAATCTTCCAGATGATTTTCCGTTTATAGATAAATTGGAAGAGAAATTTTTACAAAATCGTGAGTTCGCACCCATTAACATTAAAGGAAGAACTCTACAAAGCTTATGTGGAATTTACCTTTAGCGATCAGAGCTGTGGTAGGGTAAGAAATTAGGTGACACATCAACTGTTTTCTTCCGTATTCACAGGATATACTCTGAAGATATATGTGTTCCTCTGAAACTTTGTGCTGACTCTTTCAGCGACTGCCATACGAAGTAGATCCAGTCAGGTCTTCGCTTAAAATATTAACGATGTATAATGTAAATGTATATCTGTGCGTATTTCAAAGATCTGCATAGAGTCCAAATGGAGAAAAACGTTAAACAGTGAAAGCTTACTATATCATGTATCAGAATGAATCATGGGTGTCCAGACATAAACTACACATGAGTCAAAACGTCCCATAAACTATTTCCATCGACGTTATTTTCATTTTAATGGAGAGAGAAATATGTTCAATTTTGTTGCGTTCTGTTTTTCTTATTTTCATTAATTAAATGTAGTCATTAACAATGAAAAATTTTTATTTGTTTGAGTCGTTCAGTCTTCACGTGTGAAAGTGGCCATTTAACATACGCTACCTGATAAAATGAATAACAAGTTTTTCGTAAAACTTCCTTTAAATAACGTCCGGTATTCTGAAACATGAGACAAATGTCAGTTCTTCCAAGTTCTTTGTTACCATAAATGAAGAGCTCATACAATTCACATACATCAGTTGCTTCATGTTTCCTAAATGAACCCTCAATAAACCGGGGGCGCTGACATTGCCCCATATTTTCACGTGGTTGAATAAATAACATTATAAAATAACTTCACCCTTCACTGTGCGTAAACTTCCTGGAATACGACTGCGCATGGAATGCATACAGCCAAGTGAATATGCTTTTCATGGTGATGGGAGTGGGTTAATAGGAAAAACGTTAAAAAATTATTGACAAACTGAGAAATTATTGGGTCAGGTCAGGGAACATACTAGATTGTGAGCCGTACCTATCCCATTTCCCCTTATATTAATATCAATATATCAAAAACTTATTAGGGCGAAATGTAGTGGTGAGGTGGGCTAAATTACATACAGGTTGCGCTTTTCCTTACACACTTAGTTTCAAATAAACAAATAACGTCATGCAGAATTCGTTTCTGATTTAAAAAATTTCAATTTTTGCTCTGTTAACATCAAAATGCAAACTAGTAAACAATAATGTCAGTTAACGTATAATAGTATGGGTATACAGATAAATACCATTTTTTTAAAATAAAATACTTGCATGAGGTCCAGTAATTCCAAAATTGTCAGACATGCCCCGAGATTTCCACTGTGAGCTCCACATACACATTAACAGATTCTGTCATTTATGATACGCTGCCAAACCTTCAATTGCATTCGGTTTCCTTATTCATTTCTAACAAAGACAAACCCGATTAACAATTAAATAGTAGTCTCAAAATGAACTACTATTAATACTACGCAATAACGTTTAAACCATTAAGGATTAGAATAACAGTTTAAAAACCTCGATTCAAAATACCTGTATTTAAGAGTACCCCTAGGTGCTCCTCTTTTTTAAGACAATTTGTTAACTATCTATTGGCCTTACGGCCGTTAATGCCACATCACTGCACATCCAGCTCTCATGGTGGTCAAGGGCACAAGCATTCAGTAAAAAGGGAAAGCATAATAGACGTCCCATCGGAACACGCTCTGCACAATAAGAAGAATGCACAAATCGCTCCCGTGACTTCTGGTACGTCACGTAAGGAAACCCGAAGCTCCGAATAACTGTTCTCTTAAGTCTCTACCACACCTCACGACCGATACTACTGATACTTCTAATTTCTACTGACAGCCGTCAACGTCCATTACTCGGACTGGAGTTAAGGACACTGATCTCATTAATAGAAAGGAGGGTACAATCACAGTTCAGTACCTTGCGATTTGTATCCACAGAGCAGATGCCCTACATTTCTCAAGATAACAGCCACAGTATTTGTATACTCATGCCTATACCAGTTTCTTCGGCGCATCAGTGTATATTATCGCATCTATCTCCACCTAAACTTTTGCAAAACATTATAGCCAGTCACTTTTCGGATTTTAGCAGGCTATTTTTACATATAGTGTGAATATGCTTGGATCGTTAGACAATAATATCTAGCCCACTAGTATATTTTGCGAGCCGTGAAAGGCATTTGACTTTGTAACTCACTATATCCTTCGAAGTAAGTTAGAATATTAGGGTGTGACAGGAAATGCTACAAGCAATTCTGTCTGACAGGAAATAAAGGGTGTCACTAGGAAAGAGGCTCTAATTAAGCTATCAGTCATCACCCTGCTGGCAACTAAACACATACTGTGTCCCACAAGATTACAACTTAGAGCTCTTACCTTTTCTTGAACATGTCAGTTACCTTTCATCTGTAATTTTACCATGTGACAAGTTTGTTCTGTTTGTAGATTGCAATAATTAGCAAACCAATTATAGTGTTAGAAAGATCGGTTGACGAAATTTTCATGGACGTATTAAATAAATAGACTTAACACAATTTTTTGTCATTGAACTCTGATAAGCCCACTACATACTGTTTATAAATTGTAAGAGGTTTTCCACCAGATTGTGCCTAAAATATGACGACAAACAGGTAGGAGAAGTTCAAAGAGATAAATTCTTAGGGTTACATCTTGATAATAAATCAATAAATTCAAATGGTAAAGGCATACCACCGAACTCCTGAAGCGTCTTCAGTGAGTATGTTACCAGAAATAGGTGATGAAAAAAGAAAAAGTTGGCATTATAGGCTTAGATTCATTCGCATAACGTCATTCTCTACTATTTTGGGACAACTCATCAAGCCAAGCTAAACTTTTCCAGTTTCAAAGACGTGTCTAAGAGTTACTTGTGGAGTGAACTCAAGAACATCCTGGAGAGGCCTGAGGGAATCGGAGGCACTAAATACTTCTTCGCAATAAATTTATATCTAAGTGAAATTTGTCATTAAACATATATACCTTTCTCGAACCGACAAATGAGTTAATGAAATCAGTACCAGAAATAAAGGAAATCTTCGCAGATATTTAAAGTCTCTTACTTCGATCCAGAAAGTGCCTATTACTCCACATCATACATTATGAATAACTTTCCACATCCATAAGTAGTTTAAATCCTCATAAAGTTCAGTTTAAGAGGAGCATAGAGGATTTATTAGTGGACAATTCATTCTACTCCACTGATTAAAAAATTTCTTAGTAGAGCCAACTGGTGTGTCTATGTTACTAATAAAAGTGAAAAATGCCCATACTATCACAATTTGATCTTTGGCCACATTCATTGCAGTAACGCGATCATTACCAATAAGTGTTTTAAAATGATTTTTTCTGTTTGATGATGCATGGCTACAACAGCCTGAGAAATATCATGTGTACTGAACATTTACATGTTTGAAACGTTAGTTATTATCTTTAGAAATTGTGTTTAAATATTTTAACTTGTTTCACATTCATAACGACCATTTCACATAGAACTTGAGGAAGGTACATTGCACTTGCATTTTGCTTTGTTAATGTTGTGCACTCTTGTTTTTCTGATGTGTTCTACCTCCTGAAAAATTTTCTCTCTGTGGATCTGACAGAAAGAAAAATACATCTACAGTAACCTCAATTTTATCCACATCCATACGTGCACGGAATATAAAGCCACCTGTTGTACTTTATTATTTACACAAGATTAATAATTACTAATTAATTATTAATTATTAATGACTGTGTTGTGCTTGTTATTATATAGTACAGGGTACTGAAGTTGAGGAATCATACAAGTAATACAATTCTTTGATGTATTAGAGCTCTTTGTTTGGCTCTTTCTCGTGAGCAGTTAAACTGCTTCTCTTCTCAAGCACTTTATATCAAAATTTAGTGATTTAAGACATTACGTTCTTTGTCGGTTTCTAGAATGTTGCCGAGTGTCACATGTGGTTTTTCTTGCTATCCTAGGGACATCTTAATACCATTTCGCCACTGCTGTCCATGGTACTTGGTATCTTTCTGTGGCTGGTCTGGCCTATTCCAGTTCTCTTTTCCATTGCAGCGCGATTTCAGGTAATCTGTTTAGTACCTCATATGATCCTATATCTCTTCCAGTGTTATAAAATCTATTATTTCTCGATAATTCTCTCCCCCCCCCCCACTCTCTCTCTCTCTCTCTCTCTCTCTCTCTCTCTCTCTCTCTCTATCTATCTATCTATCTATCTCTCTCTCTCTCTCTCTCTCTTTCTCTTTCTCTTTCTCTCTCTCTCATTCTCTCTTTCTCTCTCTTTCTCTCCACCTACGAACATGAATGTCACTTTCCCTTCTGGTTTCATTGACTATGCCCACTTGTAAAGTGAGCCAAACGTATTGAGGGGTATATATGGTCCATTAACAGCCTTCCGTCGACAGTACAAAGTATTTAATGTCCTCGCTTTCCAATTGCACTCTTACCACTGCCCGTAGGTACTCTTTTAGTAACAGATTAATTATTTCAAACTTATTGTTGTGGTCTTCAGTATGAAGACTCGTTTGATGCAACTCTCCATGCTGCTCTATCCTGCGTGAACATCTTCATCCCCGAATGACTGATGCAACCTATGTCCTTCTGAATGTGCTTACTGTATTCATCTCTTGGTCTCACTCTACGATTTCTATCCACCACGTCCCCCCCCCCACATTTCCCGCCCCCCCCCCCCTTAGTACTAAATTGGTGATCTTTTGATGTCTTTCCTTAGGTCAGGTTCTGCCACAGATTTCTTGTATGCGCAATTCTATTCAGTATCTCCTCATTAGGTACGGGATCTACCCATCTAACTTATCGTCTGCTAGTTTTTTTTCCTGAAATTCCTTTAATGTTTTTCTCAATTCCTTTTTCTTCGTCGCTACAGTGCACCTCTGTAGTGTTTGATGCTATCCCTTGGTTAGACAACAACAATTAACAAAACAGCGTCTGTTGGTGACATTCAGTATGCTCCAGTTAATCCGTATATTCCTCTCTATCCTTCGTGTTACCGAGGTCAATGTGCTTGTACTCAATCTGTGAATCGACAAACCTGCTTCATACATCAGCGACGTCTTCCGTAGACACAATAGCAGTAATGGGTGACAATGGGCTTCTCTTCCCAAGTCTGCCAACTTCTTTATGGAAGGCTTCGAAGAACGGGAAATGGAGTCGGTGGCTTTGAAACCTGCATGTCCTTTTCCGGATCGTGGACAGTACTTTTATTCTTTGGAGTCAAGGCAGTGAGAATCTGAACGACTACTTGGAACAGCTGAATTCAATTCAGCCGAATATTCCTTTCACAAAGGAGGTATAAAAGAATGGCTGCCTTTATTCACTCATTTATTGGTCAGGAGGAAAGTTCATCGTATGCTGGGACATGCCGTTCGTAGGTAGTCTCCTCAAGCTGACTTGTATCTATACCTCTATCTCACCTTATTGCTCAGCGTGAAGGGTTACTTCGTACCTTGGTTTACAGGGTCCACGTAAACTCAGAGCCTGAGAGTTTGTCAGCTGAGTTATGCCATCTCGACGTCAGCTTTTGTCATAGTGGCTATAGTGAAAGACGGATCAAACGTGCACTGGCTAATTGACGATAACATCACGGTGGCACCGAAGGCTTTCCCTTACACAGGGCGTACCTACAATATGATTGGTCGATCTTTGCGGTAGTATGACGCGAAATAAGTTTTTCATCCACCATCTAAGATTTGGGATCTTTTAGATTCCATTAACGATGATCTTGGTGTGAATAAGGCAGGTGTCTACCGTATTCCCTGCAGTTATGGCATGTCATATACAGGGTGAACGTTAATATAACCGACAAAGTGCAGGACGGATTCCTGACTGGGAATGGAGGAGAAAAGTCCTACGCACATATGCCTGAAATGTATCTTTGCCTCGGTAGATGGCGCTGACCAATGATAGTTTCTCTGACCATGTGCTGTGTGTTCCTTGTGTGTTGGAAACCCCGTGATTAATGCAATATACTGTAAACAGCAGAATAGTCCGATATTCATGTCGGGAACAAGTCAAGATGGTGTTTGTGCACGGCCAAGCTATACCAAAACCAGTACCATAGAAGCCAACCACGTCACATAACGTATCAATTCCGCTTTGGGCGTTTGTATGATCGTGGGTCCTTTTGGACAGAGGAACGTGCACGGAAGCGGCGAACTGTATGAATACTAGACATAGACGACCGGGTTCTATAAGATACTGAGACGAACCCTAGTACAAGATCCAGGAAAATGATCCATCAACGTGGTGTAAGCCAAAATACGATTATGTGTATCCTACTACCCACAGGGAACACCTGACATGCGGTCAGATGAACTGCCATTCGTCAGCGCCATCTACTGTAGCAATGGTAAATATCCAGCCACATGTTCATGAGACCTCTTTTCCTCTATTTCCAGTCCGGAAATCGACCCTGCTATTTGTCAGTTTTATTAATGTTCAGCCTGTAGTCGTCAGACTATCAGAGCTGAAAAGGATGGATACAGTGAGCAGGAGCGTCACACATGACTACAACTACCGAGAAATACCGCTATGGCAGAGCAATGCATTAACAACCGTAATCGTATGGACTATAACAACACATTTAGTTCCAGCTATTGGAATGATGTTACTCTCTCCCTCTGTCCTGTTCCCGGGCTCCCTCTGCCCCCCTTCCTTCCTGCTTTTCCCTGCCTACCCTCTCTCTGACACCCTTCTCTCCCCCGAGTCCTTTTGCTTTCCCCTCCAATGCCTTCCACATTCCTTTCTGCGTCTACCCTGCCCCCCTTATTTCTATGTCCTCTCCCTCCATCGGCTCCCCCCCCTTTTCCTCGCCTCCCCCCTTTCTTCCACCTCATCGGTCAGAGTCCTTCCCCCGCCCCCACCTGCCACCAGGTCACCTCTATAGTGCTGTTTAAAGTGCATGTTCAGTGTTATGTGTCCCCTGTCAGTGTTGCGAACAACCACCATACTGTCGCTAGTTGTGTTTTTTTATCTCGTGCGAACAGAAACCAGGCTGTCGCCGTGTTGTTTTAAATGTGCCTGTCTACTTACTGTGTGTCATCATCCACATGGTCCACGCCAGGTTTTTATATTTTCATTTCCACAACTTTCCGCCATTTTACAGTTTTTTTAGAATGTCTCCGTTTTATCGCCTGTTTTTATTGTCTGTTTATATTCTCATTATGTTTTTCAACTTTTCTGTAGGCTGTAGAGCGGCCTATTACGCTGCTGCCAGCCCACCCACCTCTCGGGTGGGGGGGATCAAAATACAATAAAGGAAAAATAAAATAATGTTATTATCAAAGGAGTTGAAATTAAATTAGCAAGTATTCTTATGAACAGAGAAGGAGGTTTTTTGTTTAAATTATGCATGGAATCCTGCTCTTTCTACCTTGCGAAGGGAACAGAGGAACACATATAATACTATGACACCGGTTATTTCTTAATTGTCGCTGTCTATAACTTCTGACGTCGGTCATCATTGATTGTGTGATGACGACAGTGTTTACAGCGTGTGTGTGTGTGTGTATGTTATCTTTCTACAGTTTCTCTGCAAACAGAGGTTCTGAACTCCCTTACACAGCAGTTAGTTGCAGCAGTGTTATCTTGAGAATGTCAGGGTGTACTCCTATAGAAATATCGGCGGCTTTTAACAAGGTCAACCGGCCGCAGTCCCGTAAGTTATGTGAAAATTAAGTCTCACAGTTAAGAGGACGTCCGCATATGCTACAAAGTCACTGACTGTACTTTGGCAGACCCTACGCCCTCGGATACGCTCCCACAACTTGGTTACTTGGGCAGTCTTTAGTTATGACCTTCTGTATGCTTTATTTGTCTACATAAGCCATCGAAATCGATTTACGCATTAACCCTTTGGGCTCTTGTAAACAGCTGCACGGCATTGCAATTCACTCAGTCTCTAGAACAAAGGCAGCCACAACAGGTCGACTGCTAAGCTATTTTCCCGCCTGTTCACAAATCTAACGGAAGAACTCAATTCCGGCTGTCCATTTCTGGTTATGCTGTGCGTTTATCGTAGCTTTGTCATGTGTGAATGGCTGTTTCGGAGGAGGAAAGTGGTTTACGATACCCACAGATTTCTTCAATGGCAGCTACAGTAATTTGAAACAATATTAGACAGTACTGCATAGAACTGAAATGATAAACTGTGATAGAGATTTGGCAACAGTCCAATGCTAACTAATCGCTGGTTGTAACGGACCAACTATACTCGATACCAAAAAGTAATAACATTAAATCGTTTTCAGAAATATTTTTGATATATTGTGGCCCATTGATAAATTTCGATACATAACTATAAGAAAATGGAATGCAGATATATTTGTAACTTTGGAAAGTAACACGTTTGTGATTATGTATTAGTTAACGAGGTGAAATAATTGTGATAATTAATTTAGTAAATGTAAGTTACTGTATTGCACTAAGGATTTATAAAATAGCTGCTTGCATTTTAAAAGTCGTAATAATAAGCATCGAGAGCCGTGATTGGTTGAGCACCTATGACACACAGTGTGCGCTGGCCAGTAGAGGGAGAGAGAAGTTAGCGAAACTTTGAACTAAGCTGTCGTGTTGTCTTTGGCCGCTGACGTTAAAAAAACATTTTGTGGAAGAAAGTGCGTTTTAACATGTGCTGTGGCGTAAATTGGCACGCTGTTAAGGATATCTGATATCTGTAAAGTGTGGATGCTAGAATTTCCACGCTTTTTACTCTGTGAAGTTTTGGAGCTATGGCTGTCGAAGTAACGATGCCTCTCCAGGGCATCAAATTGGTCGATGAGTAGTTAATGCATCAGGGATGTGAAGAAGCAGTGCAATCTTGTTCATCGCACATCTAACGACGTACGCAACAACAAACGTCATGTTATGATAAGGCAAGACCTTCCAATTCAATCTGTTAAAGTCTAAAACTATATGGGAGCTCAAGGTATTTGTCTATTACTTGATGTTTGGTAAATAATGTGTTAATAATTCTTAAGGATAGTATTATTTTCTATCTACACCGTTTCGTACTCCTGAATCCTAGTCACTTTTATAACTAACTAAAATTTATGTTTTAAACCAAAGTGTTTCGTAATTTAAAAGATTGAAAACCATAACATTAAGACCGCTGATGTAATTGTGACATTTCATACAGAGAGAAGGGAAGTCCCAATAGATTGCATTGGTCGCTTTGCGATTCATTTCTTTCGGACATAATTATTTTACTGTCTTAACTTTAAGGTTTTACTGACACTGAAGAATCAACATATCACGTCATCCTCCTTGCATATGTTTTTGAGATGCATGTAAAGCTTACGTTGATGCTTTTGTAGTTCTGGCTCATGGTGTTTTTAGGTCTTTCCCATCACCCATATCTACCTGTCAGGTTTCAATAACAATCATAAAGTTAATAATAATGATAATAATTGAAGGTGTCTGTAACAAAACCAAATAATTAGTCTCCCCAAAAAAAATTTGATACTAAAGTAGTAACAAATTATAAAATTACAGAATAAGTGTGCAGTTTATATACTAGCCATATAACATCGCTTACAGCGAGAAAATGATTACCCGTAATTTGAATGACTTTGAAATAGAATAAAGATTACATGGGGAAAGTATAGCAATCGACATACGGTATATAAAGTTCTATATTGTAAGGTGATGGCAGTCCGGTATTAACATGCAGCGGTAAGACAAGAAGAAATCTGCCTTTTTTAAAAAGGTTTAAGATCTCTGGCAGGCTACAGAGTCCTGCATAAAAAAACAAAGTGATGTACAGAAGCAACTGTGAAATTTCCATTGAAATTATATACTGCAGGATAGTAAAATATGCCGGCCGTTGTGGCCGAGTGGTTCTAGGCGCTTCAGTCCGGAACCGCGCTGCTGCTACGGTCGCAGGTTCGAATCCTGCCTCGGGCATGGATGTGTGTGATGCCCTTAGGTTAGTTAGGTTTAAGTAGTTCTGAGTCTAGCGGACTGATGACCTCAGATGTTAAGTCCCATAGTGCTTAGAGCCATTTGAACCATTTGATAGTAAAATATGTACTCTGTGACCAATCGAATTTCAAAGATTCAGCTAAAGTCCATTGGATTACGAAACTAAAAACATAGCTACACAGACAGCAGAACATTTTAGTTTGAGAAGGAACAGGCCTTAAGGGTAATAACGCTGATAGTAATAATGGTGCTAACTGTTATATTGCTAGAGAAGGCCGAAATACACGCTATAAGGTCACGCAGGATGGCGTGAGGTCTGAAACAGGATACGTAATGAATGCAAGAAAGAAAAGTACGTAGCTTCTGGAATACTTAACTTTAATCCATCATTTGTATACATCGTTCATGATGAGACATGCTTCATACGATAACTATCAACTGCTATGGCGCCTTGCTAGGTCGTAGCCATTGACTTAGCTGAAGGCCATTCTAACTATATTCTCTCCAAATGAGAAAGACTTCGTCAGTGTAGTCGCTAGCAAGTCGTCCGTACAACTGGGGCGAGTGCTAGTAAGTCTCTCGAGACCTGCCGTGTGGTGGCGCTCGGTCTGCGATCACTGGCAGTGGCGACACGCGGGTCCGACATGTACTAATGGACCGCGGCCGATTTAAAAGGCTACCACCTAGCAAGTGTGGTGTCTGGTGGTGACACCACACTAATAATAAATGCAGATGTATAGAAATACGGTACCAGCTTTTTCGAACGAGTGATACGACCTCATGTACAAAGCAGTGCCGCAACAGTTTCATCTATCTATTAATACATACCGACTGAACAGTACTACATAACACTTCTGAAGTCCTTGTATGTCTCCCGGGTAAAAGGCTGTGTCTCCTAATCGATGCCTCAGTCCCCTGTCACAGAAACATTACTGATACAGCGACGCAGAAGAAAATGTGCGATGACGTCAGTCGAATGTAGAATTCAAGAACTGTCAGGAAGTAGTGTAGCTGCATTATTCTTTCTTTTGTTTTCTTAAAAAATCTGAAAGAATCGTATACGTCATTACAATGTGTTAGGATATTTTACTAGCCATTATGTGTTTTCTGTGTACTTACACATTTTGTTTTGTGTTTCACTCATCAGATTTGCTGCCTATTTAATAATATGCTGGCTGACCAATAACTAAGATGAGAAAATGCACAAAGAAGTCTTACTATTATGTAAATCAGTAAACGGATCGAAGCTATCCTTCCACTCTGTGACCATTCTGACATCGAAACGGCGGAGGACGCACAGAACACTGAAATGTTAAAAGCATTCATCCAAAAATAATTCCTTCTCGAAATTGTCGGACTAACGCCAAGGGATGGAGAAGCAACTGAAACAGACTCATTTTCAGTAAAAACAGGACACCTTGAACGACTAGGGAAAGGATGTTCATATTCACAGGACATGCACATTAGTACGTTCTGCAGAAATGATTGGCGTTTCATTCAATTTGGTTCAGCAGGTGTCCTGTTGCCTAGTAGACACAGGATCCGCCACGAGCCCTGATAACTTGTTTAATGGGTAATGGCATAGACGCGTATAAAGCGCGAGTGACGTCCTGTGCTATAGTCATCCATGCTGCGTTCACCTGATTCCAAAGTTCTGTGTGGTCGCAGGGCTGCGCAAGTTGTTCCACAATACCCCACACGTTTTCGATGGGTGACAAGTCTGGTGATCTGGCAGGCCAGGACAAAAGGCTGACATCGTGTGATACCAAGGAGGCACGCGTCCGTGCAGCAACACGTGGGCTGCATTGGGTTACTCATGTCGTCTGGGGTGTTGAGCGAAAAGTGGACGGCTATGGTGCGCAAAAAAAGAGTGCCGTGGGCACTGTAGGGAAGCAGCCTACTCACGCCGTAATAAATTCACATCAGTCTTTCCATTGTGTGCCAGCGAGTCCTCTGTAACTAGCTCTGACGTCATAAATGTTGCGCAATACTTTAAAAATCAAGCAAATAACCTAAAAAATTTTTAGCATTTCAAGAGTAATACTAAATCAATATGTGTTGAATATCAGTTCAATAACTTTAACCATTTTTTAAATTTGGACGTTTTTCTGTAAAAATCATTGGCGCAACAGAATTGAGCTAGATTTTCGGCGAAAAATGCCAGTAACGATCTGATCGTGATGCCTTTCTCATTCGCTAGGAAATACTAACAACTTTGCCTTCAAGCGCGGAAAAAATGAATGAGAAAGGCATCACGATCAGATCGTTACTGGCATTTTTCGCCGAAAATCTGGATCACGATCAGATCGTATTTGGCACTAAAAGGGTTAAAAATATATATTTAGATTCCTTTTTCATAATAATTTAATAGAAACAGTATTGACGATCTCACAAATTAAAATTGTTGTTGACATTCATAATTTTCTGGTTTTTGTCTTAAAAATTAAGGAAGCAAGATAGATTAAGTAGGCTAATAAATAAGACTAGGATGTTTAAATTTAAGTAGAATGGAGATCCGCTATAATCATAAAGATGTGAGAAGTTTCAATTGAATAGCTATATAACTATAGCGATAGCGTATCTCCAAAGGGCTAGTTCAGAGCTCGTCTACTGCGTGTAGTGTAATTAAATTAATTCTCTCGGCCAAAATAATTGACTTAGCCACATCAGACTTTTATTATGATTACTTACCTGTGTGCTGATTGCGCATTTAAATTGAGAGCTTCATCTGCCATCAGCAAAATAAGCTATGATATATTCAGTAACTTAATGTGGTGCATTACTAGCCCAGAGGCTAGTCGGAAGACCCGATATGATCAGGCGTTCCATTAGCCGTCCGCACCGCGGCTTTATATACACTCCTGGAAATGGAAAAAAGAACACATTGACACCGGTGTGTCAGACCCACCATACTTGCTCCGGACACTGCGAGAGGGCTATACAAGCAATGATCACACGCACGGCACAGCGGACACACCAGGAACCGCGGTGTTGGCCGTCGAATGGCGCTAGCTGCGCAGCATTTGTGCACCGCCGCCGTCAGTGTCAGCCAGTTTGCCGTGGCATACGGAGCTCCATCGCAGTCTTGAACACTGGTAGCATGCCGCGACAGCGTGGACGTGAACCGTATGTGCAGTTGACGGACTTTGAGCGAGGGCGTATAGTGGGCATGCGGGAGCCCGGGTGGACGTACCGCCGAACTGCTCAACACGTGGGGCGTGAGGTCTCCACAGTACATCGATGTTGTCGCCAGTGGTCGGCGGAAGGTGCACGTGCCCGTCGACCTGGGACCGGACCGCAGCGACGCACGGATACACGCCAAGACTGTAGGATCCTACGCAGTGCCGTAGGGGACCGCACCGCCACTTCCCAGCAAATTAGGGACACTGTTGCTCCTGGGGTATCGGCGAGGACCATTTGCAACCGTCTCCATGAAGCTGGGCTACGGTCCCGCACACTGTTAGGCCGTCTTCCGCTCACGCCCCAACATCGTGCAGCCCGCCTCCAGTGGTGTCGCGACAGGCGTGAATGGAGGGACGATTGGAGACGTGTCGTCTTCAGCGATGAGAGTCGCTTCTGCCTTGGTGCCAATGATGGTCGTATGCGTGTTTGGCGCCGTGCAGGTGAGCGCCACAATCAGGACTGCATACGACCGAGGCACACAGGACCAACACCCGGCATCATGGTGTGGGGAGCGATCTCCTACACTGGCCGTACACCACTGGTGATCGTCGAGGGGACACTGAATAGTGCACGGTACATCCAAACCGTCATCGAACCCATCGTTCTACCATTCCTAGACCGGCAAGGGAACTTGCTGTTCCAACAGGACAATGCACGTCCGCATGTATCCCGTGCCACCCAACGTGCTCTAGAAGGTGTAAGTCAACTACCCTGGCCAGCAAGATCTCCGGATCTGTGCCCCATTGAGCATGTTTGGGACTGGATGAAGCGTCGTCTCACGCGGTCTGCACGTCCAGCACGAACGCTGGTCCAACTGAGGCGCCAGGTGGAAATGGCATGGCAAGCCGTTCCACAGGACTACATCCAGCATCTCTACGATCGTCTCCATGGGAGAATAGCAGCCTGCATTGCTGCGAAAGGTGGATATACACTGTACTAGTGCCGACATTGTGCATGCTCTGTTGCCTGTGTCTATGTGCCTGTGGTTCTGTCAGTGTGATCATGTGATGTATCTGACCCCAGGAATGTGTCAATAAAGTTTCCCCTTCCTGGGACAATGAATTCACGGTGTTCTTATTTCAATTTCCAGGAGTGTATAAGAACGCTGCGCGAGGAAGGAAGGCCCCAGCTCTCTCCAGACGCTGAATAGCACACCATCTGTGTCGGGAGTCGCGCCGCGTCGGTATCATTGCTATAAACAGCCTCGGATGCCGTATTAAGTTACTCGGAATATGCGTAATCATGAAATCATTTTCGAGTGAAGTGTTAATTCTGGGATGACTTTAATTATCTATCTTCAGTTTGCGTATGTCGTATTTTCACGTGCCGCAGCGGGACAGACATTCTACCATTATTTAGCGTGGCATTTGATGAACATTATCATCAAATTATGGCGAGCATTCATACAAATATTTAATTTGGACAGTTATAGTGGCATCAGCGCATTAGACTCTGAACTGCTCTGTTAGTTACATTGTGTGGATTCTTTTTTTTTTTTCATCTGTGACTTTCAGAATATAGAGAAAGTTTCTTTTTTTCACGATCGTTTTGATTACAAATCCCAGACAATCTCCTAATTCCTCAGAGCTATAAGCTGTAGCTATAAGTGTATTTCTCAGATGAAGTGGGCACTAGGAATTCTAATTACTGGCTTCACGTTTTGCTAATCACTTTCTGGTTGCCAATATTGTAGTTAGAGAGCTAGTGTTGAGAACGGCAAACAACAGCATAAATAGTAGGAACACTTGTTGTTGTGGTCTTCAGTCCTGAGACTGGTTTGATGCAGCTCTCCATGCTACTCTATCCTGTGCAAGCTTCTTCATCTCCCAGTACCTACTGCAACCTACATCCTTCTGAATCTGCTTAGTTTATTCATCTCTTGGTCTCCCTCTACGATTTTTACCCTCCATGCTGCCCTCCAATGCTAAATTTGTGATCCTTTGATGCCTCAAAACATGTCCTACCAACCGATCCCTTCTTCTAGTCAAGTTGTGCCACAAACTTCTCCTCTCCCCAATCCTATTCAATACCTCCTCATTAGTTACGTGATCTACCCACCCTTTCTTCAGCATTCTTCTGTAGCACCACATTTCGAAAGCTTCTATTCTCTTCTTGTCCAAACTAGTTATCGTCCATGTTTCACTTCCATACATGGCTACACTCCATACAAATACTTTCAGAAACGACTTCCTGACACTTAAATCTATACTCGATGTTAACAAATTTCTCTTCTTCAGAAACGATTTCCTTGCCATTGCCAGTCTACATTTTATATCCTCTCTACTTCGACCATCATCAGTTATTTTACTCCCTAAATAGCAAAACTCCTTTACTACTTTAAGTGTCTCGTTTCCTAATCTAATTCCCTCAGCATCACCCGATTTAATTTGACTACATTCCATTATCCTCGTTTTGCTTTTGTTGATGTTCATCTTATATCCTCCTTTCAAGACACTGTGCAAAGCGTTCAACTGCTCTTCCAAGTCCTTTGCTGTCTCTGACAGAACTACAATGTCATCGGCAAACCTCAAAGTTTTTACTTCTTCTCCATGAATTTTAATACCTACTCCAAATTTTTCTTTTGTTTCCTTTACTGCTTGCTCAATTTACAGATTGAATAACATCGGGGAGAGGCTACAACCCTGTCTCACTCCTTTCCCAACCACTGCTTCCCTTTCATGCCCCTCGACTCTTATAACTGCCATCTGATATCTGTACAAATTGTAAATAGCCTTTCGCTCCCTGTATTTTATACCTGCCACCTTCAGAATTTGAAAGAGAGTATTCCAATCAACATTGTCAAAAGCTTTCTCTAAGTCTTCAAGTGCTAGAAACGTAGGTTTGCCTTTTCTTAATCTTTCTTCTAAGATAAGTCGTAAGGTTAGTATTGCCTCACGTGATCCAACATTTCTACGGAATCCAAACTGATCTTCCCCGAGGTCCGCTTCTACCAGTTTTTCCATTCGTCTGTAAAGAATTCGCGTTAGTATGTTGCAGCTGTCAACACCTGCTTTCTTTGGGATTGGAATTATTATATTATTCTTGAAGTCTGAGGGTATTTCGCCTGTCTCATACATCTTGCTCACCACATGGTAAAGTTTTGTCATGACTAGCTCTCCCAAGGCCATCAGTAGTTCTAAGGGAATGTTGTCTACTCCCGGGGACTTGTTTCGACTCAGGTTTTTCAGTGCTCTGTCAAACTCTTCACGCAGTATCTTATCTCCCATTTCGTCTTCATCTACATCCTCTTTCATTTCCATAATATTGTCCTCAAGTACATCGCCCTTGTATAAACCCTCTATATACTCCTTCCACCATTCTGCCTTCCCTTCTTTGCTTAGAACTGTTTTGCCATCTGAGCTCTTGATATTCATACAAGTGGTTCTCTTCTCTCCAAAGGTCTCTTTAATTTTCCTGTAGGCAGTATCTATCTTACCCCTAGTGAGACAAACCTCTACATCCTTACATTTGTCCTCTAGCCATCCCTGCTTAGCCAATTTGCACTTCCTGTCGATCTCATTTTTGAGAAGTTTGTATTCCTTTTTGCCTGCTTCATTTACTGCATTTTTATATTTTCTTCTTTCATCAATGAAATTCAATATTTCTTCGGTTACCCAAGGATTTCTATTAGCCCTCGCCTTTTTACCTACTTGATCGTCTGCTGCCTTCACTACTTCATCTCTCGGAGCTACCCATTCTTCTTCTACTGTATTTCTTTCCCCCATTCCTGTCAATTGTTCCCTTATGCTCTCCCTGAAACTCTGGACAACCTCTGGTTCTTTCAATTTATCCAGGTCCCATCTCCTTAGATTCCCACCTTTTTGCAGTTTCTTCAGTTTCAATCTGCAGTTCATTACCAATAGATTGTGGTCAGAATCCACATCTGCCCCTGGAAATGTCTTACAATTTAAAACCTGGTTCCTAAATCTCTGTCTTACCATTATATAATCTATCTGATACCTTTTAGTATCTCCAGGATTCTTCCAGGTATACAACCTTCTTTTATGATTCTTGAACCAAGAGTTAGCTATGATTAAGTTATGCTCTGTGCAAAATTCTACAAGGCGGCTTCCTCTTTCATTTTTCCCCCCAATCCATATTCACCTACTATGTTTCCTTCTCTCCCTTTTCCTACTGACGAATTCCAGTCACCCATGACTATTAAATTTTCGTCTCCCTTCACTACCTGAATAATTTCTTTTCTCTCGTCATACATTTCATCTATTTCTTCATCATCTGCAGAGCTAGTTGGCATATAAACTTGTACTACTGTAGTAGGCATGGGCTTTGTGTCTATCTTGGCCACAATAATGCGTTCACTATGGTGTTTGTAGTAGCTAACCTGCACTCCTATTTTTTTATTCATTATTAAACCTACTCCTGCATTACCCCTGTTTGATTTTGTATTTATAACTCTGTAAACACCTGACCAAAAAGTCTTGTTCCTCCTGCCACCGAACGTCACTAATTCCCACTATATCTAACTTTAACCTATCCATTTCCCTTTTTAAATTTTCTAACCTACCTGCCCGATTAAGGGATCTGACATTCCACGCTCCGATCCGTAGAACGCCAGTTTTCTGATAACGACGTCCTCCTGAGTAGTCCCCGCCCGGAGATCCGAGTGGGGGACTATTTTACCTCCGGAATATTTTACCCAAGAGGACGCCATCATCATTTAATCACACAGTAAAGCTCTATCCTGTGCAAGCTTCTTCATCTCCCAGTACCTACTGCAACCTACATCCTTCTGAATCTGCTTAGTGTATTCATCTCTTGGTCTCCCTCTACGATTTTTACCCTTCATGCTGCCCTCCAATGCTAAATTTGTTATCCCTTGATGCCTCAAAACATGTCCTTATATAACAAGTTTAGCAGACTTATATAACAATTAATTCCAACCAGCCGCCCCACATATGGTTAATCGGCCGGGAAGTGTTTCAACATCCAAACATTTGAATTAACATAATAAATTCCGCCCGCCGCCCCACAGCACGCATCAGCTGTGATTTGTGGTTGTATCCAACAGCACCCCACACCATTAGGGCAAGAGTTGGTGCTGTACGTCTTGTGCGGACGCAGTCACCGTGATGCCGCTGCCCCTGTCTATGCCGAATCGAAATGCAGCCATCGTTTTCAAACAAACAGAACCTGGATTCCTCCGAAAACAGTATCTGATGATATTGCTGTCGCCAGTAACGTCATTCTACCTACCATTGCCGTCTAGTATAGTCCTGCACATTCGTCAGGGGTAGGCGGAGAAGTGGACGACGCGCACGTAATTCATGCAGTAATAAACGGCGACGGACTGTCACCCTTGACAGCGTACGACATGTTGCGCTGTTCCAAAGTTGCTCCAGAGTCTAGGACGACGCAGATCTGTATTCCAGTGCCATTGCAATCTTCTGGAGGGGTGGTCTGGATTGTGTGACCTGACCCATCGCTTCGTATTCTATGGCGTTCCGTGTACCACTCTGTACACATTCGGCCGGCCGGGGTTGGCCGAGTGGTTCTAGGCGCTGCAGTCTGGAACCGCCCAACCGCTACGGTCGCAGGTTCGAATCCTGCCTCGGGCATGGATGTGTGTGATTCCTTAGGCTAGTTAGGTTTAAGTAGTTCTAAGTTCTAGGACACTGATGACCACAGAAGTTAAGTCCCATAGTGCTCAGAACCATTTAATTTTTTTGGACACATACGTTGCACTGTCGAAGCACTTCGTCCCTCTTATACAGCAGTAGTGTAATGTAGGTAGCTGGCGGAGTGAATCATTACTAATGACTGTAAAAGATAGCAGATCATTCTTATTTTCAAGAAGGGTCGTCGAGCAGGCGCACTTAAGTGTTGGGATGTATTTCTGTCCTCGGCCTGTTGAGCTTTGGAACATTTTTTATGTCCGCGTATTATAATATTTGTGAAATGGAAAGTTTCCAGCAGAGGAATCAACACGGATTCGAAATGAATGATGGTATGTTACCCAACTACCTCTGTTAGTCCACGAGAGTCACAAAGCAGTAGATACCAGGATGTTCCATGAGTTCTGGAAAGACGATCATTTAGTTCTGTTCTTATGCCTGATGAACAAAGTACTTGGGTACTCATTGTAATGAAGACTTGCAGGAAACTGAACCCAGGATGTCATTCGTATAAGAAAGAAATCTTCAGGCGTAAAATTAGTTAGGATGTACCACAAGGAAGTATTTTTGGGCAATTGCCATTCAAAGAACCCAGTCTGTAACGTCTTAAGTTCCATGAGACTTTTCCATGGTGGTGTGTGTGCGTGTGTGCGTGTGTGTGTGTGTGTGTGTGTTTGTGTTGTTTGGGGGAGGAGACCAGAGAGCGAGGTCATCGGTCTCATCGAATTAGGGAAGGAAATCGGCCGTGCCCTTTCAATGGAACCGTCCCGGCATTTCCCTGGAGCGATTTAGGGAAATCACGGAAAACCTAAATCAGGATGGCCGGACGCGGGATTGAACCGTCGTCCTCCCGAATGCGAGTCCAGTGTGCAAGCCACTGCGCCACCTCGCTCGGTTTTCCCGGGTGGTGCTGTAGTATACAGAGATGTCACAACTCTAGAAAATTATAGCGAAGGCCTGCAGGGCGTCCACATTTGGTGCAGACACCGGCAATTGGCCCTCAAAATAAGGGAATGTACTGCGCGTAAATCAGCAGAAAGACCCATTATATTAGAAACCATCGATCTTGTCTAACTTAGCTTGCCCTTTCTCACATGATATGCTGTGAACTATGGATGAAGGACAAGACAGATCCTTATTTGTAAATTTTCGAAAACATTTGACACGTTAACACACTGCAGACTGTTGATGAATGTACTAGCATACGGAATAGGTTCCCAGATATGTCAGTGGCTCGGAGAGTTCTTTAGTTGTAGGATCTAGTTTCTTGCCCTCGACGGCGAGTAACCATCAGATCCAAGGGTATCGTTAGCAGTGTCCCAGAGCAAAGTGATAAGATCACCATTTTTCCTGTATACATAAATGATCTGGCGGACAATGTGGGCAGCAACCTGTGGTTGTTTGCTGGGGATGCCGTGGCGTACGGTAAGCTGTCGTAGTTGAGTGAATGTAGGTTGGTACAAGATGACATAGACAAAGATAACTTAGCTTAGCTACTAGAACTAAATGTAGAAAAATGTAAGTTGACGCAAATGAGTAGCAAAAAGAAATCCGTAATGTCAGGATACACCTTCACACAGACACGTCGTTTACATTTCAGGGTGTGAAGCTGTAGAGCTGCAAAGTGAAAGGAAACGGAACGGGTACTTGTGTATTGTTAAAGTTATTGGCACAATTTAGCGAAATGTTGTTCATTTGTAAAGGGGACGACATAGGACGCTAGTGCGACCTGCTCTTCAGTACTGCAGGAATGTTTCGGAGCAACACCAGGTCAGACTAAAGGAAGACGTCAATGCAGTTCAAAGACAGGCTTCTAGATTTGTTACCTGTAGGTTCGGACAACACACAGGTGTTACGGACATCAGAAATGCTCATAAAACTGAGATCAATGTAAGACACAATTGGTCGAAGAAATATAGAAGATCCAAAGAGCAGTACGTTTCGTTGCAGGTTCATTTAGTAAGCCTGAAAGTACGACTGTTAAAACCACTCAAAACAACCGATTTCTGAAATAATCTTTTCTCCGTTGTTACCTATTATTTCCTGTAATAATCGTACAAAGCCCGCATCTCGTGGTCGTGCGGTAGCGTTCTCGCTTCCCACGCCCGGGTTCCCGGGTTCGATTCCCGGCGGGGTCAGGGATTTTCTCTGCCTCGTGATGGCTGGGTGTTGTGTGCTGTCCTTAGGTTAGTTAGGTTTAAGTAGTTCTAAGTTCTAGGGGACTTATGACCACAGCAGTTGAGTCCTATAGTGCTCAGAGCCATTTGATTTAATCGTACAAAACAAACAAAGACTGGGAAATTTCGACTCACTCAGTTTCAAGATACATAGAATCGAAGTACTGAATTAAATAAGCAAACAAAAGAAAACTTGGTCCGTCCACCACTCGCTTTTCTCTTTCGAAAATTCGTAAGTGGTTGAATACTACAAAAAACCACAAGTACTGACCCACTGATTCGAATTTTTTCAAACTGCGCTCAAAATGGCTCTGAGCACTATGGGACTTAACATCCGAGGTCATCAATCCCCTATAACTTAGAACTACTTAAACCTAACTAACCTATGGACATCACACACATCCATGCCCGAGGCAGGGTTCGAACCTGCGACCGTAGCAGTCGCGCGGTTCCGGACTGAAGCACCTAGAACCGCTCGGGCACTCCGGCCGGCAAACCGCGCTCTAAAATAATCCTGTTGTCTGCACTATTTTGGAATTACGAGTAGTCATGCAAAAGAATTAAAACTGATACTGAAGAACTTTGTTTATTGTGTTAAATCGCCCGGTTGCAACAGCTACAAGCAGATAACTTGCAGCTATCCGTGCAGCTTCAACACTACACGACAGTTCATCAAGAGTAGTGACTGGCGTATTGTGACAAGCCAGCTGCTCGGCCATCATTGACCAGACGTTTTCAATTGGCGAGAGATCTGGAGAAGGTACTGGCCAGGGCAGCAGTCGTACATTTGCTGTATCCAGAAAGGCCCGTACAGGACCTGCAACATGTGGTCGTGCATTATCCTGCTGAAGTATAGGGTTTTACAGGTATCGAATGAAGGATAGAGCGACGGGTTGTAACATATCTGAAATGTTCGAAGTGCCGTCAGTGCGAACAAGAGGTGATCAAGACGTGTAACCAATGGCACCCCATACCATCAAGCCGGGTGATACGGCAGCATGGAGATGACGAATACACGCTTCCAATGTGCGTTTACCGCGATGTCGCCAAACATGAATGCGACCATCATGATGCTGTAAACAGAACCTGGATTAATCCGAAAAATTGACTTTTTGCCATTCGTGCACCCAGGTTCGTCGCTGAGTGCACCATCGCAGGCAATCCTGTCTGTGATGCAGCGTCAAGGGCAACCGCAGCCATGGTCTTCGAGCTGACAGTCCATGTTCGTGCGGATGGTTGTTGTCTTGCTAACGTCCCCATCTGTTGACTCAGTAATCGAAAGGTGACTGCACGATCCGTTACAGCCATGCGGATAAGATGCCTGTCATTTCGACTGCTAGTGATACGAGGCCGTTGGGATCCAGCACGGCATTCCGTATTACCCTTCTGAACCCACCGATTCCATTTTCTGTTAACAGTCATTGGATCTCGACCAACATGAGCAGCAATGTCGCGATAAGATAAACCGCAATATCGATAGGCCACAATCCGACCTTTATCAAAGTCGGAAACGTGATGGTACGCATTTCTCCTCCTTACACGAGGCATCACAACAACGTTTCACCAGGCAACGCCGGTCAACTGATGTTTGTGTATGAGAAATCTGTTGGAAAGTTTCCTCATGTCAGCACGTTGTAGATGTCGCCACCGGCGCCACCCTTGTGTGAATGCTCTGAAAAGCTGATCATTTGCATATCACAGGATCTTCTTCCTGTCGGTTGAATTTCGCGTCTGTAGCACGTCATCTTCGTGGTGTAGCAATTTTAATGCACGCAGTGATGCCACACAGGTCCCTTACGTGATCACTAGTATCACTTTACAACTTCTTATGAATACATTTAATTGATTTTCCGACTGTGCCGTTAACAGCAACCAAAAGTTTTACTTCAAAAACATATATCATAATGATTACTAGGTAACGCAGTTTGCCCTAAATTATTAATTACTCACAATTTCACCCTTCAGCGGCAAAACCTGTTTATGGGTTGGTACCTCTTTTGCTTAGTTTATGCTTACAAACGCTCTATCTCTTTCATGAGATTTTGTCTCCTGTTTTCGTTGCTGTAATCATAATTCACGTATCTTTGATTAAATTCAAACTTTGGGCAAAACTAGATAAATTTAACATCACACGATAAAAATGGTTAATAAAAATAATAATCTTACACTGTAAATACGGTGTGTAGTTACTAGTACGGCAGCCAACACATATTACCATGTTGTCAGTGTATCTGTCTTTGTCCGTACGATATGCTCAACTTAGTTAACTTTCAGTTAAACTGTAGTTACTGAAATGGTACCTTATTTTAAGAGATTAGTTTTACTTATGTGACAAGCCCTTGAACCTAGGGGCTTTAATTTTTAGATATAGGCGTACAGACCGTTGCCGATGCATGTCATGTGGAGACAGATTTACTGACTGATCGCTAATATGAAGTTTGTTTGTCTTTCTGAGGATCAAGCGTTCAGATCCGTCGAAACCACGGTAAAGATTATTTGGAAACCACCGTTTATTGCATTTGGTTGGATGTCTATTGTAACTGCTTCTCTGATCGTAACAATTAGAGTTACATTACATTACATTAATGCTTGGTCCATATGTCATAAATACAACATTTCGTTATAATGTGGAACGGCAGAAGCAACTTTCGGTGAAATTAAAAGCAAGGGTGGTAACATTAAGAGTGCAACAGAAATTCCATTGATAAATGCAGAGGGGAGAGTGGATAGGTGGAAAGAGTAAACTGAAGGCTTCTGTGAGGGCGGAGATCTGGCCTAATGAAAAAGAATCAGAAGTCGATTTAGATAAAGTGGTGGATCCAATGTTAGAATCAGAATTTAAGAGCTTTGGCGGACTTCAGATCAAATAGGACAGAAGAAATCGATAATATTCCATCAAAATTTTTAAAATCAATACGAGAAGTGGGAACAAAACGACTACTCACGTTGGTGTGTAGAATGTTTGCGTCTGGCAATATACGGTCTGACTTCCGGAAAAATATCATCACACAATTCCGAAGACTGCAAGATCTGACAACTGCGATAATTATCGCAGTTCATGCATCGATGTTGCTGACAAGAATAATATACAGAAGAAAGGAAAAGAAAACTGAGTATGTGTTAGATGACAATGAGTTGGCTTTAGGAAAGGTAAAGGCATCAGAGAGGAAATTCTTACGTTGCTATTGATAATGGGAGCAAGACTAAAGAAAAATCAAGATACGTTCATAGGATTTATCGACCTAGAAAAAGCGTTCGACAATCTAAAACAGCACAAGATTTCGAAATTCTGAGATGAATATGCGTAAGATATAGGGACAGACGGGTAAATACAATATGTACAAAGGCCAGGCAGGAATAATAAGAGTGGATGACCAAGAATTAAATGCTAGAAATAAGAATGATGTGGGACAGAGAAGTAGTCTTTCGTCCCTACTATTCAATCTGTGCATCGAAGAAGCATTGATGGAAATTAAAGAAAAGTTCGAAGTGGAATGATAATTCAGAGGGAAAGCGTATCAATGATACGGTTAGCTGATGACATTGCTATCCTGAGTGAACGGAGTGGACAGTCTAATGAGTACACAATATGTACTGATGGTAAAACAAAGAAAGACGAAAGTAATGAGAAGTAGCAGAAATGAGAACAGCGAGAAACCTATCAGGACTGATGGTCACAATGTATATGAAGTTAAGTAATTCTGCTACCGAGGCGTCTTAATTTGAGGACGAAATTTCTGAGAATCTGCGTTTGGAGCACAGCGGCGTATGGTAGTGAAACGTGGACAGTGGGAAAACCGGAACAGAAGAAACGTTTTAGATGTGGTGCTACAGACGAATGTTGAAAATTAAGTGGGATGATAAGGTAAGGAATTAGAAGGTTCTGTGCAAAATCAAAGAGGAAAGGAATATGTGGAAAACACTGACAAGGAGAAAAGACAGGATGATAGGACCTGTTAAGACATCGGGGACTGAATTCCATGCCACTATGGGGAGTTGAAGAGGGCAAAAAGTGTAGAGGACGACAGAGACTGGCATACATTCAGCGAATAACTGAGTACATAAGTTGCAAGTGGTACTCTGAGATTAAGAGGTTAACACAGGAAAGAAATGCATGGCGGGCCGCACCAAACGAGTCAAAACACTAATTACTTAAGAAAATTTAAAAAGAAAGGTTACGTCCCATTAAACTCTTCACAGAAACGCTACAGAATCACAAATTATATTTCACTGTCTTGTAATTACTGGATGTTGGCTTTCTATTACAGACGAGATTCAGGAAACGTACACTGCGTTATATTATGTTACTTTTGTCTTTGACAAGTCAACACATAACTAATTAGAGGTTAACTAGCCTTTTACTACGCGAGAAAAGAGATGTGCCGTGTCCGAGGGCAGAGGTTTGTTTCTCAGTTTTCGCAGCTCTAAATTGGCCGTCTCTGGAAAACAACGGTTCATAATTACTGCACTCTTGTGAGAGTAAATTGCTCGGCACTAGTAAATTATTGTCGCGTGTAATTAAGTCCGTGCTATTGCAGCAGGCACGAAGATGAAGTACGCCACTGTTAGCCCGCAGATCCAATTTTACACACGTTGTTAAAAAGTGTCGCCACGATTCACAACTGACGTATGGTAGTACAGATAAACTTCAAAACAAAGAAACGAACCTACCAGAGAACAGGTAAATTAATACTTAGGAGAGAATTCCGTTTTCACTGACTTACATTTTATATGAAATTAAAACGTGTAGATAATAAAGATAAATTTTGTCTCGACCTTATATACCATTACTGTCTCTAGTAACTTTGTACTTGTGAAGCCTCGTATACATATATTGTCGCAGTCTGCCGCTATACATCTTAAATATGCAGGGTGTTTGATTTATTTTGAGACAACTAAATATTTCGAAAACGAAGCATTGTATGAAAATAAGTTCTAGGTGAGAAGTTAATATTAGTAAAAGATTCATTTGTCTGTGTCACAACTGGGTACCTCCTAACCACCCCACCCGCATGAGTGAGAACTCGCCATTTTTACTGCATATTCGGTCGTACGTTAAAAAATATATTGTCTACTAGAACCAAAGATTCCCTGTCATGGTAGACGGCGCTGTAATCGATAGGCGTCAAATGTGCCAGTTTTTATAATTATGAACTGACGCATTTCATTCTACATTTCATCTACGATATAAATGTAAACCTTTTTGCACTAACGACTGATATTTCTGTTCGACAATTACTTTAGTGATGCAAATATGATTGTACAGTACAGTAAGGGTCGCCGTTCCATTGTCTCATTAGAAACTGCGTTAGCGTGATCCAGGAAGAATGATACGAATGTAATAGTTATCTGTTCCCATGTGGATAATTGATATAGGCGAGTACCCTCGCTTCTCACAATTGCGGTGATAGAGTTCTGTGAAGGTGTACCTTTCGCTATAGCTTCATAGATATTTCATCTTACTGCAGTGGATGTGGTTCGTTTCCCGCTGGTAGCGGGAATAGAAACGTACACCGAAATCAGTCACCTTGGTAACGGGATACGATGGCGGCCACCGAAATCAAGCATTCCAATGCTTTAGAGACTAACTGCAATCAGCACCGTGGGTATAATAAAACTACGTTACCATACAAGTATCTTATTTGCCAGAAATATCAATGTATAGCCATATCATTTGTACCGTACAGTTGCATTTTCAAGTTTCAAATATCGTTAGAACATATCGACCGTTTACATCTACTCCCCAAGTGATATGTAGTATTAAATGCGTCGCTTCTCATTGGTCAAACCAGGCACATTAGATATTTGCCCATTACTGCGCTATTTACCACGAATGGAAAATAATGGTTTCAGTAGAGCTTGCATATTTTTTGGCGCAGAGTGAGAATGTGTATTAAAATGGGGTGGGGTGGGGGATTCCCTTTTTAAAATAGAGAATTTTCCCCGTCCACACAAGTCGCGCGGCTAAGAGACGGCCAGTTGTAGCTGATAGGTGTCCCATTTACTAATGCTAACTTTTCACCTACAACATTTTTTTTCGAAATTGTTAAAACAAACACCACTTCATAAGTTCCAGTGTTTGAATGTTACTGTAAAGCATGAGTGTGTACCCTGGTGGACACTGGCCGATCATGGTGATGCGAAAGCAGTTTGTTGACAGCAGAAACTTTTGGCTACTTTCCAGCAGTGTATACTGCTAACTCGTGTCCAGGTGAGGCGGGTGCTACGTGTTGTGAGTAATATCTACGGACATACGTGAGCGATGCGCAAAGGTAACGCAGCAGACTGTTCTCAGGTTTAGTTCAGCACGGCAGAGAGGAGAACCTGTGACGTGTGGATACTCAGATGGGCGCCGGTGCTACATAGCTCTCCTGCGGTGCTAAGTGGGGTGACCGGATTTGTTCGCAGGCGGTGCTGGCAGCTGGCAACCTATGTATATGAACATGGGCGTTACATGCTGAAATTGTTCAACTATTGGGGATTTCCCAAATAGGATTGCAAATATGTATACTAGACAGAAAAGGCAAACCTAAGTTTCTAGCATTTTTAGACTTAGAGAAAGCTTTTGACAAAGTTGACAGGAATACTCTCTTTCAAATTATAAAGGCAGGGGTTAAGTATAGGGAGCGAAAGGCTATTTACAATTTGTACAGAAACCATATGGCAGTTATAAGAGTCGAGGGACATGAACGGGAAGCAGTTGTTGTGAAGGGAGTGAGGCAGGGTTGTAGCCTCTCCCCCATGTTATTCAATCTGTATATTGAGCAAGCAGTAAAGGAAACAAAAGAAAAATTCGGAGTAGGTCTTAAAATCCATGATGAAGAAATAAAAACTTTGAGGTTCGCCGATGACACTGTAATTCTGTCAGAGACAGCAAAGGACTTGGAAGAGCAGTTGAACGCAATGGACAGTGTCTTGAAAGGAGGATATAAGATGAACAACAACAAAACTAAAACGAGGATAATGGAATGTAGTCGAATTAAGTCGGGTGATGCTGAGGGAATTAGATTAGGAAATGAGACACTTAAAGTAGTAAACGAGTTTTGCTATTTGGGGAGCAAAATAATTAATGATGGTCGAAGTAGAGAGGATATAAAATGTAGACTGGCAATTGCAAGGATAGCGTTTCTGAAGAAGAGAAGTTTGTTAACATCGAATATAGATTTAAGTGTCAGGAAGTCGTTTCTGAAAGTATTTGTATGGAGTGTAGCCATGTATGGAAGTGAAACATGGACGATAAATAGTTTGGACAAGAAGTGAATAGAAGCTTTCGAAATGTGGCGCTACAGAAGAATGCTGAAGGTTAGATGGGTAGATCACATAACTAATGAGGAGGTATTGAATAGAATTGGGGAGAAGAGGAGTTTGTGGCACAACTTGACAAGAAGAAGGGACCGGTTGGTAGGACATGTTCTGAGGCATCAAGGGATCATAAATTTAGCATTGGAGGGCAGCGTGGAGGGTAAAAATCGTAGAGGGAGATCAAGAGATGAATACACTAAACAGATTAGGAAGAATGTAGGTTGCAGTAAGTACTGGGAGATGAAGAGGCTTGCACAGGATAGGGTAGCATGGAGAGCTGCATCAAATCAGTCTCAGGACTGAAGACCACAACAACAACAACAACAGACAGAAAACAGAGAGACGGGAATTGAGTACGTTACAGTGATTATTACTGAACTGAGATGAAGTAGTATGGGCATTCAGTGAGACGGCATTGCAGATGATATACGAAGGACAGTATGAATTGTATTCCTCATGATAGGGAATGACAAACAACGAGGTGGCAAAAGTCTTCGGATACCTCCTATTACCGTGTCCTCCTTTTACCTAGCGTAGTAGAGCACCTCGATGCGGCACAGCCTCAACAAATCGATGGAAGTCTCCTTCAGAAATGTTGGGCCATGCTGCCTCTACAGTCGTCCATAATTGCGAAAGTGTTGGTGTTGGATTTTATGCTCGAACTGACATCTCGGCTATGTCCCATAAATGTTCCATGGGATTCAAATTAGGCAATCTGAGCGACCAAATCATTCGCTTCAACTGTCCAAAATCTTCTTCAAACCAGTCACTAGCAATTGTGGCACCATAACATGCTTGGGAGCATGAAGCCCATGAATGGCAGCAAAACGTCTCCGAGCATCCAAACAAAGCCATTTCCAGTCAATGATAGGTTCAGATGGACCAGAGGACCCAGTCCGTTTCATCAAACACACAGTCCACACCATTATGGAGCCACTACCAGCTTGCGTAGTGCCTGGTTGACAACTTGGCTCCATGGCTTCGTGGGGTCACGCTCGAACCCTACCATCAGCTCTTACCAACTGAAATCGGGACTCACCTCACCAGGCCACGATTTGCCAGTAGTCTATGGTCCATCCGGTATGGTTCCGAGCCCAGGAGAGGCACCGCAGGCGATGTGGAGCTGTTAGCAAAGGCACTCGCGTTGGATGAGTTCATCGCGTGTCCCACACTGATTTCCCCGTTCATTTCACCCAGCGTTGCTTACCTATAAGCACTGAAAACAGTACGCTAACGTCGCTGCTCGTCTTCGTTAACTGAAGGCCGTTGTCCATGAGGAGAGGTAGTGCCTGAAAGTGGATTATTCGGCATACTCGTGACACTGTGGATCTCGGAACATTGAATTCCGTAACTATTTTCGAACCCCAACTACTACTCCGCGTTGAAAGTCTGTAAATTCCCGTCGTGCAGCCATTATCACGTCGGACACCTTTCCACGTGAATTATCTGTGTACAAACGACTGCTCGGCCAATGCATTGTCCTTACACGCCTAGTGTATGCGTTACGCCCGTCATCTGTGTGGATGCATATATCGTCACCTCAGTTTCATAAAACATAGAAAACATAGTTGGTTATCTGAAGCTGATCATGGAGAAATCTGGACGAGGCTTGTACGAACATCTTGCAGTACATGGTAGAGGATACTTCTCACCGTAGCTCTCACTACGTCTTTCTTCCATTTGCTTCGCATACGGAGTGCGGGAATAGTGGTGGCTTAAATTCCTCTTTGCACTTTACATTCAGTCTAATACTGTCTACGAGGTACCTATGGCGAGATCTGTGTAAAGCTGCAGTACGCTCCTAGATTCTAGAAATTTTCTTGAAACTTTTGATACCGGCATTTGAGGGATAGTTCAATTTATCTTCAGGCTTCTGCAAGTTCAGCTCTCTCTGCGACTGCGACTCCGTGATTATAATGGGCCAAACCAGTGACCATTGGTGCTGTGCTTCTTTGTAAACGTTCAATATCCCCATCATTCTCAACTGCTATGGGTTTTTGACACTTGAGCAATACTCTTGCACGTATCGTACAATTTGTAAGCAGTCTAGTTTGTAGAGTGACTGCATTTTTTTAGTGTCACACCAGTGAACCTAAGTGTGCAGCCTGCTTTACCTACGACCAGTCTATGTGGCCAGTCCACATCATACCTCTCAAACTGGGACACCTAGGTATCTGCACGACTGAGCATTTTTCGTTTTTGTGAACTGCACGGTCTCATATTCCTGGCCATGCGAAGCAAGTTGCCTATTATGTAAGTCTGCAGCTTTTCATGGACGTTGTCACTGAAATTAAAATCTTCTGGGTTATTAGGCCGCGTCATATTTCTACTAAAACGATCGACGTTTCGACCCCTCTGCTGGGATCTTACTCAGGTGTGTAAAACTACTAGAGACTAGTGTCGCGTATTCTTGTAATTAGGAGGATTCTCGCGCTCGTGCTGGAGAATTGATAGCATTGGTTAAAATTCATATGGCTACCATTGGTGAGCCATAGTCATAGGCTAATATTCCCGCTGGACACCAGAAGATCTTCAGGAAGATCCCAGCAGCGGGGTCGAAACGTCGATCATTTTAGTAGAAATATGACGCGGCCTTATAAACCAGAAGATTTCAACTTAAAGTGCCTATTGTTCCAGCACAGTAAAATCTGAATATTTGTGCAGACTTCTTCAGATAGCACTTCACCATAGATAACTGTTTCTTTTGCCCATAACCTCAGGTTAATACAAGTGCTGCCAGTAGTAGTAATAGTAGAAGTAGTTGCTCTTGCTGGTTTATGTATCCGTACAAGTCTTTTAGAAGGATACTGCACATGTCTTGGTATTAAAAGTATAGAGCAACCAAAATAATTCACGTTTACAGACTTACAGGTCTAGAATGACAACTATGTAAAAAGTAGTTAGTCGTGGCCTTATAGTAGAAACCATGCCAGCATCTGTGTAAAATAATTTAGGGGAACGACGGCAAACCTAGATCAGGATGGATGGATGAAGATGCGAGAGTCCAGCCTTCCGAATACAAGGCCAATGTATTTGAAACAGTGCTTCACCCTTCGGTTTGTCCCTTGAGTACAATTCTGATTCACAAATAAAGTTTTTAATAATGATAAAAGGATAGTGCTGCACTGCTGATTTATTTCTGTCACTTCCAGTCAGTGCAACACTACACTCACCATACACACTTTGTTTCATAAGTGCACATACTATCAGTTTATGCCGGACCATTTTTTCATAGCAACTCCCCATTTGCTAGCCCGAAAAACTGAGCCAGTATCCCTCTATTACGAGAGTGATGTTGGGCTCAGAAAGAGGATAGGTTGTGTTAGTCTAGATGTTGTTCCGAAGCCCTGGACAGAACAATAATTTTCCACATTACTTTTTATGTGTATAAATATTTTAGAAATACAGGGTATTCGGAAATTCCCGTTACAAATTTCTAGACTTGTAGAGAGGAGTGCGTACATAATATTATTAATAGGAACCTATGTATGGAAACGTACCGTTTCCATTCTACGGCGGTTTCATGTCAGACGTTTAACTCAACCACTTCTGCTTGAGGAATTGAATTAAGCGTGACGAAGTACATTTATTAGGTAACAATTCAAAGTGAAACATAACGAAACATCCATTTACCACTTAAGTACATTTGTTTTTATTGATACTTAAACGTTATGTTTGTACATCATTCCAAACAAAAAAGAACCAAGCGTACTGTACGTGGAGAACATTATGTTTAAGTGTTAATACAATTAACACCCAGCATATGCAGTAGAAATTCTCCGCTGTTTTGACGAGCACGACTACTATTTTCAATTAGCATAATTATGTCCCTTTTCAGGAGTTGGAAAACTGTGTTCATCTTTCGTGTATTCGATCCGCAGAAAAGAATGCCATAGCTATGAGCTGAGTGTTCACATGAATAGTATAACTTGAAGACACTAGCTGTTGTACAGTGACGACAGGAGTTTGCCATGTCATTAATATACAACATGGAGTACTAGGGGGCAAATTACTTCCGAGTGTTTGCACGAAGTTCCTTCTACATTTCTCGATAACTCTCTATACAAGAAAACATCCTTCGTCATCACACTTGTCAGTAGAGTGCCAGAATGCTTTTCAGGTCTTCGGAAGAGGCACAATCACCTTTGAAGATGTCCCCCACATATACGAATGCAATGTTTTGATTCAACAACAAGTTTATCCGATGAGGTAAAAACACCCCGGGATATTTTAATAAGTGGGGCATTCCAGGCCGTGAAAGTTTACAGTGCCCTTGCTTCGTCCTCCCTACTGTTACCGGATCGCTGGTCCTGGCTGTAGGGTTACTTATGTGGTTATCTGTGGTATGGGTTCCCGAACCGCGGCGAGAGCGAAGAAAGCTTTCTGAACAGGAACGCTCTTTCCATACAGTACTTTGACGATAGCAGCCCAGCAACTAGTCGTGGTCAGCGGACAGTGAGTGAAGTCCTCAGCGGAAGGGCTAGACGCTGGTTGCTGCCAGTGGGAAGATGTTTTTGTGGTGCGAGTTGTCTTATCAGCTTGATGACAATATGTCAAGCCAGGAGGCGGACGACAGCCGCCACACTCTATGGCGCCTAGCGGGTTTGTAATAAGGGCTAAAGCAGCTTTTGTGTGATGTGTTACTGCCTAGTACCATAGCCCGATGAAACATGGACCACTCTTTCTACAGTATACTGCAGAGACCATGCGAAAGAAACACGCAGTTAGACGAAGAGTTATGACACCTGTACTGAAAGATGGCAATTACAATGAAGCCGTAGCGATTTATGATGGACTCCTTGATATTACAGAAAGCGGAAGGTGATTCTCAATAGGCAGGAAATGGTTCTTCATGCTGGCCACAAGGTTGTTAAAGGGCTTTTGTGGTGCAGTATTCCTTTCCTCGTCTAGTACGATTGACGACTGCTGGATGGACGTTGGTGCATGTGGAGTTGATGCAGTACGTCGCCCTTCTCCCCTTCCCGCTCCCCCTCCGCATCTCCCGCTGTAAGTCACCTCGTCGAATATCTTCTCGTTCCAAGAGCACCTGTAACTGCTGCGTTCGACGCGTTTTTAAGAGTAAATGGCACATGTAAAAATTCAAAGGGACCAAAAGGTTTAATATCAGCTGTCTTCAGTATGTCAACGTTTACAACAGGTATCTGATGTCTTCATGATTTTGATTTGCAGCTCCTTGTATTGGCCTTGTTTGCAGTTAAAATTGTCGGATGTGAGGTTCGCAAGTTATGCAAAACACCGTTTTTTCTCAGTACCAGAGCATGTTTCGGCACCACTGTGCCATCATCAGTGTGTTTTCGTTTTTATTTATTCTGCAATATGAACATTTTTGTTGAATGATTATAAAATTATAAGCATCTTTAGTTAAAACTACAGATCGTTTCTTTTTGTAAATACCTTTACATTTGGCGCGCATGAATTTTCTGGATCACTTGTGTGTTAATTGCTACAGGTAGCTTGTCATCTGCAACCAAACGATGTTGGTGAGAAAGTTTTTTCCTAGGAGTCAACCTATCTTCTAGAATGTAATTTAGATTGTCTAGGATATAGGTTAACTCACAGCAAAAACCTTCTCGCCAACATCGTTTGCTTGCAGATGACAAGCTACCTGTCGTAATTAACACACAGTGATCTACAAAATTCATGCGCGCCAAATGTAAAGGTATTTACAAAAAGAAACGATCTGCAGTTTTAACTAAAGATGCTTATAATTTTATAATCATTCAACAAAAATGTTCACATTGCAGAATAAATAAAAACGAAAACACACTGATGGTGGCACAGTGGTGCCTAAACGTGCTTGGGTACTGAGAAAAAACGGTGTTTTGCATAACTGGCGGACCTCACATCCAACATGTTATCTGATGATATGCCTTTTGATAATCTATGGTGCTGAAATATTTTGCTCCCACTAGTACATTAGTAAAATCACGAATTTTGGCCACTGGAAATCGATCGGGAATCGTACGAGCATTCAATTCCCTTTAACCAACGCAAGGTCATCCCCATTTTCAAGAAGGGACGTCGAACAGATGTGCAGAACTATAGACCTATATCTCTGACGTCGATCAGTTGTAGAATTTTGGAACACGTATTATGTTCGAGTATAATGACTTTTCTGGAGACTAGAAATCTACTCTGTAGGAATCAGCACGGGTTTCGAAAAAGACGGTCGTGTGAAACCCAGCTCGCGCTATTCGTTCACGAGACTCAGAGGGCCATAGACACGGGTTCTTGACTTCCGCAAGGCGTTCGATACAGTTCCACACAGACTTTTAATGATCAAAGTGAGAGCATATGGACTGTCAGACCAATTCTGTGATTGGATTGAAGAGTTCCTAGATAACAGAACGCAGCATGTCATTCTCAATGGAGAGAAGTCTTCCGAAGTAAGAGTGATTTCAGGTGTGCCGCAGGGGAGTGTCATAGGACCGTTGCTATTCACAATATACATAAATGACCTTGTGGATGACATCGGAAGTTTACTGAGGCTTTTTGCAGATGATGCTGTGGTGTATCGAGTAGTTGTAACAATGGAAAATTGTACTGAAATGCAGGAGGATCTGCAGCGAATTGACACATGGTGCAGGGAATGGCAATTCAATCTCAATGTAGACAAGTGTGATGTGCTGCGTATACATAGAAAGATAGATCCCTTATCATTTAGTTACAAAATAGCAGTTCAGCAACTGGAAGCAGTTAATTCCATAAATTATCTGGGAGTACGCATTAGGAGTGATTTAAAATGGAATGATCATATAAAGTTGATCGTCGTTAAAGCAGATGCCCAACTGAGATTCATTGGAAAAATCCTAAGGAAATGCAATCCGAAAACAAAGGAAGTAGGTTACAGTACGCTTGTTCGCCCACTGCTTGCATACTGCTCAGCAGTGTGGGATCCGTACCAGATAGGGTTGATAGAAGAGATAGAGAAGATCCAACGGAGAGCAGCGCGCTTCGTTACAGGATCATTTAGTAATCGCGAAAGCGTTACGGAGATGATAGATAAACTCCAATGGAAGACTCTGCAGGAGAGACGCTCTGTAGCTTGGTACGGGCTTTAGTTAAAGTTTCGAGAACATACCTTCACGGAGGAGTCAAGCAGTATATTGCTCCCTCCTACGTATATCTCGCGAAGAGACCATGAGGATAAAATCAGAGATATTAGAGCCCACACAGAAGCATGCCGATAATCCTTCTTTCCACGAACAATACGAGACTGGAATAGAAGGGAGAACCGATAGAGGTACTAAGGGTACCCTCCGCCACGCACCGTCAGGTGGCTTGCGGAGTATGGATGTAGATGTAGATGTAGAAGGCCTCCAACTTCCTTCTCTTTTTTTTTACGTAGAGGTGAGGGCCATCGAGTATCAATTCGTAATATCACTCCCTTTTCTGGTCCGTCCCTGGTAGCTGAGTGGTCAGCGCGCCGAAATGTCGTACTTAACGGTCCGGGTTCGATTCCTGGCTGGGTCGGAGATTTTCTCCGCTTCGGGACTGGGTGTGGAGTTGTACTTATCATCATCATTTCATCCCCATCGACACGCAAGTCGTCGAAGTGGCGTCAACTTGAAAGACTTGCACCAGACGAACGGTCTACTCGATGAGAGGCCCTAACCACACGGCCATAAATTCATTTTTGTGACGTACCTTCGAAATTAGCCTTTGCATCCGAGAACCTGTCTGGTGACAGTCTTCTCGGTGTAAAAGAGACTGGAGGGCCTAGCATTGTGTTTATGTGGTGAACCGCATTATGTGCCACTGCGATGGGTTTTTATGCTATCAGGTCCCTATGCTGGTCTACCTCTGTCGCTTGTACCGAAACGCCTCCTCTTTCTTTGAATTATCCTGGACGTCCAATTACTGTTTTTTCTCCTTTCCTGAGTCGAGACAACCAGATGTCAATGGTGATAATGTATACGTACACAAAATGCGCCCCTAAGATTGGTTCCGGCACGTCAGCTATTAGAAATGTCCAACGACAAGTATTACGAAAACCTAAATACACATGCTTGCTCCAGCTACCATGTGTTGTTGTCGGCTGTTTATTCCCAACCGTGAGAGGAGCTCACGAACTGTCCTTGACTGACGTATGCCGGCCGCTGTGGCCGAGAGGTTCTAGGCGCTTCAGTCTACAACGACACGGCTGCTACGGTCGCAGGTTCGAATCCTGCCTCGGGCATGGATGTGTGTGATATCCTTAGGTTAGTTAGGTTTAAGTAGTTCTAAGTTTAGGGGACTGATGACCTCAGCTGTTAAGTCCGATAGTGCTTAGAGCCATTTGAACCATTTTTTTTGACTGACGTATCTCCCTCGACTGCATGTGTCAGATTCGGTGTCTACCAAACAATACATCTCGTACATAAAGTCGCCATGATAAAGGCAAAAAGGAAGTGTCTGTACTTGTAGTCTCCATGTTATAGACACGGCGTGCATAACTGTATGATAGAATACACTTGGCAGCTCGTTCACCGAACCGTTTATGGTACCAACATAGTTGTCCAGGTTTCGCCTGTCCACCGGTTTTTATGTGTGCTACAGGAGTCTCCGAACGAGTGGTCTTCCAAGCCTCAATTTTCCCCTGTAGCCCATCTAGTTGTTCCTTTAGTTCCTGAAATTGTGCGGGCATGGTGAATTGCCACCGCCTGATATTCTTCCTACTCGCTACCGCTCCTGTGATGCTCAGTGCACTTGCTGTCTCCATTGTTGCATAAGTTCTGTCGGTCAGCTGGAGAATAGTGGTCCTTTCACCTCCATCCTTCGTAGCCATCGCCGCTCTTACTGACGTGGGAAGCTATGATGCCCAAACGTACGGGAACGTGACACAAACATATCGTTACTGTATCTTGATTTTAAGGGCATTGCATAATGATGACAGTTTCTTTGCTAGTGTAGACACTGTACATTCTAACTTCGTAGAACAAAATTAAAGCCGGCCGCGGTGGTCTAGCGGTTCTAGGCGCTCAGTCCGGAACCGCGCGACTACTACGGTCGCAGGTTCGAATCCTGCCTCGGGCATGGGTGTGCGTGATGTCCTTAGGTTAGTTAGGTTTAAGTAGTTCTAAGTTCTAGGGGACTTATGACCTAAGATGTTGAGTCCCATAGTGCTCAGAGCCATTTGAACCATTTGAACCATTCTCACTGACTTGCATTACTGTGCAGTGCAGGTGACAGTTAATATTATTACAGGAAACACTTTGTTTTTGTTATGTTTTGTTATGTTTTGTTATGCAGTTTATGAAATTTCCATTAACATTTAATTTTACAGAATTAGCCTATTATCCCTCTTTTAGCTACCATTCATGCTAATTGTTTCCCTTATGTTCAATGTAATTTTATTTATATACTAAGATGGAATCTGTTCTTTCGGACATGTCTTAAAGAATAGATACCATCTTAGTATATATATAGTTAAGGCTCACCGGCCACTTGACCGTCTTCTTCTTCTGTGCGAATGCACAAACAGTGCCCGAACTCTTACGGGAATCGGCAACGCGCCGCGAGTAATGAGTATAATGGGCGGGGGCACTACCAATGTAGTGCGGGACAATACGTTGAGAATGTGGGTTTTGCGGGAGGCGTGCCAGAGATAAATCCCTGCAGTCGCGCTGTGCTCTGTGTCCTCCGTGGCTCAGATGGATCAGCCGGCACGGCAACTCAGCGAGTGCGGTCAGAGGGTTAGCAGCCCTCTGTGGTTAAAAAGAAAAGCCTGAGTTAATAGATCAACGACAAACTGAAACGGGTGTCTTGCGACGTCGGCCCCCAGCAGATACAACGATCAAAAACGAACAAAATGAGATTAAAAACAAAAGATGGATAGAACGTCTGTCATGTAAGCAGCAGATCCCGGGTTCGAGTCCCGGTCGGGGCACACATTTTCATCTGTCCCCGTTGACGTATGTCAACCCCTGTAAGCAGCTAAGGGTGTTCATTTCATTTTATTTGATGGTGACCAATTACAAACATCCTTTATGGTTTCATTTGCTTTCTCTACTATGTGGTCCTGTGTTTTATCGTAATATCTTTTACCTTAATGTAAGTTTTGTTGAATATGAATGAGTGAAGGACATGAAACACAATTTCTTACCAAATGAAACTCCATCTACTAAAAGACTATGATTATTAATCCCCAAACGCAGGTGCTAATGCTGACAGTGGTGATAGTATACATTTTTACTGGTCTCCTTTCTCAATTATTTTATCTTCTATTGAGTACTCACCAACTGTAAATGTAGTATTTTTTTAAAGGTTTCATATCAGATACCAATCTTTGTATTCTAAAAATACCTGTTTTCGTAGTACCTCAAGCATATCTTTTTGTTTTCCGATTCACTTAATCTAACATTTCCCGTATATCTGCAAATGGTACATCCGGATATGATGTCTCTGTAACGCTATAGTGTGAGAGCGTGTAGTTACAAGTGCCTCCACGGCCAGCCCAGAGAGGTCCTCTCGCAACCTGCAGAGACGGCGCAGCAAGCACTGTGCTGTGTACACACCAGCCCCATACAAGACCTGCGCGTCGGGCCCTCCACCTCACTCATGATTTCTTATTTATTGTACGCTCACCTAAGATACTGGATGTTGATATGATCTATAGTTATGAAACTTTATGCCTAACCCTACTTCAGTGTTTGAACGCGTGTTTCTTTATTAGAAGCGAACACCAACTATAACATCCAAAACAAGAGTTCCGGTTTATCGGAAAGGACCTGAGGTGTGCGCAGCTTAATTTGTCCTCTAGGTAAATCATAGTTTCCCGTAGTTTCGACGCTTGCGGAGCTTGTTGTTCGCGAATCTTTAATTTGTTCCGGCAAAACGTTTCCATGCCGCGCTATTACACTCCGTAAGTCTTTTATCTGACTGCGTAGCGTACTCTGTAGCTGTACTAAATCTGTCTACACCTACATCTACATCTACATGGATACCCTGAAAATCATATTTAAGTGCCTGGCAGAGGGTTCGTCGAACCACCTTCACAATTCTCTATTATTCCAATCTCGGATAGCGCGAGGAAAGAACGAATACCTATATCTTTCCGTACGAGCTCCGATTACCCTTATTGTATAGTGGCGATCGTTTCTCCCTATTTATGTCGGTGTCGGCATTTTCGCTTTCGGAGGAGAAAGTTAGTGATTGACATTTCGTGAGAAGATTCCGTCGCAACGAAGAACGCCTTTGTTTTAATGATGTCCAGCCCAAATACTCTATAATTTCGGTGAGACTCTCTCCCATGCTTCACGATCATACAGAATGTGCTGCCCTTCTTTGAACTTTTTCGATGTCCTCCGTCAATCCTAACTGGTAAGGATCCCACACCACGCAGCAGTATTCTAAAAGAGGACAGACAAGCGTAGTATAGCCAGTCTCCTTAGTAGATCTGCTACATTTTCTAAGTGTCCTGCCAATAAAACGCAGTCTTTGGTTAGTCTTCCCCACAACATTTTCTATGTGTTTCTTCCAATTTAATTGGTTCTTAATTGTAATTACTAGGTATTCACTTGAATTTACGGCCTTTAGATTTGACTTATTTATGGTGTAACCGAAGTTTAACGGATTCCTTTTAGCACTCATGTGGATGACCTCACACATTTCGTTATTTAGGGTCAACTGCCAATTTTCGCACCATTCAGATATCTTTCCCAAATCGGTTTGAAAATTTGTTTTAACCATCTGAAGACTTATTAGTCGATAACCGACAGCGTCATCTGCAAACAACCCAAGACTGCTGCTCAGATTGTCTCCCAGATCGTTCATATACGTAAGGAACAGCAAAGGGTCTATACCGCTAACTTGGGGAACGCCAGAAATCACTTCTGTTTTATTCGATGACTTTAGGTCAGTTACTACGAACTGTGAACTCACTGACTGGAAATCACAAAGCCAGTCACATAACTCGGACGATACTCCATAAGCACGCAATTTCACTGCAAGCCGCTTGTATAGTACAGTGTCAAAACCTTTCCGGAAATCCTGAATTACGGCATCAATCTGAAATCCCTTTTAAATGGCACTTCTTGCAAATAAAGAACTAGTTGTGTTTCACAAGAACGATGTTTTCTAAATCCATGTTGACTGTGTGTCAATAGACCGTTTCCTTTGAGGTAATTTATAATGTCCGACCACAATATCGGTTCCAAAATTTTGCTGCACATCGACGCCAATGAAAATAACCCTGTAATTTAGTGGGTTACTCCTACTACCTTTCTTAAATGGTTGTGGCCTGTGCAACTTTCCAGTCGTTGGGTACGGATCTTTCGGCGAGCGAATGGTTGTATATGATTGTCAAGTATGGAGCTAATACATCAGCATACTTTGAAAGGAACCTAATAGGTATACAGTGTGGACCAGAAACCTTGCTTTTATTAAGTGATTTAAGTTGATTCACTACTCCGAGGATATTTTCTTCTACGTTACTCATGTTGACAGCTGATCTTGATGCGAATTCTGAAATATTGACTTCGTCTTCTGTGAAGTCATATCGGAAGGCTGTGTTTAGTAACCCTGCTTTGGCGGCACTATTCTCGATAGTATCTCCATTGCTATCCCGCAGAGAAGCCGTTGATTGTTTCTTGCCGCTAACATGCTTCATATACGAGAAGAATCTCTTTGGATTTTCTGCCAGGTTTCGAGACAAAGTTCCGTTTTGGAAACTGCTATAAGCATCTCGCATTGAAATCCGCGCTAAATTTAGGGCTTCTGTAAAAGTTCGTCAATCTTGGGGATTTTGAGTCTGTTTAAATTTGGAATGTTTGTTTCGTGCTTCCTGCAACAGTATTCTGCCCCGTTTTGTGTACCAAGGAGGTGTGTATCTCTCAACTACTGCCGATAATGTTTCTTTGAATTCAAGTCACATCTGGTCCACACACACACACACACACACACACACACACACATATATATATATATATATATATATATATATATATATATATATATATATATATATATATATATATATATATATATATATATGTATCGCGGGTCTTCATCCAACTATCATATACGCCGGCGCATTTGTGTCACCTCGTTTGTTTGTTTGTTGCTGTGCGAGTTCTTCTGACTCATAGGCTACAGTTTTATGGCCACTACGTAACATCATATTAAATAATAACTTCTTATACGCACATGCGAGAACATACAATTTTATTTCTCCTTCTCGTAAAACATAAAAGTGAGTGACCAACAAGGGAACATTCTAACTTCATAGAGCAAAGTCAAAGAAAAAACAGTTCTCAAATAATTAACATCATTGCCGCCGACCGCTGCACTGTGGATAACTTAATTTATTCTGTCTATCTTCCCTCCCCCACAACATATTGTACCCTTATTCTAAATTTTATTGTAAATTATTGTAAATTATTTGGTGTGTGTCTTGTTAACGAGTTAATGATTATCTTTTGGGCGTCTGTTTAATGTCTTCGATTTGAGCTATTCTTATTGGCTGGTTTATTTGAATTTCTTTCACTCAAAATTTTCAAGAGCCAATAGAGTTAAGGTCTAATTTTCTTGCTTCTTTTTAGGCCATTATTATTGTAATTCATTGACTATGGCACTCACGTTTTTGAACGCCTTGAATTCAGTAAACCGAATATGGAAAATTGACTTGGATTTTTTCCTGCACTATGTGATCAGAAGTATCCGGACACTCCCAAAAATATATTTTTCATATTAGGTGCATTGTGTTGCCACCTACTGCCAGGTACTTCACATCGGCGTCGTATTGTCTATCACTTCTGCTTCGTTTCATCCAGAGCCCTTCTAAATTCTAACTAATGCTGTAGCCCCCCATGTCCTCCACACCGATTCCAATTTCTTTTTAACATAGCGGCCTCATAGAGGCCTCCAATTTAGTCTCTCCACCTACACTATGAGATGAAAAGTATCCAGACACCTCCAAGAAATATACGTTTTTATATTAGGTGCACTGTGCTGCAACTTACCGCTAGGTACTCCTTATCAGCCATCTCATCTCAGTAGTCATTAGACATAGAGCAGAATGGGGCTCTGTGGAACTCACGGACATCGAACGTGGTCATGTGAATGGGTGTCACTTGTGTCATATGTCTGTATGCGAGATTTTCACACCCCTGAACATCCCTAGGTCCACTGTTCAAGATGTGATAGTGAAGTGGAAAAGTGAAGTGACACTTACAGCACAAAATGTTACAAGTCGACCTCGTCTGTTGACTGACACAGACCGCCGACAGTTGAAGAGGGTCGTAAAGAGTAATAGGCGTACTTCTACGCAGATCATCACACAGGAATTCCTAACTGCATCAATATCCAGTGCAAGTACTATGGCAATTAGGCGGGAGGTGAGAAAATTTGGGTATCACGGAATGTGTGAAATCTTATGGGACTTAACTGCTAAGGTCATCAGTCTGGGTTTCACGGAAGAGCGGTTGGTCAAAAGCCACACATCACGCTGATAAATGCCAAACGACGCCTCGCTTGGTGTAAGGAGCGTAAACATTGGACGATTGAACAGTGGAAAAAAGTTGCGTGGACTCACAAATCACGTATGTGGCGATCCGATGGCAGTGTGTGGGTGTGGCGAATGTCCGGTTAACGTCATCTAAAAATGGTTCACATGGCTCTGAGCACTATGGGACTCAACTGCTGAGGTCATTAGTCCTCTAGAACTTAGAACTAGTTAAACCTAACTAACCTAAGGACATCACAAACATCCATGCCCGAGGCAGGATTCGAACCTGCGACCGCAGCGGTCTTGCGGTTCCAGACTGCAGCGCCTTTAACCGCACGGCCACTTCGGCCGGCTAACGTCATCTGCCAGCGTGTGTAGTGCCAACGGTAAAATTCGGAGGGGGTTTTGTTATTGTGTAGCCGTGTTTTTCATGGAGTGGGCTTACATCCCTTGTTGTTTTGCGTGGAACTATCACAACACAGGCAAACACTGATGTTCTAAGCACTTTCTTGCTTCTAACTGTAGAAGAGCAATTCGGGGATGGCGGTTGCATCTTTCAACACGACTAACTGTTCATAATACACGACCTGTGGTGGAGCGGTCACACGACAATAATATCCCTGTAATGGACTGGCCCCAGCACAGAGTCCTGACCTGAATCCTGTAGAACACCTTTGGGATTTTTTTGGAACGCCGACTTCGTACCAGGCCTCACCGACCGTCGTCGATACCTCTTCTTAGGGCAGCACTCCAAGAATACTGGGCCGCCATTCTCCAAGAAATTTTCCAGCACCTTATTGAACGTATGCCTGCCAATGTGGAAGCTGTCATCAAGGCTAAGGGTGGGCCAACACTATACTGAATTCCAGCATTACCGACAGAGAGCACCACGAACTTGTAACTAATTTTCGACCAGGTGCCCGGATACTTTTGATCACATAGTGTACCTGTTTTTCTTAAAGGGTACCTGTTGATACTTCAAAAAATAAATGTTTGTTATAAAAAGTATAAATGATGTTAGTTAAAGGGGCCTATTCCTTACATGTCAATTCCCTCATTCCTTCATCAATGTAATTCCCGATTTTAATAGTCTTTGAATAAAAATGTCATTTCTGTTTGACTCGTTGTTTATTTGTTTCATTAGGCCTCTGTAGGATATTGTAGTAAATCTTTCCATACTGTATGTTCCTAGTTTCATGGAGCTGTGTTATTGACTCTGACATATCATGAAAAAGTTACTCTCTTCATTATATTTTGATACAGTGTACACTGTCTTCACCTTGAATTGAGCTCTGTCGGAGACTAGCTGCAGTATTAGGCGAGTCACAAGGAATGGCCTTGCCTCGGCGGATTCAGTTTGACGACCACAACCAGAAGGCCTCTCCAGTGGATCATAGATCAGGAGCGACACTGCTCTGTGAGGATGGAGTAGTTTAGTCACATGTTCGACGACAGATGCGAGCACTGCACAAGTCGAATGCACATCGCTGAAGCTTTATACTCTCCCTGGTGGAGTGCATGGCAGCTAGTGGCCTCCTATCAGGTACTGGACGGTGGAAATGGTGCATTGCCACGTAGCAACGCTGTCAACTTTGAACAGCAAAATGCCATATTGCAGGGTGCAATACCAGCACCACTGCAATGCCAAAGTGCACAAGTACGTTGATGCCTAGTCCATTTATCGCTGGCTGGTTTAGAAAGCTAGCTTAAGGCTCAGGCCCAACAACAGCGAGCAGTCGTACACTACACACACACACACACACACACACACACACACACACACACACACAGAGAGAGAGAGAGAGAGAGAGAGAGAGAGAGAGAGAGAGAGAGAGAGAGAGAGAAGAAACAGATGTGGGAAGGAGAGACGGAGGGGGAGTAGAGGGTGGAGGAAGAGGAGGTTGAGGTATATAGAGGGTTGCAGAGGGGTGCTGAGAGTTCGGAGTAATGAGGAGGAGGGTTAGGAGGGTGAGGGTGGAGGGGATTAGAAGGGGATGGAGGGGATGTGGAGGGGTGAGGGTGGGAGGGTTGGAAAGGGAGGTGTTGAAGGGAGGGGGGAAAGGAGTGGAATTGATCATGAGCTGTGCATCGGCTCGTATCGATGCATGCCAGTGCGCGAGGAAGATCGCTACTCCATTACTTGCTGACGGATTTCGCTGCTTGGCGGCATGCGAAGAGCTGCAAAGGAGTAACATTAATGTCAAACGCTCTTGTGTGGGTCTGTCTGGCTTGGTTTGTATACTCGGTACTGTTGGCTGCCTCTCCGTTCTGTGGCAGTGGCCTGTGCTTGGACGTATTGCGTCCAATGTGTGTGCCCCATCTGAGGTGAGGCAACGGCTACAAAGAGGCAGTGTAGCATTTATCCGTGATCATTTCCACTGTGTGGCGCGCGGCCAATCGGGGGGAAGTCTTGACACGACCGGCCATCAAATGCTTGGTCGCTAGTTCCGGTGGATTGCTGCGCATTCTGTGTCGCCACTGATATGGAGCATTTATTTTTAACGAAGCCATTATAGGAATTTGTTCCGGTTACAAGGTGGTTTTCGCTACATGACCCTCCCCCCCCCCCTGCCCCCCCCCCCCCCCCGCCCCTGAAAAACCTGTGAACGCAGGACAACGAAACACATTTTTATTTCAACATTAGATTTTTCTTAATTGCGCATCATGTTAACGTTCGAGGTTATAGAAGTTGTTCAGTCTGACGACTGTCTGCATCCACGACAGCCTGGAACTTGACTACAGATACAACTTTACAGTTGTTCGCAGCACTTTTCGAGAGGTGCACCATGGAATAGTCAGCTCTCATAACACTGCTTACGTAATGCTTGGAGATCGTACATTGCATCCAGCATTCTCAGTCTTGGCAACAGCAGCTTCTTCAATAATTTGGGGAGCAACTGGCCGTCGTCCTATCGCTGGAGCAGTTCCTAAATGGGTAGTACATTTCGAACTTCCGAGTCATGCTGTTCAACCCGGTCTGGAAAGGCGACCTATCCGTACTCCTTTACTTGGTCGATACTCGAGGAGAGCCTCGTCGTTGTTGCTGTTGTTTCGATAAAATTAATTTTACGAGTAAAGACTTGCTCATCTTCTCCAGATATATGCTGACTGCCTGCAATGGCAATGCATCCTGATACTTGTATTTCAAACTTATGTATGAAACACGTGTGCAGCGTGTGCGAGGCATTACAGAATCTTTGACCAGAGAGCTATTTATCGTGGCTAGTCTGCGCTTGACCGCGCGAGTGTTGCGAGCAGCAGTCTGTCGGTAGCAGTAGCTCAGTTCCGTTGCTAATGGCAGTCTGTTAGCACTAGTAGTCGAGTACGGTCGCGAGCGGGACGCAGTCCGCGGGCGTCGACATGGGTCTCTGGTCAAGATGCTGAATGAGGTATATTGTTAATTAAGGTAACCAAGCTGCATTGCGCACATCAGATAATGTAAAGTTTATTTATTGTAATTAATTTTCAACAAGTGCCCCAATAATAATTTTGATTTCAAAGCAATTTTTAACAAAAGAACTATTTAATTGAACCAACGATTTCTTTCCATTTCCTTTAAAGAAAAGTTTCAGTTAAATTTCGAAATACTTGTAATGCATTTCCTCCAAGCCGTGGCCAACAATAAGAGCAGAACTTTGACATGCAGTTTCGAATGAGGTAAGAAATTAATTATGATTTTTTTGCACAGGGCCAAAGACCGATATTTCGGTTTAATTGAGTTTACATTGTCACTGAAGTCTCATTAGCATTGAATTGTTTTTCATTATTTTCGTGAGAGCTTATACCTGGGTCAGATTGCGATTTTCACATTTTTATTGTCTTTGTCAGTAGATTTAATTGCAGGGAGGTTACGCTTGGCACCCATTTATTATTTTTTTTGTCTTTTCAAAATTACGGTGGGGATGTTACACTTGGCGACACCCAGTCCAGGATCGTATTTCGTTGAGAATCTTTTGAAAAACAGTCAGATACCTGCTCTTATTTGCTTAGATATAATTAGGATTTGGCGCAACGCTTTTACTAATCTTGTGACTTTCTTTCTACAGGTCAACGGCAATTAGTTGCTCTGTTGTATTTTTGTTTGTTGCTTTTTGCATTATGATTATTTCATTTGTGAATAATTTTGACTATTGTAAAAATGCCGCGAAAGACTGTGAATAGTGTATCGCGAGGTATTATGAATGAATTTACCGACTTAAACAACGTGACCGATAGTAATTGTGACACGCAGTGTAATGATGACAATCCTGCGTTCACTGACAATCAATGCGTTCCAACCACTAACGATGATTTTTGTCTTAATGATGAACAAACGAACTCGGTTATGTCCTCTGTTGATTTGACGACAATCGATGACGCGGGACGCTCTATTATAATGAGCGCTGCCCAGCCTAACACAACCGGTTTACTAAATTTACGTGATGAACACACAAATTTGTCTAATGAAAATGAACAGGATACACAAAGTACGACGGATTTATTTAATTCCGAAATAATGTCTGACAGTGTACATCCGACTGACAAACCTTTTTGTGAGTCTCAGAATAACCAAATGGTTACGGAAAGCGAGACAATTCCAGAATAGAAATGATAATTTTGTGTCGAATCCAATTATGGTATTTTTGCTACAAATGAATGAAAAATTAGACAACCTTAATGAAGATAACAAACAATTCAAAGAAGATAACAAACAACTTAGTGAACAGGTCAGACAACAGAGTGAAGATATCAAACAGTTCAACGAAAAATTAGACAACAATTCCAGACAGTTAAATGAAAAATTAGACAATAATTACAGACAGTTAAATGAAAAATTAGACAACAATTCCAGGCAGCTTAGTGAACAAATTAGAGCCGTTGCCGCGCAGTGCCATGACACTAAGGAACAGTTACGCGAGGAAATTGAGGCTTGTTCAAGAAAAAGTAGCGAAGAAATTAAGTCTGTTGCTCAGGAATTAAGGGAATTGCAAACAGCTGCAACAGAAACACTCAGAGACGAAATTAGCGGAGTCGCTAAACAATGCTCTGAAAAAGCTACACAATTACGGGACGAGTTTAAAGCAATGACGGTAGAACTTTCGTGCACAATGGACGCAAAGATAGACGCGAAATTCGAACAACAGAACACTCAGATTGACGAACGCTTTAATCTCCACATACAAAACAGTGATACGCGTTTCCGCAAATTTATTGAGGATCAAAATAAAGTAAAACGTCAAGTAATGGAAACAATCACTGCTCAGAGACAGGAAGACAAACGTAAAATGTTTGCGAAGGCAAAATCGTAGGTAGACAGTAATATTGCCACAGCGTCCGACGAAATTAATACCATCAAACAGTTGAACACAGAATTACGTGACGAAATTTCGGATCTTACATCGAAAACAGACACATACACAACCGATTTTCTAACAGTGACCGACAGATTCGAACAATTAGAACTAACACAGGATTCCGATGTAATTCAAGCTGACGTTAAAAAACTGAACGAAACTACACGTAAATTGCAAAAACAGATTAATGCTACTGACACTAAAGCCGATGATCAGGTAAAAATACTGACTGAAAAATGTGATGAACTGGCCAGTCGTATTGACGTCATCGAAAGTACTAATGACAATAAATTAGACGATACTTCACCGGTTTCATTTAATCAAACACCAGAATTTCAAAATTTACAGCAAAATTAATGAGATCGATTCGTCTAATAACACGTTGCGTAGAAAGTTGTCAAGTTTACAACAAGAAGTAACAGAGATGAAAAGTATTTCAGTTAATAACACATCACAGCAGACGCCACTTTGCGAACATTTGTCAGACTCGCGCAACGCGTATAATTTGGGTAATCTACAGAGAGTACGGGACTTGGATTCCGAACAACCACAGTTCAATAGATTCTCTTACAATTCTGAACCTGTTCCATCACACAGAGACGATAATTTTGATTACAAACATTTTCTGTCAGTGAGAAAGTTTAAAGCGTTTAAAAACGACAGAACACAGATTCACCCACTGGATTGGATACAACAGTTTAGCTTTGCTTTTCCACCTACTTGGCCCGTTACGCATAAACTTGAATTTATTTGCAGCTTTTTGGAAGGTGAATCGGCAACTCGTATGAGGCCGATCGCGAGACAATGCTATTCAGTAGAAGAGTTTCAGAATGCCTTTCTATCTGCGTATTGGTCGAAGGCGACACAGCGCGGAATCACCGATCAGTTAATTAGCTTACCAAATTATGAGAACTCCAATTTTCCCAGTGTGACGCAATTTTTTGAGCACATGGTGCAACAGAACCAATACCTAAGTGAACCGTACAGTGAATCCGCACTCATTCAATTATGTATCTCTAAATTACCACCATCATTAAGAGTGTCACTTTTAACAGGTCAACAAAAAGAAAATATTTCAGCATTCAGAGATCTGTTACAGTTCTTGGAAGTACAACAATCTGATTATTCTTTTATAAACAAAAATTTTTCATATAATAACCGTGGCCAACAAACTTACAGTAATTACGATCAGTCACGTAATTTCAATAGGAAAAGTAACAGTCGCTTTAGAAACGACAACTACCAGAACTTCGGTAACAGGCAAAATTTTAATTATCGGTATCGTCAAAATTATGAGCGACAGGAACCATATTTTAGTAATAATAGAAGATTTTCACAACAACAGCAACAAAACCAGCAGGTTAGCATACCTAACCAACAATGTAATACACAAGGTCAACCCAACTTCAATGTTTCGCCGCGTGCACGTATAGTCCCAGATCCAACAAATAGTAACGCACGGTAGCAAGGAAATAACTACGTACAGAGAAGACAGTATTTCAATTCCTATCGCAATGCACCGTATAGGAATGACTATTACGACAGACGTAAAAATAATGACGACAATTTTCAGCGTACATCTAACAACAGTCGGTCATACCAACAGCAAAATTATCCACAAGAACCTATTCTCATGAATGAACCCGACAGTAGGTATCATCCAGAGCGTAATACGTCTGGAAGAAGTAATAGAACTGTTCAAATTGTGGAAATGCCACAACATCGTCCTGATATTAATAACACGTCTGATAGAGTTTGACTAAATACAGTAAAGATCGCATCTTCAAGTAACACAAGCACTACTTTTGACACGCAAAATGTTGTTCACGAAAATGTTATTACTTTCGACGACATCCGAGACACTCTTTTACAGGAAAGACCAGTTGTTCAGAAAACTATTTCACACCCTGTCATTGAAATGACAATTGGTTCATCGGAGTTTTCAGCAGTAATCCATTCCGGATCACCTATATCATTAATAAATGAAGAAACTTTTAACGAGTGTAACAAAGAGAATACCTATCCGACATTACCATTAGGCAGAACAAAAGTGAAAGGAGCAGTATCGTGTAAAGAAGTAGACGTTAAATTACAGACGCATTTATCATTTTGTATTGGAGGTCATACTTTTCACTCAAATTTTTGGATTGTTCCTTTATTGACAACAGACGTAATTTTAGGTACTAATTTTCTCGTACAACACGATGCAGTGGTTGATTTTCAGAATTCTTATTTAATGTTAAAGGATGAAAATGTACAACTTGCTTTAGAATTTCAGCACTCACTATCTGCGGAAGAACAAACAATTAACCGCACATAGGTCATTTCCGCAATACGTAACATTGACTGTAATTCCACATTGTTCACGGATACGTACGTAGACAACTATAATACTCCAGACGAAACTGACTACGACGTAATGCAGATGATTTCCGATGAAGTTAGACAAAGCAGTGCAAATACAGACGACGAACGCACGCAACTACGCAAAATTCTTTTACAGCAAGCTCCAGTTTTCGACAACATTCCTGGTACTATGTCCGGCTTTATGTATGAATTTCAAGTGAAACAGCACGACACATTTAAAGCAAAGCATTATCCCATTCCATATATCCATTGAGAACAAGTTAAAAAAGAATTGCAGGATATGCTTGACCAAGGAATTATTGAACCGGCAGTTAGTCCGTACATAAACCCGCTGCATATTGTTAAGAAAAAAGATGGCTCACTTCGCCTTGTACTTGATTCACGTCACATTAATGACATTATTATTAATGAAAAAGATCGACCACAGACACTAGAGGAACTTCTACGGAATTTCACGGTACAGCTATTTATTCCACATTAGATTTGAAATCGGGATTTTGGCAAATTCAGCTTCATCCGAACTGTAGAAAATATACAGCTTTTCTCTGTTTTGGCGACTGTTATCAATTTTGTAAATTACCATTCGGGTTAACTATTTCTTCTGCAGCTTTTATTCGCGGTTTGAACACAATACTTCCGACAGAACTTAAGGACAGAATCACGACGTACGTAGACGACATTCTTATCGCAGAAGCTAACTGGTCTGAACACAATATGATTCTTGAACAACTGTTGCAAACTTTTCACGCCATCCGACACACGTCTGCGTTAAAGACAGAATCACGACATTCTTATTGCAGAAGCTAACTGGTCTGAACACAATGTGATTTTAGAACAACTGTTACAAACTTTTCGTGCACAAGGACTTACAGTTAATCTTAGTAAATCGCACTTTGGCAAAACTTCCATAAAATTTCTTGGACATGTAATTTCAGCAGAAGGCATTGCGCCTGACCCGGAAAAACTTCAAGCTGTACGTGACATTACTGTTCCTACAACGAAAAAGCAACTACGCAATTTTTTGGGCTTAATTAACTTTTTTCGTAAATTTATTCATCACTCTGCTTTAGACACACCTAGATTATGCCAACTAACAGGTAAAAACACTATTTGGTCATGGGATAAGCAAGCACATTCTGAATTCGTGAACCTGAAACATGCTTTGTTGAATGCTCCACTTTTATCGCACCCAGATCTTACCAGAAATTTTTCCATTGCCACCGACAGTTCTAACACCGCTTTAGGCGTACACATTTTCCAGGAAATTGAAGAAGATGGCTCTACAGTAATTAAAAACATCGCATTTGCAAGTCGCATTCTGTCACCTGCTGAGCGAAATTATTCTGTTACAGAACTTGAAACATTATGCGTTGTATGGGCTTTTACGAGATTTAGGCACTTTCTTTATGGAAGACATACCACCGTCTACACAGATCACAGAGCGATACAATTTTTACTTTCAGCTAAATTTACTCACGACAGGTTAAGTAGATGGAAACTGTATTTACAGGAATTTAATTTTACGATTGTTCACATTCCCGGCACACAAAATGTTATAGCAGACGCACTATCGCGTTCTCCGAGCAACAATCAGCAAGACGTAGCAACCAACTTCTGCAAAGCAAATTTTAGCGTTATGTACATTCAACAAGTCGCATTTGAAAATTTTATTTCGTCGTCATTACAGGACATAGCACAAGAACAAAATAAAGACAACATGTGGAAAGAAATTAAACACCTTTGGCAAGACAGGAATAATGTTACGATTAGGAACCACTACACTGTACGCAATGACATTCTGTTTCGCCGCTCTCATCCAGACAGCAACAATTGGTTATTATGTATTCCTGACGAACTTGTTAACAAATTAATCTGGTACACTCATTTAAGCTATGCACATTACGGAGCCAGAAAATGTTTTCTTATACTGAGACAGAACTGTTATTTTGCCAACATGGAAAAACGTATACGACGAGTTTTAGCGCCATGTAAAATTTGCCAGAAAGCTAAGTCAGACACCACTTCACACATTCCTCCATTATATCCAATAATACCTGTTAAATTAAGACATATGGCCGCAGTAGACATTTTTGGTCCGATTCCGAGAACTAACAGAGGTTTTTGCTACATCTTTGTCGCTGTTGAACTCACTTCAAAATTTGTTACTTTCACTACGTTACGCAAAGCTACTGCTAAAACTGTCTCCAAAGCATTTGTAAAACATTTTCTATTTCATGTAGGGCATGTGATGAGAGTAATTTCAGATAATGGATCACAATTTCGTTCTGCAATATGGACACGCATGTTACGAGCTAGAAACATTTCTCCGATCTATATATCCAAGTACCACGCTTCTTCGAACCCTTGTGAAGGATTAATGAAAGAAATTGGTAAACTGTGTAGAATATACTGCCACGAAAGACATATTAATTGGGATACACACATACTCTCATTCCAAGATGTAATTAATTCCATTCCAAACGAATCCACTATGCTATCTCCGTCTGTTATACTGAAAAACGTTGAACCACCAAACAAAATTAAAGAATTAGTAAACTTCCCTACCTGTCGTCGACTAAGACACCACGAAATAATTGACATTGCGCTGAACAACATCAAACGTGCCACAAAGCGCCGGAGAAGACAACAAAAACAGGTTTGTACGCGCCGAGACTTTCACGTTGGACAGAAGATATTAGTACGTACACACTATTTATCCAGCAGAATAAAAGGTAAGCGCAGTAAATTTGAACTTCTATACGCAGGTCCGTATCGGATTCGCAGCATCCCTCACCCCAATGTTGTACACGTCGAAACTTTGAGAACCAGAAAATCGAAAGGCAATCACCATATCTCAAACATTAAACCGTTTATTGAATGAAACCACTTTATGATGTAACATGCTATGATGCCATTTACTAATCTTTATGACCACTTATGCAATTATATTCACATGACTAATTACTGATGATTATCGTATTTTTTTCTTGGCAAGTGCCCGGCAAGGTAAGGTTAGCAGGTCGCTTTTCTTGTCGTTATATATCAGACTGTGCACATTTTTTTTCAGAGACACGTATTTTATGACTAATTATGCAATGTTATCTAATGACATGTTAATTCCATTACATTTTTTCTTCATTAAAGGCTTTAATTATCGCCTCTATTAACTACACTATATACAAGCTGAACACAACGAACATCACATTTTTTCTTTCTTATATATATACGATTATTTCATGTTTTGTTCGTATGCATTATGAAATGGTGAAGACATAGCAAACACCAGTCGACTTTGACATTTTTTGCCTCATGTCATCTCAAGATCGTGACTGTTTTACATTTTTTACTGCTGTACTGTGATATTCTGTGTACATTTTTGCATCTGAACACTGTCAATGTCTTTGACATATTACGTTTTCTGTCATGTTATGCTGTATGCTTAATTATGTTACCTTAAACTAGTCATTATTTAGTGGGTATATGATTTTAATGCAAGACATTAATCTTTGTTCATCATGTTCAGAAAGAAATAACGTGTAAAGGAAATAAATTAAACTGTAACGGGAATTTCACCTACGGAATGATCGAAAGAGGATGCAATAACTTTATGAGGAAGAGTAAATGGATCAGGATTAACAAGCATTAACAAGAATATACTTTACACATCGTAGAATAGCAGTCTTAACTAATTTTTTCTTTCAGAATACAAGGTGATTGATGCAAGCTGTCAGACAGAACTACACATCTTAGTTTTAAGTGATGAAATATGCTAGAGATAAGGAATAGTTGTGTAATGAGTAATGAAGTGATTTTTTGCAGATGATAATGAATGCTGATGAATAATGATGAAGAATATGCTACTATGAATAATGAAGTTTTTCTTTATAGGTGATGATGATAATGGAGTTATGATGAGATGAATAATGAAATTTTTTTTTTTTTCTTTGCAGATGAGGATAATGTTGAAGTTATATTTATGCTATGTAGTTATTTAAGTATTTGTTGCAGTTCTTTTTGACAGCAGGTGTTATATTGCATAGTATAATGATTGAAGGTTTTGGAAAGGACAGCTATGGAACACATTTTTTATACACATTTCACTACCTGTTAATTCGAAGTTCACTACTTTTCAGCATAAATTGCATTTCTCTTTTCAGCTTAATAATCCATTTTTATACATTTTTTTGCAGGAGAAATTATTTATGAGATTAATGTGCTATAAGCAGTTGTTCATTAAATCTATGATTGTGATTACATATACTCTACTTGTTTCATACTCTTGCCACAGCTGACTTATGACGAATGACGTTACACATTTTCATTTATACCAATCACCCAGAAGCAAATTCTTCTCTCTTGCTTTCCCCTAAAATTACCCTAAGCAATGCTTTGCTAACAAAAGATGTATTACCAGTCGCAAATAATGATACCAGTTTAAGAGAGTTCTGAGTAATGCTGATCAGCTCTGAATAGTATGTCACTTCAGTAATGACTTCTTAATGATACAAAAAATACATATAAAATAATGCTTTGTAACTGGCTAATAACTGCCACTGTTTATTGTTATGAGACTACTTATAATGCCCATGATTATTAATGCTATGACTGTAATTAAGTGATTTTTAATAATGACTTCTTAATGATCTGAATAACACTGAATGATGAACAATGTTTTATACTATTCAATACTTGCTGGCCACTGAGTGCTAATAACTAATGTCACTAAATGAATTATGTTATTAATTATGCCATTAAATAGCTCTTGTTTTCAATGATGATTTTTCATGTTCTATAACTGGCCACTGAGTGCCAATAACTAATGTCACTAAATGAATTATGTTATTAATTATGCCATTAATTAGCTCCTAATTTCAATTATGACTTTTCATGTTTTGGTAACTGGCCACTGAGTGCCAATAATTAATGTCACTAAATGAATTACGTTAATAATTATGCCATTAATTAGCTCCTGTTTTCAATTATGACTTTTCATGTTCTATAACTGGCCACTGAGTGCCGATAATTAATGTAACTAAATGAATCAGCTCTTGTTTTCAATGACTTTTCATGTTTTGGTAAATGGCCAATGAGTGCCAACAATGTACTATGTTAATGCTAGGCCAATAATTGACTCTTCTTTTCAATGAAGACTTGTGATGAACATTATTCTGTCATACTAAATATGCTTTGTAACTGGCCAAGGACTGCCACTGTTTATTGTAATACGATTACCCATGATGCCAAAATTTAATTTTATGAACATTATTCTGTAATACTACATACTTGGTTCAGAAATGTTCAATAACTGGGCTATGAATGCCGCAAACTACTACTGTAATTCTCAATGAAGCCTATTATGTGACTTAATGTCCTTCACCTTATGAGCTAATTACCCTGAATTACTGCAATATCCATTTGTCCTGTCCATCCTCATGATCATGGAGCACTATATTTGGGTTTTGCACTAATTCTACGTTTGTGTGCCTTGTAAGAGCGTGGTGTTGACACGACATGCTGTCCACCACCGTGAGCAATGAAGACGTTATCATGGTCCCACTGTTTGGTGTACCTGATGTACTGCCAAAATGATAACAGGAAATATTACTACGACATTTCAGTGTCTTGGATACGCTGATAAATACTTCTGGGAAAAGAACTGCAAATTGTCTCACTTGGTGTTGTACTTCTGTGGAAAGATATGGACTTTTAGTGCAGCTTCGTGCAACCTAAGTGCTACTACCATGATGCAATCCTTCCTATTCCTTCCCTAATTCTTGTAAAATGAAAAAGTCATATACAGTGCGTGTGTATTTTTTGCCGTTTATTAATACATTTTGTGATTTGCTGATATATTCTCAACTTCACTTCATGTACACTCATGTCAGTTGCCAAAATGATTTCTTACCTTTGCGTTTATTTGTTATGAAAATGTTCAAAAGTTTTTCAGTGCATGTGCACTTATGTTATGCGTTAATATGTTTTCTACTGAACTGCAGTGCCTGTGCACTTTTCTCATGTTTCAGTATGATTTGTACTCATTCTGTATACATTTTGTGATTTCCTGATATGTTCAGTACTTCCGTGCGTATGCACTTATGTCATTTGTTACTTATTGTATATACATTTCCTCATTTGCTGATATGTTCTGAACTGCAGTGCATGTGCACTCATGTCACTTGTCAACATGATTTTTTGCCATTCTATTTATCTACTCTGAAAATGCTAAAGAATTTTTCAGTGCGTGTGCACGTTATTATCCATCAAATAATTTGTATATACATTTTTCTGATCTGCGAATATGTTTTATACTCATATCTTGTCTTTGTCTGAAATGTTTTGTACTCAGTGCATGAGCATCAAGTTTAATTCATGTTTTGTACTTTTGCTGTAATTGTAATAATTAGTTAAAAAAATTTTTGGTGCTCATGGCGAGTCCAAATGACTCACCATCGCCACCAAATTTTTGCCCCCTCCCAGTGGAGGGTTATGAAACACGTATGCAGCGTGTGTGAGGCATTACAGAATCTTTGACCAGAGAGCTATTTATCGTGGCTAGTCTGCGCTTGACCGCGCGAGTGTTGCGAGCAGCAGTCTGTCGGTAGCAGTAGCTCAGTTCAGTTGCTAATGGCAGTCTGTTAGCACTAGTAGTCGAGTACGGTCGCGAGCGGGACGCAGTCCGCGGGCGTCGACATGGGTCTCTGGTCAAGATGCTGAATGAGGTATATTGTTAATTAAGGTAACCAAGCTGCATTGCGCACATCAGATAATGTAAAGTTTATTTATTGTAATTAATTTTCAACAAGTGCCCCAATAATAATTTTGATTTCAAAGCAATTTTTAACAAAAGAACTATTTAATTGAACCAACGATTTCCTTCCATTTCCTTTGAAGAAAAGTTTCAGTTAAATTTCAAAAATAAAAAAAAAATAATAATACTTGCAATGCATTTCCTCCAAGCCGTGGCCAACAATAAGAGCAGAACTTTGACATGCAGTTTCGAATGAGGTAAGAAATTAATTATGATTTTTTTGCACAGGGCCAAAGACCGATATTTCGGTTTAATTGAGTTTACATTGTCACTGAAGTCTCATTAGCATTGAATTGTTTTTCATTATTTTCGTGAGAGCTTACACCTGGGTCAGATTGCGATTTTCACATTTTTATTGTCTTTGTCAGTAGATTTAATTGCAGGGAGGTTACGCTTGGCACCCATTTATTATTTTTTTTGTCTTTTCAAAATTTCGGTGGGGAGGTTACATGTATGCATACTGCCGCCTAATGGCAAGATATGGTACTAACACTACCGACAACGAATATCCTACAGCGCGCAGCCTGACAAATTTCTATAAAGTTGGGAACCACACGGTAAATAGATTTTCGCCTCAAGTGGCTCATGCAACAAACGTTTACTTGGAGCCTAATGAATCTGGTGAACTTGAACTAGTTCAACATCAGCTAAAGAGCCTTTAATGCTCCTGGTCACGCTTTGGGGAAATAAAATAAAAGTAGCAGACCCTCTGATGCGACCAAAGACAAGGGATAGCGATATGCACATATGCAAATGGTGGTAGTATCTCGTACAGAAGGTATAAAAGTTCAGCGCATTGGTGAAGCTGTCATTTGTACTCGGGTGGTTCACATAAAAAGTTTCCGACATGATTATAGCCACAAGACGCGAATTAACAGACTGATAACTCGGAATGGTAGTCGCAGCTAGGCGCGTGGGACACTCGATTTCGGAAATCATTAGGGGCTCCCCTATTCATGAACCACAGTGTCAAGAGTGTGGCGAGAATACCAAATTCAAGCCATTGTCATTCACCACCGGCAATCCAATCGTAGACGGCCTTCACTTAACGACCGAGAGCAGCGACATACTAACAGACAAGCAAAACTGCGTGACATAATTACAAAAATCAATAAATGACGTGCGATGAACGTATCCGTTCGGATGGCACAGCGAAATCTGACGTTAAAGTGCTGTAACAGCAGACGACTGAAATGATTGCCTTTCTTAACAGAACGACATCGTCTGAAGTGCCTCTGCTGGACCCTTGACCTGATACGTTGTATCCTGGAGAACTGGCATGGTGAGATGAGTACCGATTACAGTTGGTGAAAGCTGACTATAGGTTTTGAGTGTGGTTCAGGCCCCACGAATGCGTGGACCCAAGTTCTCAACAAGGCACTGAGCGAGCTGGTGGATTCTCCATAATGCTGTGGGCTGCATTTGCATGGAATGGATTCGATCTCCTAGTCCAACTGATCCGACAGGAAATGGTTATATTCGGCCATTTGGGGACGATTTGCTGCCATTCATGGACTTCAAGTTCCCAAACAATGATGTCATGTCACAGGCCCACAGTTGTTGACAGTTGGTCGGAAGAACATACTGCACTGGCAACACTTTCGCAATTATCGACGCCTAAATTTCTGCAGGGGAATTTCCAGCGACTTGTTGAGCCCATCCTACCCCCATGAACCATGGACCTTGCCGTTGGTGGGGAGGCTTGAGTGGCTCGGCGATACAGATGGCCGTACCGCAGGTGCAACCACAACGGAGGGGTGTCTGTTGAGAGGCCAGACAAACGTGTGGTTCCTGAAGAGGGGCAGCAGCCTTTTCAGTAGTTGCAGAGGCAACAGTCTGGACGATTGACTGATCTGGCCTTGCAAAACTAGCCAAAACGACCTTGCTGTGCTGGTACTGCGAACGGCTGAAAGCAAGGGGAAACTACAGCCAGAATTTTTACCGAGGGCATGCAGCTTTACTGTATGGTTAAATGATGATGGCGTTCTCTTGGGTAAAATATTCCGGAGGTAAAATAGTCCCCCATTCGGAACTCCGGGCGGGGACTACTAAGGGCGTCGTCATCAGGAGAAAGAAAACTGGCGTTCTACGGATCGGAGCGTGGAATGTAAGATCCCTTAATCGGGCAGGTAGGTTAGAAAATTTGTAAAGGGAAATGGATAGATTGAAGTTAGATATAGTGGGAATTAGTGAAGTTCGGTGGCAGGAGGAACAAGATTTGTGGTCAGGTGAGTTCAGGGTTATAAGTACAAAATCAAATAGGGGTAACGCAGGAGTAGGTTCAATAATGAATAAAAAATAGGAGTGCGGGTAAGCTACTACAAACAGCATAGTGAACGCATTATTGAGGCCAAGATAGACACGAAGCCCATGCCTACTACAGTAGTACAAGTTTATATGCCAACTAGCTCTGCAGATGATGAAGAACCTGATGAAATGTATGATGAGATAAAATAAATTATTCAGGTAGTGAAGGGAGACGAAAATTTAATAGTCATGGATGACTGGAATTCGAGAATAGGAAAAGAGAGAGAAGGAAACATAGTGGGTGAATATGGATTGTGAGAGAGAAATCAAAGAGGAAGTCGTCTGGTAGAATTTTACAGAGAGAATAACTTAATCATAGCTAACACTTGGTTCGAGAATCATAAAAGAAGGTTGTATACATGGAAGAATCCTGGAGATACTAGAAGGTATCAGATAGACTATGGAATGGTAAGACAATGATTTAGGAGCAAGGTTTTAAATTGTAAGATATTTCCAGGGGCAGATGTGGACTCTGACCACAATCTATTGGTTATGAACGTAGATTAAAACTGAAGAAACTGCAAAAAGGTGGGAATTTAAGGAGATGGGACCTGGATAAACTGACTAAACTAGAGGTTGCACAGAGTTTTAGGGAGAGAATAAGGGAACAATTGATAGGAATGGGGGAAAGAAATACAGTAGAAGAAGAATGGGTAGCTCTGAGGGATGAAGTAGTGAAGGCAGCAGAGGATCAAGTAGGTGAAAAGACGAGGGCTAGTAGAAATCCTTGGGTAACAGAAGGAATATTGAATTTAATTGATGAAAGGAGAAAATATAAAAACGCGGTAAATGAAGCAGGCAAGGGGAATACAAACGTCTCAAAAATGAGATCGACAGGAAGTGCAAAATGGCTAAGCAGAGATGGCTAGAGGACAAATGTAAGGATGTAGAGGCTTACATCACTAGGGGTAAGATAGATACTGCCTACAGGAAAATTAAAGAGACCTTTGGAGAAAAGAGAGCCACTTGTATGAATATCAAGAGCTCAGATGGAAACGCAGTTCTAAGCAAAGGAGGGAAGGAAGAAAGGTGGAAGGAGTATATAGAGCGTCTATACAAGGGCGACGTACTTGAGGACAATATTATGGAAATGGAAGAGGATGTAGGTGAAGATGAAATGGGAGATACGATACTGCGTGAAGAGTTTGACAGAGCACTGAAAGACCTGAGTCGAAATAGGGCCACGGGAGTAGACAACATTCCATTGGAACTACTGACGGCCTTGGGAGAGCAAGTCCTTACAAAACTCTACCACCCGGTGAGCAATATGTATGAGACAGGCGAAATACCCTTAGACTTCAAGAAGAATATAATAATTCCAATCCCAAAGAAAGCAGGTGTTGACAGATGTGAAAATTTCCGAACTATCAGTTTAATAAGTCACAGCTGCAAAATACTAACGCGAATTCTTTACAGAAGAATGGAAAAACTGGTAGAAGCCGACCTCGGCGTAGATCAGTTTGGATTCCGCAGAAATGTTGGAACACGTGAGGCAATACTGACCTTACGACTTATCTTAGAAAATAGATTAAGGAAAGGCAAACCTACATTTCTAGCGTTTGTAGACTTAGAGAAAGCTTTTGACAATGGTGACTGGAATACTCTCTTTCAAATTCTAAAGGTGGCAGGGACAAAATACAGGGAGCGAATGGCTAATTACAATTTGTACAGCAACCAGATGGCAGTTATAAGAGTCGAGGGGCATGAAAGGGAAGTAGCGGTTGGGAAGGGAGTGAGACAGGGTTGTAGCTTATCCCCGATGTTATTCAATCTGTATATTGAGCAAGCAGTAAAAGAAACAAAAGAAAAATTCGGAATAGGTATTAAAGTCCATGGAGAAGAAATAAAAACTTTGAGGTTCGCCGTTGACATTGTAATTCTGTCAGAGACAGCAAAGGACTTGTAAGAGCAGTTGAACGGAATGGACAGTGTCTTGAAAAGAGGGTATAAGATGAGCATCGACAAAAGCAAAAAGAGGATAATGGAATGTAGTCGAATTAAATCGGTTGATGCTGTGGGAATTAGATTGGGAAATGAGACACTTACAGCAGTAAACGAGTTTTGGTATTTGGGGAGCAAAATAACTGATTATGGTCGAAGTAGAGAGGATATAAAATGTAGACTGGCAATGGGAAGGAAAGCGTTTCTGAAGAAGATAAATTTGTTTGCATCGAGTATAGATTTAAGTGTCAGGAAGTCGTTTCTGAAAGTATTTGTATGGAGTGTAGCCATGTATGGAAGTGAAACGTGGACGATAAATAGTTTGAACGCGAAGAGAATAGAAGCTTTCGAAATGTGGTGCTACAGAAGAATACTGAAGGTTAGATGGGTAGATCACATAACTAATGAGGAGGTATTGAATAGAATTGGGGAGAAGAGGAGTTTGTGGCACAACTTGACTAGAAGTAGGGGCCGGTTGGTAGGACATGTTCTGAGGCATCAAGGGATCACAAATTTAGCATTGGAGGGCAGCGTGGAGGGTAAAAATCGTAGAGGGAGACCAAGAGATGAATACATAAGCAGATTCAGAAGGATGTAGGTTGCAGTATGTACTGGGAGATGAAGAAGCTTGCACAGGATAGAGTAGCATGGAGAGCTGCATCAAACCAGTCTCAGGACTGACGACAAGAACAACAACAACATGTTGAGCCCATGTCGAGATGCTGCACTACGCCAATAAAAGAGGTTCAACAGTATACTGGGAGGTATGTCATGACTTTTCTCACCTGAGTGTATGTGTGGTCTTACACAGTGCAGATAAGCTGTTTTAATGTCTGCCAGCTGTGGAGCTACTCGACCGAATAGTAGCGGCTTCGGTCAAGAATACCATCATAACGACCGGAAGGACGGTATCTGACCCCACGACCCTCCTATCCTCGTCCTCCTCTAAGGATGTCCTGGCGGTCGGATGGTCCCTGTAGGCCAGTCGTGGCCTAAAGACGGGGTGCCTTTCTCCAGAAAATAGTAAGTCATTTTGGGTACGGCATAAATCTATCGTTGATATGAATTATATAGTGAATATTAAACTTTTAACATGTAGAATGGTTAACACGGTTAACTGCGTCCCATGTATTGTGTAGGCTGCAATTGCTTCATCGGCAGTCTTAGATATATTCCCTTTTGTGTAATTATGTGTAATATTTTTGCAACCCTGTTCTGTTACGTTGCAGTAAATCAAAGTGTTGTGGCTTGTCGTATCGTACCAACTAGAAGCCAGCTGCGAATGAGGTATCAACTGTTTCCTTATCGATTTCTTTACATAGGATACTGTTTTGGAATTTACTTTTTGTTTGTTAGTTTTAAAAGTTATAAAGCTATAATTTAGGGTAACAATTTTCTTTCAATTTTTCATGGAGAATTAGCGTTTCTCTTACACAAGTGCGAAATTTTCCTTTTTAATACTCTGGGTGAAAGATTAACGTCAAACCTCCTTGCCTAGGGACGCCAGATGATGTCGTCAAGCCCTGAACGAAAATTGCGCAACGGATGACTGGGGAAGGGAGCTTGAGAGCGCTACCTAGAGAGTGTGTACGATACGAGGCAAGGGGCTGGAGGGCTCACACGCTGATGTGTGGGTCCCTGCATTCTATATCTTTTATTTTTAAATGAATTCCTTTAACTGGACTCCTGTGTGATTTTTTTAAGGTATGTTAAAGATTAATGACAATTGATTACCTATTTATTTTAAACATTATCACTCGACTTTACAGCGATTGCAGCAATTGTTCCAGTTTATAGATATTACAGTTTTACAACTTATAGCTCGGGTATATTATATACTAATCTGCACGCACATTTCTACGAGCAAGACGGAATTGCGATGGCCAAATGTATACCACTAAAGTCTCCCAATATTTTACATAGGACATACACAACGTGAGGAGGATAACGGGCTAACTGGGGAACAGATGCATTAACACAGGGGGTCAAATTTCCGAAATTAAACGGGAACATTCGTTTCCTTACACAATCCAAAGGTAGAAATAAAATAATTTGTACAAATATTCAAATACCTCTCTTCCATGCGTGAATATTGAGACAGACGCACTGAGGGCACGTCTGCTCACTCACCCGTCTTCCGTAATCCTTCCAGAATATGGCGGGCACCCGGAGGTCGTCCTGGGCCCCGGTGGAGGGGATGGTCGAACCGCTTTGCTGTGACTAACCTCTCTACCCCAAATCTTGTTCAAATGGTTCAAATGGCTCAGAGCACTATGGGACTTAACATCTATGGTCATCAGTCCCCTAGAACTTAGAACTACTTAAACCTAACTAACCTAAGGACATCACACAACACCCAGTCATCACGAGGCAGAGAAAATCCCTGACTCCGCCGGGAATCGAACCCGAGAACCCGGGCGTGGGAAGCGAGAACGCTACAGCACGACCACGACCTGCGGACCCAAATCTTGTGACACTGGAAAGTGTTTGGCTTTTACCTGCCTGTGCTGTCTCTCTGATCCCCTACCCAGGAGTAAGGTTGGCACTACTAGACTACAGAACTACTTCCCAACAAAGATTTGGCCACGCTTTATGGAAAGGTGTGAGGAGGATTAGGAAAGTTCACGTGCAGATTCACATTCACGTACAAGAAATGCATAATACACGACACATATAAATACGTATTATGAATCCTGACACATTTATTTCCACTCGTCCACATGGGTTCTGTTGCGCCCGCGGCCGGCCGCGTTGTGTAATAAAACTGGCGGCGGAGCCGCCTCTGTTTGTATTTCCCGGTGCGAGCGAGCAGCGAAACCTGCTGCATATGGAGCGGAAACTACTGTACCGTTTCATCAGGGAATGAAAGAAATTTGAATTATAATTTTATATTTTGTGGCCTAGTCTACCCACTCGATGATCCACCTGAGATTACGATACACTCCGGCCTCTCAGTAATCGGGCGCAGATCCAAAAACACGTGCACGATGAATCATCGTGCGCGACAGTGCCTAGTTGACCATTGCTTTGTACACTGTGTTTGAAATTGTAGCTTCCTTTACAATTCGGAGTCTTGTCTTCTAAAAGGAAACACGTTACGCTAGCCCTCAAGCAGAAACTCGAAATTTTAGATAAGTTAAATCGTGTTTCTTAGCAGAAAGACATTGCTGCGGAGTTCATTTTCTACGAGCAACCATTTATAACATGAAAAAGAAAGAAGATATTATTCGATAGTACTCAACACAAACCGATAGTGAGTTGGGATAACGGAAGGTTATGCGAAAGAGTGAGAATGAAGAACTGGGTGTAGCTGTTAATAGGTGGTTCATACAACAACGCAGTAGAGGAATTCCGGTCCGTGGACCGATTATAAAGGAAACTAGCAGCCGCATTTAACAGACAACTTGGTGGTAGTAACTTGTTTGCAGCGAGCGAAGGTTGGATATCAAACTGCAGAAAATGACATGGCAGTCGGCAGCTGACAGTCACCGGGGAAAGTCGCTCAGCCAACGATAAGGATGCTAATGAGCTTGTAAGCAAGATACGTAAGATAACAGAGGAGAAAATTTAACTGCTGATGCCTTGTATAATGCTGATGAAACAGGACTCTTTTACAAGATGCTTCCTTCAAAAACATTACTTGCCAAGAATGAGAAGTAAGCTCGTGCTTACAAGCAACAGAAACAGCGTGCTATAATACAAACGGGAATCATAATCTACCGCTTATGGTGATTGGAAAATCCCAACATCAACGTTGTTTTCAACACACTTACATAAATACTGTACCACTTTTGAGGTGAGTGGCTTTGGGTGGGGGGGGGGGGGGGGGGGGAGGGTGGAGGGGGGATGGGGGGGGGGGGACGGATTTGAAGACCGAAGTTTCTGTAGTAAAAATCGCGGCAAAGTGGCAGTCGAGAATCTGGCGTGTTTACATGTAAGATGGGTGTGTGTCAGCCGTCTTGACAGTAGGAGAATCGTCCTACATTCGGCACTGACCGACAGATGACGGTACTTAAAATGAGCACGGTCAGTTTGGTGTCCAGCCACGTGGTGGCGAATCTCAACGGCCGGCACGCTGGCTCATGGCGGGCTTCCTCCGGGCCCCTTTTGGCATAGAGCTGAAGTGAATGTATGATGCAGAAATAAATAAAAACTGTTCCCAATCCGGCACAAAGGAGCTTGTAGGCTAATTTTAAATCAGAAAATTAGCCGTTTGGGCTCATATAAACGCGCCTCCAGTCGCCCCGGTAGTTTTTGAATTATAATAAATTGAATGTTTTAATAACTAAGTAAGATTGTAAATTGGACATCTTGGAGACGCTTTGACAAAATTTTACGAACGAGGTGTCAAATGAAAGGTCTGAATGAGTAGTATTAAGATATACATATAACTTTTTTTTTACATGTTTTAAAAGTTTAAATGAGAACCCGGAATGCTGTTTTCGCGATTAAAAATGCAGAATTTTGAAGGAAAAAAGTAATACAATAAAAATATCAGTTATTTACGCATTGAAACCATATTGAATAATGAAAAGTTCTACATGAAGAACAGATAAATTTTAAGAATATGAGAATAAGATCCCGTAAAGAAATTCTGATGATGAATGTGAATTCAGCGGAATATTTCCGTCGGAATAGAAGTGTTACATGCGTTCTATTGAATCTATATTAAGTGTAAAAGTAAATTTTATGTGCAAACAAACTTGATTTGACTTCAGTGTTCAAACCAAGGGCTTTTAAGGGCGGCCATTTTCTGTGGTATGGTGTATTCAGTTGAATTGAAAGGGCTAGTACGTGTGACTGGCAAAAGTCCGTGCACGAATTGGATTTAGAATATTTTCGGACCGCTAAGTCGCGTGGAACTTGTGATTTTCAACAGTTGGGTGCTGCTGGTCTTTGAAGAGTTCTCTGTGGTGTGTTTGTGAGACTTGTGAAAATTTCGCGCTCGAGTTGAACTTAGAATATTTTCGTACCGTGAAATCGTGTCGAACTTTAACTCTGAACAACAGCTGTGGGATGTAGTGATTTCAGCTTGCGTTGGACTTCGGATTGTGTTTGGCTTATTATTATTATATTTTTCGAGAAGTATTCTCCGCTCAGAATTTTGTTCATCTCGGGGTTTCACCTATTCTAAAACAAACGTTAAGTTAGTAATTGTTGAATGATTGTGATTAATATTTTTTGTGGCGCTGTTGAACTGACTCGGTAAATATCTGAGGTCAAATCGAAAACACTTAACAGTATTTCGGTCAAATCTATCCTAAACAAGTTAAAATAAACTCCAGTTAGTTAGAACTGTGTTGTGTTCGCTAAAAAATTGTTCCTGCCTGCTAATATTTGTTTTTAGAAACTTGACATTAATTTGAAATTACTGGGGATAGCGCAGCGGGTGTGGTTCACACCCGTCAGACCTAACGTGTAAGGTGTCAGGCAAATCCAACACCCTCCATGAAAACCCTGACATGATAAGCAAATTCAGTAGTATGTCACATAGCTCCGAATAAATCGTGACATTAAATTAACCAAAGTAATACGAGTAACGAGTCAGCAAATGGAATACCACAGACTAACACAAGAATGCCCAAATGTATGTCATACCTTCCCACCGTGAGACAGACGCAGTTCCGAGGGGAGAAACGAGAACAGAAGCCGAGAGCGGAACCGTGTTAAGCTAGAAGGCCCTACGATAAGGGACGGACACCCACGTCGCCAGCTAACCACCAGGACCACCCCCAGCCCATTTTAAAAGCTAGAGCCCTCCAGAAGAACAGTATAGATCTTACGATAACCCTAAAAGGGCCACACCAGCCGCAAGTTTTAGCGTGAGACTTTGTCGCGACTCTGTTACGTTACAAACTTTAAAAACATTGCCCCACCACGAGAAGTATAACGTTTCTCATTGGATAGACAGGATTTTTGTAGGCGGAGCTTAAGGTTACCATTGGTCAGATGAAAACACAGCCAGATAGTTTTTTTTAAACCAACTTCGGTAAATTGTAGTAAGGAGAAGTTAGGAGAGAGTTGCTTCTGAGGCGGCGAGATGAGCGGAGCTGCGCCGGCAGCCGCCCCCTGACGAACACCGACAAGGTAATGAACACACGCGATGCCGCATTTTTGAGCGCATAAGGCTTCACTCAGAACTGCAGAAGTCGCATCTGTCACATCCCGTTTTTACGTAATACTAGTGTAACCTCTCCACACGAAATTAAATAAATGTTAATTTGAAATGGAGCCAAATGTATGCTGCAGAGTGAAAATCTCATTCTGGAAACATCCCCCAGGCTGTGGCCAAGCCATGTCTCCGCAATATCCTTTCTTTCAGGAGTGCTAGTTCTGCAAGGTTCGCAGGAGAGCTTCTGTAAAGTTTGGAAGGTAGGAGACGAGGTACTGGCAGAAGTAAAGCTGTGAGTACCGGGCGTGAGTCGTGCTTCGGTAGCTCAGTTGGTAGAGCATTTGCCCGCGAAAGGCAAAGGTCCCGAGTTCGAGTCTCGGTCGGGCACACAGTTTTAATCTGCCAGGAAGTTACAACATACGTGATGTTTTCCAAGCAGCCGAAGCATTGGATAAAGGGGAGAGCGCTACTATAATGAAGAGCTGGAGAAAATTGTGGCCATTCATTGATGCCGATCGGATCCAGTAGTGAGAGACAGAGATGATCCAGTCTGTTCGGAATTATCAATTACTTTGTACACTGACATGTTCCACAACCTTCCAGGAGGAGACGAAATGGATGATGAATATGTTGTTAAGTGACTGGATGAGGAAAACTGTGATACATGCAGTACCAATGTAACCCTTGTAAAGTGGTTGCGTGATAAAGTATGCCACCGTCGCGTATCATCATTGTGACAGTTACAAATGAGGGACATGTTTCATAGTAAGTGATACGACTGTATAATTATGTACAGTGTATACTCAAAGAATATATTTTCTTTGGAAATTAATGTATTTTTGGATTTAATAAAGTATATCATCAATATTTTAAACCTGTATCCTTCGTTTTAATAAAGTACAGTACACTAATCCCCTATGTTTCCAAATAAATAAAAAACTAAGTAAATGAATAAAATAAATTTCAGACACTCAAAAATCCGGTACTTCTGCTAATCCGGCATCCATATGTGCTAGGAATGGCTGGATTAGCGAAAATCTAGTGTGCTTGGAAACCAGATTGAATCACAATGAACAACTGTTATCGACTTATCTCAGTGTGTCTGGCTTCTAACACACCCCCACTGATTCAGTATCATTCTTTTGTGACTGCCACGTAGTTCTGAAACGCGTCGGACAATTGCCCGCTCTCATCGCTGTGGTCCTGGCAAAGCCTGTTTTCCCAGACCGCCACTCCATCTCCAGCAGCCTTTTTCCCAGCTTCGATCGTAAATCCCGAAGAGGTTTCCCTTTAGAGACGTCTCATTTACCCCTCCCCAATTCCTCCGCCGACCACCTCCACCACAATTCACTTGGTGAGAGTTTGGCGAGCCGCTTGCGGTTTCCAGAAGTCAATCGGGCGGTCTCCGGAAGGGCAGCGTTCTTTAATTAAAACTTAACAGCGGCAGGCACTGTGAGGCTGTCTCGGGAGAGACAGTGGTCTCCGCCGACATAGGGTCGGTGGCCGCGCACGCACGCACACACAAACACACACTCACACACACACACACACGCACTCACACATACACACACACTGGACTGATAGTATCAGGCGTGACTGCGTACGTCCCTTGTAAATATAGGGAAATTTTCATTACTTGGGTGGGATATTCGATGTAAAATGACGAATCAAAGCACGTTCAGCTGTCTAAATTTTCATTTTTATTTTATTTTTGCTACCTGTTCCAGCGTTGCATTTCGTCTTCTTGAGGCTGCTCGTACAATCGAAGAAATCTGCAGATTCCAATGATTGTATGCTGGCCCCCAGAGGTGGGTTTCTTCACGTCGCTCTAGTGGCCTGAATATGGCGTAACGCAGCGCTGAAACTGGTAGCACAAATAAAATAAAAGTGGAAATTCAGACAGCTGAAGGTGTTTTGATTCGGCATTTTAATTGGGTCAAGTGACTCTGACAGAGGACATTTTACAGTTCTTCGGTGAGTAGAAGAAAATCTCGGAATTGGCGAGATACAGAGACGATAAAGTATTAATGGTTAATGTGGCGGTGCTTAACTACAACTGGATAAGCCACGACACGAATATGAGTCAATAACTAAAACGCAAGCGTCAGAATACCGCACACAGTTCTAAATTTCACGCCTGTAGGTATACAGGGTGTTCCATTGAACGTGACCGGGCCAAATATCTCACGAAATAAGCGTCAAACGGAAAAACTACAAAGAACGAAACTTGTCTAGCTTGAAGATGGAAACAAGATAGCGCTGTGGTTGGACCGCTAGATGGCGCTGCCATAGGTCAACCGGATATCAACTGCGTTCTTTTTAAATAGGAACCCCAATTTTTTATTACACATTCGTGTAGCACGTAAAGAAATATGAATATTTTAGTTGGATCACATTTTTCGCTTTGTGATAGATGGCTCACAGTTCTAGACGAACAGTTGGTAACAGGTAGGTTTTTTAAATTAAAATACAGAACGTACGTAAGTTTCAACATTGTATTTCGGTTGTTCCAATTTGATACCTGTACCTTTGTAAACTTATTATTTTTTAGAACGCATGCTGTTACAGCGTGATTACCCGTAAATACCACATTAATGCAATGAATGCTCAAAATGATGTTCGTCGCCGGTCGTTGTGACCGTGCGGTTCTAGGCGATTCAGTCTGGAACCGCGCGACTACTACGGTCGCAGGTTCGAATCCTGCCTCGGGCATGGATGTGTGTGACGTCCTTAGGTTAGTTAGGTTTAAGTAGCTCTAAGTTTTAGGGGACTGATGACCACGGATGTTAAGTCCCATAGTGCTCAGAGCCATTTGAACCATTTATTTGATGCTCGTCAACGGCAATCCATTTGACAATACGTGTAACGACATTTCTCTCAACAGCGAGTACTTCGCCTTCCGTAATGTTCGCACATGCATTGACAATGCGCTGACGCATGTTGTCAGGCGTTGTCGGTGGGTTACGATAGGAAATATCCTTCTACTTGCACCACAGAAAGAAATCCGGGGACGTCACGTCCGGTGAACTTACAGTCCATGGTATGGTGCTTCGACGACCAATCCAGCTGTCATATTGAATACCACTTCAACCGCACGCGAGCTATGTGCCGGGCATCCATTATGTTGGAAGTACATCGCCATTCTGTCATGCAGTGAAACGTCTTGTAGTAACGTCAGTAGAACGTTACGTAGGAAATCAGCATTCATTGCACCGTTTAGATTGGCATAGATAAAATGGGGGCAATTATCCTTCCTCCCACAATGCCGTACCATACATTAACCCGCAAGGTCGCTGATGTTCCACTTGTTGCAGCCATCGTGTATTTTCCGTTGCCCAATAGTGCATATTATGCCGGTTTACGTTACCGCTGTTGGTGAATGACGCTTCGTCGCTAAACAGAAGGCGTGCAAAAAATCTGTCATCGGCCCGTAATTTCTCTCGCGCCCAGTGGCAGAACTGTACACGATGTTCAGAGTCGTCGCCATACCATTCCTGGTGCATAGAAATATGGTACGGGTGCAATCGATGTTGATGTAGCATTCTCAACACCGACGTTTTTGAGATTCCCGATTCTCGCGCAATGTGTCTGCTACTGATGTGCGGATTAGCCGCGACAGCAGCTAAAACACCTACTTGGGCATCATCATTTGTTGTAGGTCGTGGTTGACGTATACATGTGGCTGGACAATTCCTTAAATAACGTAACTATCCGGCGATCCTTCCGGACACTTGGATGATGTCGTCCGGGATTCCGAGCGGCATACACAGCAGACGCCCGTCGGGAATTTTGATCACAATAGCCATACATCAACACGATATCGACCTTTTTTGCTATTGGTAAACGGTCCATTTTACACGGGTAATGTATCACGAAGCCAATACCGTTCGCACTGACGGAATGTTACGTGATTCCACGTACTTACACGTTTTCGACTATTACAGCGCCATCTGTCATAAAGCGAAAAAAGTGGTCCAACTGAAACATTCATATTTCTTTACATACTACACGAATATGTAATAAAAATGGGGGTTAGTATGTAAAAAAACGCAGTTGATATCCGTTTGACCAATGGCAGCGCAATCTAGCGGGCTAGCCAGAGCGCTATCTGGTTCCACCCTTCAAGCTAGACGAGTTTCGTTCTTCGTAGTTTCTCTGTTGGATGCTTATTTTGTGAGATATTTGGCCCGGTCACTATCAATGTACCACCCTGTGTACCAGGTGACATTTCACATGATAGAGAAAGATTGTGTCACGAAATTTGAACCCTGGATAGCTGGTGCCAGCAGGAACAGAACACAGCATGTTGTTATCAATGGAGAGACGTCTACAGACGTTAAAGTAACCTCTGGCGTGCCACAGGGGAGTGTTATGGGACCATTGCTTTTCACAATATATATAAATGACTTAGTAGATAGTGTCGGAAGTTCCATGCGGCTTTTCGCGGATGATGCTGTAGTATACAGAGAAGTTGCTGCATTAGAAAATTGTAGCGAAATACAGGAAGATCTGCAGCGGATAGGCACTTGGTGCAGGGAGTGGCAATTGACCCTTAACATAGACAAATGTAATGTATTGCGAATACATAGAAAGAAGGATCCTTTATTGTATGATTATATGATAGCGGAACAAACACTGGTAGCAGTTACTTCTGTAAAATATCTGGGAGTATGCGTACGGAACGATTTGAAGTGGAATGATCATATAAAATTAATTGTTGGTAAGGCGGGTACCAGGTTGAGATTCATTGGGAGAGTGCTTAGAAAATGTAGTCCATCAACAAAGGAGGTGGCTTACAAAACACTCGTTCGACCTATACTTGAGTATTGCTCATCAGTGTGGGATCCGTACCAGGTCGGGTTGACGGAGGAGATAGAGAAGATCCAAAGAAGAGCGGCGCGTTTCGTCACAGGGTTATTTGGTAACCGTGATAGCGTTACGGAGATGTTTAATAAACTCAAGTGGCAGACTCTGCAAGAGAGGCGCTCTGCATCGCGGTGTAGCTTGCTCGCCAGGTTTCGAGAGGGTGCGTTTCTGGATGAGGTATCGAATATATTGCTTCCCCCTACTTATACTTCCCGAGGAGATCACGAATGTAAAATTAGAGAGATTAGAGCGCGCACGGAGGCTTTCAGACAGTCGTTCTTCCCGCGAACCATACGCGACTGGAACAGGAAAGGGAGGTAATGACAGTGGCACGTAAAGTGCCCTCCGCCACACACCGTTGGGTGGCTTGCGGAGTATCAATGTAGATGTAGATGTAGATGAACAAAAATTACTAATGTTGTGTAGGTCGACAGCGCACCATTTTTAAACTACGTGAAACATGGTACCATGCGCTCCGATTGGCCGACGGACTGCCTGTTGCTGTTCGTCGGTTGATGGGCAGCGCTGTGGTTGTCGGTACACGCAACCAAACGTCCCTCGTCCCGTCACTGCCCCAACGTGATACACACACGTGTCGAACAGGTCTTGCTTTTTGTAGCCACCTCACGTCAGAGGCATTCAGACGTAAGCTTCGCTTCGGAGCACGCACACGTCACCTGCGATTTAGTCATACAGTAACCATGGCGGCACAGTATTCGTTTGGAGAAAAACATGATATGGTATAATTGCGTAGGCTTCCGCACCAGAGTCAGTCGACACTGACCAATAGACCCAGAAGAAGGCCGCTGCAACGGTGGCTCAAACGTTGACTTTTTTCTCCAACAGCAGTAGTTTTATACATTATGACGCGGTACCATATCCAAAAAAAAATTTATGCAGAACATGATATGATTTTGTTTATGGACTAGCGGACGGTAATGCGAATGAACCTCGACGGTTGTATGAGGGACGGCACTCTAGCAAGACGCCATCCACATCTGCAAAAGTTTACAGCAATTCACCGGCGACTTGGCGAAACAGGCTCGTTAGCTGGATGTCACGGTGATTCTGGAAGACCTCGAAACACAACGGGGTGCTGCATTTGAAGTGACTGTTCTCGAGCGCTTCGAGGAAGCACCTACGACAACTACTCGAGCCGTTGGACACGACATGGGGGTCACTCATCGATTAGTCTGGAAGGTTTTGGGGGATGACGCCGAACATCCATTTAGTTTCCTTCCTGTCCAAGACCTAAACCCTGTGGCGTACTATGAAAAAGGCTAGGGTTTTGCCGGTGGTTTCTGCGAGGTTTTGCACGAGATCCCGACTTTCCCGGCATCGTGTTGTTTACCAACGAAAGCACCTTCCATCGGGATGGCCTTTAAACACTCGAAACGTTCATTACTGGGCAAGGGGAAATCCTCACATCACGTACGTCCAATTACACCAGGAATGGCTTTCGCTCAATATTTGAGAAGGCATTGTGGGTGACCATCTGATTGGACGAGTCCGTCTACCTCCTCAACTTACCAGGCAAATTACCTTCACGTTTTGCAAGAAACTCTACCCGGTCTGCTGGAAGATGTTCCCCTAGACATACGGCTACGCATGTGATTGCATCATGACAGGGCCCCCGCACATGACAGTCGTCCTGTGCGTGCATATTTAAATAAACTCTTCAAAGGCCGGATAATTGGCAGAGATGCTCGCAGAACATGGCCCCCGCGACCACCAGACCTCACGCCACCGGACTTTTCCCTGTGGGGATTCTACAGTGTTCTAGTTCAAGCATTCAACATACCGTCAATCACATCAGGGCAATGCCTGGAATCTTTGAAAGCGTTCGGCAAAACTCCGTTCGACGTTACTAAACTTGCGTCGCGTCAGAGGGTTGCCAATTCGAGCACCTGCGTCAAGTAAACATTGTCCTAGCAACGGAAAAGGTCGGTTTCAGGACCAACACAATTTGTGTAAGGACTTCCTGTATGCGAACTAACATCTGTTGACGGGTTTGTTCCCAGTACGTCTTACCATGAAACTACAATGGGTGTGTCGAGACTTCGGCGGATTCCCCGCCCCCCCCCCCCCTCCCAAACCCCTGAGTGGAAGGCTAGCGCGCTGCCACCGAGCGTGCGTTGCCGCCTTGGATACGTCGCGATCTCCGGCAGGTAAAGCATTCGCGATCGTGCATTGTCCAGAGCACGCGGCAGCAGGGCAATCCCGCGGCCAATGGGAGCACGTGGCGCCAAGTTTCCGTAGTTTAAAAACTGTGCCTTATCGACCTACATAACATTAGTAACTTTGGTTCCTACTGGAGTCAGCTATCCAGGGTTAAAATTTCGTCAGACCATTTTTCTCCTCCCTGTAGAGTATTCCATATTTAACGGTTAATGATCGGTGATACCTCACAACTAGGGTTGGGATAACTTTAAGGAAAACACATGAGTGGTTGACCCATATATTTCGTCATTTGCTGTTTCGTAGGGTACACTTCATTGCTTAACAACAGTATTATACTTACAGTCTGGAAAACCTTGTTAGAAGAATCGCAAAGCCGACAGTCTAAAAAATATTGAAGAGGCTCAATTCATTCAAAACAAATTTTGAAAATTTATACCATTAAGAGCAGGGCTTGAAACCGGAAGCATAAATTTCCCAAAAACAAGAAAGAAGCACACCAACTAGGCGTGGCTGCAAGTCGGTTAAACAAAGAATTTTGTCATTAAAATGAGTTACAGCCACTAAAAGTACTAACAATTTCCAAGCTCGGGTAACACGTTACACAAGTGGATAATGTCCATCCAAAATACAGAAAGGATAACAGCTCATGCCACTGACCGTGGGCGTTGGGAAGCCATTAACAGTGTGTAAGATAAAATCCGATGGTTTTTGACAGAGCGTAGGGGAACGATGCGGGAGACCCGCACCGCCGTACTAGGCAAGGTCCTAATGGAAGCGGTTTGCCGTTGCTTCCTCCGACCGCAATGAAGATGAGCAATGATGATGAAGACGACACAACATCCAGTCATCTCGGGCCAGGTGAAAATCTCTGACCTCACCGGGAATCGAAACCGGGACCCCCGCTCGGAAAGCGAGAACGCTACCGCGAGACCACGAGCTGTGGGCAACAATGTATAAGCTTTAATAATAATCTCTTAAGCTATAAAATACACAATCCCCCAAACACAGAAAAAACTGGGAAGCCATAGAATTTAAATGTCACTTCCATCTGCTACATACCAAGAGAAAAATTGATAATGACCCTTAAATAATTATACAATAGCCCAAAATACAAGAAAAGCTGGGAGGGCATGCAATTTAAACGTGACTCCCAACTGGTACACACCAGCAGAAACGTTGACAATGACCCTTAGTAGAAAAAATTGCAATTGCTCAAAACGCAACATAAGTTGAGAGGACGTGACTCCCAACTTGCACAAACCAGCTGAAATGTCGGCATTGCACAATTTTCCATGATTCATGGTAAGCTGAAAACTACGTCGGACAGCTGTCACAGCCAACAAGGCCAAGCAGGCAAATTTCACAATGAGTGGAGTTAGCTAATTACTGTGGATCAAAAGAAAGGCTCAACAGTTTGTATTGATAAGAAAAAGGCCACAACCATAACGCACTCAGAAGTAGTACTAAAGGTGCAAGGATTAAAGGATTAGTTTTTTTACTACCTAATTCCAACCCCCCATGACTATTAATTTTTTGTGTCCCTTAACTATCTGAATAATTTCCCTTACCTCATCATACCATTCTTCAATCCCTCCATCATCTGTGAAACTAGTTGGCATATAAAATTGTACTTCTGTGGTAGGTGTGGGCTTCTTGTCTACCTTGACTACAATAATGCATTCACTAAGCTCTTCGTAGTAGCTTACCCGCGTTCCTATTTTTTATTCATTATTAAACCTACTCCTGCATTACACCTATTCGATTTTGTAGTTATAAACCTGTATACGTCTGACCAGAAGTCCTGTTCGTCCTGCCACAGAGCTTCACTAATTCTCACTATATCTAACGTTAACCTATCCATTTACCGTTTCAAATTTTCTACCCTACTTGCCCGATTAAGGCATCTGACATTCCACACTCCGATCCGTAGAACACCAGCTTTCTTTCTCCTGTTAACGAATTCCTTCTCAGTAGCCCCCTCCCGGAGATCCGAATGGGGAACAATTTTGCCTCTGGAATGTTTTACCCAAGAGGATGCCATCATCATTTAAACATACAGTAAAGCAGCATGCCGTCGGGAAAAATTCCGGCTGTAGTTTCCCCCTGCTTTCAGCCATTAACAATACCAGCACGGCGATACTGTTTTGGTTGATGTTACAAGGCCAGTTCAATCAATCATCCAGACCGTTGCCCCTGCAAGTACCGAATGTCTGCGCCCCGCTTCAGGAACCACACGTTTGTCTGGCCTCTCAACAGATACCCCTTCGTTATGGTTCCACCTACAGTATGGCTGCCTGTATTGCTGAGGCACGCAAGCGTCCCACCAACAGCAAGATCCATGTTTCATGGATATATATATATATATATATATATATATATATGGCAATGGGGAGGGGAGGAAGAAAAAAAAACAGGAGCAAATCGTCCACCTCATTTTTGTACCCTCTATAAATTGCTTCTGTGAAGACAAAATTAGATTGATTGCAACACTCACATAAAGGTTTAAGAAGGTATTCTTCCCACACTCCATACATGAATGAAATAGGAAAAAACCCTAATATGTGCTGCAAGATAAGTACGTTCTGTTATGAACTTAACAGTGGTTTACTCAGTGTGTATTAGCAGTAGATTGGTCACACACATGTAATGGGTCACACATATGTTTTCTGATTGATCTCTTTTGTAGACTGACTGCATTTTTCGCAGTGTCTTACTAATGAACTGAAGACTGCTCCTGTTTGACCTATGACTGACGCTGTGTGATTATTCTATTTCCTATTCTGAAAAGTTGTTACACCCAGAAATATGTAAGAGTTGAATGATGCCATTTATGACTCATTGATATTGTACTAGTAGAATACTATGCTTGCGCACTTTGTGAAGAGCATAATTTTACATTTATGATCATTTAAAGCAAATTGCAAATCTTTGCTTCATTTTCAAAAGCTATCAAAATCTGATTTCAATATATTGTGCAACTTTTTTCAAATGTTATCTCGGTGGCCTTGCAAAACACGCTTAAACATGATGAGCTTACTAAATTAACCAAAGAGCGCAGACTACTGGTTCCATATTAGTTGGTGACACTCGGCCGTGGCGTGCATCAGACGATCAAACGTAACTTGAGCAACCACCAAGTGGTTAGTAGAGGCACAAGACCGCAGGCGACCCACACCCCGTGCGACGACGGAAGTGCTGTCGAGGCAGAAAGCAAACACGCTTCTGCTCCGGGCCCAGGTAACAGGATCGCCTCGCCTACTACCAAAGCTACCCTGCCAACACACATCAAAGGGAACAGTAATCAGCGCAAATAAGGCTACAGACGAGAATGCCTAACATGTAGAAAATTTCAACTAATCGCACAAGCGACTACACATACAGGTTACAAGCTTAACGCTCCACGAAATTACTTGTTATTTACACTACTGGCCATTAAAATTGCTACACCAAGAAGAAATGCAGATGGTAAACTGGTATTCATTGGACAAATATATCAGAACTGACTTCATTATATTTTCACGCGATTTGAGTGCATAGATCCTGAGAAATCAGTACACAAAAAAAACAACCTCTGGCCGTAATAACGGCCTTGATACGCCTGGGCATTGAGTCAAACAGAGCTTGGATGGCGTGTACAGGTACAGCTGCCCATCCAGCTTCAACACGATACCACAGTTTATCAAGAGTAGTGACTGGCGTATTGTGACGAGCCAGTTGCTCGGCCACCATTGACCAGACGTTTTCAACTGGTGAGAGATCAGGAGAACGTGCTGCCCAGGGCAGCAGTCGAACATTTTCTGTATCCCGAAAGGCCCGTACAGGACCTGCAACATGCGGGTGTGCATCATCCTGCTGAAATGTAGGGTTTCGCAAGGATCGAATGAAGGGTGGAGCCACGGGTCGTAACACATCTGAAATGTAACGTCCGCTGTTTAATGTGCCGTCAATGCGAGCAAGAGGTGACCGAGACGTGTAATCAATGGCACCCCATACCATCACGCCGGGTGATACGCCAGTATGGCGATGACGAATACACGCTTACAATGTGCGCTCTCCGCGATGTCGCCAAACACAGATGCGACCATCATGATTCTGTATACAGAACCTGGATTCATCAGGAAAAATGACGTTTTGCCAATTGTGCACCCAGGTTCGTCGTTGAATTCACCATCGCAGGCGCTCCTGTCTGCGATGCAGCGTCGAGGGTAACCGCAGCCATGGTCTCCGAGCTGATAGTCCATGCTGCTGCAAACGTCGTCGAACTGTTCGTGCAGATGGTTGTTGTCTTGCAAACGTCCTCATCTGTTGACTCAGGGATTGAGACGTGGCTGGACGATCCGTTACAGCCATGCGGATAAGATGACTGTCATCTTGAATGCTAGTGATACGAGGCTGTTGAGATTTAGAACGGCGTTCCGTATTACCCTCCTGAACCCACCGATTCCATAATCTGCTAACAGTCGTTGGATCTCGACCTACGCGAACAGCAATGTCGGGATACGATAAACCGCAATGACGATAGGCTACAATCCGACCTTTATCAAAGCCGGAAAGTTGATGGTACCCATTTCCCCTCCTTACACGAGTCATCACAACAACGTTTCACCAGTAAACGCCGCTCAACTGCTGTTTGTGTATGAGAAATCGGTTGGAAACTTTCCTCATTCAGCACGTTGTAAGCGTCGCCATCGGCGCCAATCGTGTGTGAATGCTCTGAAAAGTTAATCATTTGCATATAATAGCATCTTCTTCCTGTCGGTTAAATTTCGCGTCTGTAGCACGTCATCTTCGTGGTGTAGCAGTATCAGTGGCCAGTAGTGTAGAAAACGCGTACACGTCCACGGAATATGGCCTGGAATACAATTTGTTATCAGTTACACTCACCGGTGATCATACACACAATCACGTGTAGCCGTTTTCATGTAACAGGTCCGAATCTGTGTAACGCAGACATGGCCTTGCAGTATCAAGTACTCAAAAAATAAGAAAGGAACACACAGTTCCATTCAAATGTGAAGGAGCCCTGACTTTCAGGATTTCAGCCGGGGTGTTATTACCTACAATCTGTACAGCCGGCCTTCGAGGTGGCGTAAAATTTAACCGTGCAGAGTGGGCCAGGCACTGGCCGACTAGGTTGCACGCGATTTCCGCTGCCCGCATCAGGCCTTAACCGATGCGCCGAGGCTTGCCCCCGACCAGTTTAACCATTCGCTGCTTTTGGAGGCCCGTAGCGGACAGCTTCAGTCTCCCAAACGCAACTACTTGCCCTCCAGCCAACTCACTCACCATGACCCACCAAACCAACAACAAACGCCTCGGCCAAAGACCCTAGCTCGCGACCTGTCAATAGATTGACATCGGCAACCCAAGTAGTTAGCGGCTCTAGCGAACTGCCATGCCGCCAAAATTAAAACCGACACTGTTCACTCTGCAATCAGAGAAAGATGGCTGGTGTGCTGTGAGTGTGTACACTACTAGAACAGCGCGATCTGAGCCGAGGGAGTGTCCGCAGAGCATGTCATTAGCAGTTCCATTCAAATGTGAAGGAGCCCTGACTTTCAGGATTTCAGCCGGGGTGTTATTACCTACAATCTGTACAGCCGGCCTTCGAGGTGGCGTAAAATTTAACCGTGCAGAGTGGGCCAGGCACTGGCCGACTAGGTTGCACGCGATTTCCGCTGCCCGCATCAGGCCTTAACCGATGCGCCGAGGCTTGCCCCCGACCAGTTTAACCATTCGCTGCTTTTGGAGGCCCGTAGCGGACAGCTTCAGTCTCCCAAACGCAACTACTTGCCCTCCAGCCAACTCACTCACCATGACCCACCAAACCAACAACAAACGCCTCGGCCAAAGACCCTAGCTCGCGACCTGTCAATAGATTGACATCGGCAACCCAAGTAGTTAGCGGCTCTAGCGAACTGCCATGCCGCCAAAATTAAAACCGACACTGTTCACTCTGCAATCAGAGAAAGATGGCTGGTGTGCTGTGAGTGTGTACACTACTAGAACAGCGCGATCTGAGCCGAGGGAGTGTCCGCAGAGCATGTCATTAGCGAAATTCGTCTCTATACGGCTACAGGAATTCATCCAAGGACAAGAAAAATCACGAACAAGGAGTGTCCTAGCCGCTTTGGTTATCCAATTATGGCACATTGTTTCCTCGTTCAGGGGTACTGCACTACCCCTAGTAGGCATTGCTCTAGTGAGTCGCAGCAATGCAGTGAAACAAATAAACTTGTTGTGTCCCAAGAGTTTACTCGTTATATGAAAACGCTACGCCAAGAATTTTATGCTGCACGTTTTCACGCCTTGTCGAGCCATGCAGTAAGTGTTTCAGTTTACAAGGTGTGTATATCGAAAAGGAAGACTTTTTCCATGAAGATACATGCATCTACATCCCAGTTTACGATTTATTTATTGATTCACCCTCATATTTTAGAAGACTTCTTTAACAAGATGTCAAACTCGCAAGAGGCATACCGACAATCTTTCTTTCCACGAACAATACGAGACTGGAATAGAAGGGAGAACCGATAGAAGTACTCAAGGTACCCTCCACCACACACCGTCAGGTCGCTTGCGGAGTATGAATGTAGATATAGATGTAGAAACATAAATTAGCCACTCTTCACCTGTATACCTCGGTCTACAATCGTGTGTGTCTATTTTCGGCAATTTAGGAGCTTTACACACTAAAAGACAACATAGTCTGTAGAAAGTCTGCTAATCGGGCGTTTACTGACGAGTACTTCATTACACTAAATTTACATACGCAGAATATTCGGATTACGCCATTAATTTGGGCCCAATTGATTTCATAGTTATTCTGAAGACTTCCTCAAAACTCTGATAACGAAACCGATTTCTAAACTTGATATGGCAAGAAAATTTTTTAGCCAAATCAGATGTATTAACTGTACAATCATTACAAATTGATGGCACGAACAATATAGTACAATTAAGAGCATATAATCTATGGACATAAACTGCAGAGATGAAGAGCTTTGCACAGGGAAGACAGTCGCAGAGAACTCCATCGAACAAGTCACCAGACATCAACAACATCAACAATAACATAGTCTCCTTTTTTTGAAAAATCTGATGATAATCATTTTTTGAAAGTAGTAATGTGAGAATCTTCTTAAATGCAATAGCAATCTTAACTATGCATATTAATGCACAGTCAAGATCGCAATTATACTGCAAGAACATTCCATTTTATTAGTGTTACCCAGAGGCAAATCATGAGGTAGATGACACTACTGAAATGAGCAGAGAATTTTTTTAGGTTTTGACATTATAGCTGAAAGCTACGACGTTTTTGAGATTTAGCTGAGTTTTTATGATGTTATTATTACGATGACAATGAGTATTACGCTGTTGAGGTATGTTTATGATCAATAAGATGATGCTACCGTAAATGAGGAATTTGATTATGCTACGTATTTATTTTGATAAAATTGAAGAAGTGTCAACGAATATGTATATGTATAATAAGGTAAGGAATAATGAGTATTGGTTAGGGACTCTGCTTTGTGGAAAAGGATGCTGGAAACCAGGAATCATATTTTAGAATTACGAAATATTTGTAAAAGTGTGAATGAATTACAATGCCAACCAAAATTCTTTTGGACACTTATATCAATAGGATTTAGTTTCTACAGATTTGCAACGCAAATTCTTGACGTGTGAATTTTTTCATACGAGACTGCCACCTTAGCGGAAACTGCTATCGTAAATATTTCAGTAAGAAAGGTAGGTGACCTTGATGTAATGCGTTTTGGGCACCCAGCTGAGAGGTAGTCGTCTGACAAAAGAAAGCCATTAGGTGGAGGAAAAAAAAAAAAAAAAAAAAAAAAAAAAAAAAAAAAAAAAAAAAAAAAAAAAAAAAAAAGAGGCCATTATCCTCGCTATTGACATTCCTTTGTACAAAGCATTGCAAATACGACACGCTCATTACTTGGAAAGATACTTACATCTGCACACCTGATGATAAGTGTCTTTCCACGAGAATTGAGAGAAAATCTACTTACTTATGAAATGCCACATGACTATTGAATGATATTTTTATCCTTTGTACATAGTTGCTTATTTCCTTTAATATCTGTTTTCCAGCTGTCTTGCCACATTGGTTTCATAAAATAAAATTAAATGCACAATTTTGGTAAACATTTCTGGAAAGCAGTGATCAATATATTGTTATATTTTGACTGAAGTTGAGTCTTGATCACGTCATGTATGTTTTAATGATACAGGTGACCAGTTTCGGTTCTTTCTATAAAACCATCATGAGACCTGTGGATAAATTTTAAGAAATACTAGATACCAATCTTTAAATAAGATGAAAGTGTCTAATGATGTCAAACTTTAACAAGATAAAATAAAATTAATTATACCCTGGCTCCTTTATGATGGTAGGCAATGCTCTCCTCGCTGCTACGAAGTCAACTGATGGTTATGAGTGCTGAGCACGAGCTTAAATATGCAGAGGCTCCGCCTACTTCCTGTCACACTACTTCACAACTGCCAATCAGCGTTCATAATATGACGCCATCGTCAAAGTATAAAAGTAGGAAATCCACTAATAACATAAAATTAATTCATTTAAATATCTGATTAACAGATAGTAAGTATGTCTACAGCTTATTTATATTTTGGATGAAAACAGGGAACTACGATGTGTAACAGTTGTGCCCTCTATGGGCAACCTTAATACTACTACAGTGCCAGTTACATCAAAGATGTGAATGTCCTTGGCGTTGTGGTATATATCGATTATACCGAGTTGCCTACATCACAATTGCATCTTTGTTGGATGCTGCAGAATCGTCTTATTTTAGCTGTAGTTTTTATAGCAATATTCTTTATAGCAGTAGGGTAGCAGCCAAGGGTAAGTTCCACATTATGTATATCTGAACAACTAATTTTTTTTTAAATCATCGATCTAATAGTTTTTACAATAATCAATGTCAATTTCATATTTTTTTTATGTTGTGTAGCATATTTACATACGTTTCTTTTGCCATGGGTATAACTAGTCTTATATTTTTAAAAAACAAAAGAGTAGATACTTTTATTATAAAATTTCATCAAAATGGTCGTAATAATATTTTTCGCGAAAATCTAACTGTTCATTGAGCAGCATTGATGATTTGGTTTTCAAATGAGCATATATCTCGATTTCTTCTAGGATATTCATAAGTAAGCCTTTATTTGCATAATGAAGAACTTGTAAATTCTGTTGTACTGTCCCCTCAGCATGATTATTGAATGCTATATGATGACCAAATACGGACTTTGTTCGTGAGGTACCCGACGTATGTTCTTTGTAGCTTACTGCAAAATTTCGACCTGTTTGGCCGATATATATTTTCTCACAGTCTCTACATTGGATCTTGTACACTCCTGATCTGGTAGATTTTCCATTATCTTTACTTACAGTATGTCTTAATTTATGTTGTAAAGTATTGTTAGTCTAAATGCTATTGTTATTCCAGAATTTTTGAATAAATTAGTAAATCTATCTGATATGTTTCCCATATATGTCATCTTCGTATATTTTGGATTACCTATTAGTGGAGTACTTCGTGATTGTTGTACTTTATTAAAAATGATATGTACCTTCCGTGTGTCAAAAGAGTTGGTTTTTGCAATTTGTTTTAAGATTGTCATTTCCATTTTGATCTCATTAGCTTCTAGTGGTAATTTTAGTATTCGATGTATCACAGACTTAAAAAATGCTTTTTTATACTTGTCAGGATGACATGATGTGGCATTAATAATAACATCAGTGGTTGTAGGTTTCCTGTATATGGTGAATAAATGTTTCCCATTGTTATTAGTTATAGTGTGATCTAAGTAGTTAATAGATTTTCGATTTTCATGCTCAACTGTAAATTGTAACTTTGGATGCATAGAGTTTAATTTTATAGCAAGTTTCTCAATTTCATCTTTTGAACCATTATAAAGCAATAATGTATCGTCTACATATCGCTTGTAATATATGATTTTATTTGCGATATCAGGGTTATTTTTCAGGAATTGCATCTCAATGTGGTTCACGAATATGTCTGCAACTGTCCCAGCTAAAGAATTTCCCATTGCTAAACCATCTTTCTGACAATAGATTTTAGTATTAAAAGAGAAATAATTGTAATCTAAAGTGCATTCAAGCAGTTCTATAAATTCTATTATTTCTTCTTTAGACATATTTTTGTATTGTATTAAGTTATCCCTAATTATATTAATCGTCTCATTAATGGTTATATTTGTATATAAATTTTTAATATCTAATGAGGCGAAACTTGCACTAGTTGGAACGTCTATATTGTGAATTTGTTGTGCCAGTTCATAACTGTTTTTGATACTGAAAATGCTGTCATATGTATAGAATGCTTTCAAAATTTTATTAAGTTTCATATTTAGTTTATACGGAGGACTACTTTTGTAGTTGACAATAGGTCGTATAGATTTCTCTTTTTTATGCAGTTTAATCTGTGATCTTAATTTAGGTATTTGGGGATTCATATTTTTCATCATATTCTTTTCTTCAGGGGTCAAGAGATGATTATTTTCATCGATCAATTTCTTGATCTGTAACTGGAACTTTGGAGTGGGATCTTTAGTTACTTCAACGATCCCATTTTCATTAAAAAATGAGAGTGATTTAAATATATAATCGTCTTCTTTAATAATAACAAGGGTATTTCCTTTATCGGCCTTTACCACAATTGCTTTTTCTGCTAGTAGTTTATTATTGATATTTTTAAGTGTTTTATGTTCAGTTTTCTAATGCAGTTTATTTTTCTCTTTTAAAATTAAATCCTTTCTTTTTTAGGGCTGTCTTGCATGCTTCGGGTTTATTTATTTTCGATATTTTGCTTGTTGCTATAACATCAGCAATTATGTGTTTAACATTCGTATTATTTAGTGGGGGAGTTAAGTTATATTTTAAGCCTTTGTCAAGTAGTGATATTTCGGACTTCGTGAACTGAATATCTCTAAGATTCATTGTCCTTGGATAAAATTGATGTATATTGTTGACCTTTTCTAAAAGCTTATTTTGTTGTTTAGCTATGAGTAAATCAATTTTTCTCTTATGTCTTTGGGTAATCGCTTTACGTAAAAAGTCTATTTTCTCATCAATGCTGCTTGGTAAAATAGAAAAAAATCAAGGGTGAGAGCTCATTACTTATCAATAAATGCAGACTATACATTTCGACATTTAAAGGATCTTTTATCTTAAAAGCTTCTCTAATTTCAGATTTAATCCAAAAAATACTACTCTTTTGTTGTACATATGTTACATTACTTGATTTGAATTGGATATTGATTATAGCATAAAGGAGCCAGGGTATAATTAATTTTATTTTATCTTGTTAAAGTTTGACATCATTAGACACTTTCATCTTATTTAAAGATTGGTATCTAGTATTTCTTAAAATGTATCCACAGGTCTGATGATGGTTTTATAGAAAGAACCGAAACCGGTCACCTGTATCATTAAAACATACATGACGTGATCAAGACTGAACTTTAGTCAAAATATAACAATTTATTGATCACTGCTTTCCAGAAATGTTTACCAAAATTGTACAAAATTTGTCTAGTTAGGCAATTGGAAATTACAAAAGGTTTAGAAATATTAGAACCAAAATTATGAAACTTGGTATGAAAATTAAATTTAATAAAACTTGCCTCATGGAACATATCATACCAAAATATGCTAGAATCAATTTCCAATCCAAATCTAGTAATGTAACATATGTACAACAAAAGAGTAGTATTTTATAGATTAAATCTGAAATTAGAGAAGCTTTTAAGATAAAAGATCTTTTAAATGTCGAAATGTATAGTCTGCATTTATTGCTAAGTAATGAGCTCTCACCCTTGATTTTTCTATTTTACTAAGCAGCATTGATGAGAAAATAGACTTTTTACGTAAAGCGATTACCCAAAGACATAAGAGAAAAATTGATTTACTCGTAGCTAAACAACAAAATAAGCTTTTAGAAAAGGTCAACAATATACATCAATTTTATCCAAGGACAATGAATCTTACAGATATTAAGTTCACAAAGTCCGAAATATCACTACTTGACAAAGGCTTAAAATATAACTTAACTCCCCCACTAAATAATACGAATGTTAAACACATAATTGCTGATGTTATAGCAACAAGCAAAATATAGAAAATAAATAAACCCGAAGCATGCAAGATAGCCCTAAAAACGAAGGATTTAATTTTAAAAGAGAAAAATAAACTGCATAAAGAAAATTAACATAAAACATTTAAAAATATCAATAATAAACTACTAGCAGAAAAAGCAATTGTGGTAAAGGCCGATAAAGGAAATACCCTTGTTATTATTAAAGAAGACGATTATATATTTAAAACACTCTCATTTTTTAATGAAAATGGGATCGTTGAAGTAACTAAGGATGCCACTCCAAAGTTCCAGTTAAAGATCAAGAAATTGATCGATGAAAATAATCAACTCTTGACCCCTGAAGAAAAGAATATGATGAAAGATATGAATCCCCAAATACCTAAATTAAGATCACAGATTGAACTGCATAAAAAAGAGAAATCTATACGACCTATTGTCAACTACAAAAGTAGTCCTTCATATAAACTAAATATGAAACTTAGTAAAATTTTGAAAGCATTCTATACGTATGACAGCAATTTCAGTATCAAAAACAGTTATGAACTAGCACAACAAATTCACAATATAGACATTCCAACTAGTGCAAGTTTCACCTCATTAGATATTAAAAAATTATATACAAATATAACCATTAATGAGACGATTAATATAATTAGGGATAACTTAATACAATACAAAAATATGACTAAAGAAGAAATAATAAAATTTATAGAACTGCTTGAATGCACATTAGATTACAATTATTTCTCTTTTAATACTAAAATCTATTGTCAGAAAGATGGTTTAGCAATGGGAAATTCTTTAGCTGGGACAGATGCAGACATTTTTGTGAACCACATTGAGATGCAATTCCTGAAAAATAACCCTGATATCGCAAATAAAATCATATATTACAAGCGATATGTAGACGATACATTATTGCTTTATAATGGTTCAAAAGATGAAATTGAGAAACTTGCTATAAAATTAAACTCTATGCATCCAAAGTTACAGTTTACAGTTGAGCATGAAAATCGAAAATCTATTAACTACCTAGATCTCACTATGACTAATAACAATGGGAAACATTTATTCACCATATACAGAAAACCTACAACCACTGATGTTATTATTAATGCCACATCATGTCATCCTGACAAGTATAAAAAAGCATTTTTTAAGTCTATGATACACCGAATACTAAAATTACCACTAGAAGCTAATGAGATCAAAAAGGAAATGACCATCTTAAAACAAATTGCAAAAACCAACTCTTTTGACACATGACAGGTACATATCATTTTTAATAAAGTACAACAATCACAAAGTACTCCACTAATAGGTAATCCAAAATATACGAAGTTGACAAATATGGGAAACACATCAGATAGAATTACTAATTTATTCAAAAATTCTGGAATAACAATAGCATTTACAACTAACAATACTTTACAACAAAAATTAAGACATACTGTAAGTAAAGATAATGAAAAATCTACCAGATCAGGAGTGTACAAGATCCAATGTAGAGACTGTGAGAAAATATATATCGGTCAAACAGGTCGAAATTTTGCAGTAAGCTACAAAGAACATACGTCGGGTACCTCACGAACAAAGTCCGTATTTGGTCATCATATAGCATTCAATAATCATGCTGAGGGGACAGTACAACAGAATTTACAAGTTCTTCATTATGCAAATAAAGGCTTACTTATGAATATCCTAGAAGAAATCGAGATATATGCTCATTTGAAAACCAAATCATCAATGCTGCTCAATGAACAGTTAGATTTTCGCGAAAAATATTATTATGACCATTTTGATGAAATTTTATAATAAAAGTATCTACTCTTTTGTTTTTTAAAAATATAAGACTAGTTATACCCATGGCAAAAGAAACGTATGTAAATATGCTGCACAACATAAAAAAAATATGAAATTGACATTGATTATTATAAAAACTATTAGATCGATGATTTAAAAAAAATAATTAGTTGTTCAGATATACATAATGTGGAACTTACTCTTGGCTGCTACCCTACTGCTATAAGGAATATTGCTATAAAAACTACGGCTAAAATAAGACGATTCTGCAGCATCCAACAAAGATGTAATTGTGATGTAGGCAACTCGGTATAATCGATATATACCACAACGCCAAGGACTTTCCCATCTCTGATGTAACTGGCACTGTAGTAGTATTAAGGTTGCCCATAGAGGGCACAACTGTTACACATCGTAGTTCCCTGTTTTTATCCAAAATATAAATAAGCTGTAGACATACTTACTATCTGTTAATCAGATATTTAAATGAATTAATTTTATGTTATTAGTGTATTTCCTACTTTTATACTTTGACGATGGCGTCATATTATGAACGCTGATTGGCAGTTGTGAAGTAGTGTGACAGGAAGTAGGCGGAGCCTATGCATATTTAAGCTCGTGCTCAGCACTCATAACCATCAGTTGACTGCGTAGCAGCGAGGAGAGCTCCGCCTACCGTCATAAAGGAGCCAGGGTATAATTAATTTTATTTTATCTTGTTAAAGTTTGACATCATTAGACACTTTCATCTTATTTAAAGATTGGTATCTAGTATTTCTTAAAATTTATCCACAGGTCTGATGATGGTTTTATAGAAAGAACCAAAACCGGTCACCTGTATCATTAAAACATACATGACGTGATCAAGACTCAACTTTAGTCAAAATATAAAAATTAAATGCATTTGATAATGTGAACACTTTCTGTCAACAGATTTATTAAATAATTATTTTATGATCCACATTCTTCGAAAAAGGAGCTCTTGGAATGGAAAGAACAATAAGAAGGGACTAATAACAGTAACTGCATATATAATTTTCTTTTCAAGTACTTGGTAATTTTTTGTAGAATTAGTTTTTGTGGTGCACCACTTTAATTACATAAACATTGTGATGTGAATATACATTTTCCTTGTCTGCATTGTTGTCTTTAGTGTAATATTTTTTTTTGCTTGAGCTGTGTCATGTTTAGATATAAGTTATTTCATTTGCTGCTGCTGTTTGCTAGGAATAGTGTTACTGAATTTGACTTTGTGTTACTCTGCTAAGCCAGTTTACTACTGATTTATTTTTCTTGTTTGCTGCTCATTGCCTTATATTAGTTGTAATATTGTTGCTTCCTCTGCCAATTTGTATTTTTTTTGTCCTTGCTGTTTGTGTTAATTTGTTATGTGCTGCTGCATTGCCTCGTCCCTTGGTATATATATCTGAGCTCAGTAGATTTAAGTTAGCTTAAGAGGGGGTAGACTATATAAGGAACTAACTATGATGAATTGGAAGAAATGCATTGAGAAGCTATAAGAAAATGATTTGGCCAAAAAAGTAGTGCACAGTGGAGAAAAACTATTTTTGAAAGAGGATGTAAACAGAATACAGAAAGCATGCTTGGATAGGATTTTTTTTTTTTTTTTTGGCTGGAACAAATGTTGAAATATGAGGGACGATATATGGAATGAAGTTTTGGGTTCGACTGCAGTACCAAATGTTACACTAAAAACGAACCCTGTCCTTTCCATTGTGTTATTCCCTATGTGTTTTTGTACTCTTGTATATTTGTGTTTTTCCTGTGTTTATGTGTTTAGCTAATAAGAGTTATGTTGTAGAATTTTCTGATAATATGTTATTTTCTTTGTAAAGATGTTTAGACATTATGTATTCTGTTCTGTTTTAATGCTCATGTGTGAAGTTGATGTTTCGAAAGCTATTCTGATCTTTTATGTATGTACTCATGTCATAATTCCTGTAACACTGATGTATATGTAACTTTGATTCTTTTGTAAAGCCTGTACTACAAATGTTATCTGTGTTGTTATGTTCTTTAATGATGTATTTTGTACCTTTGTAATTGTATTCTTATGTTATAAAATTGTAATTGACACCAGTTCATCATATTATTAACTTGTAAGTTTCATTTCTCTGCACACGTTTCTGTTGGTCATAGTATATGGACAATATTTGAGAAGTAGGGACTGTTAGTGTTAACGCGTGTGTTAATAATTCAGCAAGGGACTGGATAACAGCATTGCTGGTTCTAAAGACAATTCCTAAAACTTCGTGAGTGCACATGTGGTGGTTATGGACTTGCTATATTGTCTGCAAGACTCTTCGATGGTGATTGAGCACCTGCACAGTCGCAGCAGATGGCTGCTGGCCATCTCTACAAGGACTACAGTGGGTCTACACCTTTGATGATTCATCAATACCATTATTTCTACAAGGAGTGTAGTGGGTCTGCACCTTTGGTGGCCCACCTACACCATACACTCTACCAAGACTATAGTGGGTCTGCTCTGTGATGACCTACCTACCAATATTCTTCAAAACGTCGAATGACTCTGCTGTGGGTTTGCTCTGTTGTGGCCCATTACCTGTCTGCATGTCGAGAGTCAGCACTGTCCTTCCGTTGGAAGGACAACACTACTTCTTCAAGACTGCATGGAAATCAACTACTTCCGTGTGAATTTTGTTTTACTGCTCAGCCTTTGAGAAAAACACTGCAATTTGACTGTGATGAATGATCGGGACTCTCTTTATGGACTGTGAGAAAATTTTGGCTTTTGATCAACATTGTATCAATAAATGTGTGCATTTGATATCTTTGTTATTGCAATTATGAAAAATTTTATCAAATCATTATTGGCCACTGCCCAAAACAATTTGTAAAATTTTTTGTGGGGAGCATGGGGGCTATGTCAGTAGGCTGTTTATGTTTTCTTATTGGCAACGTTACGTAGCGCTCTGTATGAAAATCACTGGCTGTGCTGTGTGCAGTCTGTGGCCAGTTTGCATTGTTGTCTGCCATTGTAGTGTTGGGCAGCTGGATGTGAATAGCGTGTAGCGTTGCGCAGTTGGAGGTGATCCGCCAGCAGTGGTGGATGTGGGGAGAGAGATGGCGGAGTTTTGAAATTTGTAAGACTGGATGTCATGAACTGTTATATATATTATGACTATTAAGGTAAATACATTGTTTGTTCTCTATCAAAATCTTTCATTGGCTAACTATGCCTATCAGTAGTTAGTGCCTTCCGTAGTTTGAACCTTTCATTTAGCTGGCAGTAGTGGCGCTCGCTGTATTGCAGTAGTTCGAGTAACGAAGATTTTTGGTGAGGTAAGTGATTTGTGAAACGTATAGGTTAATGTTAGTCAGGGCCATTCTTTTGTAGGGATTATTGAAAGTCAGATTGTGTTGCGCTAAAAAATATTGTGTGTCAGTTTAAGCACAGTCTTGTACAATTTTTCTAAGGGGACGTTTCACAGTGTCTGAAGCACATGTGTATCGAATTTATGATAAGAGTAGGAGATATAAGAGATGTAGTCTTGACGGAATTATAATTTCTTTCATGACACGGAAACAGAATGAAGCGTTTGGATTTCCTGGATGGAAATTGGTATAAAGGTGCTCACTATTCTGCTGTGTTATTGTACTGTTAGTGCTTGTGGAACCTCCATTCTTCCTAATTACCCCGAAAATACTCATCGACATTGATTTTGTTTGTGTTTGCAGGTCTTACAGTGACATTGTTTTTCACTCTTCTCGTATCGCTCTTTTCAGCTCACATGCGGCCTGAAATTGCCTTCCATTGCGATAAAAGCGCCTTGCGAGTATTCCCCAAAAGTTTTCGGGGGTGTTCCGATCTGGGCTACGCGCAAGCCAGGACAGAACATCGACATCTTTATCTTCAAACCACTTTCTGGTTGTAGCAGTAACATGCACAGATGCATTACCTCTTTGAAACACGAGATTTTCGTCCCGTAAGTCCTCATGTATTCTCATTAATTCTGTATCTAAAATTTCAGTGTGAATGTTAGAGTTCATTGTAGTGTTCAGCCAAGTAACGCGTGATTTTCCTTTAGCGCAAAAGTATGCTCAAATCATAAGACTTCAACCACCAAAATTTCTGCTCATTTCTGCCTGCTGCTGTGTTCTCTGATCATGCCAGTAATACTGAAAACTACCCGGCCCGTAGAAATTAATCTGCTTTTCGTCACTGAGTTTCACTTTTCCCCATTATGAAGTCTATAACATACGATTTTCAGCAATCTTTAATCTAGCCAGCCTATGTTTCAGTGTTACAGCAGTCTCTGCAGTCGTTTATTGAATAAAAGTGTTTCTCATTTGACAAAACATGTCGGACCCGTCTGGAAGTTGGCAGAAATCAGCCACAAGTTGAGAAGGAAAACGATTTGTGGCCCTTGCCTTGTGCAAAACTAGGCGTTTCGATGCCTCATGTAATTTTCTACTATGCCCGTAATTTCCGTTCTCTCCATATCGTGCGCCACCTAACCAAATTCCCAGTCACTGTACTTTGAATGGTTCAACTTTTTCGCTGTTTGGCGATTAGAGAGTTCCATTTCGATGTACGCTTCGATTTCTGCTTTTTCATCACATGATAACTGTTTTCTGCGTGGTTTATGGTCGTCGTGGTTTATCTACACAACACGCTTTGTCACTAAAGGTGTCTGTTTCCTATCTGCTTTTAAAGGCAAGTGCGCGCACACACTAAAAGGCACAGATGCGACTGCATGTATATGGCCTAACCACTCGTCAACGATTTAATTGTGCGCACGCATCCTCCCTTCCTCAATGTCTGTCTGTTGTTTTGCATAGTAATTCGCTGACGACCGAGGTCTGGTACGTCGTGTTGTGGATGGTTGTAGAACGTGGACCCGCGGAACTTGAAGAATTACAGATTCCTTATGCATTCATGGCCGCAAGTTTACGTCTTCAGAAGCAGCATGATTGCGATTCTGTTGATTTAACTTGTGGTATTATCTGGCAGTAGTTACTGTACAGCCAAACCGGGTGGAGAGAGTAACGACAGTTGTTTGGTCCTAGTCCTCCAGTGGGGATCAGCATTCCGAGATACCGCTACAAACCCGAGTTATTTTAAGCCCATGCGAAAAAGGCGAATAGAATGTAGGTCCTATTGTTGATTGCTTCATGGAAATATTGTTTCCGCATTTTTTACTAACAAGAAATTATTTTCTTAAATAAAAACTTCCTTTAAAAAACCACGTACTTACATCTAAAAGAGAAATATTTAAATTAGTTAATGAGCCGAATGAAGGGACTGAGCGATGTCTACGCTACGCTTAAGCTGATTAACTTAATTAAAACTCTAATCTGTTACATGAAATGAAACACCTGCAGCCGTCACTTAAGCCTTTAAGAAATTTATGTATCCAGTTTCGGTATTCCATTACATCAACTTCAGACCACTGTGTAAAAAACAACGACGGCAACAAACTTCAGTTAATAAACATAGTAGTAAAGGGACGGAATGGAGACTGAAAGCACAATAACATAGAACCGTATTTACAGTAAATATCTGCCAACAGCCAAACCGAGCAGGATAAAACATAAGTGTCAGTGAACCATTCACAAGTAAAATAAAAGGACAGTTTTAAGTTTCATAAATTTTATGTGTAATGCAAATGAGTGTTCCTGATACCATTTTTTGGAAACTGAAAACTTCCTATAGTAGATACCTTTGCGTATATTCTGTGTGCCTTGAGGGCAACTATCGCTCTTGTTTTCCCACTGGAGTTGTAACCTGTGACTAAGAGCCGCGCCGCGTGAGTTAGGGTGAGTGCGCTGAGGGTGCAAGTGAGTGAGCAGAAAGCGTTCATCGAGTGACAGTTCAGCCAGGCAACAGTGAACAACAATAACGAGTTCAGCGATCCGGAGCCAATTTTTCTGGCGTGACTGTAAGTGTGTATTTTAGGCGGTTGGGTTCCTGGATTCGTATACTGAGTCACGTGCATGATTACTGGGAGGTGCCAAAGGGGCCTGCTCGGTGGAACACCATGTTCTGGATTTCATGCACTTTGATGTCAACTGCGTACACCGGGAATGTGCATGTATTAACTCACCTAGCTATTTGTCAGCACTATATATGAATTGGCGAACAAGTTCGTTCTTTGTACAACATGGCGGTGCAGATTTTATGTGATTCCCGGAATGTGACTCAAGGTTAGGCTCAATATAAAACCTGCAGCAGCAGCATATTATAATTTCGCTACAGAAAACACTACATATTTTAGTGGTTATTGATTCCGCTCATATTTCTCTGCGTGAGGACAATGGAAATAGCATCGATGACAGTGCTGCCAAAGCAGAGTTAGTAAACAGAGCTTTCCGAAGTTCCTTCACCAAAGAAGACGAAGTAAATATTCCAGAATTCGAATCAGGGACAGCTGCCACTGTAAGTAACTTAGAAGTAGATATCCTCGAAGCAGTAAAGCAACTTAAATTGCTAAATAAAAATGATACTTCCGACCCATACTGTATAACAGTTAGGTTCCTTTCAGGGCATATTGATGCAGAACCTTGCTAGGCGAAAGATTCGTATTCAAAGACTGGAAAGTTGCACTGGTCACACCAATATTCTGGCTGGAGTGGCCGAGAGGTTCTAGGCGTTACATTCTGGAACCGCGCGACCGCTTTGGTCGCAGATTCGAATCCTGCCTTGGGCATGGAAATGTGTGATGTCCTTAGGTTAGTTAGTTTTAAGTAATTCTAAGTTCTAGGGGACTGATGACCAAAGAAGATAAGCCCCATAGTGCTCAGAGCCATTTGAGCCACACCAATATTCAAAAAAGGCAGTAGGAGTAATACCTTAAATTACAGGCTCATATCAATAACCTTGAATATGCAGCAGGGTTTTGGAACATATATTGTTTTCGAACATTCTGAATTACCTCCAAGAGAACGGTCTATTGACTCACAGTCAGCGTGGATTTAGAAAACATCGATCTTGGGAAAACAACTAGCTCTCTACTCACACAAAGAGTCGACTGCAGTTGACGATTCAAATTGATTTCGTATTTCTAGTTTTCCAGAAGGCTTTCCACATTGTATCTCACAATCGGCTTGTAATCAGATGAAGTGCTTATGGAATATCTTCTCAGTTATGCGACTGGATTCGTGATTTCCTGTCAGACATTTCACAGTACATAGTAATTGACGGAAAGTTCAAAGGGTTCAAATGGCTCTAGGCACTATAGGACTTAACGTCTGAGGTCATTAGTCCCCTAGACGTAGAGCTGCTTCAACCTAACTAACCTAAGAACATCACACACATCTATGCCAGAGGCAGGATTCTCGAACCTTTGACCGTAGCGGCAGCGTGGTTCCGGATTGAAGCGCCTAGAACCGCTCGGCCACAGCGGCCAGCTGACGGAAAGTCTTCGAGTAAAACAGAAGTGATTTCTGGCGTTCCTCAAGGTAGTGTTATAGGTCCTCTGCTGTTCCTCGCCTATATAATCGATTTAGAAGACAATTTGAGCAGCCATCTTAGGTTGTTTACAGATGATCCTGTCGTTTATCGTCCAGTAAAGTTATCAGAAGATCAAAACAAATTTCGAAACAGTTTAGAAAAGATATCTGTAAAGTAACCCTAAATGATAAAAAGTGTGAGGTCATCCAAAAGAGTGCTAACAACAATCCGTTGAACTTCGGTTACACAATAAATCAGTGAACTATAAGGGCCGTAAATTCAACTAAATACCTAGAAATTACAATCATCAACAGCTTCAATTGGAAAGAACACCTAAAAAATGTTGGGCACAGGCAATCCAAATACTGCATTTTGTTGGCAGAACACTTAGAAGGTCTACTAAAGAGACTTTTCTGTCCACTTTTGGAGTACTGCTGCGCCGATAGGATCCTCATCAGATGAGGCTAACGGAGTACATCGAGAAAGTTCAAAGAAGAGCAGCACGATTTGTATTGTCGAGAAATAGGAGAGAGAGTCACTGGCATGAAAATGAAATGTCGTGTGGTTAGGGTCTCCCGTCGTGTAGACCGGTCACCTGGTGCAAGTATTTTTAGTTGACACCACTTCGGTGACCTGCGCGTAGATGGGGACGATATGATGATGAAGACGACACAACGCCCAGTGACTGAGCGGAGAAAATTTACGACGCAGCTGGAAATCGAACCCGGGCCCCTTTGTATGGAATTCTGTCTCGCAGACCACTTTATTTTTTTAAATCTTATTTTGTTCGTTATTGGTCGTTGCATTTGTTCGGGGCGGACGTCCCACCTCGCATGTTCAAGTTCATCCTTGATCGATTCACTCAGTTTTTTTTATTACAGAGGACAACTAACCCTCTTACCGAACACGCTGAGCTACCTTTCCGGCGTCCACTCAGCTATCGAGGCGGAAACTGACATAATACAGGGTTTGGGGAGGACTTCGTTACAACAAACGTGGTTTTCGTTGCAGCGGAATATTCTCACGAAATTTCTATCAACAACTTTCTCCTCCAAATGCATAAATATTTTGGTGATGCCGACCAATATACAGAGAGACAATCATCATAATAAAAGAATGAAAATCAGAGCTTGCACTGAAAAGTATAAGTGTTTGTTTTTTGCTCGCGATGTTCGAATTAGAAGAATAGAAAATTATTGTGAAGGTGGTTCGATGAAGACTCTTAAGTGTGCTATGGAGAGTATCTATGTAGATGTTGGTGCAGGTCTATACCTCGCAGAAGTTGTGAGTTTGGATAAATCCAAGGGATGAAATACGCATGGCAGCCTTTGCGTGTTTGGTATTTCGTAATTATCATTGGCAACGCGAATGGGGACCAAAAAGGTGAGATAACGTTCTGTTGGTCTTCAGGTTTCACTGTGCTTAATAACACCAAGAAAAAACATAAATTCTTATACAATATTGGAGAATAAAGCTCTTCCGGTTTTGGTAACTGTAGTCGTAAGTATTTTGTAGCTTCGTCATATAGAGCACATTAACTAGGACATTTTGTTGCCTAGGAAAGTTTACATATTTCTTAAGTCGTAAGGCGGCTGTGCAGTCTGAATAAGGTTTATGAGGCATTATGGCGCACTATGCCTCGGTTGAACATTCGTTTCTCTAAGTAGTTTAACTGACAAACAGCAGTTACCATAGGGTAATTTCTTTCTCCATTATGATTAACCAAAGAAATACAAATTTTACTACACAGCTGGCCGTTGCCGCCCTGATATTCTTGTGGTTATTTCTTCTAAAGTTAATCCTTTTAATTAATTGTAAATCATTTAATACGACGAGTGCCAGTTAAACCAGTGACCTTCTGGAAGAAAGCCAGTTAAACCAGTGACCTTCTGGAAGAAAGGCGGCTGTGCCGTCTGAATAAGATTTATGAGTCATTATGGCGCACTATGCCACGGTTGAACATCCGTTTCTCTAAGTAGTTTAACTGACAAACAGCAGTTACCATACGGTAATTTCTTTCTCCATTATGATTAACCAAAGAAATACAAATTTTACTACACAGCTGGCCGTTGCCGCTCTGATATTCTTGTGGTTATTTCTTCTAAAGTTAATCCTTTTAATTAATTGTAAATCATTTAATACGACGAGTGCCAGTTAAACCAGTGACCTTCTGGAAGAATATTGGAATTTACCTAGAGAAGTTGAATATTTCAAGGTTTAAATTATTTATTGCCATTTATGCTCAGCCATGCTAATTATTATTTTAAAGAAAAATTCACGTCATCTTTTCACTGTAATTTGGTTTAAGATTTTAAAATGTTTCAGCTTTGGTTCAAAGAAAGGAATTTTTTCGGACTCTGTTTATATTTGAAACATAATTTTAGTTTTTAGTATGCTGTAGTGATTTGATTGCATCTGCTCCTCTACCGTGCCTGTGTGTCCTGTTAGATAATACTGTTATGGTGACTGGGACTGCCGGGTTGAGACTGTCACTGATGGCGCCAGTCTAAGGATTCTTGTTCAAAATTTGATTATGTACTTTTTGGAAAAGCTATACAATCAAGGCGTAAATTGTTTCATCATAAGTGATGCGTAAAATAACCCTTCGAAAGAGCCGTTTATGGAATTTTGTCATTTAACTGTGAATGTTGTTTGAAACACTATTTCCATTTACTTGTTGTGGTCTGCCCTTCCCACCAAACAGCTGATTATGCTGACGCGAAAGTGACAAACCACCTCTCATGGTGGTTCTTCTTGTGTTTTGGTGGTGTACTCACTCATCTAAGCAGTATGTCTTTACGACTCTTCCCACCAATCATCTATTTGAAACTCTGCAGGTTCTTCCTGGAAAACATCACCAACTTGACCTCATATCTTTAGATGGGAGAGGCACACTTTCAAGATATGAGTCCCAGCAGTACGCCCAGCGCAAATATTTGTGTCATAAACTGATAACATGCAGTTAAAACCTTCTGAAATCACAGTTCTTAAACTTTCACTCCCCCCCCCCCAGTTCTTTGCCACTCGCTCCGTCCCACTGAATCTGCCAAATTCCCGAGGGCGAAATGCTGTATACTCGAGTGACAGACAGAGGCCTCCAATTTGCGGCATGCTGAGGGCGAAAGAAGAGAAATTGGGAGACGCACACATAACACGCAATGTGTTTTGGAATCTTGTTCGATAATACATTCTTCTAAGCGGCGAAAAGTAGGTAAAATACACTACTGGCCATTAAAATTGCTACACCAAGAAGAAATGCAGATGATAAACGGGTATTTATTTGAAAAGTATATTATACTTGAACTGAGATGTGATTACATTTTCACGCAGTTTGGGTGCATAGATCCTGAGAAACCAGTACCCAGAACAACCACCTCTGGCCGTAATAACGGCTTTGATACGCCTGGGCATTGAGTCAAACTGAGCTTGGATGGCGTGTATAGGTACAGCTGCCCATGCAGCTTCAACACTATACCACAGTTCGTCAAGAGTAGTGACTGGCGTATTGTGACGAGCCAGTTGCTCGCCCACCATTGACCAGACGTTTTCAGCTGGTGAGAGATCTGGAGAATGTACTTACCAGGGTAGCCGTCGAACATTTTCTGTATCCAGAAAGGCCCGTACAGCATCTGCAACATGTGGTAGTGCATTATCCTGCTGAAATGTAGGGTTTCGCAGGGATCTAAAGAAGGGTAGAGCCACGGGTAGTAACACATCTGAAATGTAACGTCCACTGTTTAATGTGCCGTCAATGCGAACAAAAGGTGACCGAGACGTGTAACCAATGGCACCCCATACCATCACACGGAGTGATACGGCAGTATGGCGATGACGAATACACGCTTACAATGTACGTGCTTCGCGATGTCGCCAAACATGGATGCGACCATCATGATGCTGTAAACAGAACCTGGATTCATCCGAAAAAATGACGTTTCGCTATTCGTGCACCCAGGTTCGTGGTTGAGAACTCCATCGAAGGCGCTCCTGTCTGTGATGCAGCGTCAAGGGCACCCACAACCATGGTCTCCGAGCTGATAGTCCATGCTGCTGCAAACGTCGTCGAACTGTTCATGCAAGTGGTTGTGGTCTTGCAAACGTCCCCATCTATTGACTCAGGGATCGAGACGTGGCTGCACGATCCGTTACAGCCATGCGGATAAGATGCCTGTCATCTCGACTGCTAGTGATACGAGGCCGTTGGGATCCAGCACGGCGTTCCGTATTACCATCCTGAACCCACCGATTCCATATTCGGCTATAAGTCATTGGATATGGACCAACGCGAGCAGCAATGTCGCGATACGATAAATCGCAATCGCGATAGGCTACAATCCGACCTTTATCAAAGTCGGAATCGTGATGGTACGCATTTCTCCTCCTTACACGAGGTATCACAACAACATTTCATCAGGCAACGCCGGTCAACTGCTGTTTGTGTATGGGAAATCGGTTGGAAACTTTCCTCATGTGAGCACGTTGTAGGTGTCGCCACCGGCGCCAGCCTTGTGTGAATGCTCTGAGAAGCTAATCATTTGCATATCACAGCATCGTCTTCCTGTCGGTTAAATTTCGCGTCTGTAGCACGTCATCTTCGTGGTGTAGCAACTTTAATGGCCAGTAGTGTAGGTAGTCATATCATTAAGTAATATTTGATTCTCACACATATACATTCAGTACTATTTTAATATATTATTTACCTATTTTTCGCTTAGAAGAACGTATTCTCAAACAAGATTTCAAAACATACTGCGGTTGCGTGCCCACTTCCCCTCTCCTTCCTTGTATCAGACGCTTGGCGAAATGACTCTGCGCTTCCTCGTAACCTCTTTCTCCTCTCTAAAGCACTTAACCTTCTCTTTAAAGGCATTATCCGAACATGTAATTAGCTAACCCTGCCGATTAAAGACGGCTCAGTCATTACCAAACCTAAATACTCTGTGCGATTGCTTAAGTGAGTAATGCGTGCCTGAAGCCTGGAGATCTAGGACAGAGAAGGGAAACTGCCTCCTAAGAAGTCGGTATTACTGACCAAATCACTGAGAGAGGCCGAATAGTAGTCCAGCGAGCCACTTAACTGCCCAGTACACTCCGGTGTAATTAGGACTGGGATCACAAATCCGGTATGTCACCGTCTTCGGTCTGGCCTCGAATATTGAGCTCGTACCTGAGATGCTCCTTGCGCGTGGTACTCAGCCGAATCACATGGCGTGGTTCCACGGCGGCTGGATCAAGGACAGGATTAATAAAAGTTAAAAGTGAGAAATATAAAAATGAACAATGCTCATTCGACCAGAAATCCCAGAAAGTAAACAACAAAACTACGCCTTGCTACCTGAACATTCTGCAGCACTACGGTACCATTGCGTGCTCTCGGCTTAACACATTAGGAACGGCTGGTCCGTATGGGGATGAGAGTGGGGGGTGTTCGTGGGTGGAATTGAGCATTGTTCATTAGAATAATTTTTAATTAACTGGGCCATACAATTAATATTATTAAAAAGGGAATTGAACACCAGACAGTTATTGTGACGTAAGGTGGTTTGAGCAAGGGAATCACTATTTCATTACAAAGAACATAAAAGAGAACCATTAAACTTACAAGATAGGAAACACAATTTGGGTTCTCTTTTAAGAGTCATTTAAGTTTTATCCAAATGTCCTAATAAACAGGTTTAAGATTGTTTGGTTAAGAAAAAATTAACACACACAATAGTAAACCCTACAAGACATAAAGGGCAGAATACAGACGTAAGTGGTGCATGTAGAACGTGATCCCCAACAACATGTTCTACGACCGGTCAAGTGTTCCAACTGACAGGGCAAACAAAATAGGAACCCACAAGGTCCGCCCACATTGTGCAGGCACACGCCAAGGCTGACACGAGGAATTAGATCGTAATTGCCTTCTATAAAACACCAGAATTGTTTAAGACCCGCCTTTTTTCAGGTAATTGAAAAAAAGCAGTGCCCCGAGAGAGGCTGCAAACTCTAACAAATTCAACCATGAAATACTGAAACGTGGTTCAGATAGGCAAACATACTTTAAACAAATTAGCCCGAATATGATAACATATCAAGCCCTATCAATAGGTGAACACAATAAAACATAAATGCTCGGCAGTTGAGGGCAAAGGCTAATCCAAGAGGGGGTCTGCGAATAGTGTTGCCAGATCGACATGAACGCGCCAAAGGCGGACTACATAAGCAATACGGGCACGTTTCTGAATAAAAAAGTAAGTGATGCGCCACTAGCAAACGGCCAAGCTGCAGATGAATGTTCCAAGAACTGCCTAACAGGAAAACCAATAGGGGAAAACCAACAACGCACGAGGATATGTACGACGCCGACACCGTCTTAATATGTCCATGAGCAGAAAGGTTTCGTCCTCCGGATAAACCAGCATACGCTGCACGTCTTCCGGTCGCAACTCGTCCCCAGTGGAGGAACGTCCTCCTTCGCGTGTTTACGCTGTTTCTCGTTCCTCGTAAGTGAGCTCCAAACAGAATCTTTCCACATCGAGCGCCTCGTAACAAAAACAGACCACCAGCGACTTTTCTCAACGGCAATCATCAGAAATCTCTGCCTGCATGTTGTCCCAACCTGCTCTGTCTAAGCAAAGCAAAGACGGCCTCACATCGCAGCAGCCGAAAGCTACTGGTGAGTTGGACGCCAGATATCGATCTTGACGCACGGCTCACCTTGTGCACGCGATACTATCGCCATCTGTAAATGTGCGTATCGCTATCCCATGACTCGTGTCAGCTGGGTGCAGAGTACATCGCGCTCGAGCATTATATGGTAGCAGTGAATGGGAGCGAGTGACAAGGTACTGGTGCGTACGAAAGCTTAAGATTCCGCTTTCAGAGTGTCATAACAGCATACTGTTCAGAATTACGGTCCAAATTTTCGGGTGGGATCGACTACTGAAGCTGATGTCCTGCAAGTTTTCACTCTCCTCCTTAAAATATGACGCCAAGGTGGTGATATTTCCTTTCAAGTGCTAAGTTACATTTATGAATGTGTCATCCCTGACGGCAGGAGATTTTCTGCTGACGTATATTGCATATCCAGTAGCAACTAATTTCTCTGCAACAATGTTTCATTAAGGACACTTCGTCTTATTAAACAGCCGAGGCAAGGGAGCGTAGCTGAACTCACAGTCGACGAGTGAATAAAACAGCACAGTGTTGTGGTCTCGATACGAAGCAGAGTAATGCCAACAATTAACAAAGCAAGCTTTGCATAGTAACTGCAACAAAAGTGTCCCGAGTTGAAATTTCGCCGGCCGCGGTAGCCGAGCGGTTCTAGGCGCTTCAGTCCGAAACCGCGCGACTGCTATGGTCGCACGTTCGAATCTTGCATCGGGCATGGATGTATATGATGTCCTTAGTTAGGTTTACGTAGTTCTAAGTTCTAAGAGACTGATGACCTCAGATGTTAAGTCCCATAGTGCTCAGAGCCATTTGAACCATTTAGTTTTAATTTCGTCATAAAGGGACCCAGGGAATATTCCGGAGTGAGAAAGAAGTGGCCTGCCGGGGTGGCCAAGCGGTTAAAGGCGCTACAGTCTGGAACCGCGCGACTGCTACGGTCGCAGGTTCGAATCCTGCCTCGAGCATGGATGTGTGTAATGTCCTTAGGTTGGTTAGGTTTAAGTAGTTCTAAGTTCTAGGGGACTGATGACCTTAGAAGCTAAGTCCCATATTGCTCAGAACCATTTGAGAAAGAAGTGGCATATGACATTCTAGCGCTTCATGCTAGATGAGTCATTGGAATGTGTCGTATATGCTCGATTGTGCGCACAATGTTCACGCAACGTGAAACTTCCTGGCAGATTAAAACTGTCGGACCGAGACTCAAACTCGGGACCTTTGCCTTTCGCGGGCAAGTGCTCTACCACCCTGAGCCACCCACGCCCCGTACTCACAGCTTTACTTCTGCCAGTATCTCGCCTCCTACCTTCCAAACTTCACAGAAGCTCTCCTGCGAACCTTGCAGAACTAGCACTCCTTGAAGGAAGGATAACAAAGTGTTAATCTGCCAGGAAGTTCCATATCAGTGCACACTACGCTGCAGAGTGAAAATCTCATTCTGGAAACATCCCCCAGGTTGTGGTTAAGCCATGTCTCCGCAACATACTTTCTTCCAGGAGTTAGTCCTTCGAGGTTTGCAGGACGCAGGAGAGCTTCTGTGAAGTTTGGAAGGTAGGATGCGAGATACTGACAGAAGTAAATCTGTGAGGATGGGGCGTGAGTCGTGCTTGGATAGCTCAGATGGTAGAGCACTTGTCCGCGAAAGACAAAGGTCCCGAGTTCGAGTTTCGGTCCGGCACAAAGTTTTAATCTGCCAAGAAGTTTAATATCGGCGCACTCTCCGCTGCAGAGAGGAAATCTCATTCACGGTACGTGCTTAACAAGTGACAATAATACTTAGCCATGTAGTTCATCATGCTTGACGGCCAGGGAACCGCAAATGCCGTCTCCAGAGAAACGTAGTAAAGGACAATAGTTTTCCAAGAAGCAGGTAGGAAAGATAATTACGTTCATGGAAGATCTTCTGCAGCATTGTACAAAACAATTATGAATAGATTTCTAATGAGTCCGCAGCAATACGGCCTTATAGTGCATGAGAAAAACTATGTATACTCGAGGGAGGGCAAAGCGCACTTTTTACAAAACCCGATGTTTACACGTTTCAAGGATGCTCGATACAATTTTACAGTATTTGGTTATAGTGACTTATTACATTGTGCACATCAAACTGCGCGCTTCGTAGATTACAGTAATTTCAAGGAAAAGAGTGGATGGGTTTGTAACTTCAAACAGAGCTACAGAAGTGCAAGTAAGATAACGAAATTTTAAACAAAGCATTAACTTGACGGTACATACCGAACTGTGAAATATGCCTAAAAGATTGTAGATGACATAAAGAAACTTATTCCATCGTTCTATAAGGAATTTGTGTTCAGCTCTAATCAATCGGATATTGAAGAGGAAATGCATATCAAAGGAGCTCTGAAAACTACATGTAGCAAGAGAGTTGTATCGAGATCAACTAACACCAGTGCCATAAAGCATTCGTATACAACTACGCCAAATATTCATCTGGAAGTTATATTGGCTGCAAGTTATTTATTGTGCTGCAATAAGTTGGAGGTGATCTGCCCCCTACGATTCTTAATCGTGTACGTGATCTTCAAAGAGCAGCAGGGAGCATTTACATCACGGCAAGCAAGACGGAAAATGGACGTCAGAGACTTCCACTACTTTTGGCCAACTGCTGATCAAAATAACTTGTATTTGTTTGAATTCCTGGTTTGCGTGTACAAATCACGCTCATTTAGAGCAAACTATCTGTCATGGAAAGGCTGTCAGTTTGTAGTTCTTACCACCTGAAGGGCTGGACAAATTCAGCGCCTGGATTTCTCTACGTGACTAAAAATCACATATCGCACTACCTGCAGATACTCCTTAAACGATAGGCAGTTTCACAATAACCTCCACGACAGACTGTTTCGCATTCGGTTACGTATCATCACATTCCATCAGTTCACATCGTCCCGTTACGCCAATATGATTGTAAATGAATTTGTACAGAAACCAGATGGCAGTTATAAGACGCGAGGGGCATGCAAGGGAAGCAGTGGTTGGGAAGGGAGTGAGACAGGGTTGTAACCTATCCCCGATGTTATTCAATCTGTATATTTAGCAACCAGTAAAGGAAACAAAAGAAAAATTAGGAGTTGGAATTTAAATTCCTGGAGAAAAAAAAAAAATTTGAGGTTCACCGATGACATTTTAATTCTGTCAGAGAGAGCAAAGGACCTGGAACAGCAGATGTGTTGAGTGGTACTTAAGTAAATAAATTAGTGAAATCAGAGTGAAGTAGAAATTAGAATATAAATGAAAAACTTGGTATAGTTTAGAGAGTTACATACTGGCATTCAGCGGGCAAAACAGCAGAACAAAAGAGACAATGACCGTGAAGTCAGCAAGTTCCACATAGGCGGGCGCTGTCGATTCAGCCGCCAGGGTATCACCCGACCGGCTCACGTGTTTCTCAGTTGTCACATGTGAGCAAAGGCCCTCGCCTACATTCCAAGAGCCAACGACCGACGTTAAGAAGATTCTTCGAGAAACTTTTCAACGTGACAGACGAGGCAATGACCGTGAAGTCGTTCACCTCCAGTAAACTGAAGTGAATAAATACGCGAGACGCAGTGGGCCCGACAGACAGAGACGAAGACGAGGACGGAGACAGAGACGGAGACGGAGACGAGAGACGAAGAAGACGAAGAAGTGAAGAAGCGTAGCAGTAGTTTTCAGTCAGTTTCTGTGCTGAAGACCGTCATGCAAGAAGAGACTGCATCATGCACAGACGCACCAAGTCCGCCACTGTAATGGAATAGCAAGCAGCAGACTCGGCGACAGAAGACAGAAGTTAAAAGGTATTTGAAGTCTGATCTTTATGTACCCGGGTGACTCGTGAGGACGGGAAGGAGACGGCCTCGCATCAGCAGTCACCTGTGAGCTGGGATGAAGATCTGACAGCCGAAGACTGGCAAGCGGGAGTCCGTTGTTCGAGTCCGGGACACTGGCCTTCTCCCGCCGCGCCGCTCCGCTGGCCGACGCACAATACACGCGGCCGCTTAGAGAAGAGAAACACTGAGACACCACATCCAAGGTATCACCATCCGATGCACGACTTTGCTCGCAATAATTAAACCGGCCACCTCGCGCTGCGCGTCTCCAGTCAGCTGGGCGAGACATCGACGTGAGATACACACCGCTACGCGTAATCAGACGCCGCCGCCGCCGCTGCCGCAGCAGAAGACTTCACAAACGACACAGCTGCCGCTCTCGGAACCAGAACATTCCGTAAGATACAGTTGTACAAATCTTCAATAAAAGTTATCGTATGTAATAATGATGTTTCATTCGACCTCATACCCGAGCCAAGGAAGAACCCACCCTGCCCACATGTTGTTAAGAGAGAAAAGTTAATTTATTTAATATTTTCACCTTGACAGAATGCTTTAGAATGCTCATCCTGACAATTGACAGCATCCAAAGAGAAAACCCAGTTACATTTAGTAGCAGAAGCGCTACATTTAGTATCACAACTGTTACATTTGGTGTCAGAGAAAAACCCTTGGCTCAATATGAGGTGTGAATGACAGTCACTAAAGGTCCACAGTTAGTATTGTTTAATGTGTGAGAGGATATAGGTTTGCATAGCAGTCGTAATATTTTCTTTACCTAGAAGTGTATTTTCTCTCATGATTTTAAGAGTTTGCCGAAAATATTTAAACATCTTCTTTATTCAGTGTGGTAAGATTGTGTAACTAACAGTTTGTAAAATGATGACACGAAATCGTACAAAGTCAGAGTCAGCACCACAAGCGGTTTCTACTGAGGAAGCTATTCAGATCTTAGTTAATCAGATGGAACAGCTTAAAAACGATAATAATGCATTATTTAAACAGTTGAGTGAGGTTAGGCAAACCCGTTCAATCCCTCCCACCCTACATTCCTCAGCAGCAGCCTTATTAACTCCTTTTTCAGGTATACCTGGCGAAGACATAACAGCCTATTTTGATGATTTAGTAGCAGCTGCAAAGTTAGGATCATGATCAGATGAACAGCTCTTACAAATGACAAAGTTAAGATTGCTGGGTGAGGCTAAGGCACACGTATTATACCATGAAGAATTACGGAATGCTCCAACATCTGAGGAATTGAAGAAAGGATTACTTAAACGTTTTCAAAAACAGAACTGCTGTAGATTTTATAGGGAACAGTTAAACACTATCACTCAGAGGCAAAACGAGTCGTTAGAAAGTTTTGTAGATAGGATTAGAAAAGTTAATATTAACACCTATCAGTTGACAACTAGTGATGAAGCAAATAAAGTTATTTTAAAAGAGGCAGAAGATAGAGCTGTGGATACATTTTTACGTGGGTTACCTCCTGAAAGGTCCCGTCGTGTCAGGGCAGAGTTTCCTCAAAATTTAGCGGAAGCTGTATCTGTGGCGACGGCTTTTGAAGAAATTGACATTGCCACCAGATACAAGGAGAAGCGAAATGTATTTTCAGCAGGAGTACGATGTTTTAGGTGCGATCGACAGGGACATATAGCAAAAAACTGCAGACAACCTAAATGCACTAATTGTCAAAGAATAGGTCACACATTCAAGGAATGCAGGTCTAAAAAAGTTTTTGGAAACAGAAATCAGTTAAACTCAAACGGGAATGTCGGAGCCGCCGCCAGGCGTTCCCAATAAAATTTCATGCCATTAAGGCGAATGTGAAGGCGGAATGCTGGTTATCTGCCACCATACAGGATAAAGAGGCAAGGATACTGGTGGATACAGGCGCAAACGTATCATTAGTGAGTAATGAATGTATTGGAGATAAGAAATATGACCCTCCAAGGTATAGATTGAGTGGAGTAGGAGGAGGTACAGTAAAGTCATTAGGATGTGCATCATTGATTTTCTATACTCACGGTGTACAATTTCAAGAAGATGTAGAAGTGGTAACAAAGGTAACTGACGGGTACGATGCGATCCTAGGGTTGGATTTCCTGAATAAACATCACGCTAAAATCGACCTCAGACAGCACACTGTAGAACTTGGCGGAATAGTGTTTCAGCTAGGTGACACCGCTGCACAGGGCCCAATGCCGCAAGATTTCCCCAACCGGAAGGCGAAATCAACTACACTGCGTGCAACGTCCTTGAAGGTGGATTCGCGGGATCAGATACCATCTGGCTCAGGAAAACTTCTCTGGATGACCATTGACCCCGATGTACCTACAGATACAGTGTGTCTAATAGAGCCACTAGAGGACAATGAGGGATAAGATGTATCACATTGTTTTGTACGTAGAAGTGTTGTACGGGTTCAAGACGTTGAGGGAGAAAGAAAAGTACCGGTACATATTGACAATTTCGGAGTGGAGGTCAAAGAGTTGCATAAGGGAATGTTAGTAGCTACAGTCAGTACTTTTGAAGAAGAAGATTTCATTTGGTCAGATATTACTGATGGTCAGAAACCAGACGCCTACAAAACCGCATTACGCCAGAAGATTGAGCATTTGAAAGGAAATGATAGAGACACGATAGAAGCAGTTTTAGTTGAGTTACAAGATTTATTTAATGCAGAAGGTCCACTGCCAGCAATAGATATCACACAGCATAGGATCCCAACAGGAAATAGCCCCCCAGTTTATAGGAAGCCTTATAGAGTTCCACATCACTTACAGCCAGTACTGGATGAATTTTTAGAAGAGCATCTAAAAGATGGAATTATAGAATATTGTGATTCGCCTTATAATTCAAATATTGTAATTATTCCAAAGAAGTCTCCCGACGGTACGAAACGATATAGATTTTGTTGTGACTACAGGCACCTTAACAAACAAACTATCTCAGATGTTTATCCTCTTCCAAAGATTACAGATATCATTGACAGTTTGGGTAACAGCAAATACTTTTCAACAATCGATCTACGTAGCGGATATCATCAATTGGAAGTTGCACCTGAAGATAGGCATAAACCAGCATTTTCTACCCCTGGAGGCCACTGGCAATTTAAAAGAATGTCTTTCGGTTTGAAGAATGCGCCAGCAACTTTTCAAAGACTACTCGATGGAGTATTGCGAGGACTCAAAACTCAGCAATGTTGTGTATATCTAGACGATATTATTGTTTTCTCCAAAGACATTAATGAACATGCTGTGCGTCTGCGTAATGTTTTTCAGATACTTAGAAAAGCTAAATTAACATTAAATATGGAAAAATGTAGTTTTGCATTGACAGAGGTTACATACCTTGGGCATGTCATTAGTGAAAAAGGAATTAAAACAGATCCACGATTAATTTCGGGAGTTAAGGACTTCCTAACACCGCAACGAGTTAAGGAGGTACAAAGTTTCATTGGTCTCGCATCGTATTACCGAAAATATGTTCAAAATTTTGCTGAAATTGCCCGACCCTTAACCCAATTATTGAAAAAGGGTGCAAAATTTCATTGGTCTGAAGATTGTGAAACAGCGTTTCAAACCCTTAAAGATAACACACAGTCCAGTATTAGCCTACCCAGATTATAATAAAGAATTAATTTTATCCTGTGACGCAAGTGGTCATTCAGTAGGAGTTGTTTTGAGTCAGAATATTAATGGCGCGGGTCACCCCATAGCCTACGCTTCGAGACAACTAACAACGGCAGAAAGAAATTATTCCACAACCGAGAAAGAATTGTTAAGTGTTATTTATGGTATCAAATACTTTAAATGCTACTTGTATGGTAGGAAATTCAAGGTCATTACAGACCACGCAGCTTTAAAATGGTTGCTTGGATTAAAGGATACATCTAATCGTCTTACCCGTTTGGCCCTATGTCTTTCCGAAATGGATTTCGAAGTTATCCATAAACCAGGCAAAAAACACACGAATGCAGATTGCCTATATCGGAAAATAGCACTTTTGGAAGCAACAGGCCGAGATACTGAGGACTGGAGAAAGGCGCAAGATGAGGATACAGAATGCAAAAAATACGCAACTCAAAAACAATTTTGCTTCGAAGATGTTGTATTATGCCGTAAAACAAAACTTGGACCGCGAATTGTTATTCCCCCAACACCGTAGACAAGAAATAATGGCAGAGGCCCACGACCATATCCTTGCAGGACACGGTGGACAGTGGCCAACCGAAAGACGTGTAGCAGAGCGATTTTGGTGGCAAACCAGAAAGCAGGATGTTGCGCAGTACGTTCGTAATTGCATTGCGTGCGCACAACGAGCTGAACTTTCTCGTTCAAAAATACACATACAGAGGCTCCCCGAGGCTTCATGTCCATTTCAAATCTACGGAGTGGATCTCTACGGGTCATTTCATAAAACACCTGCAGGTAATAGGTATGTTCTTACAATTATAGATCACTTTTCACGCTATCTAGCTATGGTGAGTCTCCCAGATCAGCAAGCAAATACAGTTGCCCAAGCTGTAGTTAACAACTGAATACTTAAATTTGGCGTACCTGAAGCTATTATCACAGATCAGGGATCTAATTTTATGTCTGAATTAATAAAACAGCTATGCCACTTACGAAAATTACGTAAATTACGCACAACTCCGTTACACCCTCAGTGCAACGGGCGCACAGAAAGAGTTCATCGGACAATTGGAAAGATGCTTAGTTATTATATTAACGAACAACATTCTAATTGGGATACGTATTTACTAATAATCGTGTCGGTATACAACGCCAAAACGCATGAAGCAACTGGCATGTCACCTTATGAAGTGGTCTATGGGAGAAAAATGCCGTCCCCTTTTGAGGTAATCAGGCAGAAAAACGGAAAACATGGAGAAACAGTAAGAGTTTTCAGTCGAATGATGAAGGATGTATGGAAAAAGGTTCAAAAATCTAATACAAAAGCTTTGGAACGACAGGAAAGATTAGGTAATACCAAAGCTAAATATCCAAATTACAAAATCGGTCAGTGGGTGATGCTTTCAACTCCATACATTGCGAAAGGAAAAACGAAGAAATTTGTAACAAATCACAGAGGTCCTTATCAAATTATTGAGATCACGTCACCAGTCAATGTTAAACTGCAACTGCCCACCCGAACTACTATTGTCCATGAAGTCGTTTAAAACCTTTTAAGGGCGCTCCAGATGTAATTCCTTCAACAATAGTGTCTGCTTTTCCGAAGGGTGGAGGAAGTACCCGAAAAGGAAAAAGAGTGGCCACGCCAGCACAACATACAGACATGGCACCATACAATCTTCGACCAAGTGTGCGAATGTCCTAGTGGATATCTCAGTAGACTGTGGATAGTATACAAATGTGAATAATTAATACATGACAATGGTTTATTTTTTAAGAATGAAATGTTGAACGTAGAAACATGTAGATCTTGTAGTTAACAATGTATTCCTTCTTTTCTTTGTTTTTGTTTTTACGAGGTTGGTAGGTTCATAACCATGTTGTTTGCTCTTTTCAGAAATCGCCATGCAAAGCATTTCCTACACAAAACCTATCCTACCTCAATGACTCCCTTGACAGTTCCCTTCTTAAGTCATTAGATATGTTCATAAACTCACAGCAAGGCAACATTGATGCCAATGTTATGATGCAACATGTCTTAAAATTAAAAAGTGAACACAAAACTAAAATTATAATCCTAGGAACGGGTATATCTGGAACCTTTGTGTTGGTGTTTCTGCTTTGTACAGTTTTGTTTTATTTAAGACGAAAAAATATGCCAAATAATAATATACCATGTGCATTTTCAACTTCTCGCGACGTAATGAATAATCCATTAAATTTCGGGCATGCAGCCGCGCAAATAAAATTTCTTCTACTGATATTTCGGCCGCGTATCGTCCGGCCATCTTCAGAGCGAGTTCCAAGACTGACGACAAGGTGCCAAGCGCGGCCTTATATGCTCCAGCGCAGCGGTACTGCGCATGCGGGTCACAGATGCTGCGCCGCCTATGGCGAAGGCGTACGGACATTCGATATGCTTATCGATGTTTGATCGGCGGCGGTGACACGGTGACGACTTCTCTGCAATTTAATTACTCCAAGAGCCGGATTCCATGCTTTGTCCAAATTAAAACCATTGTCTCTGTTTATTAAATTGTTGGCTAATCGAATTTCTATGGCTTCCTTGAATACAGATTCCCAAAAAGAAGAGGTGGGTGTTAAAATCTTCACATCACTGTAATTCATGGAATGACCCGTATCAATACAATGTTCGGCCACAGCTGACTTGTCTGGTTGTAATAAGCGTGTGTATCTTCGGTGCTCCACACACCTCTCATGAACGGTGCGTGTTGTTTGACCTATGTATGACTGCTCACGATTTCCGCAAGGAATCTGGTACACACCCGCCTTACGAAGCAGTAAATCGTCCTTCACAGAGCCGAGTAAAGCCGCAATCTTCATGGGGGGCCGAAAGATCACCTGAACACAGTGTTTCTCAAGAATACGGCCTATCTTTGAAGAAGGAGTACCCACATAAGGCATAAACGCCCTAGATCTGAAGAAATTACTATCTCCTTCCCCATCGCATACCTTCTTTTTAGGTTTTGCATCGAATGCTCTACGAATTTGTTGCGGAGAATATCATTTCGATTTAAAAATACTCTTGAGGTATGTTAGCTCCCCTTGTAAATTGTCTTCATCGGATATACAGTGCGCCCGATGCACTAAGGTCTTAAGGACACCCATGCTCTGAGAAGGGTGATGGCAGCTACTGGCATGTCCTAATGTGCCATCACTTTTACGGCGAACGACAACATCCAGAAAGGGGAGGCAGCCGTCTTTTTCTATTTCCATAGTAAATTTAATGCTAGCATGGATCGAATTCAAACGCTCAAGAAATCGATGTAATTCATCCATACCATGGGGCCATACCACGAATGTGTCGTCCACGTACCTCATCTTATTTTCAGTTTGATGGTGAATTTGATGAACAAATTGACGGTGTTGCCATGGGAAGCCCCCTCTCCCCTCTGGTAGCTAATTTATTCATGGAAGACTTCGAGGACAAGGCACTGGACTCAGCATGTTTTAAATCTACGGTCTTCTGGAGGTACGCATGCGCAGTACCGCCGCGCTGGAGCATATAAGGCCGCGCTTGGCACTTTGTCGTCTCCCCTCCTACTCCCCGTCCATCTCCTGTGCCTTCTATCAGTGTCTCTGCGCTCCCTCCTGCCCTGTCTTCCCTTTTCCTCTCCCGCCCCATGTGTCTCCTATCTCTTCGTGAACCCACTGTTGCCCCTCCTTTCTTCATCCCGCTGCTTCCCCAGCTGCCCCATGCTCTCCCCTCCTTTTCCATCCTCGCTGACCTTTCCCTCGGCAGGTCCCGCCTGGTCGTTTTATTCTTCGTCGTGTGTGCTCCCAGTGGGTTTTAAGTGTGTTGTTTCGGAGTGTTTTTAATACTGTGGCCAACTTTTAACCTGTGCATGCGCATCCAGTGTCTTCTCTGTGTTTTACGAATCGCCAACTGTGTTTTTTTAACTATCTGGTGACTTTTTTAACTGTTCCCAATGAACGTCTACATGTCAGTGTATTTTTACCTCCATTTTCTCCCCTTACTCTGTTTTATGTTCCCCTTTTTTACCTCCTTATGTATGTATTCTTTAATTCTTGTTTTAGTTGTCATGTCACTCGGCTGAAGAGCGGCGGATTGTGCTGCTGACAGCCCTCCCCTGCCCATATGGGGCAGGGGCATGAAATCACAATGAAGAAAAAAAAAAAAAAAAAGAAAAAGCTTTGTCGTCAGTCTTGGAACTCGCTCTGAAGATGGCCGGACGATACGCGGCTGAAATATCAGTAGAATAAATTTTATATGCGCGGCTGCATGCCCGAAATTTAATGGATTAATAATATACCACTTCATCAAATCCGTGTTAATTGGATACCACACTCTTAACTGGTGTACTTTGGTGGTTACATTTGAACATTAGTGTATTAATTTCGTTTATGGTACTTCAGACTTTACTAAACAGTCTTATGTTAAAGTAAAAAATACTGTAGAATCTATATTCTTGCATTAATATAGGGTAGATTAAACAGGTGTTGCTATGTAACTTTCTAAGTGAATAATCTATTTTTGTTTATTCATTGTCATCAAGATTTGTTACACTTATTATGACCATTTATGTGTGAACTATCTGATTCATGAGCATACAGTGCTTTTGTAAAGTGATAAGGTACATTCAACATACTTAATGTGAAGCGTGTGTAATCTTCTGAGTCAGGAGTTTTCATTGTTTGTGTTAGTGCTTTTGCCGTGTGAAGAGTGGAGGAATGTTGAGTGGTAAATTCAAGGGCGAATTTCTCCGAAGGGTGGAGGAATGTTGAGTGGTACTTCTGTAAATAAATTAGTGAAATCAAAGTGAAGTAGAAATTAGAATATAAATGAAAAATTTTGTTTAGTTTGGAGAGTTACATACTGGCATTCAGCGGGCAAAACAGCAGAACAGAAGAGACAATGACCGTGAAGTCAGCAAGTTCCACATAAGCAGAAGAGGCAATGACCGGCTCACGGGTGCTCAGTTGTCACATGTGAGCAATGGCCCTCGCCTACATTCCAAGAGCTAACGACCGACGTTAAGAAGATTCTTCGAGAAACTTTTCAACATGACAGACGAGGCAATGACCGTGAAGTCGTTCACCTCCAGTAAACTGAAGTGAATAAATACGCGAGACGCAGTGGGCCCGACAGACAGAGACGAAGACGAGGTTGGAGACGGAGACGGAGACGGAGACAGAGACATGAGACGAAGAAGACGAAGAAGTGAAGAAGCGTAGCAGTAGTTTTCAGTCAGTTTCTGTGCTGAAGACCGTCATGCAAGAAGAGACTGCGTCATGGACAGACGCACCAAGTCCGCCGCTGTAATGGAATAGCAAGCAGCAGACTCGGCGCCAGAAGACAGAAGTTAAAAGGTATTTGAAGTCTGATCTTTATGTACGCGGGTGACTCGTGAGGACGGGAAGGAGACGGCCTCGCATCAGCAGTCACCTGTGAGCTGGGATGAAGATCTGACAGCCGAAGACTGGCGAGCGGGAGTTCGTGGTTCGAGTCCTGGACACTGGCCTTCTCCCGCCGCGCCGCTCCGCTGGCCGACGGACAACACACGCGGCCGCTTAGAGAAGAGAAACACTGGGACGCCACATCCAAGGTATCACCATTCGATGCACGACTTCGCTCGCAATAATTAAACCGGCCACCTCGCGCTGCGCGTCTCCAGTCAGCTGGGCGAGACGGCGACACGAGATACACACCGCTGCGCGTAATCAGACGCAGCATAAGACTTCACAAACGACACAGTTGCCGCTCTCAGAACCAGAACATTCCGTAAGATACAGTTGTACAAATCTTCAATAAAAGTTATCTTATGTAAAAATGATGTTTCATTCGACCTCATACCCGAGCCAAGGAAGAACCCACCCTGCCCACATGTTGTTAAGAGAGAAAACTTAATTTATTTAATATTTTCACCTTGACAGAATGCTTTAGAATGCTCATCCTGACAATTGACAGCATCAAAAGAGAAAATCCAGTTACATTTAGTAGCAGAAGCGCTACATTTAGTATCACAACTGTTACAGATGAACGAAATGGACAGTGCCTTGGAAGGAGGATATAATATGAACATCAACAAAAGCAAAACGAGGATAATGGAATGTTGTCGAGTTAACTTGGGTGATTCTGTGGGAATTAGATTAGGAAATGAGACACTTAAAGTAGTAAATGAGTTTTGCTATTTGGGGAGCAAAATAACTAATGATGGTCGAAGTAGAGAGGATATAAAATTTAGACTGGCAATGGCAAGGAAAGCGTTTCTGAAGAAGAGAAATTTGTTAACATCGAGTTTAGATGTAAGTGTCAGGAAGTCATTTCTGAAAGTATTTGTATGGAGTGTAGCCATGTATGGAAGTGAAACATGGACGATAAATAGTTTAGACAAGAAGAGAATAGAAGATTTCGAAATGTGGTACTACAGCAGAAAGCTGAAGATTAGATGGGTAGATCACACTGAATTGGGGGGAAGAGAAATTTGTGGCACAACTTGACTTTTTTAGGTCATGTTCTGAGGCATCAAGGGATCTCCAATTTAGTATTGGAGGCAAGCGTGGAGGGTAAAAATCGTTGAGGGAAACCAAGATATGAATATACTAAGCAGATTCAAAAGGATGTAGGTTGCAGTAGGTTCTGGGAGATGAAGAAGCTTGCACAGGATAGAGTAGCATGGAGAGCTGCATGAAACCAGTCTCTGGACTGAAGACTGCAGCAACAACATGAATTCTTTAAAGTGTATACCTGCAAGATTTGTAACTCTCAGAGTGTTCGCCATCGATCATTTTGGGGCGAACCTTCATGATCACTGTTGCCCATGTTATGTCTTTTGCTATCATGGCTCAAGTTAACGGTTGGTTTTGAACATTAGTTGAATGTCGACTACGTCCATTTTGTGAAGTGTAAATATAAACATCCCGTGCAAGGTTGATATCTGCACGGTCGCAGGTTCGAATCCTGCCTTGGGCATGGATGACTGATGTCCTTGGGTTAGTTATGTTTAAGTAGTTCTATGTTCTAAGGGAGTGATGACCTAAAAAGTGAAGTCCCTTAGTGCTCAGAGCCATTTGAACTATTTTTTGATCTCTGCACCTCTCGCTTAATCATTTTCTGTCGCTCTCCTCATGCATATGGTGAGTCTTTAGCTGCTAGTATTTTTCCTGTAATAATTGTTATCATTTCAAGTGACCCTTACTAAAGATTGAACTTGTGACCTAGCAGTCAAGGGGTGTCCCTTTAGCTGAAGGCTATACCCAAGCGTCGCATTACGAGCTGAGGTCCCCAAATTATCAACAGTTAGCAGATGCTTATGTATAAGAATTATTACATCCCTATTGTCACCTATGGTGGAGAAACATGGACAATGACATAAAGGGACTGGAGCAGACTGCAAGCAGGGGAAATGAAATTTCTCAGAGCAGTTAAGGGAAAAACAAGAATGGACAGAGTAAGGAATGTAGAGATTAGAAAGGACCTTAAGCAAGAAAGTATGAGAGAAGAAAGAAAGAGATTAAGATGGTATGGGTATGTTAAGAGGATGCATGGGCAGAGACTCCCCAAAATTATGGAAGAACTATATGGATGGGAAAAGACCTAGAGGACGCCCAAGAACACGGTGGAAAATGGGTGTGAGAATATCTGTAGAAAGGAGAGGTGTGACCTGGCAGCAAGTGGAGGAAGAAAAGTGGTGGGAGGACGGAGCCAAATGGAGAGGACTCGTCGGCACCCAGACACGGCAGTAGCTGGAGCGGGATTCGTATATAGATAGATAGATAGCAGATGCATAACTTACAGGCCGAAAATGAAAAATGATTTCCGTTTTGTATTCATCTACAACCGCTGCCGTAGCGTATTGCCCAGTACTACGGTTACGGTTGTGTGTGTGTGTGTGTGTGTGTGCGCGCGCGCCCTACGGGCGGGACGGCAACATCTGTGTTATGCCGGCACCTGCATTGTAGCAACAACAAACAGCCTCCTCTCTGACCAGCGAGCGTCAATATTGGTCGCGGCGACGCCGAGGCGGCGTCCTCTGAGCGCGGGGCGTCGGGACGCCATTGTGACCGCGGCCCGGCTGCGATATTGCAGTCTGCGGCGCCGTGGGACGGGGCCGTGCGGTCAGCGGAGGGAAAACACGTCGCAGCGGAGCAGCAGGTAGCCAGAGAGACCGGCCGCCGAAACGTGGCTGTGCTGGTTTCAGTTCTCGGGGTTGTGGGTTTAATTTGGCAACACAGCCCTTGAGATGTCACTTAATGGAATCAGATAATGGCGCTCATACCACACGCTGCTTACATGGTTAGATAGAAGTTTTTTTTTTTTCCACACAGCCAACACTAGAAGAGTGGATATGAAAAACGTTCTAATTGACAAAGCTCACACTTGACAGAAGAAATATGTACGGAGGATGAATATCAAGAGCTCAGATGGAGACATAGTTCTAGGCAAAGAGGGAAAAGCAGAAAAGTGGAAGGAGTATATAGAAGGTCTATCATGGAAATGGAAGAGGATGAAATGGGAGATATGATACTGCGTGAAGAGTCTGACAGAGCACTGAAAGACCAAAGTCGAAACAAGGCCTCAGGAGTAGACAACATTCCATTAGAACTACTGACAGCCTAAGGAGAGCCAGTCCTGACGAAACTGTACCATCTCGTGAGCTAGATGTGTGAGACAGGCGAAATACCCTTAGACTTGAAGAAGAATATAATAATTCCAATCCCAAAGAAAGCAGGTGTTGTCAGATTTAAAAATTACCGAACTACCAGTTTAGTAAGTCGCGGCCGCAAAATCCTAACGCGAATTCTTTACAGACGAATGGATAAATTGGTAGTAGCCGACCTCGGGGAAGATCAGTTTGGAATCCGTAGAAATGTTGGAACACTTGAGGTAATACTGAGCCTACGACGTATCTTAGGACGTAGATTAAGGAAAGGCAAACCTGTTTTCTTAGCATTTGTAGACTTACCGACAGCTTTTGACAAGGTTGACTGGAATACTCTCTTTCAAATTTTGAAGGTGGCAGGGGTAAAATACAGGGAGCGAAAGGCTATTTACAATTTGTACAGAAATCAGAAGGCAGTTATAAGAGTCGAGGGACATGAAAGGGAAGCAGTGGTTGGGAAGGGGGTGAGACAGGGTTGTAGCCATCCCCGATGTTATTCAATATGTATATTGAGCAAGCAGTAAAGGAAACAAAAGAAAAATTCGGAGAAGGTATCTAAATCCATGGAGAAGAAATAAATACTTTGAGGTTCGCCGATGACATTGTAATTCTGTCAGAGATAGCAAAGGACCTGGAAGAGTAGCTAAACGGAATGGACAGGGTCTTGAAAGGAGGACATAAGATGAACATTAACAAAAGCAAATAGTAAACGAGTTTCACTATTTAGGGAGCAAATTAACTGATGATGGTCGAAGTAGAGAGGATATAAAATGTAGACTGGCAATGACAAGGAAAACGTTTCTGAAGAAGAGAAATTTGTTAACATAGAGGATAGATCTAAGTGTCAGGAAGTCGTTTCTGAAAGTATTTGTATGGAGTGTACCCATGTATGGAAGTGAAACATGGACGATAAATAGTTTGGACAAGAAGAGAATAGAAGCTTTCGAAATGTGGTGCTCTAGAAGAATTCTGAATATTAGTTGGGTAGATCACATAACTAATGAGAAGGTATTGACTAGAATTGGGCAGAAGAGAAATTTGTGGCACAACTTGATTAGAAGAAGGGACCGGTTGGTAAGACATGTTCTGAGGCATCAGGGGATCACAAATCGTGGAGGGAGATCAAGAGATGAATACACTAAACAGATTCAGAAGGATGTAGGTTGCAGTAGGTACTAGGAGATGAAGAAGCTTGCAAAGGATAGAGTAGCATAGAGAGCTGCATTAAACCTGTCCCTGGACTGAAGACCGCAACAACAACAACATGTACAGAGGGTGGACAATAATACGGAAACGCCAAAAGTTAAATACATTACCGTGCCTAATATGATGTGTGAATGAAGTAGGCAATCAAAATCCCGGACTTGAAAAATACGTGTACGATTTTCAGGGGAGTCTTTTGCTTTTCATCCGGCAAAGTAGTGGCAATTCGTGATGACGACGATGGACGTGGTTAGCGATCACGAGAGCTCCTTTCCAAATCAGACGGCAAAGGCAAAATGTTGTGAGTCTGGGCGAATGTGGTGGTCAGAGAGATGCAAAAGTTTAACCAGTGCTGGGCGATGCAAGCTGTGTGAACAGAGGCCCTGTCGTCTCGGAGGAGAGTCCATGAGAAGGACCTCATCACCCGAAGTGGTCACATAAGCCTTGGCAGTAACTTGACCTTGCAGAGCAACGATTGGCCCAAGGCCCAACGAAGTACTAAAACATAGTTGCAGAAATCATCAGAAAACGTCACCGACTTCGTGCAATGATTCACTCATGGGAGGTACATTTGGTCAGAAGTTTTGAGCAGTGTGAAACAAGACTCATCCGCCCAAATTTATTTCTTCCATTTCTCAGTGGCCAGAGTTCTATCGCTTCGGCGCCACGTTATGGTGTTCTGGGCATTTGCATCACTTATGAGTGGTTTTAGAATTGCGGCAGACATGCATTTCCCTGGTTATGGAGCTCCCCTCCTGTTGCTTTAGTGCTGACATCATTTGCGAGTTCTGCATTCAGTTGTGCAGCGACTTCTTCAACTGCAGTTCTCTTCGACACAATCCTCTTGAGTGACTCTCCGTCAGGATCTCCCAACACACACACTCGGGCGCGTTGTGACTTAGCGGATGGTGTGTTTCCGCTTTCTCTGCATGCTGTATAAATCTCCGATATGCCCTCTTGAAACACCAAATACTTCTGCTACCATGGTAACGGAAATCCCTATCATACGAGTACCAATAATTTGCCCACGTTCGACTTCGTTAGTAGCTTATTTGTATCCAAGAATCGGAGAACGTATTCTGACAGCACGGAATTATGCTGCTTACCTCATAACTGCAAAAAACTGAGACAAATTAGTACATAAATGATTTATTAAGAAACTCCTAAATGCCATACCAGGAAACTGGTTCTAAGAGAGAATAAAATTTTTATTTCATGTTCTATCAATACGCAGGCGGTAGCTTTATTTGTGGTAACTTAAGTACGAATTATGGCAGAAATACTTAAGTAAAAGATCTGTAGGCAACAAAAGCTATTTCTGATGTCTTTTAAATGTTTTTAACAAGAGAATTACAAATTCGTGAAAACAGTCTCTGAGTACTAACTTCTGTTTCTTACACAACTCCATTCCTAGGATCAGATATTGAAAGGTTTACTGTGAAACTCCCTGTGCTGTCGAGAATGAAATGGCATCATCTTCAGCAGGTCTTTCTGTTTTGCAACTAAGATACATTGCTGGGCTTTCCGCTAAGGTACCGCATGGTATGCATCTTGCATGCTCTTCACCCGTTTGAACGCACAGACCTTTTTGCATTCTTCCGTTTCAGAGTAAGAATTTTTAATAGCTATTTGAAGTAGATGAGTGTGAGATTCTTTGATAATACTGTATTTGGCGATAATACCCGTCTGCATTGACAAAAATGTTTCAGCAGCATCTTTAAAATCACAGCACTTAAGTTTTATGATTGGAATTGCATATGGAACTGATGAGAGAAGTAGCCTACTTCCTGCCACGAAGGGCAGGGATCTTCTGATATCGAATTTTTGAAACATTATCTCCGTGATTTGTCACTTGGAGCAAGTCCACGGACATGCAAAAGGGCATCGAGGACACAACAGCACTGAAAAAGAGATTTGAAAATAATGGCCATTAGAACGTTTTTAATGTGTACTCTTAATATGATCTTGCGCCCCACTTTCCCCTACACACAGTTGCCTTTCCTTCGGCTCTTGGTAACACCGAACTTTGAAAATAAATCTTAAGTGTTCACGGAAATGAGACGTTTCGTCTTTTAAAATGTATTATGGAAGTAACTGTCCTTATTCGTGCATTGTTTGCTCAGTTATACTGCTTGAAGTCAGCGTTATTGCACGTGGTGGGTCGATGACGCTATTACGTTCAGGGTTTGCCTTGTTTAACTATAAGAACGGCGACTATCTCTGTGAATATCTCCAGTAATGGTAGAGCTAAAGATCAGGAAGACCGGTCCCTGTAAGTTCCGAAACCTCTTCCAAAAGTTCGTGGGAAGAGCATCTGCTACAGGGTCTCCATTATTTGGAGCTTTTGGATAAGACTAGAATTTAAGTTCAAATGGTTAGAGTTTCGAGCAAGCCAAGTCGAAACTTGTATAGCATGAACGCCTGCTCTGACGGAATATTGAGTTATGTAGTCTTGACATCACTCTTGTGTGTTGTGAAAGTGGCCCTGTGAGTTTTCTAAGGTAGCGATGAGTTGTAGCTATGATTGTAAGACAGAGAATCTTAGCCCTTTATTGCCTGATGATAATTTCTTCCCTATAATGCCCGAGTCTTTACAAAGTAGTCTGATCATCATCAAATAACATTCCTAAGTGGATCGTCTCCATTGACCCTTCGTTCAAGTGTGATGCTTTAAAACTTGTGTGATTTTCGGCTTGACTCCGTTGTGCTACCACTCAGTTCCGCTCTTGTCTCTTCGGCTGGAAGAAACGCATTTGTGCTAAAGTGATGATGATGATGATGTTTGGTTTTTGGGCCGCTCAACTGCTCGGTCATCAGTGCCCACACAAAGTCCCAATTTTATCACAGTCCAATTGTTACACAGTCCAATCTAGCCGCTGCCACGAATGTTGATGATGATAATGATGAAATGGTGAGGACAACACAACACACCCAGTCGCCAGACAGAGAAATTTTCCTAAAGTCATACCATACCTTGAAGTACACTCCTAGAAATTGAAATAAGAACACCGTGAATTCATTGTCCCAGGAAGGGGAAACTTTATTGACACATTCCTGGGGTCAGATACATCACATGATCACACTGACAGAACCACAGGCACATAGACACAGGCAACAGAGCATGCACAATGTCGGCACTAGTACAGTGTATATCCACCTTTCGCAGCAATGCAGGCTGCTATTCTCCCATGGAGACGATCGTAGAGATGCTGGATGTAGTCCTGTGGAATGGCTTGCCATGCCATTTCCACCTGGCGCCTCAGTTGGACCAGCGTTCGTGCTGGACGTGCAGACCGCGTGAGACGACGCTTCATCCAGTCCCAAACATGCTCAATGGGGGACAGATCCGGAGATCTTGCTGGCCAGGGTAGTTGACTTACACCTTCTAGAGCACGTTGGGTGGCACGGGATACATGCGGACGTGCATTGTCCTGTTGGAACAGCAAGTTCCCTTGCCTGTCTAGGAATGGTAGAACGATGGGTTCGATGACGGTTTGGATGTACCGTGCACTATTCAGTGTCCCCTCGACGATCACCAGTGGTGTACGGCCAGTGTAGGAGATCGCTCCCCACACCATGATGCCGGGTGTTGGCCCTGTGTGCCTCGGTCGTATGCAGTCCTGATTGTGGCGCTCACCTGCACGGCGCCAAACACGCATACGACCATCATTGGCACCAAGGCAGAAGCGACTCTCATCGCTGAAGACGACACGTCTCCATTCGTCCCTCCATTCACGCCTGTCGCGACACCACTGGAGGCGGGCTGCACGATGTTGGGGCGTAAGCGGAAGACGGCCTAACGGTGTGCGGGACCGTAGCCCAGCTTCATGGAGACGGTTGCCAATGGTCCTCGCCGATACCCCAGGAGCAACAGTGTCCCTAATTTGCTGGGAAGTGGCGGTGCGGTCCCCTACGGCACTGCGCAGGATCTTACGGTCTTGGCGTGCACCCGTGCGTCGCTGCGGTCCGGTCCCAGGTCGACGGGCACGTGCACCTTCCGCCGACCACTGGCGATAACATCGATGTACTGTGGAGACCTCACGCCCCACGTGTTGAGCAATTCGGCGGTACATCCACCCGGCCTCCCGCATGCCCACTATACGCCCTCGCTCAAAGTCCGTCAACTGCACATACGGTTCACATCCACGCTGTCGCGGCATGCTACCAGTGTTAAAGACTGCGATGGAGCTCCGTATGCCACGGCAAACTGGCTGACACTGACGGTGGCGGTGCACAAATGCTGCGCAGCTAGCGCCATTCGACGGCCAACACCGCGGTTCCTGGTGTGTCCGCTGTGCCGTGCGTGTGATCATTGCTTGTACAGCCCTCTCGCAATGTCCAGAGCAAGTATGGTGGGTCTGACACACCGGTGTCAATGTGTTCTTTTTTCCATTTCCAGGAGTGTAGTTACTTTTCTATTAGGCAGCTTATGTTAATGCGTTACAAGTTTCTGGCCCTACATCTACGTCTATATCTATGTGATTATTGTGTTATCCACATTAAAGGGCCTGGCAGAGGGTTCAATGAAGAACCACCTTCAAACTGTCTCTCTACCGTTCCAGTCTCGAACGGAGCGCGGGAAAAGCGAGCACTTAAATTTTTCTGTGCGAGCCCCAATATCCCTAATTTTATCGTTATTATCAGTTTTCCCTATGTTAGTGGGCGCCTACAGAATGTTTTCGCAATCGGAGAACTGGAAACGGAAATTTCATGGGAAGGTCACGTCGTTACGAAGAACGCCATTGTTTTAATAAATGGTTCAAATGGCTCTGAGCACTATGGGACTTAACATCTATGGTCATCAGTCCCCTAGAACTTAGAACTACTTAAACCTAACTAACCTAAAGACAGTACACAACACCCAGCCATCACGAGGCAGAGAAAATCCCTGACCCCGCCGGGAATCGAACCCGGGAACCCGGGCGTGGGAAGCGAGAACGCTACCGCACGACTACAAGAGGCCGGCTTGTTTTAATAACTGCCACTCCAATTCACATATCATGTCTATGTGACTGCCTCCCCTGTTTAGTGATAATATAAAACGAGCTGCCCTTCTTTGTACTTTTTCGATGTCATCCGTCAGTTCCACCTGATGCGGATCCCACACCGCACAGCGATACCCCAGAATAGGGCGGACAAGCGTGGTGCCAGCAGTCTCTTTAGTAGACTTGCTGACCTTCGAAGTGTTCTGCCAATGAATCGTATTCTTTAGGTTAGCTCTACCTACAACATTATCTATGTGATAGTTCCAATTTAGGTTATTTGTAACTGTAATCCGTAAGTATTCAGTTAAATTTACAGCCTTCAGATTTGTGTGACTTATCGCGTAGTCGAAATTCAGCGGATTTCTTCTAGCAATCATGTGAATAGCTTCCCACTTTTCTTTATTCAGGGCCAATTGCCACTTTTTCTATCAAAATTTTCTTGCTATTCGTTTTGATCATCTGATGACTTTACAAGACGATGAATGACAGCATCATGTGGAAACAATCTAAAACGGCTTCTCATATGTCGTTAATATAGATCAGGAACAGTAGAGGGCCTATAACACTTCCTTCGGGGAACGCCGGATATTACTTCTGTTTTACTCGATAACTTTTAAACTATTACTACGAACTGTGACCTTTCTGACAGGAAATCACAAATCCAGTCGCACAATTGAGGCGATGTTCCATAGGCAAGCAGTTTGGTTAGAATACGCTTGTCCGGAACGGTATCGAAAGCCTTCTGCAAACCTAAAAATGTGGAATCAATTTGACGTGCCCTGTCGAATGCGCTCATTACTTCATGACAATAAAGAACTAGTTGTGTTTTACAACAACGATATTTTCGGAATCCGTGCTGAGTACGTGTCAATAAATCGTTTTCTCTGACGTAATTCATAATGTTCGAACGCAGTATACGTTCCAAAACCCTACAGCAAATCGACGCTAGTGATATGGACCTGTAATTCAGCGGATTACTCCTGTTTTCGTTTTTGGGTATTTGTGTGACTTGAGCAATTTACCAGTCTTTCGATACGTATCTTTCTGTGAGCAAGCGGTTGTATACAATTGCTAAATATGGAGCTATTGTATCAACATCCTCTGAAACGAACCTGATTAGTATACAACCGGACCGGATGCGTTGCCTTTATTAAGTGATTTAAGCTGCTTTGCTACACCGAGAATATCTACTTCTACGTTTCTCATCTTTGCAGCTTTTCTTGATTGGAATTCATTGAACTGTGGATGAAGCCCGACCAACAGGCATTACATGCACTGATCAAAAATGATAGTTCATTGAGAATGGCTGGTTTGTAGCTGAAATCTAGATCTGCCAATAAAATTTAAAAAAGGACGACTGATAGCTGAAATCTATTATTTACAAGTCAATATAACAGTCGCAGGGTGCAACAGCGTTCTGAATGGAAGGCAACCTGATGAATATTTACTTCGTCTTCTTTTGTGAAGGACTTTCTGAAAACCATGTTTAATAACGCGGCTTTAGTGGCACTGTCATCAGTGACTTCACCGTTGTTATCGCCGAGTGACGGTATTGATAGCGTCTTGCCACTGGTGTGCTTTGTGTTTGACCAGAATCTCTTTGGGTTTTCTGCCAGATTCCGAGACAGAGTTTAGTTGTGGAAATTATTAGAAGCATCTGACATTGAAGTACGCGCTACATTTCGAGCTTGTGTAAAACGTTGACAGTTTGGAGGCTTTTGCGTTCTTTTAAATTTGGCATGACTTTTTCGTTGCTTCTACAACAGTAATGTGACCTCTTTCGTGCATTATGATGGATCTGTACCATCACGTATTAATCTATGTGCTATATACATCAATTGCCGTCGATCCTACTTCTTAGAAATGATTCTATATATGTTCTACGCTTACAAGATGAGATCGGTAGGGGTGGAGACTGTCTCTTAAAAAGGCTTTAAGAGCATTGTATATTGTGTTTCTTTTTGATGGTTGTGGGTGTGTTGGTATTCACCAGCAACTGCCTTGTGGTCGCTAATCCCTGTATCCGTCATGATACTCCCTATGTGTCCAGGGTTATTTGTTGCTAAGAGGTCAACTACGCTTTCGCAACAACCTATACTTCGAGTGGGCTCATGAAATAATTGTTCAAAATAATTTCTGAGAAAGCATTTAGTACTATTTTGGGTGACGTTAGGTGCATGCCGCGGGCTTTAAACGTATAATTTTTCCAGCGTATCGAGGGTAGATTGAAGTCACCACCAACTATAATTGTATGAGTGGGGTACCTATTTGAAATGATACTCCAGTTTTCTTTGAACTGTTCAACAACTATATTCTCTTAGTCGCGGGGAAGGGGTGGAGGGGGGGTGGTAAAACGATCCAGTTTGTTAATAGTTTAGCCAGATTGTCAAGTGTAACCTCTAGCCATACTATTTCACAGGAACTACCTACTTCAATTACACTACAAGGTAAACTACTTCGGACAGCAATCAATACTCCATCACCAACATTATTTAATCTATGCTTTCTGAAGACTGTTAGGTCGTTTAAAAAAAATACACTGAAATAATTCAAGGTATAGCCAGCTTTGCGTACCTATAACTGTTTGAGCTTCAGTGCTGTTTGTTAGGGCTTGGAGCTCTGGTTCTATCCCGACACAGCTACAATAATTTACAACTGCAATACCGATTGTTACTACAACTTCCTTACTATGTTTAACATGCCCCCTTGTAGACGGACGTAATTTCTCCGGTTTCCTGGGACCCATTAACCAAAAAAAAACCACCCAGTCGCTTCCACACAGCCCCCGCTACCCTTGTAGCCGCTTCCTGTGTGTAGTGGACTCCTAATATATTAAGCGGAACCCGGAAACCCACTACATGACAGCGCAAGTCAAGGAATCTGCAGCCCACACCATCACAGAACCAACTGAGCCTCTGACTCAGACCCTCCACTCGGCTCTGCACAAAAGGATCACAGCCGGTTCTTTCGATGATGTTTCAGACGGTGAGCTCTGCATTAATCTCACAAGCAAGACTGGCAGTCTATACCCTTTCCGCTAACCACCCAAAACCATAGAGAACCTCCTCCAATCCAAATAGACGCAAGATATTTGTACCGATATGAGGCACCACCTGCAGTTGGCTGCAAGCTGTACACTTCATGGTATCTGGAAGCACCCTTTCCACATCGGGAATGACTCCCATTTCTTATATACATGGAGTGCACACCCTCCTTGGCAGCCATGTTCCTAAGGGGCCCCATAATGCGCCTAAAGTTGGAGCTCCTTACTACCAGCAAACCTACCCTCTGTCAATGCCCAGACCTTGTTGGTAGAGAAGCTTCCTCTGGAACAGTTTGGACGACTGCATCCAGCGTATAGACTTCGTTAGTCACAGGTAACACCCGAAACCTGTTCGTCAAACGAACCGGGCAGGTCCTACGATTGACCCCTCGGAAAGTCTTTCGCTGCCTGCCAGATTTGGAATGATCTCCCACTTGACCACGTGTGAGGGGTGAGCCTAAGTGCAGGCAGTACCTGGGGGAGCCACAGCAGTGGACCGATTGGGGGACACATGGGATGGGTTCAACATTCGCATCCCCGCGTCTGACCTCCCACAGTGATACCCCTTGGCAGCAGCCTCAAGCTGTGTGGCGGAAGTCAACACCACCTGGAGCTGTGAGCGAAGGGCAGCAATGCAGCTCACATCTGTACCCAGCAACCACAGTTCCTATCTAGTGCTGAAGTCACTCCTGTTTGAAGCCCATAAAAACATGCAACAAACAAACAGTGTACTCACCTTATTAGCACCAGGAACCTGAGGTAATCTCTCTCTGATGGTCAAACCGACTCTGAGCTGTATAAGTGAACGATTATGACAATCACCTCAAAATGGTGTGAATACCCTAAAAGCGACTGAGCAGCTGACCTCAACAGTGAGATACCAGAAGCTTCATACCTTGGCCATTCAAATTTGTCCGTTGAGTGGCTCTCCCATCACGTGGCTCAGGATACCGCATGAAGTGGTGATGACCTGACGTAATCATTCTCAATTGTAGCCTTGCACAAGCCAAGTCAAGCACCTTCCACAGTTAGCTAGATGACAGCACATGTGGCGAGTACACCTACACAAACTCGTACATGTAGAATGATCTGAAAAAAGTCATGGCACACCTCCTGATATCGTAAGGGACCGCAATAGTGCAGCGAATCGACATGGCATGGAGTCAGCAAGTTATTCGAAGTCTCCAGCAGAAATAATAAGCTGTGCTGTCTCAATAGCCACCCATAATTCCAAAAGTGTTGTCGGTGCATAATTTTGTGGACGAACTGACCTTCTGATTTTGTAGCACAAATGTTTGCTAGGATACACGTTGGACGATCACGGTGGTCATATCTTTCGCTCGAACTGTCTAGAATATTTTTCACACCATTCACAAATAACTGTGGCCCAGTGTCATGACACAATGTAATCCATAGAAATTCCATCGTTATTTGGGAACATGAAGTCCATGAATAGCATCATTGGCGTTTCTAGTCGATGATCCGTTCAATTGGATCAGATGACGCAGTGAACATAGCCCACACCATTATGGGGCCTCCACAAGCCTGCACAGTGCCTTGTTGAAAACTTGAGTCCATGGCTTCGTGGAATCTATGGCACACTCGAACCTCTCCATCAGCTCTTACCAACTGAAATCGGGATGCATCTGACCTGACCACGGTTTTCCAGTAGTCTAGGGTCCAACTGACACGGTCACGACCCCAAGAGAGGCACTGCAGGCGACGTTGTGCAGTCAAGTGAGAGACCACCGACTGTCAGTCACCAACCACAGTCCATGAACGCCCAATATCTTCTCACTGTCGTAACAGATACGTTCGTTGTACAATCCTCATTGATTTCTATGGGTATTCCATGAAGCGCTCCTTGACCTTTAGCACTGATAACTCTACGCCGCTGCTCCCTGTCGTTAAGTGAAGGCCGTCGGCCATTTCATTGGCCATGGCGAAAGGTTATGTCTGCCATTTGGTATTTTCGGCACGTTCTTGACACTGTGGATCTCGGAATAATGAATTCCCTAACGATTTCTTAAATGGAATGTTCCGTGTGTCTAGTCCCAACTACCATTCCGTGTACAGAGACTGTTAGTTCCCGTCGTGTGACCATAATGAGGTCGGAAACCTATTCACATGAACCATCCGAGTACAAATGAGAGCTTCGCCAAACACCACTGTTTTATATCTTGTGTACCAGATATTACCACTATCTGTATATGTGCGTATCACTGTCCCATGACTTCGGTCACATCAGTGAATATGGCTGGCCCGCAGATCAAGTGTTCAGTGTGGACCGTGCCTTTAAGCCCATACGGAAGCACTGATTAATCATGAGGCTCACGTAACACAATTCAATGAAATCTTTGTAACACGTGAGTAATTGACTGAACCATTGTGTTACCCCCACTCTGAGACCAAGATGAAGTTATACATGTCATCTGGTGATTAGCTCCAGTTCTTGCTTGACGTCTCCACCTGTTGTTTGGTGTCCTTAGACCATACTTACACATGCACTATGGTCCATATAGAAGCATTCACGAACTCTTTCAGGATTGATACATTGAAGAATTCCATTATTCTATTACATATTTTGTTATATTTTTATGGGACTATAGTACTATGCTGCATAGACTACTCCATATTATTGGCGCTCGCTAATAATTCGATAATTCAAACTATGTGCTTTATCTTTGTCTTTAATCTTTTAAATCTCTCTTTCTTAAATTTTCTGGTTTTGCTATCTAACTTGCTTTTTTTTTATTCTTATGTACAACCAGAAACCAGTAAGAAAATAAAATTTCTTTTGTGTATCCGGCTGAAACAAAAAAAGGAAAACTTCAAATGCGTATGGTTACAATTTGGCATCTTACATTTTTGTGTGTATGGCTACTGCGAAGGTACCAGTACTGATGAACCAAGCTATTTCAGTGCATCGCGCTCTTGTTAATTTTGTACTAAATAAGGACCAAAGCTATAGGGAGACGGGTAGCATATAATTTGTACAAGAACCAAGGGGGAATAATACGAGTGGACGACGTCGAATTAAGTGCTCTGATTAAAAATGGTTTAAGACAGGAATCTTGTCTTTCGACCCTACTGTTCAATATGTACATCGAAGAAGGAATTATGGAAGTAAAAGGAAGATCCAGGAGTGGAATTAAGATTCAAGTTGAAAGAGTATCAATGATACGATTCGCTGATTACATTGCTATCCCGAGTGAAAGTGAAGAAGAATTACATTATCTGCTGAATGGAATGAAATGTCTGATAAGTACAGAATATGGTTTGCTGGTAAATCGAAGGAAGAGGAAAGTAATGAGTAGTAGCAGAAATGAGAACAGCGAGAAACTTAACATGAGGACTGATGGTCACGAAGTAAATGAAGTTCAGGAATTCTGCTACCCAGGCAGCAAAATAACCAATGACGGACGGAGCAAGGAGGACATCAACAACAGACTAGCACTGACAAAAAGGACATTCGTGTCCAAGAGAAATCTTCTAGTGTCAAACATTAGAAGAAGAAATTTCTGAGAATGTACATTTGCAGCACAGCTTTGTATGGTAGTGAAACACGGACCAAAATTTAAAAACGTAATCGGAGGCGTTTTGCCTGTAGCTAAGTAGCTAAGCAACGGTACGCCTCGGTTCTCGCCAGGGTGCGTCGGCTGGCTCTCACATAACACCGTTTCGCATCGACTCACCCTCAGCTGTTTGACCACTGGTAGCAGGAAGATAACCATTGAATAGCAAGGAAGTCACATGGCACATGTACGGTAAGGGGAATTGCTGGAATTGATATAGTATTAAGCGAGCGGTGGCACTGTTCTATCAACTTTTCTACGCTCGAGAAGCACGCTGATCGGATTCGGTCGATGGCGACCCTGGAACTTAATCTGCTATTAATGGCTACAGAATGCATGGGAAACGTGGAATTATTAAATCATAGTCATCGGCTCACTTTGCAATTGCATAGAGAGGACGGATTGTACGAACATTTGGAGGTATCCACTGTACTGTAAGGATTGTTATGTGTTTTCCTTTTGTCTTGAGTTGATTCTTTACCGGTGACCAACCTACATCGCTAACGTTTTATGTTTGTTCATGACACAGTTATTCTTGTTTAGCGTGTTTGAGCCCGGTTTTTAATTTGTCGGTATTTGTGCTGCCTTTGTGTCATTTAATGAGGAACTCAGGATTAATGCAATTCCTTGCTGATTTGGTTGAAACTTTGTGGGCGTTGTTGTTTGTATTTTACTTATACACCCTACTACGCAATCAGCCTGAGTCATTAATATTATACCTGAAAAAGTCATATTATTTTTTCAATTTAGATAAAGCCTATGTGGTATTGTTTTTTCTGTTACTTACTGCGCTTATGTGTCTCATTTGTGTTCACTGCTGATGTGATTTTCTTTGGAGCACTTGTTAAATGAAAATTTTGTGTGTCCCCTTGTAATGGCTTATTTTCAGACTGGGTCTTGTTGGAATTATATCCACAGATGGTCGCAACGGCACACTTTCCATCCTTAGGTGAAAATTGTTTTTAATTTCAGGCATTAATGAATCATCGTAAATTCCTTCCATTTATTTTAATCTGTCAGATTTCATGTATCAAAAAGAAAATCATGAGAACATTAGAGAAAATTGTCAAAATTTATCTTTCGTTGATGAAATGTTGTGTTTATTTGTGGCCTGGTGCAGTACCACTCCCAGCTCCTCGCTGGCTACAGAAACACTAACAAAAATCAATCGAAGCTTTTGTCTGATATTTATAATGTTAGCATCACCTCAATTATATAATGGAACCGTGGTTCTCTAACCCTAGACGACCAATGACAAAAATGGTTCAAATAGCTCTGAGAATTATGGGACTTAACTTCTAAGGTCATCAGTCCCCTAGAACTTAGAACTACTTAAACCTAACTAACCTAGGGACATCACACACATTCATGCCCGAGGCAGGATTCGAACCTGCTACCGTAGCGGTCGCGCAGTTCCAGACTGTAGCGCCTAGAACCGCTCGGCCACCCCCGACGAACGACAACATGGTAAATATATCCACAGGAGTTTCTATGTGAAAATCTACTGATTGGTGCCAGCCTTTTATAAATTGGATTAAGTAATAAACTATATGTAGATCTGAAGTCTTATTGTGGTTTTTCATAAATATTACGCCTATAAAATCTGAGGAGCACGACTTTCAAACTAAAATCGAAAATTGCTTCTTACATTTTACTTACGCTATTCAGGTGTTCATCTATCTTTACACTTAGATGACAAACTTTTCACCCCGTGTTTAACGTTTGTGTTTCCATACGACTCTGTTACCAATTGTGATATTAGAAGCAATAGGCCACTTCACTAGCAAGCCAAACAGAGCGTAGTAGGAGAGATTCTGCCTCGGAAAGCACGTGTCGTTTGTCGCGCCGAAGCACGCACTCCACTTTTCTCCCATTTGCACTGCCAGGGTGCAACACGAGATGCTGATGCAACATTCTGTTTCACTCCGACGCGTTCGGTGGAGCAGTAAGAGACACAGATGCCCTTGGATAAAACGGCCCAGTAAAAGCCCACGGCTCTCAGAGAGGATCTCGGAGGACGGAAGGAGGAGTCAAGAGGCCCCGCAGCAAGCAATATCCGCGGTAAACTTCTTCCGATGAAATCAGGGCCCGCAATATCCCCGAGTCGCAGCAGCTACCTGCTCGCTCATTCCTCCAGTTACTTGCCGCGCTCGGCCGACGTCTTCTATTCCGAATACGAGGGAGAACGGTTCTGTGTTGGGACAGAAAACGAAGCTCCTTCTGTAACAAATTTGTAGCCTAATGATTGTTTCGCTTCAATTACTTCTGTTGGTATTATTACTATTACTATTTCGAACAGTACTGAAAAATAAAAGCTTTTCTGTTTCCTTTTTATTAAAAAAATCATTATTTCCAGTGAATCGATGCTATCAATCATATTAACCTGTAACTTCCTAATCATTCCACCTTCTGTGTGTTTACTGAGCACAAACTCGGCTGTAATCTGCCTGGCATATTCTAGTGTTTCTGTTCACGTACTATTTTTCTCTTCAAGCGTGAGTAGGATTCGCCCGCTGAGGGTTCAGTGCAAACTTAATTGTGTATACAGACAGTTAATCCATTCCGGGAATCGAGAATCCGGCCCATTTTTACCGAATCGGCATTAATACTGGAAATGTATCTGACCCAGCGATTACAAGATTTCGAGAATGTTTCAATTTCTGTTATATAAGTGTAAGGTAAAGTCATGCAGGAGACAGGCGACTATTATTATACACTGGTGTCCAAAATTAAAGCAACAAACTGCTATTTCCCAGTCGTGTACGTAATTCACGATACAATCGTACGAAGTGTCAACCAGATGTCCGTACGATCGTGTTCTGCACTGAAGATGGTATTCCGATCAATGTACAACTATGTCAACGATGACGTCAGGCTACCTATGAAACTAGGCAGTGTTTTATGGGTAGCCCCACATCCACAATCGCTGTGTATACAGTCACAGACGGTGCAGTATGGCACAGAGCAGATGCCTACCCGAGGACCATAGAAAGAATAGAATCAGGACAGTAGCAAACTGGCATAACTTGAAAAGTTCTGATGTTTCTCGGATGTGGCGACAGTTTGTATAGACCGAAACTGTAACCCGAGGAGCCGGCCAGGGTGGCCGAGCGGTTATAGGCGCTACCTTCTGGAACCGCGCGACCACTACCGTCACAGGTTCGAATCCTGCCTCGGGCATGAGTGTGTGTGATGTCCTTAGGTTAGTTGGGCTTAAGTAGTTCTGATGACCTCAGAAGATAAGTCCCATAGTGCTCAGAGCCATTTGAACCGTTTTTGTAACGCGAGGGCCAGGGCAGGGCCGACCACATGTGACTTCAGTAGAGGGGATCGTTATTTCGCTGTAAGGGCACGACATTACCGCTTAGTACTGCTTCGAAACGACGACGTGAGCTCACAGCATCCACTGGACGTGTTGTCGCGAGGCAAAAGTTGTGCAGAAGGCTTCGGCAGAGTAGCCTTTATCGTCGAAGACCAGTACTTCTGTGGAGACGCGTCAGAGGTGTACATCCAACGTATGCATACCTCTGACGCGTCTTCACAGAAGTACTGGTCTGCTTTCCACCGCCTTACTTGTAGCAATCCCACCCTGTATTACTCACTCTTCCATCATAACTGTCCCTTCCCTGACAACATCAGTAAAGCTAACCATTTTTCTTCCCACCACGCTGAAGTCTTCTCCACATCTGATGACCCACACATTAATTGCTAACTCTTCCCTTATGTTCATGACTGCGCCAGTACTTCAGTCCAGCCACTAACTCCCAGATTCTGGTACTTAGACCAGTTACCGCCCTAAGAATTGAACACTCCTACCACAGAACACAACGTTAAACTCATCCTCCGCTCGTTACGCACCATCGCCCTTGGTCACAATTGCTTTATTTATCGCCACGGCAAGGAATACCCACTCTCTTTCCTCGCCGCCCTTGCAACCCTGTACAACACCATGCTTTCCGTTGGTTTCTACTCCCGCATCCTGCTCTTCCCTAAACCCAACAAATCTCCTTCCGACACCTCCTCCTATCGACTCATGTGCCTCAGTGCTGTGTTCAGCAAGATCTTCGAATCCATCCTCTCCCGCCGTATCCACAACCAGCTAACTCAAACCACTTCCACCCTATTGCCAAGTGTGGTTTCCAGCCCTCCTTCTCCACCGACGACCACCTCCTTAACATCACCCATCGTCTCTCCCTCCAACTTAACTCCCGTCGCTCTGCTATTTTTGTTTCACTTGACCTCCAGAAATGCCTATGACTCACTGCTCCTTTTCAAGCTCTAGACCAACACCCTTCCTATCAACTTTATCCATCCCACTGTCTCTTTCCTCTTCCGTCGGCCTTCCTATGTCACCATTCAAAATACCAGTTCCCATACCTTCTACCACACCATAGGCGTGTTGCAGGGCTTTGCACCGTCTCCTCTCCTATACCTCCTCTATACCACCCAAACCCATCCATCTCCTTCAATGTGATGATGACACCGCCTTCATTGTACTCTACCCTACCCTTCAACAGACATACCCTTCATTATAGGACATACCACCATCTCCTTCTGGTTCCATCTACGATTGCCCTGTCCATCTTACCTCCACTTTGAAATGTTTTGACCACCACCTCACCTGGTCTCCCAATCTCCTTACCACACAATGCAAAGCCCACAATAGACTCCACCTCCTAAAAATCCTGTCTGTCCAGATCATTCCACCATCCTCCATAACTACAAATCCTTGATGCATCCCAGCCTTTATTAAACCAGTGTTACCTAGATCTCCGCCTCTCCTAAATTCTAGAAATCCCTAGAAATTCTTGAACACTGTGCACTCCACCTCGCTTTCCATATCTTTATCCCATCAGCCAAGAGGATCCTCTATGACCTCATCCCCTTCACTCATTTCCTCGTTTTCCTTGAACACGTCTGTATACACCAACCACTGCTTCGATCGCCCTTACCCCATAGTATCTCGATTCCTCTCAATTTCCTGCCAGCTGCGAGCGTTTATCGATGTGTCTCTCCTCTCACTTCATCTCCACACACTCCACCTCTTCTCCCAAAGCAACTTCCAACATCTCCCCATCCTGGATGGTATGATTCATCCCAATATTTGTCCTTCCTTCCATCTCTGACCCTCCTCTTCCTCTCCCCTCCTTCCTTGGCCTCCCTCTTCTTCCCTCCTCCCCCTGTTGTTTCCTCTCTCCTTCCCCTTCTCCTTCTCACCTCTTCCTTCCTAGTCCTTCTGGTCCCTCCCCATCTCCTGTCCCTTGGTGTGCTACCGACTGCACCCCTTTGCCCCCTTCGTACCTCCCTCCTCTGTCAACCCCCCATCTCTCTTCCCTCTCTCCCTTGGCAGGCCTTCAAATTTTCTGCCCTGTTTTGCTGCTCGCCATTTATGTAACATCAGTGCAGTGAGTGTTCGGTGTCGTTTTCAATTGTGCTGTTTGTGCTGCCAGTGTTTATGTGCTACATCTTCATCGAGTGCCATTTTACCTGTATGTGGATTTTATTTAAAACTGTCACGTCAGACTACCCCTCTTTTACATATTTTAACTACAATCGCTTCCCCCTTCTCATATTTAAATTTCATCTTTTATCCATGTATTTTATATACGTTATGTTCTCCTGTGGTGTTTTATATAATCTCTTGCATGAAGGGAGGCAAATTGTGCCGCTGCCAGTCCATCCCTGCCCATACGGGGCAGGGGAATGAAATGACAATAAAGGAAAAAAGCTGCCTTATTCAACAGTGACATCTTTAATTTCACGGATCTCCCTCCGTCTGCAGGAACTAGCAGCTATAACATTGTATTTCCTAATTATTGTAGCTTATATTTTAGACGTTGTTTAGCCATATTTTCATTCCTAAATACTGAAAAAGTATTATTACTGTATTGCAGAGTGGAAAAGCGTGAAGATGGTCTGAGGAAAGGGCCGAAACCGGCTGATAACGAATGAAAATCTGAAAACTCGATCGATACTGTTTTTAATTGATTTTCAACTCCAGCTTACTTATCACTGCTAGGTGGGAACAGACGATAGTGTTTCAGTTATAAAATCCGAGACACTATAACATTTTATATTGATTTCAGTGTTGTCGACCTAATTCTTATCCTCCTATATTATTCACAAGGTGAATTCATTCGTCAGTTACCAGCGGACATTTACCAAAAGACTTTCCTTGGACTATGCAAATCTCGTCGCCTTGAATTGTTTCCAAGTTACTCTGTTAAGTTGCTCTAAAATATTCTACATTGTTGAGGGGTATCAGGAAATCGTATTTGGCAGGTAACCTAACTAGATGAACGTATTATCTCGTAAAATCATATAGGTGAGTCTTTTGAATTTCGGATGATTAATTGTAATTGTGAAATTTCTTAAGAATCCAAATCTCGTCCAGCTGAAACTTTGTGTATCATGATGTCGAAATTTAAGGATACTTTCTCAGTGATACACGCATTTGCGAAATGTTTCCAAGCATCCAACTTTGCTTTTTTGGTCGGGACATCTGAGGCACCATATACTAAATTCAAGCCTGGACACATCTCGGACTATTAAGCCATGTTTTTGAAAGCAGCGCACCATTCTCAAAAACGAAGGGAGTTATCTTTCATGAAACGTAAAAAGGTTTACAGACTTGTATCTCACACATGACAGCCACTGAACAGTCAAAGTTATTCATTTACGACAGATGGTTACTTTGTTTTCAAAAATTTCAGGTATTTCTTGTGTCCTGTGTGATTTTGGCTTTAAAGGTTTGGGAGACACTGTGTGTGTGTGTGTGTGTGTGTGTGTGTGTGTGTGCGTGTGTGTCTTGAAAACCTTAAACATCATTTATTCAGCTTTTTGAGAATTATGCGAATTATTGAGACTAGTCGTTTCACGGTGCACTGCAGAGAATATCGAAAATACCGACAGTTCACCTACCTGAAGGTGAGACAACCAAGTTACTGTTGTAGATACGTCGTTGAAGACTACTTTCACAGCAGCTGTATCTCGCAGACGTCACAGCACAGCGACACACACGCTCTGCAGTGATCGACGTCAGCATCGACGCATTGCCGTCCCCCCCCCCCCCCCCCCCAATTTCCCTCAACCTAATCACTCCAGTCTGTGACGACAGGGCGACGTGACAGCCACGGCTCGGCAATGGTTCAAATGGCTCTAAGCACTATGCGACTTAACTTCTGAGGTCATCAGTCGCCTAGAACTTAGAACTAATAAAACCTAACTAACCTAAGGACATCACACATATCCATGCCCGAGGCAGGATTCGAACCTGCGACCGTAGCGGTCGCTCGGTTCCAGACTGTAGCGCCTAGAACTGCACAGCCACTACGGCCGGCTACGGCTCGGCAGCCTCGCCCTCCATTACGGTTGCAGCCGCTGGCCGCTAACTCGATTTTCCGGTGAAAAGGGGGGGGCGGTGCTCTGGCCGCCATTTTAACCAGCGCACTCCCTAGTCCTCTGTCATTCATTTCGCCCGACCACTCTCATATGTGACCGTCGTGGACAGATTAGCTGCCGAAAATTCCCGGGTCTTCTCGTTTCGTGTCTTTCATGATGTAATAAATCGACGCTTCTATAATGTTCGTGTTGTTATAGGTTTATAACGACACAGGATAGAAAGTTACCCTGAGAGACGTCACGCTAATACCGTGAACTGCACCTCTCGCCTTCAAAATGGCTTCAGTTCAGCGACGAAGAGAATTTCCTCATGTAATTTTCTTTACGCTGTATTTGTACCACCAGGGCCCGCCATCTAATAAGTTTTGTGTGGGCCGTACTGCCCCGCACAAGGCACTTAGCCGGGACCAAAGGCTCCCAGTGCGCAGCTTTTGTACTACACATACTGCACATCTGAGACCACTGTCTCCTTAGCCCAGGCAGCACAAAGTGAACATGGGGCAGTGTGGAGATCTTTTGTCCTTTTCCTTTCGCTTAACATTCTGAAACCACGCACTGGTAATAATTAGATTTCGCAGAACTACAGAGTTGCAGTGCTATTGATTGTTGCAGTTCACTACCTGCTCCAAAGAGTGATCAATTCTGCAGGATTATAGGTCAGGTGATTTTTAGCGAGCTAGTCGAGGAGCAGCCCGGTGAATGAGTATTTTTCATTCAGCACACATGTGTGCGATGTGTACACAGCGTATTCATTATGGATATGAACAAGAAAGAGCAAGATAGGGTCACAGACGCTGTTGAAATGGTCTTTTGACACATAGTCAACAACGATTTAGAAAACATCGTTATTGTGAAAAATCAACTAGCTCTTTACTCACGTGTGGTGCTGAACGCTATCGACAAGGGATTTCAAGTGGATTCCATATTTCTAGATTTGGAGAAGGCTTTTGACTCTGTACCTCGCAAGCGGCTTGCAATCAAATTGCGTGATTACGGAATATCGTCTTGGTAATGCGACTCGATTCGTGATTTCCTGTCAGAGATGTCACAGGTCGGAGTAATTGACGGAAAGTCATCCAGAAAAACAGAAGTGATTACTGGTGCTCCATAAGCAAGTGTTATAGGCCTTCTGTTGTTCCTTAACTACTTAAGCGATTTAGGAGACAATCTGAATAGCCGTCGTAGGTTGTTCGCAGACGATATTGCCGTTCATCGTCTAGTAAAGTCATCACAAGTTCTAAACCAATTGCAAAACGATACAGATAAGATATCTGTATGGTGCAAAACTGAAAATTGACCACAAATAATGAATTCAGGCCATTCTTAACAAGAAGCATGTACTCCAACATATCTTCGTAATATTGTGTTACGAAAATATTTAACCCAAAGTATCGACAATATTTTTCCAATTAATTGTGGAGTGCGTTCCAGGACCCTCCATGTACCTGGAACATTATGGGTAAGAGAAGCTAAAATTACAAGACAATGATAGAACACTACACGGTACAACGTGGGATCTACCTTGGTCATTACGAGAAGTCATACCTGGATGATACAGCAGATGGAGAGTTTTGTCGTGAACCCTCGCACTCTATAGCAGTATTTGACCCATTTCCTCCGTTTGTCCCCGGTGCGAAAAGGTATTCGCTGTTTTTGTTTCCCATCCGGTGCCAAATGTAGCACCGGTTAATGGTGGTATGGATTCCACCCTTAGGCTTTGTTTCATGGCTTCCTTAGCCCCGCACTTCGCTCTCTTTCTTTATGCCTTTTGCTACAACTATTAGCATGTATTTAGTTACGTGCTTCCCCAACTGGACGCACTGGGTGTACTTACTAGTTTTGAGTTACTTACTGTTAAAAAAAAGAAAAACAAAAAAGTAAAAATAAATAAATAAAAAAAACATTCACAATAATACACCAACTGCATCCTTTGTACCCCTGCCCACAAAAAAAAAAAAATCTCTAGATAATGAAATGAGTTCATTTTATATAGCAATAGATATGTAATTTGAATTTTTGTGCGTCACCGGAAACTGATACCATCAAAAATACATGTCTTATGTCTTGTTATAGGGGTGTACAAAACTGCTCAGCATAAACTGAAGAAGAAAACTGCCTGGATGTATTAACACAGTTTCACACTATTACAGCAAAAAATTAAAGATATATATCTTCTAGGGCTGATTGATGTGAAGCAGAGGAGCCCAAGGAACGACGCTCTAAGAGTTAATTCTGCCGGCTTTGAGTACCACATACGTAATGGGAATACAAGAGAGAGAATATGTTTCCATAGATTTACAGGAAATTTCAGCACCATCGTAAAGAGAATAAGAAGACGACGAGCACTGAAAATTGTTGGCAGAACACCTGAAGACAGGAGAGGAAGGCCTATTTCCTACAGCCTACCAACATCAGTGGATGATTTGGGGCGACACCATAAATCATCCTTTCGAAATTATTCCGTGAGATTCACCCTCAGTCTGCAGCTCGTGGTCGTGTGGTAGCGTACTCGCTTCCCGCGCCCGGGTTCCCGGGTTCGATTCCCGGCGGGGTCAGGGATTTTCTCTGCCTCATGATGACTGGGTGTTGTGTGCTGTCCTTAGGTTAGTTAGGTTTAAGTAGTTCTAAGTTCTAGGGGACTGATGACCATAAATGTTAAGTCCCATAGTGCTCAGAGCCATTTTTGATTCACCCTCAAGAAAAAGTAAGTGATTGCCTTTATTGGACATCCTTCAGGAACAATTTTAAATTTGGATGGCCACAGATATCCACTTGTAGCACGTGTGAGGAGCTAAGCGTCTAACTGAAATCTCGTCGACTAATTGATACAGCGTAGCGCACAGCTGTGATTGAGCTGCTTCTTCGTAAGCAGAACAGCAGACAATTTTACACTGTTCTTCAGCGCGAGACATCAGAAGCACGGTTATTAAAAGACGTACCTAAACTTCCTGTGCAAGATGCGTTTTATGTAACTCAATGTATTTTGCATTCACAATGTAAGGACTGACAGAAGCACAGTACACGACTGCCACGAAAGTGAAATAAGAAAAATCCAAATGAAGTGTGCTCCTATATAAATGACATGCCGCAAAAATACACCAAACGTCATCTCTTTTCAGACAACTGCTCAGCTGAAAATAACAACTACACCTTCAACTGATTTCTGTGTACCTAACCAGTTCTAGCAGATTAAAACAACATTCAGCAATACTTTCGAGTGAGGGAGCAAAGTTTTCTGCTTTTTGATAAGGATTTTGGCATTATAAAAAAGAAACTGAGGAGACAGGACACAGTTTTTACTGTACATGATGTTAGGGAGGTGGTGATTGTTATAAGTTCACAGGAAGATAAATTTCGTGTTAAAGAAATTGGCGCTACTGAGATATAGATTTCAAGTCATGGTGGCCGCTGTGTTACTGGAAGACCAGGACTTCTGAAGAAATTCAAGGGTGGAAGACAAGGAAAGGTAATTTACTCTATCAGCACTTTTTCACATTTTATTTTTGGTAGGAACAAACTGGGTTGCGTTAGAGCTTCAACAACGTGCCGTGGACTTATTAGTACACTTTCCTTTAAGGCCTCGGCCATGGTCCAGTCACTGCTCCAAATTAATTACTTAACCCATCAGAAAAGGCTCCAATTAATTCGAATACAATAAAAGACTTGTCGAAACAGCAATGTTTTATGCCTGACAAACACGTATCCTTCTAAGAAGAAATTTTTAGGTGGCCTGTAAGAAAACAACAATTAAGAGAACGTGTAAATCGACTATGAAAAATCGAATTTTGTTGTACAACTGTGCATAACTATCGTAAAATGTAGAACTGTACATGTTATACTGGTTGCTTTTAATGAAACGATAATATGAATAAAATTGAGTATATGCTTTCAGAGCCTTTTCGTGTCTTTTTAAGGGGTCAGTAATATTATTATTATGTCAGAAAGCCATATTTTGTCAAAGTATCACATTTGCGGCTTATTACTTAAAATATGAAGGACATATGCAAATAAGTAGTTATTTTCAAATTTAAACAGATTTTATCAATTTCCCACAAATATTTGGTAGTTGACATCCCATTTAAAAATGTACGATTCGTATGGGTTCCCCGCCAGCAACCACAGTAGACTGTACCTACAGTGTTCATTATGAACTGTATTCTATAATTACATACAATAACGATTTTCAAAGAAATAACTCATCTCAGATATTTCCCAAATGACTTTTGTGTTTCCCCTTACTATGCAATTTTGACCGCATAGTATGAGGGTTGCCCAAAAAGTAATGCACCGCGCATTTTTTTCTCAGCCGAAAGGAATACTACGAAAGCGAAACGTTACATATGTATTATTTGAAGCCTCCTAAGTGTGCACTCCAAGTTTCTTTTACTTCCGGTAGATAGTGTAGGTGCGGGACAGTTTCAAAACGGCGTCTGTAAGTAGTCTATGTTACAACAAACGTTCCAACATTGAATTTGGCACTGCAGAGAAAGAAAGTGTGGGGAACGTTCACAAAGAGCTGTGAAAAGCGTACGGAGCATCTCCTGTCGACAGAGGTACAATTAGTCACTGGTCACGGAGGGTGAGGTCATCAAAGGCGGTTCGGCAGAGCTCCACAGTTTGCAACTGTCGGGGACAGCATCCACGACTGTCACATACGACATGTTGCAGCGAGCTGATGTTCTAATTCACCAATAAAGGATGCCTTTAGTGGAAAGCATTTTGACGACGATGAGGAAATGATTCACACAGTGAAGCACTGGCACCGCAACCAGGACAAGAATTGGTACCGACAGGGCGTACACGCCCTTATTTCATGCTGGAGGAATGCCATAGAACGTGGTGTTGATAAAACACCGTTCTGTCGCGTGTGTAGTTATCATTATGTTCAATAAAGAATTGTTAAAGAAGAAATATGTGTTGCATTACTTTCTGGGCAACCTTAACGGCATACTATACTACTGGCCATTAAAATTGCTACACCAAGAAGAAATGAAGATGATAAACGGGTATTCATTATACGAATGTATTATACTAGAACTGACACGTGATTACATTTTTACACAATTTGGGTGCATAGATCCTGAGATATCAGTACCCAGAACAACCACCTCCGGCCGTAATAAAGGCCTTGATACGCCTGGGCATTGAGTCAAACAGAGCTTGGCTCAAATTGTCCAAATGGCTCTGAGCACTATGGGACTTAACATCTGCGGTCAAAAATCAAATGGCTCTGAGCACTATGGGACTTAACATCGGAGGTCATCAGTCCCCTAGAACTTAGGACTAATTAAACCTAACTAACCCAAGGACATGACACACATCCATGGCCGAGGCAGGATTGGTACCTGCGACCGTAGCGGTCGCGCGGTTCCAAACTGAAGCGCCTAGAACCGCTCGTCCATACTGGCCGGCCAACATCTGACGCCATCAGTCCCCTAGAACTTAGAACTACTTAAACCTAACTAACCAGAGCACATCACACACATCCATGTCCAAGGCAGGATTCGAACCCGCGACCGTAGCGGTCGCGCGGTACCAGACTGAAGCGCCTAGAACCGCTCGGCCACAACGGCCGGCAAACAATCAGTGCTTGGATGGCGTGTACAGGTACAGCTGCCCATGCAGCTTCAACACGATACCACAGTTCATCAAGAGTAGTGACTGGTGTATTGTGACGAGCCAGTTGCTTGGCCACCATTGACCAGACGTTTTCAATGTGTGAGAGACTGGAGAATGTGCAGGCCAGGGCAGCAGTCGAACATTTTCTGTATCCAGATAGGCCCGTACAGGACCTGCAAAATGCGGTCGTGCATTATACTGTTGAAATGTAGGGTTCCGCAGGGATCGAATGAAGCGAAGAGCCACGGGTCGTAACCCACATGAAGTGTAGCATCCACTATTCAAAGTGAGGTCAATGCGAACAAGAGGTGACCAAGACGTGTAACCAATGACACCCTATACCATCACGTCAAGTGATACGCCAGTACGGCGATGACGAATACACGCTTCCAATGTGCAATGTTGCCAAACACGGATGCGACCACAATGATGCTGTAAACAGAACCTGGGTTCATCCGAAAAACTGACTTTTGCCATTCGTGCACCCAGGTTCGTCGTTGAGTACACCACCGTAGGCGCTCCTGTCTGTGATGCAACGTCAATGGTAACCGCAGCCATGATCTCCGAGCTGATAGTCCATGCTGCTGCAAACCTTGTCAACTGTTCGTGCAGATGGTTGTTGTCTTGCAAACGTCCCCATCTGTTGACTCAGGGATCGAGACGTGGCAGCACGATCCATTACAGCCATGGGGATAAGATTCCTGTCATCTCGACTGCTAGTGATACGAGGCCATTGGGATCCAGCACGGCGTTCCGTATTACCCTCCTGAACCCACCGGCTCCATATTCTGCTAACAGTCACTGGATCTCGACTAACGCGAGCAGCAATGTCGCGATACGATAAACAGCAATCGCGATAGGGTATAATCCGACCTTTATCAAAGTCGGAAACATGGTGGTACGCATTTCTCCTCCTTACACGAGGCATCACAACAACGTTTCAGCAGGCAACGGTGATCAACTGCTGTTTGTGTATGAGAAATCGGCTGGAAACTTTCCTCCTGTCAGCACGTTGTAGGTGTCGCCACCGATGCCAATCTTGTGCGAATGCTCTGAAAAGCAAATCATTTGCATATCACAGCATCTTCTTCCTGTTTGTTAAATTTTTCGTCTGTAGCACCTCATCTTCGTGGTGTAGCAATTTAAATGGCCAGTATTGTAAATAACATCTTTGATTGTTCGTTTTATTACATCGTATTTTACTCACGACTAGCTATCGTAACTGTATTAACGTCTGATTACCTTAAAAAAGAGTCAACGTATTAAGTATTTGATGTTAAGCATGTGAGAGAGAAAAAGCTTGGAAATAATGTGAAATTACGCTTGAAGTGTGTTGGGAGTCGCTGAGTGCTCTCATTAAGAAACACCGATAAATGTAGCCCGGATAATTTGTTCTCCAACCAAGCGTTTTATGCATCGAAGTGTTTATGACGTCATATCTCCTGAACTGTCGTGTAGTGATTTTTTTTTTGTCGTCAGTCTCCTGACTGGCTTGATGCGGCCCGCCACGAATTCCTCTACTGTGCCAATCTCGTCGACTCAGAGTAGCACTTGCAACCTACGTTATCAGCTGGATGTATTCCAATCCCTGTCCTCCTCTACAGTTTTTGCCCTCTACAGCTCCCTCTAGTACCATGGAAGTCATTCCCTGATGTCTTAACAGTGATACACACATCAAAAAGGTTTGCACCATCCTGGTTCCCAGAACTCCTGAAGATATACGTTGAGTGTAGATATTGTATCACAGACACAGCCCCTTGAACTGCTCACTGAGCCCGACCAAAGATTTAAACAACCATGCATGAGCAGCGGCTATTAGTCAAAGGGGGTCCAACAGCCGATCAGTTCCAGTCATTCCACCAGGAAGGAGATACACAGCTTGTGTTGTCTGTAGTTCAACCATGCCTAGACGGTGAATACCGCGCTTCGATATCGTCCGCGTTGTTGCGTTGTCCAGGAAGGGCTCTCAACAAGGGAAGTGTCCAGGCACCTCGGAGTGAACAAAAGCGATGCTGTTCGGGCATGGAGGAGATACAGAGAGACAGGAACTGTCGGTGGCATGCCGCGCTCAGGCTGCCCAAGGGATACCACTGCTGTGGACGGCCGTTACCTACGGGTTATGGCTGTGAGGAACCCTGACAGCAACGCCGCCATGTTGAATAATGCTTGTAGTGCACCCACAGAATGTCGTGTTTCGACTCAGACTGTGCAGAATAGGCTGCATGATGCGCAACTTCACTCCTGACGTCCATGGCGAAGTCCATCTTTGCAACCACGACACAATGCAGCGCGGTACAGATGGGGTCAACAACATGCCGAATGGACCGCTCAATATAGGCATCACGTTCTCTTCACCGATGAGTGTCGCATATGCCTTCATCCAGAAAATCGTCAGAGACGTGTTTGGAGGCAACCCGGTCACGCTGTACGCCTTAGCCACACTATCCAGCGAGTGCAGAAAGGTGGAGGTTCCCTGTTTTTTAGGGGTGGCATTATGTTTGGCCGACGTACGCCGCTGGTGGAAGTCACCGTAACGTCTGTACGATACGTAAATGACATCCTCCAACCGATAGTGCAACCATATCGGCAGCATACTGGCGAGGCATTAGTCTTCATGCACGTCAATTCGCGTCCCCATCTTGCACATCTTGTGAATGACTTCCTTCAGGATAACGACATCGCTCGACTAGAGTGGCCAGCATGTTCTCCAGACATGAACCGTATCGAACATGCCTCGGATAGACTGAAAAGTGCTGTTTATGGACGACGTGACCCACCAATCACTCTGAGGAATCTACGTCGAATAGCCGTTGAGCAGTGGGACAGTCTGGACCAACAGTACACTTGATGAACTTATGGATAGTTTGCCACGACGAACACAGGCATGCATCAATGGAGGAGGACGTGCTACTGTATATTACAGGTACCGGTGTGTACAGAAATCTGGAACGCCACATCTGAAGGTCCCGTTGTATGGGGGTACAAAATACAATGTGTTGTTTTCATGAGCAATAATAAGGGCGATAATGATGTTTATGTTTGTCTCTATTCCAATTTTCTCTACAAGTTCCGGAACTCTCGGAACCGAGGTGGTGAAAAACTTTTTCTGATGTGTCTTTAATTTTGTAGGTACATTAGATAATGTATATAAATACTGTCTTTTAACTGTATTGTGAATGGAATCAGTAACAAAGACGCAATAAATTGAAACGTCATGTCTGAAGACGAATTTTTACTGCATGAATTGCAGTCATTGTGTGGGATTTGTCGGCGAGAAAATGTTTCTTAAGGCCATACAATCCTGTGTAAAGTTCGTCGGAAATCGCTGTGCGCTCACTTTCTCCAATAATGGGTGAATAAACTCTGTGTATTTGTGCGCCGTTATTTATGCTGCCTCAAGACAAACACAAAGATGGTATCTGTAATACTTGTGTTATTGTGTTAATCTTTCTATATGACATTGTACCTTTCAGTAAACAGACAATGGAATAATTTTAAGTTCTTCAATTCGCTCCATAATTACGTGGAATATTGAAAATCAAGTTTTTGTTACACATGGTAGCAGTTAGCTAGGAAACCTGTAGCTGACGCTTGGTTCTGGGTTCCGGGGCGGTCGCTTAGCAGAATTGGTATTATTGTCCTCTCTATAACGTTTAAAACTTTTACTCGGCTGAACTAGTACAACCCGCTAGTTTTGAAGCCCTCGACACTTGCGTATGGTTTCTGGAACGCTGAAGAAGTTGACCAGACTAACGAGTGGTTTCATATTTCCTTAAAAGTTTCCATTGGTCTGGAATTGCTTTGCACTTGTTTTACGTTAAAATGCGTTTCTGCTGGCTCCATCATCATACGTCCTCTGGTAAATAGGTAGTCTCCACGCCACCAGGAAGGAGAGACGCTTCTTTGAAGTAAGAAGACGCCAGGCTTCTCCTGGGCCCCTTTGCCGGCTGTTTTGTAATGTGTCGCGTAGGATAGCCCTGCGGTGCTCACAAGTTGTGGCTCTTGACACTTCCCAGTGCTTGCCTCCCCACTACGTGCAGCTCAACATATGTCTTCGTCGCGATCTTCTGTTATATATGTTTACAAAATTAGTTCTTTATTGTAACCCAGACGTTTTCCTCTCTTTTCTTTGAAGGTAAATTTTGAGCTATCTCCTGGGTATCTACTCGGTTTTTCTCTTTGACTACTGCCGTAACCATTTGTCCCCTATGATGTATCACGTTTCCTCTCATATTTCGAGGTTTTGGTCTTCAGTGATTTCTCCGAAGTGAATACAGTGAGAAACGAAGTTTCTCCGCAGTTGCAGTTACAGTTGAGTCAGTATTTCGTTCAGGTACATGAAGTAATGCTCGAAATAAAAGACAGTTGTAGGAGTGGCATTAAATTTAGGGTGAAAGCATATCAATAGTGATTCGCTGATATCATTACTACTCTCAGCGAAAGTGAAGAAGAATTACGCAACGAAAGGAATGAACAGTTCACTGAGTATATAATACTGATTGAAACTAAGTCGAAGACTGTCGAAAGTAATGAGGCGTAGTAGAAATGAGAGTAGCGATAAATTTAACATAAAAGTTGCTCACCTAGAAGCAGATGAAGGAATTATGCTACCTTGGAAGCAAAATTAGACATGTCGCACGAGGCCAGGGGGACACAATGCAGACTGTCAAACTCAAAGAGGATATTACTGGCCAAAAGAAGGCTAGTGATATCAAATACAGTCCTTAATTTCAAGAATGAATTTCTAAGAATGTATGTTTGGTGAACGGAATTGTATTGCAGTCAGTCATGGACTCCGGGACAACCTGAAAAGAAACGAAGCATATGGTCCTGTGGCAGGATGTGGAAAATTAGATGGACTGATAAGATGACAAATGGGAAGGTACTTCACAGATTCGTCAAGGAAAGAAATATATGAAGCACGGTGGTACACCCAGGCGACAAAAGTCACGGGATATCTTCTAATATTTCCTCGGACCTCGTTTTGCCCGGTGTAATGCCGCAACTCGGCCTAGCATGGACTCAATAAGTCATTGGAAGTCCTCTGAAAATAATAGTGAGACATGCTGCCTATATAGCTGTCTGTAACAGCAAAAGCGATGCCGATGCAGGATTTTGTGCACGAGCTGATCTCTGGATTATGTCCCACAAATGTTCGATGGGATTCATGTCGGGCGATCTGAATAGCCAAATCATTCTCTTGAACTGTTCAGAATGTTCTTCAAAACAAAATTCGAACAATTGTGGCTGGCGACATGGCCATTGGTACCCATAAATATTCCACCATTGTTTTGGATCTTGACGTCCACAAATGTCTCTGCATATGGTTTCCAAGTGCCTGAACATAATAATTTCAGTCAGTGATCGTGTGCCTGAACATAATAATTTCAGTCAGTGATCGTTTCTGTTGGACCCAAGCCACCACAGCTTGCACAGTACCTTCTTGGGAACTTGGATCCACGGCTTTGTGAGGTGTGTACCATATTCGAAATCTACTACCTACATCTACACGGATACTCTGCAAATCACATTTAAGCGCCTGGCAGAGGGTTCATCGAACCACCTTCACAATTCTCTATTATTCCAATCTCGTATAGCGAGCGGGAAGAACGAACACGTATATCTTTCCGTACGAGCTCTGATTTCCCTTATTTTATCGTGGTGATCGTTCCTCCCTATGTAGGTTTGTGTCAACAAAATATTTTCGCATTCGGAGGAGAAAGTTGGTGATTGGACTTTCTTGAGAAGATTCCGGCGCAACGAAAAACGCCTTTGTTGTAATGATTTCCAGCTCAAATCCTGTATCATTTCTGTGACGCTCTCTTCCATACACGATGATACAAAACGTGCTGCCTTTCTTTGAACTTTTTCGATGTACTCCATCGGTCCTACCTGGAAGGATCCCACACGGCAGAGCAGTATTCTAAAAAGAGGACGGACAAGAGTAGTGTAGGCAGTCTCCTTAGTAGGGCTGTTAATTTTTCTAAGTATCCTGCCAATAAAACCCAGTCATTCGTTAGCCTTTCCCACAACATTTTCTATGTGTTCCTTCCTATTTAAGTTGTTCGTAATTGTAATACCGAGGTATTTAGTTGAATTTACGGCTTGATTAGATTGATTTATCGTGTAACCGAAGTTTAACTAGTTTCTTTTAGCACTCATGTGGATGACTTCACACTTTTCGTTATTTAGGATCAACTGCCACTTTTCGCACCATTCAGATATCTTTTATAAATAGTTTTGCAGTTTCTTTTGATCTTTTGATGACTTTATTAGTCGATAAACGACAGCGTCATCTGCAAACAACCGAAGACGGCTCCTCAGATTGTCCCCCAAATCGTGTATATAGATAAGGAACAGCAAAGGGCCCATAACACAACCTTGGGGAACGCCAGAAATCACTTCTGTTTTACTCGATGACTTTCCGCCAGTTACTACGAAATGTGACCTCCCTGACAGGAAATCACAAATACAGTCACATAACGGAGACGATATTCCATAAACACGCAATTTCACTACGAGCCACTTGTGTGGTACAGTGTCAAAAGCCTTCCGGAAATCCAGAAATACGAAATCGATCTGAAATCCCTTGCCAATAGCACTCAACACTTCATGTGAATAAAGAGCTAGTTGTGTTTCACAGGAACAATGTATTCTAAACCCATGCTGACTGTGTGTCAATATACCGTTTTCTTCGAGGTAATTCATAATGTTGAATACTGGCGTGACCTGTGCAACTTTCCAGCCTTTGGGTACGGATCTTCCGTCGAGCGAACAGTTGTATGTTATTGTTAAGTGTGGAGCTAATGCATCAGCATACTCTGAAAGGAACCTAACTGGTATACAGTCTGGACCAAAAGACTTGATTTTATTAAGTGATTTAAGTGGTTTCACTACTCCGAGGATATTTACTTCTACGTAACTCATGTTGGCAGCTCTTCTTGATTCCAATCTTGGACTATTTATTTCCTCATCCTTTGTGAAGGCATTTCGGAAGGCTGTGTTTAGTAACTCTGCTTTGGCAGCACTCCCTTCGATAGTATCTCCATTGATATCGGGCAGGGAAGGCATTGATTGTTTTTTGCCGCTGACAAACTTGACATACGACCAGAATCTCTTTGGTTTTTCCCTCAGTAACTGATATCGAGACTTCATTTTTCAGAACAAATGGACCCTACCGTCTAGGGTCCAGCCAGCATGGTCACGAACCCAAGGAAGGCCCTACAGGCGATGGCGTGCTACTTATTACCAAAGGCACTCGCGTCGGGTGTGTACTGCCGTACCAAAACAACGCCACACCGCCCAAACGGATGTGTTCATCGTACGTCCCATATTGACTTCTATCGTTGTTTCACGCAGTATTGCTTCTCTGTTTGCATTTGTTAGCAGTGACAACTCTGCGCAAACATCGCTGCCCTCGATCGTCAAGTGAAGGCTGACGGTCAATGCGTTGTGCTTAATGACAGGTAACGTCTAAAATTTGGTATTCTCGGCGTACTCTTGACACGCTGGACCTCGGAATATTGAATTCTCTAACGATTTCCGAAACCGAATATACCATTCCGCGTTCTAAGTCTGTTAATTGCCGTCGCAAAGCTTTTCACGTGGATCACCTGAATACAAATAAGGGTTCTGCCACTGCAGTACGCTTTTATACCTCGTCTACCCGGTACTGCCATCGTCGGTATATCCTCAGATCGCTTTCGCATGATTTTTATTAATTCATCCGTCCTCAGCAACTATATTCGTATACAAGGTGGTCCGCTGATAGTGACCGGGTTAAATATCTCACGAAATAAGCATAAAATGAAAAAACTACAAAGAACGAAACTTGTCTAGCTTGAAGGGGGAAACCAGATGGCGCTATGGTGGGCCCGCTAGATAGCACTGCCATAGGTCAAACGGATATCAACTGCGTTTTTTTTTTAAATAGGAACCCCCATTTTTATTACATATTTGTGTGGTGCATAAAGAAATATGAATAGTTTACTTGGACCACTTTTTTCGCTTTGTGATAGATGGCGCTGTAATAGTCGCAAACGTATAAGCAAGTGGTACCACGCAACATTCCTCCAAGGCGGACGGTATTTGCTTCGTGGTACACATACAGGGAGCGAAAGGCTATTTACAATTTGTACAGAAACCAGATGGCAGTTACAAGAGTAGAGGGACATGAAAGGGGAGCAGTGGTTGGGAAAGGAGTGAGACAGGGTTGTAGTCTCTCCCCGATGTTATTCAATCTGTATATTGAGCATGCAGTGAAGGAAACAAGAGAAAAATTCGGGGTAGGTATTAAAATCCATGGAGAAGAAATAGAAACTTTGAGGTTCGCCGATGACATTTTATTCTGTCAGACACAGCAAAGGAATTGTAAGAGCGGTTGAACGGAATGGATAGTGTCTTGAAAGGAGGATATAAGATGAACATCAACAAAAGCAAAACGAGGATAATGGAACGTAGTCGAATTAAGTCGGGTGATGCTGAGGGAATTAGATTAGGAAATGGGACACTAACAGTAGTAAAATAGTTTTGCTATTTGGGGAGCAAAATAAATGATGATGGTCGCAGTAGAGAGGATATAAAATGTAGACTGGCAATGGCAAGGAAAGCGTTTCTGAAGAAGAGAAATTTGTTAACATCGAGTATAGATTTAAGTGTCAGGAAGTCGTTTCTGAAAGTATTTGTGTGGAGTGTAGCCATGTATGGAAGTGAAACATGGACGATAAATAGTTTGAACAAGAAGAGAATAGAAGCTTTTGAAATGTGGTGCTACAGAAGAAATGCTGAAGATTAGATGGATAGATCACATAACTAATGAGGAAGTATTCAATAGGATTGGGGAGAAGAGAAGTTTGTGGCACAACTTGACTAGAAGAAGGGATCGGTTGGTAGGACATGTTCTGAGGCATCAAGGGATCATCAATTTAGTATCGGATGGCAGCGTGGAGGGTAAAAATCGTAGAGGGAGACCAAGAGATGAATACACTAAGCAGATTCAGAAGGATGTAGGTTGCGGTAGGTACTGGGAGATGAAGAAGCTTGCACAGGATAGAGTAGCATGGAGAGCTGCATCAAACCAGTCTCAGGACTGAAGACCACAACAACAACAACATCACCCGTGTTAAAATGGACCTTTTACCAATTGCAGGAAACGGTATCGCGTTGACGTATGGCTATTGTGATCAAAATGCCCAACGGGGGTGTGCTACGTATGTTGCTCGGTATCCTGGACATCATCAAGTGTCCGGACCGTTCGCCGGATAGTTACGTCATTTAGGGAAACAAGAAGAGTTCAGCCACATGTGAAATGTCAATCACGATCTGCAACAAATGTTGATGCCCAAGTAGGTTTTTAGCTGCTGTCGCTGCTAATCCGCACATCAGTAGCAGACAAATTGCGCCAGAATCTGGAATCTCAAAACCGTCGGTGTTGAGAATGCTACATCAAGATCGATTGTAACCGTACCATATTTATGTCCACCGGAATTACATGGCGACGACCATGAACGTCGTGTCTGCCACTGGGCACATGGGAAATTACGGGGCGAAAACAGATTTTTTGCACGCGTTCTATTTAGCGACGAAGCTTCATTCACCAACAGCGGTAACGTAAACAGGCATAATACGCACTATTGGGCAACGGAAAATCCACGATGGCTGCGACAAGTGGAACGTCAGCGACCTTGGCGGGTTAATGTATGATGCGGCATTATGGGTGGAAGGATAATTGGCTCCCATTTTGTCGATGGCAATCTAAATGGTGTAATGTATGCTGATTTCCTACGTAATGTTCTACCGATCTTACTACAAGATGTTTCACTGCATGACAGAATGGCGATGTACTTGCAACATGATGAATGTCCGGCACTTAGCTAGCGTGCGGTTGAAGCGGTATTGAATAGCATATTTCATGACAGGTGGATTGGTCGTCGAAGCACCACACCATGGCCCGCACGTTCACCGGATCTGATGTCCCCGGATTTCTTTCTGTGGCGAAAGTTGAAGGATATTTGCTATCGTGATCCACCGACAACACCTGACAACATGCGTCGCGCATTGTCAATGCATGTGCGAACATTACGGGAGGCGAACTACTCGCTGTTGAGACGAATGTCGTTACACGTATTGCCAAATGTATTGAGGTTGACGGACATCATTTTGAGCATTTATTGGATTAATGTGGTATTTACAGGTAATCACGCTCTAACAGCATGAATTCTCAGAAATTATAAGTTCACAAAGGTACATGTATAACATTAGAACAACGGAAATAAAATGTTCAAACGTACCTACGTTCAGTATTTTAATTTAAAAAACCTACCTGTCATCAACTGTTCGTCATAACATTGTGAGCCGTATGTTTGTAACTATTACAGCGCCATCTGTCACAAAGCGAAATAAGTGGTCCAACTAAAACATTTATATTTCTTTACGCACTACACGAATATGTAATAAAAATGGGGGTTCCTATTTAAGAGACCGCAGTTGATATCCGTTTGACCTATGGCAGCGCCATCTAGAGGGCCAACCATAGCGCCATCTGGTTTCCCCCTTCAAGCTAGACAAGTTTCGTTCCTTGTAGATTTCTCGTTTGACGCTTATTTCGTGAGATATTTGGCCCAGTCACGATCAATGGACCACCCTGTATAATGAAACAATAAGCAACCAGTTGCATAAAGTAAATTTAATATCCTTATCGGTTTCGGCACTTAGTGCCCTTCTTCAAAAGTTTATACCTGTTGCATTATTTGCGAGTGTGAACGATATTATTCATACTGCAAAATACCATGGTCATGTGGTTCATAATGTGTATACAAAAAAAACAAACAACAAGTGCAGACTTCATGCCCGAACAGATGGTGTTCTGCACGCTTTTCTGGCATGATGTCTGCACTTGTTTATTAGCTGCTTATTAGCTCCTGTTCTGGCATGATGTCTGCACTTGTTGTTTCGCTCCTTTCAATAATTTTTGTGCAGACTCTATTAACCACATCACCGGCGAAATTTGTTGTATGCATCTTATTGTTGACAGTCGCATATAATTCGATAGATAAAACCTTCTGGAGAGGGGCACTAAGTGCCCAAAACCCCCAAAGAAATTAAATTTCCTTTATCCCAATGTTTGGATATACACTCCTGGAAATGGAAAAAAGAACACATTGACACCGGTGTGTCAGACCCACCATACTTGCTCCGGACACTGCGAGAGGGCTGTACAAGCAATGATCACACGCACGGCACAGCGGACACACCAGGAACCGCGGTGTTGGCCGTCGAATGGCGCTAGTTGCGCAGCATTTGTGCACCGCCGCCCTCAGTGTCAGCCAGTTTGCCGTGGCATACGGAGCTCCATCGCAGTCTTTAACACTGGTAGCATGCCGCGACAGCGTGGACGTGAATCGTATGTGCAGTTGACGGACTTTGAGCGAGGGCGTATAGTGGGCATGCGGGAGGCCGGGTGGATGTACCGCCGAATTGCTCAACACGTGGGGCGTGAGGTCTCCACAATACATCGATGTTGTCACCAGTGGTCGGCGGAAGGTGCACGTGCCCGTCGACCTGGGACCGGACCGCATCGACGCACGGATGCACGCCAAGACCGTAGGATCCTACGCAGTGCCGTAGGGGACCGCACCGCCACTTCCCAGCAAATTAGGGACACTGTTGCTCCTGGGGTATCGGCGAGGACCATTCGCAACCGTCTCCATGAAGCTGGGCTACGGTCCCGCACACCGTTAGGCCGTCTTCCGCTCACGCCCCAACATCGTGCAGCCCGCCTCCAGTGGTGTCGCGACAGGCGTGAATGGAGGGACGAATGGAGACGTGTCGTCTTCAGCGATGAGAGTCGCTTCTGCCTTGGTGCCAATGATGGTCGTATGCTTGTTTGGCGCCGTGCAGGTGAGCGCCACAATCAGGACTGCATACGACCGAGGCACACAGGGGCAACACCCGGCATCATGGTGTGGGGAGCGATCTCCTACATTGGCCGTACACCACTGGTGATCGTCGAGGGGACACTGAATAGTGCACGGTACATCCAAACCGTCATCGAACCCATCGTTCTACCATTCCTAGACCGGCAAGGGAACTTGCTGTTTCAACAAGACAATGCACGTCCGCATGTATCCCGTGCCACCCAACGTGCTCTAGAAGGTGTAAGTCAACTACCCTGGCCAGCAAGATCTCCGGATCTGTCCCCCATTGAGCATGTTTGGGACTGGATGAAGCGTCGTCTCACGCGGTCTGCACGTCCAGCACGAACGCTGGTCCAACTGAGGCACCAGGTGGAAATGGCATGGGAAGCCGTTCCACAGGACTACATCCAGCATCTCTACGATCGTCTCCATGGGAGAATAGCAGCCTGCATTGCTGCGAAAGGTGGATATACACTGTACTAGTGCCGACATTGTGCATGCTCTGTTGCCTGTGTCTATGTGCCTGTGGTTCTGTCAGTGTGATCATGTGATGTATCTGACCCCAGGAATGTGTCAATAAAGTTTCCCCTTCCTGGGACAATGAATTCACGGTGTTCTTATTTCAATTTCCAGGAGTGTATTTCATTATAACCATAAATTTTTGTCACCTCATTGTAAGAAGAAAGGACAGGATGATAGAATACCATGGTACAACTGGAAGCGAGGTAGATTAAAAACTGAAGGCCAAAATAGGGATTGTAATACGTCCAGCAAATGATTGACGAGGTAGAGAGCAAGTGCTGCCGTGAGCTGAGTGGAAACCAGTCAGATGACTGATGACCGCTCCACCGTAAAAAAACAGCGGGTAATGCCGATGTATTGTAAAAGAATCGATTATATCTCTCCTTGGTAAAACGTACTTCCTTTGAACGCATTCTATTACAACGAAAAAAAAATCTTCTTACATCCTACGTCATGGCTGTTTTTAAAAAATTAGATCCTAGTCGTCCTTACATTCTCTCAATATACATGATGTTTTTTGTTTTTTGGAATTAACTCTTGGCCCCACATTTCTGTCACTTTTCCGAGTATGTTGTTTGTAAACAGTATTCTGCTACATTATTCCTAATTACCAGGTCCAAGGGGCGTATTTCTGACATTGTCAGTTGACTATTCTTAGGATGAAAGGAGTCTAACGTACAAGTATGACGTCCAGGCCGTAAAATTAGTTGCCGGGAGCCATTAACCGTCCTGTCCCAACCGTCACTGTACTTGCATGAACTGTTGACCTCCCGAATGCTGCTGCGACAATGAAAAGATTGGAAGACGTCGTGGATAGCTCCAACACTGCCCCAATTCCTTCGCAAATAGTGCCTCCCTTTCATATTCTTGGACTCTATTATTGCAATGCGGTCTGTGTAGTAACCATACATAGAAATTTGCTCTCCATATTTTATTCCTGATACCATCACAATTTAAAGGCGTGTGTTCCAGTCAATAATTTGGAAAAGATTTCTTTGAATCGATAAATACTGTCAATGTACGTTTGGCTTTTTTTAAAAATCTAGTGGTAAACTAAGTCGTAAACGCAGGAATATATCAAGAGTTTCTGTGCTTCTCCGGACGTAATATTGAATTTTGACTTTTACCACTCATTACATCGTTTTGTCAATAATTCGTTTATACTTTGTATTACTGCCTTTTTGACTTACTTTAGCATTAGATATAAGAAAAAAGGCAAACCTAAATTTACAGCATTTGTCAGTTTAAAGAAAGCTTTTCGAAATTATTGACTGGAATATACTCTTTTAAATTGGTATCAGGAATAAAATATGGAGAGCAAAATTCTATGTATGATTTGTCCGCAGACGGGACTGCGATATAAGAGTCCAAGACCATAAAAGGGAGGTACTATTTGCGAAGGAAGTGTAACACTGTTTCAGCTATCCACGACGTCTTTCAGTCTTTACATTGTCGCAGTCGCATTTGGGAGGACAACTGTTCAAATCCTCGTCAGGCTAACCAGATCTAGGTTTTCCGAAATTTCCCTAATCGTTCCAGGCAAATGCAGTGGTGGTTCCTTGAAAAAAGGTATGTCATATTTCCTTCTCCAACCTTTCGTAATCCCAGCTTGTGCCATGAATGTGATGTTTTGGTGATACGCTTGTAAGCACAGTGTTCTTCGGATTTTGAATTATTGCGTTATTCCTGGAGAGTCAAATATCTTTCATACTAACCGAAGAACTTGTGTTGTGGTTGCGTCTCCAAACAACGTAATAGTTCTGGGAAAATGACTTCTACACAGAGTTCAATGTTTAGAATTAGGCCTTTAAATGCTGTGTAAAGACCTCATTGGAGCTTTAAATTTCCTGTTTGATCTTGAATTAGTTACTACACCCATTGAATAGTTTTTCCAGTTTGTCTACTTCGCAGAGCCTTCACACGGTCGTTTCACAATTTAGTCCTCACATCTTTGCATAGTTTTGGCTTGTCATCTTCTTGCGCTACCAGAAATCACTTGAAAGATATGTTCTGTATGCCGGCCGGAGTGGCCGTGCGGTTCTAGGCGCTACAGTATATGTCCTGTATGCCGGCCGGAGTGGCCGTGCGGTTCTAGGCGCTACAGTCTGGAGCCGAGCGACCGCTACTGTCGCAGGTTCGAATCCTGCCTCGGGCATGGATGTGTATGATGTCCTTAGGTTAGTTAGGTTTAATTAGTTCTAAGTTCTAGGCGACTGATGACCTCAGAAGTTAAGTCGCATAATGCTCAGAGCCATTTGAACCATTTGAGCCATATGTTCTGTATATTACAGCCATTACTAGATTTTTTCTTCCTGGGGCTATTCTATTACGCCAGGATATCAGATCTGTATGAACAAACGGAGCGATAGTTTTGTATTCCTAACAAGGAGTAAAATTGTATTTAATATGGTATTTACTGTAAACGTTGATTTGCGTGGGGGTCATAAAATTCAGGTAGAGAAACTAATGCCACGGAAGTAAGCGATGCTTGACATTTATGCCACTTTCGACGTGGAGTGTGGAGTGGAATAAATATAGGGACGACCCATCCTTCAGACGCCAGCAACATTAAACAAAGATTCCTATATTCACTGTATTTCTTAATGCGTAATAGTCTGTCATATGTACAAATTGTATACTTTTCTAAAGCAGGAAATTTCTGTCTCCGACAGAAATCCCTCAGCTCATATGGGAAAAGCTGTTTGAAAATGCAATAAAGGGGAGAAAATTAAGTCTAAATGTGGAACGCCACAGACAGGAAATGGCACTGTGTGTAAATATTTGCGAAGATGTGGACTTGCTGCGTTTGATGAAAAGACAGCACCGGACGAAGTAATGTGCTTATAATGACGCCGCCTGCGTGTGGCTTGACGGCAGCGGTAACTCTGGCGAGATTGTCGACGAAAGGAGACGAGCAACATATTCCGGGCAGTATGTGATGGGACTTTTTCTGCTAGTCTCTCCCTCTGCAGTGGTCATGACACCATTAAAAGGCCTCCAGCGGTAGCAGCGGAAATACTGTGTCGTCTCGTGGGACCCTCTGCCCCCGCTGCCGGAGATTACAAACGTCGTTTGTCCGCCGCACGCTGCACGCACGTACACGCGTTTACCCGGACCCTCTGAAAGCCGGGGCTCGTTCGTCCGCCATATTACTCGCGAATGGAAGCCCGGCTGGCCTCTTTCAGGATGAGTTTTGCCCTGAAAGAGGCAAAAGGCGGCCCCCTCTCGCCCTTCCGCGGACAGAAAGTGCGGCGAGCGGCCAACCCCGGTAGAGCGGGGGCGTATTAAATTCAACAAACAACTAACTTTCACTGGCAAGCTGGCCGCAGCAGCCCTCAAGAAGCATCCCGGAGGCGGCCACGTTCACCACGGGATGATTTAATTAATTTGCCGTCCGCTCGGTAAAGTTTTTCTCCTGCTCATATACCTCCCTCATCGTTGCCCTTTCGCTCCCTCTCTTAGCCTGACCTCCCCACCAAAGTCGTGTTTCATAGCCCACCGTATTTTTACAGTTATTAGGGTTACTGCTGCACACTTGGCTATTACGTTTGCAACTTCTTGTAGCGGCAGTGGTGGCGAGCAAGATGCGAGCCATATACAGGGTGAAAATTATTTAAACCGACAAACTCTGGGAGGTTGTAGGGGACATCAAAACAAATATTTTTCGCTAATGTTTTCTTTTCCTATGAGGAGTATTTAAACCGGTAGAGGAAGATTTATCTGGCGGCAAATTAATTAAACCAACAAATGCTTTTCCATTTTTTATGTCCAAGAGGCAACACATTAACACAACCCAATTTCAGTTACAGTAGATTTTCAAAAATACCACCATTGACACGTAAACAAAGGTTACACCGTCGGATCATGTTCTGTGTGACACGGGCAAAAAAACCAAGGAGTATCCTGAATTGTTCCTGCTGCTGCTAGTATCCGGACAACCAGATCCTCTTCTGATGCAACAGGAGTTGCGTAAACAAGGTCGCGCATCTCTCCCCACACAAAAAATTCCAGAGGCGAAATATCTGGGGATCGAGCAGGCCAATCCACGTTTCTGGGAACCATCGGTCCAGGAATCGACGCACACGACGACTGAAATGTGCCGGCTCCCCGTCATGTTGGAACCACATGTTTTGTCTTCTAGGGAGCGGGACGTCTTCCAGCACTTCTGGCAATGCTCTGGAGAGAAAATTGTAATAGTGCCTGCCATTTAATGGCCTAGGTCGCAGATACGGCCCAATTAAACAGTCCCCAACAACACCAACCCACACATTAACGAAGAACCGCACTTGATGACCGCTAGTAACTGTGGCTTGTGGCTTATCGCCCGCCGGAATGGCCGTGCGGTTCTAGGCGCTACAGTCTGGAACAGCGTGACCGCTACGGTCGCAGCTTCGAATCCTGCCTCGGGCATGGATGTGTGTGATGTCCTTAGGTTAGTTAGGTTTAAGTAGTTCTAAGTTCTAGGGGACTGATGACCACAGCAGTTGAGTCCCATAGTGCTCAGAGCCATTTGAACCAGTTTTGGCTTATCCTCACTCCAAACATGCGAATTGTGCATAATGAAGACTCTATAACGCCCGAACGTTGATTCATCGGTAAACAACACAGAAGATGGAAATGTAGGATGCATTTCACACTGTTCCAGGTACCACTGCGAAAACTGTGCTCTGGGTGGATAATCAAGTGGTTCCAGGTTGTGGACACGCTGTAAGTGAAATAGACGTTACAATTGCTCTCGAAGGACTGTTCTTACAGTCATCTGATTCGTCCCCATGTTACGTGCAACTGCACGAATGCTGATTGAAGGATCGCTCTCCACATCCTACAAGACAGCTTCCTCCAATTGCCGCGTGGGATTAGCCGAGCGATCTGTGGCGCTGTTGTCATGGGCTGTGCGGCTGGTCTCGGCAAAGGTTCGAGTCCTCACTCGGGCATGGGTGTTTGTGGTTGTCCTTAGGATGACTTAGGTTAAGTAGTGTGTAAGCTTAGGGACTGATGACCTTGGCTGTTAAGTCCCATAAGATTTCACAAACATTTTTTTCCCTCAAATTGCAGCGTTCTTAAAGTGCGACGGCGTCCCTGTCTAGGTAATCCGCTAAATGACCCGGTCTCACGCAAACTTAATGGTACACAGCAGCAAAGGTCGTATGATGCGGGATACGGTGATTAGGGTATTGTTGTTGGTAAACCCGCTGTGCAGCTCGTCCGTTGTGGTGCGCTACGTAGTACGCACCAACCATATCAGTGAACTCACTCCAGGTGTATCGCTCCATTCGTAAACAGAGACAATGCACTACTACACTGGTGTACAGCAGTTGTCTACAACTAAAGATCGTAATACGGCCTCTAAAAACTGAAGAGCGTAATACGGCCTCCACTGGTTAAAATAATCCCCATAGGAAAATATGACATTAGGGAAAAATATTTGTTTTGATGTACCCTACAACCTCTCAGAGTTTGTCGATTTAAATACTGCAACAAACAACTGCACGGTCTTTAGTTCATCTTTTTCATATTATATCGAAATTTAACTTCAAAGGCGCTTGTCACCATCAATACCCGTTCGTACTGTGATTCTATTTTCCTGGGGTATTGATTTACATTTCTTCATGGTCCGTAAATGAATATTAACTATCTTCATTAGTTTTTATGCATTCCGTCCCTTAGTAGCTTCTATGCCCTGGCAGATGTGGTCCGTCTATGCAACTGACTGACGCATGTTTGTATTGTGCGATACGCGTTTCGTTTCTTTTTATTTATGAATCTCCTTGGTCCACCTGTAATAGAGATTTATGTATATAACGACTGCGTTATATAATGATGCCATAGAAGTTACCGTTTTATCTCATTCTCCTATTGTTAAGCTAGAAACAAAATTTTTCAGTGCTACCCTCATAGGGTTGAATTACTATTTGGTTCTACTTAAAGGAAGGGAAATGGGTTTGGCACAGAACAGGCAGCCCTTCATTAGCTGCAGAAACGGACCAATTCTCCAAGAACTGCCTATGTTATGTGGAATACGAAAATTGGTATGTATGTAAGTATTATCGTATACACGTTTATTACTTGTTACGTGGATGTCATGTCCGTCTCAAGGGGCGGCAATATGACGCTTATAATTTAACTGCTCTTTTACCCACAGCTTCGCAAGTGCTTGCATATGCCACATGTACTGCAAACATCTTCACCTCCCCCTATCTCTGTCCATTTCCTCCTCCATCATCTCTCTGTCCATCTCTTCCTCTCGCCTCTCTCATCCACCTCTACCCTCTCCCTGTCCACGTCTGCATTTACCCTCCCTTTACCTGTCTGTTCCTCCCCATCATTCTATCCATCTTCTCCTGTAAATTCACCACCCCTCCACACCTCTTTCGGACCTCATATCTGGTCTTCCTTCTCAAACTCATACTGGACTCTCTGTCCATTGCCCCTCCCTCCTCTCTATGTCAATCTCCTACGCTCCTAGCTCGTTACCTGTCTCCTCCTCACTCCTCTCACTATATGTCCTACTCCACTATTTGATGTGAATCTCCTGCTCCCACCCTCCCTGTCCTTCTCCATCCTTTCTCCTCTGTGTAGCCATCTCCTCCTTGCCCTCTCCCCCCCCCCCCCCCGTCTCTTCCCCTTCCCTTTATCTTCTCCATTCCTCACCCTCTGCCACCTCCACAATCTTTATTTCCCTTCTGTTGGTCCATTTCTTCTTCACCCTGTCTCTGTGTAATTATACCATTATTCTCCCACTTCTCTCTTTATGTCCTCCTCATCCCTCTTCGACTGCTTGATCCCTTCTGGCAGACCATTTCTTCTCCCACCTCTGACAGTTCGACTCCTACCCTGTATCTCCTCCTACCACTTCTTTTAGTCCATCCTGTCCCCTGCCATCCTCTGTCCTCCAACAACTTTTGTCTGTCCTTTTCGTGTTGCCCCTCTTTCCCCCTTCTCCTAACTTCTCTGTGTGGCTCCTTTTCGTTCTCTCTATATTTACCTTTCCCTCCCCATTCTCTGTCCACCTCCCCTCTCATAGTCCATCTCATCGTCTACCTCTCTCTGTCCATCTCCTCTACACATCTGTCTGAGTCCCACTTATCGTCCCCTCTGTCTTTCTCCTCCTTCTCTCTGTGTCCACCTACCATGTCATCGCATCCCAATGAGATCTGGTTTGTTCTTACCCCCAAAGTATTTCATTCTAGACTATAATTGTGAGGTATAGCCAGTTCTGTTGAAATCGAACTAGTGGTTGAGGAAGAGATGGGGAACACACACACACACACACACACACACACACACATATATATATATATATATATATATATATATATATATATATATATATATAGAGAGAGAGAGAGAGAGAGAGAGAGAGACAAAAAGAAGAAGTAATCAAAGCTACACTTCTATATAAACGTAATTAAGTACAGAAATTTGTATAGTAATTTTGTTTACTGAAATAATCAGTAACCTGTTGCGCAAAAGAAATTTAATTTCCTTAATGGTTTCAGGTTCTGAGTGCCCTTCATAGCTATCGTACTGTTTACGAGTGGCCAAAATAAGACGGATGCAACACATTGCTGTGGTCATGTGTTTGACAGTGCCTCTACAAAGGAAAAGGGCTCTATGAACCACGTGACTACACAAACACACTGCATGCATCTTGTTTTTGATGCTCGCAAGTAATGCGATAGTTATAACTGTTGTGTCTAGGCAAGACAGCCTAGACACAATGCGAGGAAGCCGAAAGGCACGCGCTAAGCTAAAGCAGGATGGCGTGAGGTCTGAAACAGGATACGTAATGAATGCTATAAAGACAAGTACGTAGCTGCTGGAATACTTAACTTTATTCCATCCTTGTGGTACATCTGGAGATTGTGGCGATACAAGTGAGACTCTTTAGATACATGCAATGTTACTAATGGCGCCTTGCTAGGTCGTAGCCATTGACTTAGCTGAAGGCTATTCTAACTACCTGCTCTGCAAATGAGCGAGGCTTCATCAGTGTGCATCGCTAGCTACGTCGTCCGTACAACTGGGGCGAGTGCTAGTACGTGTCTCTAGACCTGCCGTGTAGTGGCGCTCGGTCTGCTATCACTGAAAGTGGCGACACGCGGGTCCGACATGTACTAATGGACCGCGGCCGATTTAAAGCTACCACCTAGCAAGTGTGGTGTCTGGCGGTGACACCACAATAACCTTCTGAAGAAGAGCACTAACAGCCTGAAACCAGAAAAGGAAATTAAATACCTTCTGTGCAGTTGGTTGCCGATTATCTTAGCAAGTACAACTACAGCTGCTGAAGATGGATACAATATTATTTTTATGTGTGTTTCTAGGCGCTCTAAAAGATTCCGACGAAATTACTATGTTCCTTCGATAGAGGGGTATTTTCCCTTCAGTTTGGTGGCTAGCTCAGTGTTAACATCAGTAAGTTACGATTTATCGCTACCATGGCGAGTCAGGATTCATATTCACAGACGTGGTTGGAAGTTGAAATTGACGATAATGAATCTACAGAGCCTGGCACCTAATTTAGAGAGCTATTTCTTCAGAACTTGCCACAAAAAAGACCGTGTTGGGTTCGTTACAAAAAATAGTTTTCGTTTTAGCAGTAGAATGTATTTTTTAGGAACAGAAGACTTCATATGGGACTCATAACAGCTTCTCTCACTGGACTCTGACGAGAAAACACGTGCTCCCGCTTTCGGTATAATATGCTGCTTGATCACTTAAACCTACACTGTAGACACTGTGTTGACGGTAGTTCCACAGAGTGTGAAAGTCTTAGAGGACTGTGAAAATCAACTGTTTTTGACGAGCGATCAGTTTTTTGTTTTATTTTCACGAATCATAATAACACACTGACTAATTCAATGATGGTAGCACCGATCCATCGATCGTCAACCATGCTGCACCTTAGGTAACGGCAAAAATTGTAGGGCCACTAAATGTTTCCTTCTCTGCCTCTCTCTGAACTCACTTGCGCTCTCATCAAATGCTTCTGATTACGTAAAACTTATAACTGCATGCACATATATCTGAGGAATGTATCTCAGATTTGTCGTCTTGTTTACTTTTAATGGTTGACTAACATTTTGTCACTTCTTCAGTGGGGCTGTTGCTATTCATTTGGTGTGCTTTAATTGACTGCACTTTTGTTTTATTCGAGACTCATTACAACTGGATCATAGTGTTTGTAAGGCTCTACCTTCCTACGACTGCCAAAGTAGCTGAAACCATGCCAAAGGTGACTGAGCGGAAAGTTTTGATATAACTTCGCTTGTCTTCGAATAAGGAAACATTATTTTACTATCAAAATACCAACAGGGTGCCATGAGGAAGGTTCCCACTTGCTACATAACACAGTAGTTGGCAGAGATTACCTGCATACTTGAAACGTTATTCCGCCCTATCCTCGAATGAGTGTTTTTGTAACAAGACAAGTGTTAAGCGGTCACGAGACGACGTCCATGGCACTAGGGAGAGCCATAGAGGGCAAAAATTATAGGGACATACAGAAATTTGAATGCATCCAACAAATAGCTCAGGACCTTAGGTGCTGCTCTGATTTGAGGCGACTGGCACAGGAAAAGAAAGTGCGATAGGCCGCAGAAACGCAGAAAGAAATGGTGATTCCATCACCCAACAAAAAAGAGGAAGAAGTAAAAGGAGGTTACTATATCTAAAGAAAGTAAATATATTCCTTGATTACTGTTATATTATGTGGAAAAAATTCGAGTCTTCGTAAAAGTTTACGAATGGCATATCTGAAGTTTTGGAAATTGGCTGATAATTAGTTTTGTTCATTGGTGTACACATAAATCTGGCGATTGATCTTCACCTTGTTCTGTAAACATTTAAACATCTAAAGGAAATGTAATATGTAGTTTTGAGAATACTTAATTTTGGAGACCAGCTTGTATGACAGCAACCTAGGATCTGTTTTACCCTCTTGTCAAATGCCTAATAGCTATCACACTGGAGAAATAAAGGGAAACTGAAATTATCTGAGAACCTATTTTCTTCATGATGTCGAGCTGCCTGCTTGACATCAGTAGCAGCCACGAACCGAACAGCTAAATGCGATCTTCAGTGCTGTTAACGGCCCACCAGGAGCCCGAATGTCGGCGGTGTGCCGCTAGGGGCAGCGGTTAGCCGCGGGCCGTCGCGCGGGGCTTAGTCTGATGCTCGCCTGGGGGGCAGTTGGGGCCCCTGAGGGACCGCTGCGGCCGCTGCCGTCTTGTTGGCAGCACTGCAAAATGCACCAAGGGCCGCGTGGCTGCGTCCTCGCGGTCGTACCAAGTCCAAGGGTACCCGCTCACACAGAATTCATGAAAAACCGGCGAGGCGCCGGTTCTTCCCCTGCCCCACCCCACCTCCCACCTTTTGTTTACCTTACAGTCACGCCAACCAACCGGCACTAAATACACAACCGCAAGCATTACGTGAGCGGCCCAGTCAAAGCGCTCCTGCAACACAAAGTGAATTCTCTATTCTGAGGGAGCCTTCACCACAATAGCAGCCTCCATTATGTCCTTTTTTTGTATCTTTTAAATGTAAGAAACAATGCGCGTGGCTATCGTTAAGGATAGTAGTGCACCACTGAACTCTCCAATACTTTTGATAGTCTGATATCTATCCAATCCCTTGAATCTTACATTCAGATTGTAAGACGTGCATACAGGGTGTTACAAAGAGGTACGGCCAAACTTTCAGGAAACATTCCTCACACACAAATAAAGAAAAGATGTTATGAGGACATGTGTCCGGAAACGCATAATTTCCATGTTAGAGCTCGTATTAGTTCTTCCACCTATGCTCAATGGAGCATGTTATCATGATTTCATACGGGATACTCTACCTGTGCTGCTAGAACATCTGTCTTTACAAGTACGACACAAAATGTGGTTCATGCACGATGGAGCTCCTGCACATTTCAGTCGAAGTGTTCGTACGCTTCTCAACAACAGATTCGGTGAACGATGGGTTGGTAGAGGCGGACCAATTCCATGGCCTCCACGTTCTCCTTACGTCAACCCTCTTGTCTTTCATTTATGGGGGCATTTGAAAGCTCTTGTCTACGCAACCCCGGTACCAAATGTAAAGACTCTTCGTGCTCGTATTGTGGACGACTGTGATACAATACGCCATTCTCCAGGGCTGCATCAGCGGGTCAGGGATTCCATGCGACGGAGGGTAAATGCATGTATCTTCGCTAACGGAGGACATTTTGAACATTTCCTGTAACAAAGTGTTTGAAGTCACGCTGGTACGTTCTGTTGCTGTGTGTTTCCATTCCATGATTAATGTGATTTGAAGAGTAGTAATAAAATGAGCTCTAACATCAAAAGCAAGCGTTTCCGGACACATTTCCACATAACATATTTTCTTTCTTTGTGTGTGAGGAATGTTTCCTGAAAGTTTGGCCGTACCTTTTTGTAACACCCTGTATTTCTATTGTCTATTGCCAGACCACAATTTATGAAACATGTTTATATTTTATTAATAGGATTAAGTAGGAATAATTAATATTTGTCATGTTGGAAATAATTGTGGTAGCAGGGAATGTCTGCACCAAAGTATTGTTGGCAAGAGAGACCGCAAACTGATATAATTCTTTAACGAGCGGGAGAGACCGTGTATGGATACATTTTAAGAAAAGAGCGGGAAAGACCGCGCATTGATACATTTTGTAATGGTGGCAGGGATTGTCTGCACCAGAAAGCATTGTTGGCAGTAGAGACCGCACTTTAGCGTTCGTAGGAAGTCAGTAGTAAGCTAGAAGTGAAGCCACCAGCCACCAGCTATGATTTACAAGAGATTATAAACGGATGTACAGAGACATCGGCTAACTATTATCGTACAAGGAACTAATATTATTGAACTGTTTTCTTTGCGAAACTCAAGACAATGTTTGCACATTGCTAGTTGTAAGATTATTGTAAAAAGTAAGTCCCATTTGAACGTTTGTAAAATCATTTCATTACCAACAGTAAATATTTGAAGCGTTTTCAGAATATAATTAATTTTGCCAGCAATATTGCATTACTGATTATAATCCATCCCGAAAACCATCAACGTAAAACTTTGCAAAATTTTGTTGTTGTTAAGGAAAAGTTTAACTATGAATTACGTAACTTTAGTCAAATTAATTAAAGAATAACGTCAGGTTTTCTATTATGAGTTGCATTCAAGTTCTAAGGCCTCCGACTTTTTTTCTCCGGTCTGGAAAGAGACAGAAACATGCACATTGTTTTAAAAAGAGGACGCATTCATTGCCAATACGTCTCAGAGATGGCAGCACCGTATGGCAGATGGAATTTTACCGCCAGCGGGAGAATGGGAACTGTTTGAAATACTTAAATTGGCGACGTTTTTCTTACTTTAATAGCGTGCAATCATTCGATTTCTGAATTTACGTGGTGTGAAACCAATTGAAATTCATCGACAGTTGAAGGAGACATGTGGTGATGGAGTTATGGATGTGTCGAAAGTGCGTTCGTGGGTGTGACAGTTTAATGAAGGCAGAACATCGTGTGACAACAAACCGAAACAACCTCGGGCTCGCACAAGCCGGTCTGACGACATGATCAAGAAAGCGGAGAGAATTGTTTTGGGGGATCGCCGAATGACTGTTGAACAGATCGACTCCAGAGTTGGCATTTCTGCGGGTTCTGTGCACACAATCCTGCATGACGACCTCAAAATGCGAAAAGTGTCATCCAGGTGGGTGCCACGAATGCTGACAGACGACCACATGGCTGCCCGTGTGGCATGTTGCCAAGCAATGTTGACGCGCAACGACAGCAGGAATGGGACTTTGTTTTCGTCGGTTGTGACAATGGATGAGACGTGGATGCCATTTTTCAATCCAGAAACAAAGCGCCAGTCAGCTCAATGGAAGCACACAGATTCACCGCCACCAAAAAAATTTCGGGTAACTGCCAGTGCTGAAAAAATGATGGTGTCCATGTTCTGGGACAGCGAGGGCGTAATCCTTACCCATTGCGTTCCAAAGGGCACTACGGTAACAGGTGCATCCTACGAAAATGTTTTGAAAAACAAATTCCATCCTGCACGGCAATAAAAACGTCTTGGAGGGGCTGCGCATGTGCTGTTTCACCAAGACAACGCACCCGCACATCGAGCTAACGTTACGCAACAGTTTCTTCGTGATAACAACTTTGAAGTGATTCCTCATGCTCCCTACTCACCAGACCTGGCTTCTAGTGACTTTTGGCTTTTTCCAACGTGAAAGACACTCTCCGCGGCCGCACATTCACCAGCTGTGCTGCTATTGCCTCAGCGATTTTCCAGTGGTCAAACAGACTCCTAAAGAAGCCTTCGCCGCTGCCATGGAATCATGGTTCAACGTTGTGAAAAATGTGTACGTCTGCAGGGCGATTACGTCGAGAAGTAACGCCAGTTTCATCTATTTCGGGTGAGTAGTTAATTAGAAAAAAAATCGGAGGCCTTAGAACTTGAATGCACCTCGTAAAGAATAACGTCAGCTTTGCTATTAAAGAATAACGTCAGCTTTGGTAATAAATACAGCCACTTATTATGACAGCCCACTAGCAGCCAATAGAGTATAGTAAAACAGAGTAAGTATATTCATGTCGCAGTTCGATGTAGCAGTCAGATGGCGATCCAGCAACAGTAAAAAAGGTAAGGAACAGTTTTGGGTTGTTGCAGATAACGACTGAGGGCCACGACGACGACTCATTCTATGTTTCGTCAAAATAATCATAAAATCACTTTCAATAAGCAGCAATTAAATTTGTATGCGAAGATTGAGAAAGAGAATATATTTCAAAGGGAAGATTTCATTTGTTATTGTTAAGCAAGAGATAGAAATCCTAAGGAAAGATTTCATAGCTTACTGTAGAAGGAAAGGTTGCGTAACAAGACAGATATAGAGGAGACGGTTATTGCGTAACAACAAAAGAGATATAGAGGAGACGGGAAGGTTTCAAGATCTACTTTCATTATTGTTCCTAGTACATTTTCAACCACTGAGCTAGGATTCGCCTTCCTCCTGAGACGCAATAAGACAAGGATTTCTCTAGTCCCTCGTTTGCTGTATATATTTGTATTACTGGGGGTGCCAATGAAATGTAAAACACAATGTGAATCGCAGGGCCACACATTTAGCTAAATAAGAAGAAAGTGACCATAACGATAAAACCCTCTACTGTTGCAGGATCTTGCAGCTACAAACACGGAGGTTATTAGCACTCTGCAGTTGTAATAATTTTTTATTCCTGAAGACGGAAGCACAATAACTATTACAACTGTAGAGAATTTCACCATCGACTATGTATATGTACGGTTGTCTCATAATGAGGAAAAAAGGAAGTGTTACGATGAGCTTTATATAGCAATTACACAGATACGCAGTGTGATTCAGTTACCCCTACCTATGGGCTTCATGCAACCTGCAACGCCCTCAAAGACAACATGCAAGTGTTTCAAATGCTCTCGCTCGCTGCATGCAGACAATTAGTCCTACAGAAAAATAATGAACATGACCTTTTCGTAGGAAATTTAATCTAGTTAAATTCTTTCTAATGTTCAAATGTGTGTGAAATCTTATGGGCCTTAACTGCTAAGGTCATCAGTCCCTAAGCTTACACACTACTTAACATAAATTATCCTAAGGACGAACACACACACCCATGCCCGAGGGAGGACTCGAACCTCCGCCGGGACCAGCCGCATAGTCCATGACTGCAGCGTCTCAGACCACTCGGCTAATCCTGCGTGGCGTTAAATTCTTTACTGGAATCGGTTTTCGCCAGAGACCATGGTTTTCAAGTTATTCAAGAAATGCACGTTAGGTTACTTTTGTACATCTTTCTTGAATAATTTGAAAACTGTAGCCCCTAGGATAACTTATCAGAGGACAAAATTTAACTTTATTAAATGTCCTAGAAAAAGTCCTGTTTATTTATCTGTATATTTATTTTGGTAGACTAAAAGTTTGTATATAGCGAGAGAGAATGTTGAAGCGGTGTTTGTGTGTAAGTCCCATGCACAGGCAGCTGAATCACACTACATAAATGTCTGGGCCAACATAATGCTACGGTGTCAAACATATCGTAAATTACGGGAAATTGTTGACATACATTATTACATCCCTCAAGTTAACAGACTCTAGTGGTAATAATTAGGTACTAATATATAAACTAATTTTGAAACTGAATTCCTCCCACTCTCTCTTTCGTACTCTTAATCACAATATTTTTGAAATGTTGTTAAGATGAATCAGAAGGAGTATCCCACATAGCTATACGTCATGATTTCATGCCTTAGAATAAGGAGCCTAAATCTATTAAGTCTAGAACAATTAAATACTTATCAGAAACCCATCTTCAAAAACACCTCTGTTTTCCTGTCCACTTAAAAATTGATATGGCCTTATTCAGTATTAATAGGATTATGTGGTGGAATTACAACAATCCCACTGAAGAAAATAACTCGTTGTTTTGTTCTGACCATGCTAATAAGTAGTAAATAAATTTTAGTCAATATCTGGTACTTTGTACACACGGCAATGATAACCATTTTTACTTCTTCCTTTTCTCAGAAACTCGTAGCGTAACTGTGGCAAAGGTCCTCTTGAATCATCCTAAATTAGGGTTTCTAAGTGGATCTTCTGTATATATTTTGCATATGTTGCTCATTGTACTTCATAGAGCTTTTTTTTTTTTTGGTAGTCAGTCTACTGACTGGTTTGATGCGGCCCGCCACGAATTCCTTTCCTGTGCTAACCTCTTCATCTCAGAGTAGCACTTGCAACCTACGTCCTCAATTATTTGCTTGACGTATTCCAATCTCTGTCTTCCTCTGCAGTTTTTGCCCTCTACAGCTCCCTCTAGCACCATGGAAGTCATTCCCTCATGTCTTATCAGATGTCCTATCATCTTGTCCCTTCTCCTTATCAGTGTTTTCCCCATATTCCTTTTCTCTCCGATTCTGCGTAGAACCTCCTCATTCCTTACCTTATCAGTCCACTTAATTTTCAACATTCGTCTATAGCACCACATCTCAAATGCTTCGATTCTCTTCTGTCCCGGTTTTCCCACAGTCCATGTTTCACTACCATACAATGCTTTACTCCAGACGTACATCCTCAGAAATTTCTTCCTCAAATTAAGGCCGGTATTTGATACTAGCAGACTTCTCTTGGCCAGAAATGTCTTTTTTGCCATAGCTAGTCTGCTTTTGATATCCTCCTTGCTCCGTCCGTCATTGGTTATTTTACTGCCTAGGTAGCAGAATTCCTTAACTTCATTGACTTCGTCACCATCAATCCTGATGTTAAGTGTCTCGCTGTTCTCATTTCTACTACTTCTCATTACCTTCGTCTTTCTCCAGTTTACTCTCAAACCATACTGTGTACTCATTAGACTGTTCACTCCGTTCAGCAGATCATTTAATTCTTCTTCACTTTCACTCAGGATAACAATGTCATCAGCGAATCGTATCATTGATATCCTTTCACCTTGTATTTTAATTCCACTCCGCCGGCCGAAGTGGCCGTGCGGTTAAAGGCGCTGCAGTCTGGAACCGCAAGACCGCTACGGTCGCAGGTTCGAATCCTGCCTCGGGCATGGATGTTTGTGATGTCCTTAGGTTAGTTAGGTTTAACTAGTTCTAAGTTCTAGGGGACTAATGACCTCAGCAGTTGAGTCCCATAGTGCTCAGAACCATTTGAGCCAATTCCACTCCTCAACCTTTCTTTTATTTCCGTCATTGCTTCCTCGATGTACCGATTGAAGAGTACAGGCGAAAGTCTACAGCCTTGTCTTACACCCTTCTTAGTACGAGCACTTCGTTCTTGATCGTCCACTCTTATTATTCCCTCTTGGTTGTTGTACATATTGTATATGACCCGTCTCTCCCTATAGCTTACCCCTACTTTTTTCAGAATCTCGAACAACTTGCACCATTTTATCTTGTCGAACGCTTTTTTCAGGTCGACAAATCCTATGAAAGTGTGTTGATTTTTCTTTAGCCTTGCTTCCATTATTAGCCGTAACGTCAGAATTGCCTCTCTCGTCCCTTTACTTTTCCTAAAGCCAAACTGATCGTCATCTAGCGCATTCTCAATTTTCTTTTCCATTCTTCTGTATATTATTCTTGTAGCAGCTTCGATGCATGAGCTGTTAAGCTGATTGTGCGATAATTCTCGCACTTGTCAGCTCTTGCCGTCTTCGGAATTGTGTGGATGATGCTTTTCCGAAAGTCAGATGGTACATCGCCAGACTCATATATTCTACACACCGACGTGAATAGTCGTTTTGTTGCCACTTCCCCCAATGATTTTAGAAATTCTGATGGAATGTTATCCATCCCTTCTGCCTTATTTGACCGTGTCCCCCAAAGCTCTTTTAAATTCCGATTCTAATACTGGATCCCCTATTTCTTCTGAATCGACTCCTGTTTCTTCTTCTATCACATCAGACAAATCTTCACCCTCATAGAGGTTTTCAATGTATTCTTTCCACCTATCTGCTCTCTCCTCTGCATTTAACAGTGGAATTCCCGTTGCACTCTTAATGTTACCACCGTGGCTTTTAATGTCACCAAAGGTTGTTTTTACTTTCCTGTATGCTGAGTCTGTGCTTCCGACAATCATATCTTTTTCGATGTCTTCACATTTTTCCTGCAGCCATTTCGTCTTAGCTTCCCTGCGCTTCCTGTTTATTTCATTCCTCAGCGGCTTGTATTTCTGTATTCCTGATTTTCCCGGGTCATGTTTGTACTTCCTCCTTTCATCAATCAACTGAAGTATTTCTTCTGTTATCCATGGTTTCTTCGCAGCTACCTTCTTTGTACCTATGTTTTCCTTCCCAACTTCTGTGATGGCCCTTTTTAGAGATGTCCAATCCTCTTCAACTGTACTGCCTACTTCGCTGTTCCTTATTGCTGTATCAATAGCGTTAGAGAACTTCAAACGTATCTCGTCATTCCTTAGTACTTCCGTATCCCACTTCTTTGCGTATTGATTCTTCCTGACTAATGTCTTGAACTTCAGCCTACTCTTCATCACTATTATATTGTGATCTGAGTCTATATCTGCTCCTGGATACGCCTTACAATCCAGTATCTGATTTCGGACTCCCTATCTGACTATGATGTAATCTAATTGAAATCTTCCCGTATCTCCCGGCCTTTTCCAAGTATACCTCCTTCTCTTGTGATTCTTGAACAGGGTATTCGCTATTACTAGCTGAAACTTGTTACAGAACTGAATTAGTCTTTCTCCTCGTTCATTCCTTGTCCCAAGCCCATATTCTCCTGTAACCTTTTCTTTTACTCCTTCCCCTACAACTGCATTCCAGTCGCCCATGACTATTAGATTTTTGTCCCCCCTTACATACTGCATTACCCTTTCAATATCCTGACACACTTTCTCTATCTGTTCATCTTCAGCTTGCGACGTCGGCATGTATACCTGAACTATCGTTGTCGGTGTTGGTCTGCTATCGATTCTGATTAGAACAACCCAGTCACTGAACTGTTCACAGTAACACACCCTCTGCCCTACCTTCCTATTCATAACGAATCCTACACCTGTTATACCATTTTCTGCTGCTGTTGATATTACCCGATACTCATCTGACCAGAAATCCTTGTCTTCCTTCCACTTCACTTCACTGACCACTACTATATCTAGATTGAGCATTGGCATTTCCCTTTTCAGATTTTCTAGTTTCCCTACCACGTTCAAGCTTCTGACATTCCACTCCCCGACTCGTAAAACGTTATCCTTTCGTTGATTATTCAATCTTTTTCTCATGGTATCCTCCCTCTTGGCAGTCCCCTCCCGGAGATCCGAACGGGGGACTATTCCGGAATCCTTTGACAATGGAGAGATCATCATGACACTTCTTCAGTTACAGGCCACATATCCTGTGGATACACATATAGAGATAAATAGATCCGAAATCAATAACGGAATGCAAAATGTAAACATCACTAACGTTTAATAATAGAAATATATGTAACATGGGACGAATACTTATATTTTGCCTTTCGCAAGACATAAAATTTTATTATCAATTAACATGACTGTTCACCGTAGGTGTACATAGTTTATTTCAGCAGTAATCACAAAGTAGCGAGGGCAGCCCAGAAGAGCAACTACTAGTGTTACTATATGAATGTGTGAGTTGCTTCATGAATGAAATGGGTTTTACTTAGTCAAGCGACTGCTCACAATTGTTGTGGAGTAATCAATGCAGAATATGGCAGATACATGATCTGCGACGGATTGGGAGCAGAGTGCTTACAAACAAGACAATTAGTTTTATGCAAAGGAAGGGTTGTAGAAGTTTATGACCTTCAGGCCAATACAAATGGCAAGATTAGACAAGTGAGCACTGATTCAGGTTGGAAATACAGTGTGGGACAAATAAAAGTTGCGACGAGTGGGTATAATTGGATGCAAATGTTTGCGTATAACCACACACTGTGAAGCGCACATCACTTGTACACCAGCCACGTGATCCACACCCGTTTAGAGCGTAGTGCGGGCTGTGCCAGTGTGAGTGGAGCAGTGTACATCGGACGATGGTACTCACAGTGAAGCAGAGGGTGTTTGTTCTGGAAAGTTATGTGACCACGAAGTCACAGAGACTGTGCGATCAGCAGTTTTCTGAGAAGTTTAATGGATTCAAAGTGCCAGTAAAGAGTGCCATGCAACGCTTTGTCTTATAATAGCATCAGACCAGATCTATTTTGAATAAGACAAAAAACATTGTGAAACGTGCCCGTACGTCAGAAAATGTGGCAGCAGTTCACCAGAAAATGCTTCAGTGTCCTACCAAATTAACCCGACGCCTGTCACAAGAGACCGACATATCACGTCGACCGTGCGGACGAATACACCACCTGGACATGCAATCTAATCGCCGTCCTTGCCATGAAGGTCATCTGACCTGTCAGTGTGTGATTACTTTGTGCGGGGGGCCCTGGAGTCTAAAGCGTATGGCTACAACCCTCACAGTCTTCAGGAACTGCAGATGAACAATTCGGAAGAGATTGCTGCAGTTCCAACATTCAAGATTCGACCTGCCTTCAGCAACTTGCTGACCAGTGCGCAGAAGTTCAAAAATGATTCAAATGGCTCTGAGCACTATGGGACTTAACATCTATGGTCATCAGTCCCCTAGAACTTAGAACTACTTAAACCTAACCTAACCTAGGGACAGCACACAACACCCAGTCATCACGAGGCAGAGAAAATCCCTGACCCCGCCGGGAATCGAACGCGGGAACCCGGGCGCGGGAAGCGAGAACGCTACCCCGCGACCACGAGCTGCGGACTCCGCAGAAGTAGTAAGAAGTGAATTACGGTCACTTTATCCGCTGACGTTAGTACTGTATGTCCTTTCCTCTGCTGGGTTTCTTTGTACGCTGGAACTCTGTTCTCCGGATCTTTTTTGCCCCACCCTGTACAACTTAAATGGAGGACAAAGAAAGAAATATTTAGGAAAATTATTGTTGAGTTTATTTCAATCTCTGTCCTCCCCTACGAGTAAATCTCTACAGCTATCTCTAGTATGTTGCAGCTTATTCCCTGATATCTTAGCAGATGTCCTACTATCCTGTCCCTCCTTTTTGTTACTGTTTGCCATATGTTCCTTTCTTCACCGGTTCTGTGGAGAACCGTCTCATTCCTTATCAGTCCACTTATTTTGCTACATTCTCCTGTAGTACCATATCTCAAACGCATTGATTCTTTTCTGTTTCGACTTTCCCACAGCCTCTGATTCACTGCCACACAATGTTATGCTCCAAACGTACATTCTCAGAAATTTCTTGCTCAAATGAAGGCATATGTTTGATACCAGTAGACTTCCTTTGGGTGGGGATGTCCTCTTTCCTGCGGTAGCCTGCTTTTTATGTTCACCTTGCCTCCTCCGTCCTGAATTATTTTGCTTAACTTCGTCTACTTTGTGATCACCAATTTTGGTGTTATGTTTCTCACTGTTTTCTTTTCTGCAACTTTCTTCGGTTTACTCTCAGTCCATATCCTGTAATCATTCGCCTGTTAATTCCATTCAACAGATCGTGTGATTCATATTCAAATTCAAAGAGGTTAGCAATGGCATCAGCGAATTATATCATATCCTTTCACACCGAATTTTAATCACACTCTTGGACATTTCTTTTATTCCTGTCCTTGCTTCTTCAACTGATAATTTGAACAGTTGAGGTGAAAGACTGCATCCCTGTCTCTCATACTTTTTAATTCGAACACTTCGTTCTCAGTCTTCCAGTGTTATAGTTCCCTCTTGTATACTACCCATCTTCCCCTATAGCTTACTCCTACTCTCCTCAGAATTTCGAAAACCTTGCACTGCTATACAGTATCGAGTGCGTTTTTCTATGTCTACATATCCTATAAGCCTGTTCAGACATTCTTTTAGTCTTGTTTCCATTATCAAGCCCAATGTCAGAACTGCCCTTCCGCTGCCTTTATCTTTCCTAAAACCAATTTGATAGTCATTTAACAAATCCTAAGTTTCTTTTTCCATTCTTCTGTATATTATTCTTGCCCTCAGCTTGAATACACGTGAGGCTAAGCTCATTGTGTGATAGGTGTCGCACATGTCTGTCCTCGCTATATCGGAACTGTAGTGATGATACGTTTCCGAAAGTGTGATTGTCACGTAGATTACAACTTGAGTAGTCGCTTGTTTGCCGTTTCCCTCGATGATTTCAGAAATTTCGATGGAATGTTATCTATTCACTGATTTTAAATTCAATGACGGTAGCTCTGAGTTTACCATATGTTTAATCAGTCCAACGACTGTGTTTCTGGACGTAACTATCGACCTGGTGTAACCAGAAACACCATTCATCCTAAAGGTGACACGTTTCCATAGATCCAGGTCCAATCTCACTTATACCAAGCTTTGTACAATCGAAATTGACAGAACGGTTGGGTGGAAATGGGAACAGGAGGGGTCGTCTGTCACGAAGCCGCGTGTTCAACTGTGCGCTGAAAGGTTTGATCCAAAACACTTACGCTCGCTGCAGCTCTGCTCTCTGCCGCACAGCCACAGGTCGACTCTTATACTGCCATACACAACGAGCAATCCTGATTTAATTCGACTACGTTCCATTATTTTCTCCAGGTTCATCTTATAATCTCTTCTCATGTAATGTCTTCATGTATGGGTCCATAGTCGCCATGCTACTTCTAAATGATGGAGCCGCTTTAAAACCATCGCAGGCTGTCAGCCTTTTACGTAAGTTCCCTTTATTGCACGGCCGTTTCACAAGGACTTTAGGACGCAATTTTATGTCGATTATTCCATGATGCTGCGTAGATCATGAGTTGCTAAAAAATGTAAGCAAATAACGTAATTTCCGTGTAAAATTGGTTGAGACTTGCAAAGCGGTAAAAATTAGCTACAGACCAAGAATATAAATTCTCCGAAAGAAAATTCGTACGCAAAAGACTTCTTTTTTATACGATTAAAGTTACGTAAAAATGTATGCTTTTTCCATTGAAATATTCTTAAATCACTTAATTTAATTTTAGTGTCGCGAAAGTTTAAATTAAATTTTTTGTGTGTAATAGTCTGTATATTTCACACACTCCCCCTTCTGATGAAAAGCCACAAGGTTTCTAAATGCTATTGTACACACTTAACAATAGTTATTCGTTTTGTCCCCGCACTGTGTCATTTACAGAATTGTTGTACACGTCGAGATCAAATGAACAGCTTTATGGCTTATTCACTGCTAACAGTCGACAGAAAAGTTACGCATTTCCCCTCCGAATCACAGGTGTTTCCGCCACCTGTAATCCCATTTGAAGCCCACAGACAAAGAGCTGCATGTGGCGCAGTGACCACGTTGTCAGTGCCGCTGAATGTATTTCGCTTCGGTAACAACATCGTGGTTGCGCGTGCACCCATCCAGGTAGTTGCACCTTTTCTGTCGTCAGTTGCAAGTACACTATCCCTGAGGACTGAACTACCAGGCGACATTACACGGGTCTACACATCGCTTTTCGTAAGCGACTGGCCAGCCCCGTAACGTAGTTTGGGACGTCGTTGTTCCCTCACGGCTGGGAGCAAACACTCGGGCTGGCTAACGACAATAGGTGAAGTAACGTCAGTGTCGTTTGTTCCCGCAGTGCGTAGTGCGGTATGGCGGCCGAATGGAGGCCTTTGAAGGTCTCGACCGTGTGCAGAGAGCTGGCCGCCGACAGGTGGCGAAGTCTTTTGTGAGGCGGCGTCCCTTCCTGGGGCTTATTTTAGACACCACTTGAGCACAAACAGTGTACAATAACCGCATGGCTGACCTGCCTCTCGGGAGGGGTGTGAAAACGGTCGGAACAGAGCCCCAACAGCCGCGAACCCCCTCGGGGCCTTGACGTGTGTGACACAATGAACGTAGTGAGAGAGCAAGTAGTCTGTCGCTGAATGCGCGTGTGCTCGTTTAACGAGTCTTTGGGAGGGCTGTGTTAGTCTGACGCCACTGACAGTGTATTACTGCTCGCGGTGTCAGCTACAGCGGCTAACGAACCTCGTACCGGAAACGAGGAAGACGACACATTGATGAAATTGACTGATGGGTTAACGTTCCCATTCCTTCATCCCGAGTTTTCCTATCAGGAGTGTTGTAGTTATTTCTTTGTAGGACAGAGACTATAAGCCGGCCGGAGTGGCCGTGCGGTCTAGGCGCTACAGTCTGGAACCGGGTGACCGCTACGGTCGCAGGTTCGAGTCCTGCCTCGGACATGGATGTGTGTGATGTCCTTAGGTTATTTGGGTTTAGGTAGTTCTAAGTTCTAGGGGACTGATGACCACAGCAGGTAAGTCCCATAGTGCTCAGAGCCATTTGAACCATTTGAGAGACTACAAAGCGATGTACTTGTTGCTATTGTTGTCAAAATTTCCAGTCCCAGGGCTAGTTTCCTGCAGGTCTCCGCCTTACATTAACCTGAGACTTTTGCTGATCTTTTCATAACTGTTGCAGTCTACAGGCATTTTGCGACAGGTTATTGTAGCCAAGCATTAGTCTTCCTCTACTACTGCCAACACCCCTCTCTCAGAGGGTGCCTCCCATCCATTACAAAACAAGTGTCATGTGGCTGCGGCAAAGTGTATATAGGCGAAGCGGGAAGAACTGTTAAAGAACGCATTAAGGAACACGAACGGCAGCGGCTAAAACAAAGGGCAAGATCGGCAGTAGCGGAACATCACGAGAACTGTGGCTCTGACATCGAATTTAATAGCATACGTGTAAGAAGGTTGTATACATGGAAGAATCCTGGAGTTACTAAAAGGTATCAGATAGATTATATAATGGTAAGACAGAGATTTAGGAACCAGGTTTTAAATTGTAAGACTTTTCCAGGGGCAGATGTGGACTCTGACCACAATCTATTGGTTATGACCTGTAGATTAAAACTGAAGAAACTGCAAAAAGGTGGGAATTTAAGGAGTTGGGACCTGGATAAACTGAAAGAACCAGAGGTTGTACAGCGTTTCAGGGACAGCATAAGGGAACAATTAACAGGAATGGGGGAAAGAAATACAGTAGAAGAAGAATGGGTAGCTTTGAGGGATGAAGTAGTGAAGGCATCAGAGGATCAAGTAGGTAAAAAGACGAGGACTAGTAGAAATCCTTGGGTAAAAGAAGAAATATTGAATTTAATTGATGAAAGGAGAAAATATAAAAAGACAATAAATGAAGCAGGCAGAAAGGAATACAAACGTCTCAAAAATGAGATCCACAGGAAGTGCAAAATGGCTAAGCAGGGATGGCTAGAGGACAAATGTAAGGATGTAGAGGCTTATCTCACTAGGGGTCAGATGGATACTGCCTACAGGAAAATTAGAGAGACCTTTGGAGATAGGAGAACCACTTGTATGATTATTAAGAGCTCAGATGGAAACCCAGTTCTAAGCAAAGAAGGGAAATCAGAAAGATGAAAGGAGTATATAGAGGGTCTATACAAGGGTGATGTACTTGAGGACAATATTATGGAAATGGAAGAGGATGTAGATGAAGATGAAATGGGAGATACGATACTGCGTGAAGAGTTTGACAGAGCACTGAAAGACCTGAGTCGAAACAAGGCCCCCGGAGTAGACAACATTCCATTGGAACTACTGACGGCCTTGGGAGAGCCAGTCCTGACAAAACTCTACCATCTGGTGGGCAAGATGTATGAAACTGGCGAAATACCCTCAGACTTCAAGATAAGTATAATAATTCCAATCCCAAAGAAAGCAGGTGTTGACAGATGTGAAAATTACCGAACAATCAGTTTAATAAGACACAGCTGCAAAATACTAACACGAATTCTTTAAAGACGAATGGAAAAACTAGTAGAAGCCGACCTCGGGGAAGATTAGTTTGGATTCCGTAGAAACACTGGAACACGTGAGGCAATACTGACCGTACGACTTATCTTAGAAGAAAGATTAAGGAAAGGCAAACCTACGTTTCTAGCATTTATAGACTTAGAGAAAGCTTTTGACAATATTGGCTGGAATACTCTCTTTCAAATTCTAAAGGTGGCAGGGGTAAAATACAGGGAGCGAAAGGCTATTTACAATTTGTACAGAAACCAGATGGCAGTTATAAGAGTCGAGGGACATGAAAGGGAAGCAGTGGTTTGGAAGGGAGTAAGGCAGGGTTGTAGCCTCTCCCCGATGTTATTCAATCTGTATATTGAGCAAGCAGTAAAGGAAACAAAAGGAAAATTTGGAATAGGTATTAAAATCCATGGAGAAGAAGTAAAAACTTTGAGGTTCGCCGATGACATTGTAATTCTGTCATATACAGCAAAGGACTTGGAAGAGCAGTTGAATGGAATGGACAGTGTCTTGAGAGGGGTATATTAGATGAACATCAACAAATGCAAAACGAGGATAATGGAATGTAGCCGAATTAAGTCGGGTGATGCTGAGGGAATTAGATTAGGAAATGAGACACTTAAAGTAGTAAAGGGGAGCAAAGTAACTGATGACAGTGGAAGTAGAGAGGATATAAAATGTAGACTGGCAATGGCAAGGAAAGCGTTTCTGAAAAAGAGAAATTTGTTAACATCGAGTATAGATTTAAGTGTCAGGAAGTCGTTTCTGAAAGTATTTGTATGAAGTGTAGCCATGTATGGAAGTGAAACATGGACGATAAATAGTTTAGACAGGAGGGGGATAGAAGCTTTCGAAATGTGGTGCTACAGAAGAATGCTGAAGATTAGATGGGTAGATCACATAACTAATGAGGAAGTATTGAATAGGGTTGGGGAGAGGAGAAGTTTGTGGCACAACTTGACCAGAAGAAGGGATCGGTTGGTAGGACATGTTATGAGGCATCAAGGGATCACCAATTTAGTATTGGAGGGCAGCGTGGAGGGTAAAAATCGTAGAGGGAGACCAAGAGATGAATACACCAAGCTGATTCAGAAGGATGTAGGCTGCAGTAGGTACTGGGAGATGAAGAAGCTTGCACAGGATAGAGTAGCATGGAGAGCTGCATCAAACCAGTTTCAGGACTGAGGACCACAACAACAACAACAACAACATCGTGTACTGGCTAATGAAACAAACATTTGTTGAATAAAGGTGCGAGAATGGGTTGAAATTTCTAAGAATGCATCTAATATCAATAGAGAGGATGGCTATAGCTTTCCGGCATCATGGCTCCCCGCCATCAAGGAAGTAAATACGCGGCTGCGGTGTGTCAGTGGCATAAGCAACGCGCTGCAAGTCACCTCGGTGGACAATAATATTTTGGGTAAACATTCACCCTCTCTTGCTCTGTCCGTTTCGAATCTAACCACTGATGACGACCAACCAATAGCGGTAGCAGGCATTTCAACCAATAACCCTTCTCCAGCATAAGTGTGGAACAGTGCCTTTTTATACAATGACTTGCCGGCCGGGGTGGCCGAGCGGTTCTAGGCGCTACAGTCTGGAACCGCGTGACCGCTACGGTCGCAGGTTCGAATCCTGCTTCGGGCATGGATATATGTGATGTCCTTAGGTTAGTTAGGTTTAAGTAGTTCTACGTTCTAGGGGACTGATGACTTCAGAAGTTAAGTCCCATAGTGCTCAGAGCCATTTGAGCCAATCTATACAATGACGATGACCGCCAATGGTATCCACAGGAGATGAGCTACCAACGCCCCTTATTCTGCACTTGCCTATGACTATGGCCCACCAATGGTAGCCATTTGAATTTTAAACAATACTACTACTTCTCCAGCACGAACGCCAGAAAACTCCCCCTTTATAAGTGTACGCGACACTCGTCTCTGACAGTGTTCTAGCAGTAGTGGACACCAAAAGATCCTGAGGAAGATCCCATCAAAGGGATCGAAACGTCGAACATTTTAGAGTAAACATGACGCGCCCTAATAACCCAGAAGATTTTAACTTCAGTGACAACGGCCACGAAAGCCTGCAGACTTACATAAAACAAGTACTTGTTGGTAGATAGAATGTCTACTTCGTGTGTGTGTGTGTGTATATGTGTGTGTGTGTGTGTGTGTGTGTGTGTGTGTGTGTTTGTGCATGTGTGTGTGTGTGTGTGTGTGTGTGTGTGTGTGTGTGTGTGTGTATGTGTATCGACCAATTCTGTTACTCAAATTACACAATAATTTTTCACCTCCCCAGCTATATCGAGGACTTCTGCGTTAGTGAGCCACAGCATACCTCCTTAGCCTCGCATAACAAAACTTTCTATTTCTTTCTTTCGCGAGATGCTTATCGTTCCCGTACGATCCAGTATAAGGCTACACTTTGCCTCTCATAAAAAAACTTTGTATATCTTTCTTTCGCGAGATGCGTATCGTCCCCGTATCATTTCCACTTCAGAAAAATTCTTTCATAAGAAGACTTCCTGCTATGTACGTTTGTAATAGATATTAGCTAGTTACCTGCTTACATCTTTCATAGATCATTTGAACGATACTTTTACCGAAATTATGTGGATCGAGTGGTGCTATAGCATTTGGGTACATGATTACTGTTAGCATTATTGAACAGACTAATTTTTAGTCCTACTCATGCCACTACACCATGAATGTCTCTCTGCCGGGCTTCAAAAATATGGAACCGTATGCGGTGAAATCGGGATGGTGTGGAGGATGTGTTGGGCTTCCCAACAGTGAAACTTCTGCAGTGTATTAGAAACAACATGTACGCGAGGTCGGGGGGAGTCATAATGACTTTCTCTGGTTGCAAGGGCGCGCTTGTCGCTTACTAAGACATGGCGTCACAGTTAAGGCTGATGCCACATTAGGCGATTTTCTCCTCTCGATAATAATCGTGGCTGAAATAGTCACCTAGGGTGCCACACTTCCAACGATTGTAATCGCGGCGAATGAAGTCGCGCCGGCGAACCTGGGTGCTGCACTAGCGACAAAGATCAGTGGCTCCTGCCGTTGTGTTGCATTCAGCCACGAGAGACACCATGCATGATGACCTGTCATTCAGAACTGAAATATTTAGTTGCAGTAGCATTATATGTAGTTCGACGTCGCAGAGGCCGTAACCGCTAACGAAAATGGTGGATTCATCCAATTATTATGAATCGTCCAAGCGAAGGAAAGTTTGTGTTGTTAAACAAGAAACTTAGGAGTTATCCGGAGAAATTCTTTGATTATTACCGTATGTTCGTAGGACCTGTTGACTTACTGCTCTCGTATATAGAAACTAACTTACAAAAGAAGGATACCATGCTACGTAACTGTGTTGGTGAGGAAGAAAAACTTGCAGTAACTTTGAGGTAAAATTTTTTAATTAAATAGAGACGCAGAATTTCAAGTGGAAGCCGAAACAGAGAAAGTCAAAAATATTCAATATAAGTTACAAAGCCTTGACCATAGTTCTACCCGCCTCTTGTGCCAGCAAAGGCTAGCAGAAAAACATGCTGCCATTGAAGAAACCTCTGCAGATAAGATGTATAAGATGGTGTAACTAACCTGTTTCTACGGGTTATTACGTTAAGAGTGGGAATGGAAATGCTCACTGATTGTGAAACTAACGTGAGAAGATTAGGGTCGCCACCGACTCTAACCATACAACTAGTCAAAGGTTTGGCCGAGTCGGAAAATAAATTAATTTGATAACAGACCAAAATCTCATAAAAATTCGTAACTCATGATACCGCTCATAGGAGATGCGATGTAATTAATAGTATTTCCCTTGCACTGTCTACGAGAATCAATCTTTTAATCTAAAATAGTATATGCATGAACACTGTGCAAGAACCAGCTCCCAGCAACACACCTGAAAATAAGACTTAATCTAAAGCATTTGTTTTAAAATAAAAGGGGAAACTAATCACTGGACCTGTGCGTAAGGAAACGCGTTGGATGTGCTAACAGGAAAGCTACGAGGTGAGTGGCTTAGTTGCAAAAACGTAACCTCGGAATGTAAGAGATGATTGTGTATAAAATCATTTATTCCCAAGATATGGATGTGAGGCATGTACACAATTCCTGATAACATTAATTCCTAACACATTAAAGAAAAGCATCGATACATACACCGTTATAATCTACGCCTAAAATGATTGGTTTGAATCATTCATACAACTGCCGTTGCCTGATAACTGATCGCAATAACTCGTGAAACGGTACACGTTTCGCAGTACACTTGCGTGCCCACGTGGTTTGTGGGGACGCAATTTTTAGGTATCGTGGCCAAGTTGCAGCAATATCACATCACACAATCATGAACAGTTAAAAACATTCTTTAAAACAAACATGAGACCAGACAGTTAGTGATGACGGTAGCCCAACAAACTCTAATGTTCAACCACGTGGTCGGCTCCCCACGGACGAAAGATACATAAAGCAAGGAAAATTTACGAGAAGACAAAACTATTAATATTTAGAAAAATGAAAGCTTATACAGGCACAGGTGAAGGCAAACAGACATTCATACAGAAGCGGGTGCCCACTTCTTATCGACATCTTTGTGTGGCGCTCTTCCGGCAGATCCAAGTCTGCTACAGAAATTTACTAAAAGAAAAATCTGCCAAAGTTTTGCATTCCTTGCTGCGACAAGGCACAGTAATCTTTCAGAGTTGAAAAGCGAGACCAAAAGCTAACAGCTCTCCTCTCACCAAGTAACGACGTGCCACGCGGTAAGTCCAACTCACCCTTCTTCAACTGGAGCACAGCTGTGGACGCTTCCCGTACCGGTGGCAGACTGCCACCCTTTTACTTCTCCAGCCTCCTCCACGCTCCGCGTGGCCCGGCAAACCCAAAGATGCCATTTCCGCCACCAACCTAACGCAGGTGGATTTCTCACAAGTAGTGCAATCCTCTTTGCCTACTTGACCACTACGAGAGCTGGCTATTCTTTACAACTGCTGCTGAATCTGTATGACTATCGCAGACTTTCTGCAGTAGACTACCCCACCGTCTAGCAACGTGACACACAACGACATTCATTCAGTCACACCACTATGAGACTTATGAGAAAAGATATACAAGGAAAAGAAAGAGAAATGCTAGTGAAAATGGGCTACCGCACTAATGAAAGGTGGCTACAGGACCCTTTCAATGGTTATAGAATCCGTCCATAACGCAGCTTATGAAGCAATGGGAAAAAAATAAATCCAAAAGAGTAAGAGAATATGTGATGAGTGGTGGAACCACTCGGTACAGGTAGAAAGTAAGAAGAAAGTTTATAATAAGTTGTTGAACTCAAGATCAGACAATGATTGGCTGGAATACAGAGAGTGAAGAAAAGATGCACAGAAAACAATAATTAAGGCAGAAAACGAAGCCTGGCAGAAAACCGGTGAAGAGATAGAAAAGAAGCATTGAGAATAAACGAGCAAATAAAGCGTGGAAGGTATTAAAAACAATGAGAACACAGAATAAAGATAATGCATATATAAATCTCATTAGCATGCAGGAATGAGTACAACACTACCAAGGACTACTAACTGAGAACAGAGCTGCATTCACAGAGAACCCACCAGGCATTGACAGTAATGATAATATACCACCGATAACCCCAAAGGAAGTCCAAAATGCAATTAATGCCATGAAAAACAGAAAGTCGACAGGTTCTAACAACCCTACCACAACAAAGGTCAAAATTTAATAATGATTGTGCTGTTGCTCACGCTGCTAAATACTGCATTTTCGGGCAACAACAAAGTTATTATGTGACAGGTGTCATTAGAGCACAGTTAATAAAGTCATTTCATGTAATAATGAATAAACTAGGCACTCATCTTTTCGTGTTTCCCACGCTGGTCTCGTTGTAAAATCATGGCTCAATCGTCGAAAATCTAAGTGGTGATGATTCCAAGCTCGGATGCACAGAGGCCTAGGTTTTATTCTGCGATATTCAAAAGTTTTGTAGGTGCGCTTCACAAACCATTCTTCAACATTACACTTTTGCAGGACAATGGTGATGTGAAAAAGTAATCAGCACTCCGAATTTAAGTTACACTTCCTTTTTATTACTTTTGCTGCAATATCACGCAACACACAAAACATCACTTCACAATAAAAAACATACTTGAAAACATCTTCCTCACTGTTACAGTTCACATTTTATAAACTGGCTACAATATGCGTCTTTCCAACATGACGTCCAAGACTTCCAAGGTCTGACTCTCTAACTAACTGCTTACGCGCCCAAAAAATCTGTGTTACAAGTACGACAAAGATCATAGTGACAAAAGAAAGAATGTACATAAGAATAATATCATTGCAACATAAACATATCGATGTATCAAAATACCTCTACATTAATGAAATCAAATCTGAATGTTGCCTCAGAAACATGTTAACTACTTTACAGAAACATAGTAGAATATTACTGGTATCGAGAGGTTCAGGTGAGGTGCCGTAATGGTTACGTAATTCAAGTACCATTACAAGGTACAGAATTAATTTATATAGAACTGGTTAAAGCAGCACCGTCAAAACACTTTGAGATATTGGCAGCGATTTTTGACAAATGCCTTAGAGGTGACGAAGAAAGGAGTAGAAAAAGGCAACAACTACATCAATATTTAAGAAGGGCACCACGAGGAATTATGTAAACTATCGTGGTATTAGTGTGATGCCCTCCATGGCGAGAGTCTATGGCCGTATCCTAAAAAAGAGGATAGAAGAAGAAATAACTGAATCTGAAAAACAAAATACACTACTGGCCATTGAAATTGCTACACCAAGAACAAATGCACATGATATGTGATGACATGTGATTACATTTTCATGCAATTTGGGTGCTGAGATCCTTAGAAATCAGTAACCCAGAACAACCACCTCTGGCCGTGAAAACGGCCTTGATACGCCTGGGCATTGAGTCAAACAGAGCTTGGATGGGGTGTTCAGGTACAGCTGCCCATGCAGCTTCAACACGATACCACAGTTCGTCCAGAGTAGTGAATGGCGTATTGTGACGAGCCAGTTGCTCGGCCACCATTGACCAGACGTTTTCAATTGGTGAGAGATCTGGAGAATGTGCTGGCCAGGGCAGCAGTAGAACGTTTTCTGTATCCAGAAAGGCCCGTACAGGACCTGCAATATGCGGTCGTGAATTATCCTGCTGAAATGCAGGGTTTCGCAGGGATCGAATGAAGGGTAGAGCCACGGGTCCTAACACGTCTGAAATGTAACGTCCACTGTTCAAAGTGCTATTAGTGCGAACAAGAGGTGACCGAGACGTGTAACCAACGGCACCCCATACCATCACGCCGGGTGGTACGCCAGTACGGCGATGACGAATACACGCTGCCAATGTGCGTTCACCGCGATGTTGCCAAACACGGATGCGACCATCTTGATACTGTAAACAGAACCTGGATTCATCCGAAAAAATCACGTTTTGCCATTCGTGCACCCAGATTCGTCGTTGAGTACACCATCGCAGGCGCTCCTGTCTGTGATGCAGCGTCAAGAGTAACCGCAGCCATGGTCTCCGAGCTGAGAGTCCGTGCTGCTTCAAACGTCGTCGAACTGTTCGTGCAGATGGTTGTTGTCTTGCAAACGTCCCCATCTGTTGACTCAGGGATCGAGACGTGGCTGCACGATACGTTACAGCGATTCGGATAAGATGCCTGTCATATCGACTGCTAGTGATACGAGGCCCTTAGGATCCAGCAAGGCGTTCCGTATTACCATGTTGAACCCACCGATTCCATATTCTGCTAACAGTCATTCGATCTCGACCAACGGGAGCAGCAATGTCGCGATACGATAAACCCCAATCGCTATAGGTTACAATTCGACCTTAATCAAAGTCGGAAACCTGATGGTACACATTACTCCTCCTTACACGAGGCATCACAACAACGTTTCACCAGGCAACGCCGGCCAACTGCGGTTTGTGTATGAGAAATCGGGTGGAAACTGTGCTCATGTCAGCACGTTGTAGGTGTCGCCAACGGCGCCAACCTTGTGTGACTGCTCTGAAAAGCTAATCATTTGCATATCACAGCATCTTCTTCAAATCGGCTAAATTTTGCGTCTGTAGCACGTCATCTTCGTGGTGTAGCAATATTAATGGCCGGTAGTGTAGATTCAGATCTGGTCGCTCCTGTACTGATGGAGTATTTACCCTCGAAAACCTAGTGGAGAAAAGGACAGCAATGGGCCTTACAACCCACCTTGTCTTTGTAGACCTCCAGAAAGCTTATGACACAGTTCCACAGAACAAGCTATGGACAAGTCTGATTGATAATGGTGTGTCACCGAGCTATGTGAAAGCTGTCAGACTCCTCTATCAAGGTTGAACGGCAATGGTTAAAGTGAGAAATTAACTATCTCAAGAGTTTGAGGTGACAAAGGGACTACGCCAGGGATGCACACTGCCCCTACACTCTTTAAGATCTACCTAGAGGAGGCACTAAAACCATGGAAAAGGAAATGCGGAGGTATAGGTGTCCCTATAGACGACGAGATCTTGTTCACTCTATTTTTTGCTGACGACCAAGGTTAGTAGCTGGAGAAGAGGAAGATGCAAATTACGTGCTCCGAAAATTAAATGAAGAATATGAAAAATGGGGTCTTGTCATAAACGTATCTAAAACAGGATATCTGAAAGTGGGAGAAAATACTGTTAACACTTACAGCTCGGTTCTGATACTGTTAAAGGGTGTCGTAGTTTTAAGTACTTCGGAGTGACACAGTCGTCCAATGGTATAAGTATGGATGATGTAAACAATAAAATAAGCCAGGGCAAGCGAGCCATAAAACAACTAAATGGTATTCTCTGGAACAAAAACGTAACGCGCAGAACAAATCATACCATCTACCACACAATTATTGTAAGTATCACGACATATGGTGCAGTGTTGTGGGAACTAACTCAGAGGCAGAAAGATCGTCTGCTGGCTGTCGAGATGGATTTCTGGAGACGGAGTTGAGGATACTCCAGTCTTGACTATATTAGAAATGATAGGATTAGAGAGGTTATGAATGTCAAAAGCACAATCCTAGACTACACAGAAAAGAAGCGCCTACTCTGGTATGGTTACTTATAGCGTATGCCAGACACAAGATGGCCAAAACGGGTATGGCAATGGACTCCACATCAAAGAAGAAAGCGTGGTAGACCTGCGAGATGCAGGAAAGACGACGTTAACGAAGCAATGTCGGCGAGACGTCTTAATGGAGGAGACTGGAATGACCGTGAACGATGGAGACTGGGATGCGAGAGGCGGCGGCAGCCGTAGAAACCTCGCTCATACACAAATAAACTAAGTGATTTATCGACGTGAACACATACTTAACATAAACTAGGTTACAATGAAAGAGTTTACATTACAAGTTCATGTCAGCTGGCTAAACACATGTAATATTCTTCAGATGACAAGATCGAGTCTTCATCCGGCAGTCCAGTAACTGGTGAAAAATAAGTGGTTGGAAGCTCAGGTGTAGGGCTTTGTGTCCTTGTTGATGTCGACGTACCTGACGGCGCAGTATTTATGAAGGAGTTAGTAATAGTGCTGGTCTCTACAGCCTTTCGGCTGTAAGATTTTGTGAATTCTAATGTTTTTATTTGAAAGCCTAGTTTATCGTCGGTAGTCATTCTTTTTTCAGTAATGCAAAAGAGATGAGAAAAACAGCTCATCAGGATGCATTTGTGGTACAGCACAAGTGAGACTATGTGTCAAAACTCTTATCAACTCTCTCCTGAAGTTTCCTTTTATTTGCTTTAGCAGACGAAGGCTTAGTAGAAGTGTTAGGTGGCGGCGCACTGTCTTCATGGTGCTTTTCCGCATCATCGTCCTCAAGAATAAAGGCATCATTCATATCTCCTGAGGTCCTGAAATTAAAAGAAACACTTTGGAAAAAACGGCATCCCACTTGGTACTGTGCAAATGACTGTAAGTCCGTATTCTCATTACAGTGTTTTTAACCTTAGGTAATATTGGAAAAAGATGTATGTAAGAAAAATTTGTACAAATTCAGAGTATTTATTCTTCTGACTTTATTAAAATACTGAAAATAGTCTGAAAATACCTCTAAAAACATTAAATTGAATCATGCAAAGTTTCAACACAATTAATGAAATTGTTTTTTAGCAGCAGGTTTGTATGCATGTCAAAGTATTAGAGGAAGAAGGAAAAATCAAAAATTAAATTACAGTTTTAGTAGTTATCTAGGCGACAGTTATGCCGATAATCATGCATGAAACTTTGCATGCACCTACCAGGTGATCAAAATGTCAGTATAAATTTGAAAACTGAATAAATCACGGAATAATGTAGCTAGAGAGGTACAAATTGACACACATGCTTGGAATGACATGGGGTTTTATTAGAACCAATAAAATACAAAAGTTCAAAAAATGGCGCTTCATCAGATCAGAATAGCAATAATTAGCATAACAAAGTAAGACAAAGCAAAGATGATGTTCTTTACAGGAAATGCTCAATATGTTCACCATCATTCCTCAACAATAGCTGTAGTCGAGGAATAATGTGAACAGCACCGTAAAGCATGTCCAGATTTATGGTGAGGCATTGGCGTCGGATATTGTCTTTCAGCATCCCTAGAGATGTCGGTCGATCACGATACACTTGGGACTTCAGGTAACCCCAAAGCCAATAATCGCGCAGACTGAGGTCTGGGGACCTGGGAGGTCAAGCATGACGAAAGTAGCGGCTGAGCACACGATCGTCACCAAACGACGCGCGCAAGAGATCTTTCACGTGTCTAGCAATATGGGGTGGAGCGCCATCCTGCATAAACATCGTACGTTCCAGTAGGTGTTTATCAGCCAGGCTGGGGATGATGCGATTCTGTATCATATCGGAGTACCTCTCACCCATCACGGTAGCAGTTACAACACCAGAATCACGCATTTCCTCGAAGAAAAAAGGCCCGATAGCGGTAGATGTGGTAAATCCAACCCATACCGTGACTTTCTCGTCGTGCAATGGAGTTTCCACGACGTTCTAGGATTTTCGGTAGCCCAAATTCTGCAGTTGTGGGCGTTGACAAACCTTCGGAGCGTGAAATGAGCTTCGTCGGTCCACAACACGTTACTCAACCAATCGTCATCTGCCACCATCTTTTGAAACGCCCAAACCGCAAATGTCCTCCCCTTCACTAAATCGCAAGGTAACAGTTCGTGATGCCGATGGATTTTGTACGGATAGCATCGGAGGGTACACCTAAGTGCCAACCAATCAGTAGTGTACGGAATGCCGGTGCGCCGTGCAACTGCACAAGCGCTGACTTCCCCGTGCATAAACGAACCTGCTACTGTCTCAATATCTTCCTGAACTGTCTCATCAGCATTACACCTTGTGCTCGGTCGGCCACTACGCGGTATATCGTCTAAACAACCCGTGGCTTCGAACTTCGAAATCATTCTCGCCACAGCTGCAATTGTCAACGGACCTTTACCGGTTCGAATCAAATGGCTCTGAGCATTATGGGACTCAACTGCTGAGGTTATTAGTCCCCTAGAACTTAGAACTAGTTAAAAATAACTAACCTAAGGACATCACAAACATCCATGCCCGAGGCAGGATTCGAATCCGCGACCGTAGCGGTCTTACGGTTCCAGACTGCAGCGCCTTTAACCGCACGGCCACTTCGGCCGGCGGTTCGAATCCCCTTCCTACGGCGACAGGATCGTAACGCTGACCTAGCACATTCCCCATTCTGATAATACAGCTTCACTAAAAGCGCCTTTTTAGGTAACGTCAACATGCTGCGACTGCTGGCGCATCTGATTCTCTCTCTCATTACAGCTCCTTTCATACACGATTGACATGTGCAGTCACTGACGTTTTGCTGTCCAGCGCCGTCTGTCGGACATTTTGTGAACTTTTTTTTTGTTCTAATAAAACCCCATGTCATTCCAAACATGTGTCTCAATTTTTACCTCTCTGTCTACATTATTCCGTGGTTTATAAAGTTTTCAAATTTATACTGACGTTTTGATCACCCGGTATATACAGGTATGTACGTATAGCATCTTACCTATTGCCTTTTGTGCATCCAGTGATAACGAGTTCCAATTCTCAGCCCCAAAAACATCTGCAGACACCTTCTTCGATGCTTCTGTCTTCTGCAGACAATCCTTATAATCTTGCGATTTTGTGTTGTAGAGACAAAGATATAGCTCAACCTCAATTATTATCAGTTCACTGTCCAAATGATCTATTGGAACGACATTTACAGAGTTTTCGGACACTGTCACACACAGACGAAACAGGAGTGCAGTATCATTGTGGCTGCTGCGCGACTGCCGATTATAACACTCCAGTGTGGCAGGGATGCCGACCATTATTGTCGCGTCAATAATATAGGCCCGGGCCCATTCGACAGCGACAGCAGCGAGCGGAAACTTAACGGAGCGACAATTACAGCCCAGTGTGGCACCTAGCGTTTGCAACATGGAGTTCCATTTCCGGCGCGACAAAAATCGTTGACCTTCAGCGGAGAAAATCGCCTGGTGTGGCATTAACCTAACGCACTGCGATGCGTGTACGCACTGCAAAAATTGATTCACACCCATCAATTCCAGCGCCCACCAATGTTGACGGACGGCATTAATCTGTTCGAGCATAATGCCCACCCACGAGTTGCCAAGGTTGTTTCCGCTAAGCTGCAGAAATTTCGCTGGGAAGATCTTGATGTTGATGGTGTTGGTTTGTAGGGCGCTCAAACTGCATGGTCATTGAAGTGTTGGCAGAAGAGCCAACACCGTGTTGCTAGAGGAGGCCGAAATGCATGCGTTTAATTACGCGCAGACTGGCGTGAGGTCTGGAACAGTTAAATGTAATTAATATAGCCAATAAGGTACGCTGTTGCTGGAATACTTAACTTTAATCCATAATCGGTGTACGTCGCTCTTGACGGTACATTAATTATAATATAATTATAAACTGGTAATGGCGCCTTGCTAAGTCTAGCAAATGACGTAGCTGAAGGCTATGCTATCGTCTCGGCAAATGAGAGCGTATCTGTCAGTGTAGCATCGCTAGAAAAGTCGGCTGTACAACTGGGGCGACTGCTAGGACCTCTCTCTAGACCTGCTGTGTGGCGGCGCTCGGTCTGCAATCACTGACAGTGGCGACACGCGGGTCCGACGTATACTACCGGACAGCGGCCTATTTAAAGGCTACCACCTAGTAAGTGTGGTGTCTGGCGGTGACACCACAGTCATCACCACCCGTACAAAGTCCCAATTTTTACACAGTCAAATCTAGCCACTGTCGCGAATGATGACGATGATGATGATGACATAATGAGGACAACACAAACACCCGTTACCCAGGCAGAGAAAATCCCCAATCCGGCCGGGCGTCGAACCCGTGACCCCGGGATCAGGAGGCATGAGCTGCAGACTCTGGGAGGTTCTTGCATATCCTCCATACAGCCATTATCTCCCCCATATTATTTCCATATACTTGGAGCAATGAAGGAAGAAGTTCGAGACCGTCGATCGGCTTCAGAATAAAAGGTGCACTCGTGGGTACGATCGTCGTTCTGAAGGCAGCAGAAAACTTTTTTCCATGAAGGCATCGATAAATTCAAATGGGATAAATATTTTAAGAACTACGCGATTACTTTTGAAATAATAACCAGTTGGCTTAAGTTTTTCTGTCAGTTTCGTTTTCATTTGATTGTCCTTTATATTGGGAAGTATAAGTTTTAAACATCCGCTGTTTTCAAAAACGGTTCAAATGGCTCTGAGCACTATGGGACTTAACATCTGAGGTCATCAGTCCCCTAGAACTTAGAACTACTTAAACCTAACTACCCTAAGGACATCACACACATCCATGCACGAGGCAGGATTCGAACCTGCGACCGTAGCGGTCGCGCGGTTCCAGACTGTAGCGCCTAGAACCGCTCGGCCACTCCGGCCGGCCACAGTTTTCACATTTAGACAGACGCTACCTATCTTACTAGGAGCAACGTCGTCGTACACAAGAGCATTTTTGTCGTCTCTGGATACTGAAGAAAATAAATAGATCCAGTCTTTGAACACTGTATAATTATTCATTTTATGTTGTCAGACTGTGAACATCTACAGTTAAACAGTAACACGAATCATCTTCGTGCTCCTCAAATTCCTATCCTGCATCATAGTATCGATCGTCTTAATGGTATAGTGCTGACATTAGTTCAATCGGTGACGAGAGTTTAAATTGAAAATCATATTTGTGTTGAATTACTTTTTTATTGTAATAAACATTGCACGTGTAGCAAGATAATATCGAATTGTAACTGAAAAAGATCCGCATATGAAACTGAGGCCATAGTATTCCTAATGTCTTTATATGTAAGAAAAAGGATATGAAGAAAGACAGTCGTAATACCACATCTTAAAATTTTTGTCCGAGATCGTGACAATTGCTTCTCTCTATGTCTATCTTTATAAAGTTGGTTGCGCGATCACGGCTGTTCAGTATAAAATGTCTAGTCAAAACACACTTCAGTCGTCTAAATGTCCAACCGTTATTTAGTATGAGGAATTGGTTTCGGCGCTAAATTACGCCATCTTCTGTTTTGACAAGTACTTGTCCTATTAAAAGTCCGTGATCAGGCAGTGAGAACCAAGTGGTGGGTAGGCCACGCAGTGCTCTGCGAATTGCGCCTTTTGATGTGGCGTGGGGAGGTATCGGTTGAGAACAAGGCCAAGCTTTCCAGATCTAGAAGCCGCTTCTTCGCAGTCAGGTAACTCCTCAACATGCCACACGATGCTGAGATCTTCCCTTCCAATCCTCCCATAAAAGAAACACCACTAGCAGCAGCAGAAACTGAACAAGGCTCTTCCGCATAGTAGCTCAGCAAACTCTGTTCATAGAATAACCTAAACACGTGCCAACAAGCTTTCAGGCAGATGAACACCAAACATCGCTACAGCACGCCCAGTTAATTTGGCAAATCTGTCACTCGTTATATAAAGCTGACCGAAAATTAAGGCAAGCTCTTCAACAGCTGACATTAAAAAATAAAAGTGCTGAGTGTCGTTACATACCGCTAGAGCCTGCGTGCACTTAATCGACGGAATCACACAACACAAAAGCTCCTTCGAACAACATTAACGTCAGCTTTATTGATCACAGCCACAGGAGACGGCAAAGAATACAAGGCTTGTTTGATTGTTCCGAGCTTGCAATTAAAAATAACTTAACGTGCAGGAAACAAAACCAGCAGCGTTATCTCGTAACCATGCACGAACTAACTGAAGCATGGAAGATACAATACAATAAAAAAAAGACAATCGAAAAATAACAAAACACGCATATATAAAACACAGCGCCTCTGGTGGCTGGAGCGAAATGTTTGACAGCGCTGTAGTTTCTAATCATACAAAGACGACACACGCGATATAACACTTTGTAACTGCACCATGTCGCCGTCCACCCCCGGTAGCTGGGTGGTTGCCGGCACGGTAGTTCATCGTGTTCGGTCAGAGAGCTGTTTGGCCTCTGTAATAAAATAAAAAAAAAACTGGGTTAATGGATCAACAACGAACTAAATTGGGTGTCTTTCGACGTGCGTCCTGAGCAGATACAACGAACGAAAACGAACAAAATGAGATTTTTTTTTAAAAAAGAAAAAGTGGTCAGCGTGACAGACTGTCAATCCTAAGGGCCCGGGTTCGATTCCCGGTAGGGTCGGAGATTTTTCTCCTCTCAGGGACTGGGTGTCGTGTTGCCCTTATCATCATCATTTCATCCCCATCGACGCGCAAGTCGCCGGAGTGGCATCAAATCGAAAGACTTGCACCAGGCGAACAGTCTACCCGACGGGAGGCCCTCGTCACACGACATTATTATTATTACCATGGCGCCGTATGCTGAATTACACAAGTGTTACAACAATATTCAATATAATCTTCTAGGTTTACAGGCCGCGTCGTTTCGATGTACTGCCCCAGTACTCATCACACACAGGCAAACCCACATAAACCACACACAACTAACACCAGACACAATTCAAACTCGCGCGCCTCAGCCAGCAGAACACGCTACGAAACAAATGAACGCCACACAGCCACAACAACACGTAATGGCAGCGAAGACTCCACCTATGTTTTGAGTAATCGAAAAACTGCATTACCACACGAACACAGGCAAAGAAGTAAGCCCATTTACTTCGCCAACAAAACAGGAAAACGTAGCACAACTTCAAAACTGTAAGTTACAGAAAGAAAACGTGATACAGTCTCATTTCCGTTCGTAAATACATAACAACTAAAAAATAAGTTACTTTTTGATGTTTGCAGATGACATGTTGTATATTGTGTAGCATAACAGCTACCAAAACAAGAGGACAATAATATAATGTAAGGTATCAACTTTTACATAATGTTGTAAACGACGAAAATGTTAATATGTTAACAACAAATTTACAGTTAATAATAAAAATAGAACCCACTGATGATAGCACAAAAGTGCTGAAACATGTATGGGTGAAACAAAAGAAAAAAGGTGTCTTGCATAAAGGGGAACTTCTCATCCCATTCCCAATGTTTGAGCCTTTTAAAATTGTATTTTATGTCCGTTTCCCATTCAGTGTTCGGCTACGGCCGACTTGTCGAGTTACCTTCGTTTAATATGTCGTGGGTGCTCTGTCCACAATGCTCAGCAACTGTGCGAATACTTTGTGGTGTATAAATGCGACCATACAAGGTAGGAACTCGAAGACATATGTTGTCTTTAACAGCACGTAACATGCCTCGCATCTCGGAGGCTGGTCGAGATACTGATCTCAGTCAATATCTCTTCAGAACGCGATCAATCCTGACAGTCGTTCCTCAAAAAGGGTGCAAGAATACAGTCGGCTTTAAGTCTTCCGCCGATTCACGAGACGTCTTTCGTCGGTGACACCTGAAAGCTTTTGTAATTTTCCGTCTTGCCGTAACTACACTGAAGCACCAAAGAAACTGGTACAGAAATTCATATTCAAATACAGAGATATGTAAACAGGCAGATAATGGCACTGCGGTCGGCAATTCCTATTATGACAACAAGTGTCTGGCGCAGTTTATCATCATTTAAGTGAATGTGAGCGTGGTGTCGTAGTCGGCGCACGAGCCATGGAACACCGCATCTCCGATCTAGCGATGAAGTGAGGATTTTCCCGTACGACCATTTTACGAGTATAATGTGACTATCAAGAATCCTGTAAAACATCAAATCTCCGACACTGCTGCGGCCGGAAAAAGATCCTGCAAGAACCGGACCAACGACGACTGAAGAAAATCGTAGAACGTGACAGAAGTGCAAGCCTTCTGCAAATTGCTGCAGATTTCAATGATGGGCAATCAGCTAGTGTGAGCGTGCGAACATTTCGACGAAGTGTCATCGCTATGGGCTTTCGGGGCCGAAGGCCCAATCGTGTACCCTTGATGACGGCACGACACAAAACTTTACACCTCGCCTAGGCCCGTCAACACCGACAATGGACTGTTGATGACTGGAAACGTGTTGCCTGGTCGGACGAGTCTTGTTTCAAATTGTATCAAAGAGATGGAGGTGTACGGGTATGGAGATAACCTCGTGAATTCATGGGCCCTGTGTGAAATCAGGGAACAGTTCAAGCTGTTGCAGGTTCTGTAATGGTGTGGAGCATGTGCAATTGGAGTGTCATGGGACCCCTGATACGTCTAGATACAACTCTGACAGGTGATACGGACGTACACAACCTGTCTGACCACCTGGATCCATTCATGTCCATTGTGCATTTAGACGGACTTGGGCTGTTTCAACAGGACAGTTCAACACCCCCCCCCCCCCCCACCTCTTCATGTCCGGAATTGGTACAGAGTCGCTCCAGGAACACTCTTTTGGCCAAACTTCCCAGACATAAACATTACTGAGCATATCTTGGTGCAACGTGCTGTTCAGAAGAGATCTTCACCCCCTCGTACTCTTATGGATTTATGGGCAGCCCTGCAGGATTCGTGGTGTCAATTCCTGCAGCACTACTTCAAATATTAGTCGAGTCCATGCCAAGTCGTACTGCGGCACTTCTGCGTGCTCGCGGGGGCCGTACACGATATTAGGCCGGTGTACAAGTTTCTTTCGTTCTTGAGTGGTTATCGTCAGAAATAATCTTTGCGCTGTGTACTAAAGTGTGCAAGACCGCTTTCTTGTGTACAGAGTGGTACAAATTGTTGGCGTTCAAGAACCACTGTGCACTGATTTTCTGTACAATGAATGAGCAAGCTGGTCTCCTGACTTCCACTCAACTAAAAATCTGAGAACAGAAGCTCGCCGTCGCTCTCCATCCTGACAGGAAATTTAATGTCGAGATGAACGGTTTTCATGTGCTCGACGAGCTTGAAGCATATCGCACTACGTGAGTACGTTAAATAAAAGGAAACCCGCTGTTACTTAACGTGTTTACAGAGAACCTACGTTTAACTAGCACGGAAATTAGCCTCGGAAATTAAAAAAGTTAGTACTTTGCTTACATGGAGAGAGAAGAAGTTGAACAAGTTTGAGTTGTGGCCGGTCCGAGAGGTGGTGAAAAGCCATCCGTCGCGTGCGCGCTCGGTCGCTCATTCATTTATCGGAGGCGGGCCCCCGGGGCCAGAGGCAGTATATTACAATTAATTCCGGCACACTGGAGGCCCCAGAGAAGTCGCCCCAACTCCACCCTCCCGCCCTTCCCCTCTCGCGCCTTTCGCATCGCACCCCTCTGCGCCCGCTGACACCCTCCATGAATCACCGCAGGCGGCTTGTTGACAAACGGGAACGGCGGCGCCATCGTGGCGGATCGTGATCGCGAACGAAGTCGGGCACGTCGCCGCGATCGTGCTGAAGAAGTGAGTGAAAGCAGGACAGCGTCCGAGACAGTAACAGGGAGAAGCACTCAAACTTAGCACAACACCATATAGGTGTAACACACTTTTATTCATGATACCGAAAATAGGTGTACGGAAATGATGGACCAGAGACACACAATTACAAAGTATGTATTCTCATCCATTGCATCAAACGATCTTGAGATTTCCTAACATACTAAGTGTTCCATAAGATTTCGAAATCGCAGCAGGTTGATACTGACGTCTTGTCTAGCTTTTTTAGCTAATAATTAAGCAGGTTCTAACATTCTGCGCGGTTTCTGCTTGTTCTAAGTTGTGTGTCCCTACCACATTCGCGCAACGACGCTCTGAGCGTGTTTTTTAGGGAATTGACTAGTTTGAACCTGGGACCTGTTGCTGGTAACGAGACGCAAGACCACACATGACATGTAGAGTTCAGAAGAGTTCAGTGAGACTAGCGATGATACAACCAAATACTTAATGATTTCAGCCTCAGCTCCACTGCACTCCCTGTAAAAGAATCTTAATACCAACTAAATTCAGTGGAAGGGGTTCAAGGCTTTCCTATTTTTAGTTACCCGGTAAAATAACGTCGAGAAAGTAGTTACGTTTAGCATTGGAATTTTTTTTCTACTCACAAAACATTGTTTATAAATTGATCTATTGATAAAAGGAAACATTTTAATACAGGATGATAAAAACCAACTGCGTTCAACAAAAATGTGAACGAATATTCCATGAATGGGTTTCCAAGTTCTATAATGGATCGAAGGATGAACTATGCCATATCACATCTGTAATCTAGGTTTAAGTTAGGTTTCATAAAATAGAAAACTATCAAAATGGTCTACAGTGACCCTCAATTATCTTTAATTACTTATTTAACTTGTCGTAAAATACAGTAGCTGTTGTCGCTTCTCAATAATTATATAACAGAAAAATCATCGCGTTTCAGATTTTAGCTTCTATTAGCAAATGTGAATACCATGAGCTTTAATTGACGATCGACACTAGTATTACGCAAAAAGGTGATGTAACGTATGAGACTTCTGCAGTTCTGAGTGAAGCCTTATGACTCTTATGCGGCATCGCATGCGTTCATTACCTTGTCGGTGGTTAGTCAGCGTCAGGGGGCGGCGGGCGGCGCAGCTCCACACACCTCGCCATCCCGCAAGCAACTCTTTCTAACTTCTCCTTACTACAATTTTGCTGAAGTTGGTTTAAGAAAAAGGTATCTGGCTGTGTTTTCAACTGACCAGTCAGGGTCTCAATGTTAACCTTAAGCTCTGCCTACAAAAATTCTGTCCATCCAATGAGAAACGTTATACTTTTCGTGGTGGGGCAATGTTTTTAATGTTTGCAACGTAACAGAGACGCGTATAGTCTCATGCTAAAACTTTCAGCTGGTGTGGCCCTTTTAATGTTATCGTAAGATCTATTCTGTTCTTCTGGAGGGCTCTATCTTTTAACATGGACTGGGGATGGTCTTGGCGGTCGGCTGGCGACGTGGGTGTCCATCCCTTATCGAAGGGCACCCTAGCCAACACGACTCTGCTCTCGGCTTCTGTCCTTGTTTCTCCCCTCGGAACTGCGTCTGTTTCACGGTGGGAAGGTATGACATGCATTTAGGCGTTCTTGTGTTAGTCTGTGATATTCCATTTGCTCACTTGTTGATCGTATTACTTTGGTTAATTTAATGTCAGTATTCATTCGGAGCTATGTGGCATACTGCCGGATTTGCTATCCTGTCAGGGTTTTCATGGAAGGTGTTGGATTTGCCTGACGCCTTACAAGGTGTTTTTCTTTCATGATCATTTCATTCACGTCAGATAGGAGGGCGGGATTTGATGCACTAATACGAGTAGTTTTGGTGTTCAAGCAAATACGCTACCTTTCGTGGAAATTGCAACACCGAGAAGTAAGGGCATGAATTCAAATAATTTAATACAACAGGTTAGGTACATAACAAGTAACAGATGATTATCTTTTAAGATCTGTACATGTCCTTTGAGCCCTACTCATCAGTATATCGGGTGGGTACCACGCCGCGCGGAGTGGCCGTGCGGTTTGAGGCGTCATGTCACGGACTGCGCGGCCCCTCACACCGGAGTTCGAGTCCTCCCTTGGGCATGGATGTGTGTGTTGTTCTTAGCATAAGTTAGTTTAAGTAGTGTGTAAGTCTAGGGGAAGAACATAATAATTCCAATCCCAAAGAAAGCAGGTGTTGACAGATGTGAAAATTACCGAACTATCAGTTTAATAAGTCACAGCTGCAAAATATTAACGCGAATTATTTACAGACGAATGGAAAAACTGATAGAAGGCGACCTCGGGGAAGATCAGTTTGGATTTCGTAGAAATGTTGGAACACGCGAGGCAATACTGACCCTACGACTTATCTTAGAGGAAAGATTAAGGATAGGCAAACCTACGTTTCTAGCATTTGTAGACTTAGAGAAGGCTTTTGACAATGTTGATTGGAATACTCTCTTTCAAATTCTGAAGGTGGCAGGGGTAAAATACAAGGAGCGAAAGGCTATTTACAATTTTTACAGAAAGCAGATGGCAGTTATAAGAGTCGACGGACATGAAAGGGAAGCAGTGGTTGGGAAGGGAGTGAGACAGGGTTGAAGCCTCTCCCCGATGTTATTCAATCTGTATATTGAGCAAGCAGTATAGGAAACAAAAGAAAAGTTCGGAGTAGGTATTAAAATCCATGGAAAGGAAATAAAAACTTTGATGTTCGCCGATGACATTGTAATTCTGTTAGAGACAGCAAAGGACTTGGAAGAGCAGTTGAACGAAATGGACAGTGTCTTGAAAGGAGTGTATAAGATGAACATCGACACGAGCAAAACGAGGATAATGGAATGTAGTCAAATTAATTCGGGTGATGCTGAGGGAATTAGATTGGGAAATGAGACACTTCCAGTGGTAAAGGAGTTTTGCTATTTGGGGAGCAAAATAACTGATGATGGTCGAGGTAGAGAGGACATAAAATGTAGACTGGGAATGGCAAGGAAAGCGTTTCTGAAGAAGAAAAATTTGTTAACATCGAGTATAGATTTAAATGTCTGGAAGTCGTTTCTGAAAGTATTTGTATAGAGTATAGCCATGTATGAAAGTGAAACGTGGACGATAAATAGTTTAGACAAGAAGAGAATAGAAGCTTTCGAAATGTGGTGCTACAGAAGAATGTTGAAGATTAGATGGGTAGATCATATAACAAATGAGGAGGTTTTCAATAGAATTGGGGAGAAGAGGAGCTTGTGACAGAACTTGACTAGAAGAAGGGATCGGTTGGTAGGACATGTTCTGAGGCATCGAGGGACACCAATATGCTATTGAAGGGCAGCATGGAGGGTAAAAATCGTAGAGGGAGATCTAGAGGTGAATACACTAAGCAGATTCAGAAGGCTGCAGTAGGTACTGGGAGATGAAGAAGCTTGCACAGGATAGAGTAGCATGGAGAGCTGCATCAAACCAGTCTCAGGACTGAAGACCACAACAACAACAACAACAAGTCTAGGGACCGATGAGATAAGCAGTTTGTTCCCTTAGAAATTCACACACAGTTGAACATTTTCTGGCTACCATGCTCTGCATTTACAGCTGCTATACGCCGTGGCATTGAATCAATAAGGTTCTGAATACGTTCCTGAGGGATTTCTCTCCACGCAGTTTGAATCCGAGCCCACAAATCCGTGACACCAGTTACTGGAGGACCGTGACGCACCAACCATATCCCAGACATGTTCGATGGGCGACATGTATGGCGAATGGGCGGGCCAGGGAAGCAATAGTACCCGTCGCTTTTCGAAGAAGACGTGTCCATTCCTGGCAATATGTAGCCGGTCATTGTCCTGTTGAAATGTGGCCTGTGGAGATGCCTGAAGGAGGGGGAGTACCTCAGGCTCCCTAACCTCCTTTAGGTACCGGTTGCTGTTCAAAGTGCCCGCAATACGTACGAGGCGAGATCGGTTGTTGTAAACAATGGCGCCCCAAACCATCATACCTGGTGTTGGTCCGCTGTGCCGCTCCACAATGCAGCCCTCCAGGTTGCGCTCACCACGGTACCACCGGACACGTATGCGTCAATCACTGTAGGACACGTTGAAGCGGAACTCATCCGAAAAGATTACGTGTTGCCACTCAGCACCCCAGTGACGGTGTTCATGTGTCCATTGTAGTCGGAGGAGCTTGTGGTTTCCGGACAATGGAAACCGACGTAATGGCATGCGTGCAACCAGTCCAACCTGCATCAGACGGCCGGTCGGAGTGGCCGTGCGGTTCTAGGCGCTACAGTCTGGAACCGCGCGACCGCTACGGTCGCAGGTTCGAATCCTGCCGCGGGCATGGATGTGTGTGATGTCCTTAGGTTAGCTAGGTTTGATTAGTTCTAAGTTCTAGGGGACTGATGACCTCAGCAGTTAAGTCCCACAGTGCTCAGAGCCATTTGAACCCTTTTGCATCACACGGCGACGAATCGTCGATGCAGACGAGTTCACATCTGCTGCATTGCTCCAGCGACGAGCGAAAACTCTGGATGACGCTGTACTGTACGTAATGGCCATGCGAACAAGATGACGGTCATCCCGTGCTGTTGTCATATTCCGTGGTCCAGTTCCCGCTCGTCGCTGCGTACGACCTTCCTCTATCCACTGCTTCCACACACGCATCATTGTCGTAGCAGCACGCCCTGGGCGAGCCGAAATCTCACGGGATGACAACCGCGATTCCCGGAGACCGATCATTCTGCCCCATTCGTACTCGCTCACATGCCGATGTGGCTCCCTTACACGTCGACGAGGCGTAATGGCACGCACTGTATTGTTTCCGCCCTGTGTGACAGCTCTGCACCGACTTCACTAGGCGCAACACTAAGCCTGTCGGACCGATACGAGAGGGCTCTGCTCGGCCTACGTGTACCCCATCTCGCTGCAAAAGGTAACATGTATTGCTTGCACATCCGTCGCCACTTACATCAAGTGTGTCGCTATTTGGGTAATTCCTTCTTGGTGTTGCACTTTTCAGAAACGGCAGTGTAGTTTCTGATGTATTCTCATAGGCCTCTCTACAATTAGACAGATTAAGTACCTTAAAAGTTATAACTTCAAAATGGTTCAAATGGCTCTGAGCACTATGCGACTTAACTTCTGAGGTCATCAGTCGCCTAGAACTTACAACTAATTAAACCTAACTAACCTAAGGACATCACGCACAACCATGCCCGAGGCAGGATTCGAACTTGCGACCGTAGTGGTCGCTCGGTTCCAGACTGTAGCGCCTAGAACCGCACGGCCACTTCGGCCGGCAGTTATTACTTCCCTAAAACATAAGCCAACATGGCTGTGCTGTGCTGGTAATGCGAACGGCTGAAAGCAAGGAGATCTACACCGTTATTTCTTTCTCGAATGCCAACATTTGTGCTATATGGTTTGTTATTGATTTCATCCACCTGCCCAAAATATTCCGGAGGTAAACTAGTCTTCATTCGGATCTTACAGACGGCCTTGGGGGATGTCGTCATCACAAAAACCAAAACTGGCATTCTGCGGATCGGGGCGTAGGATTTTAATTTATGTTGGAGAAAGGGTATGTTTTCAATGGCGGAAATGTCACAGTTATGAAATTATTCCGGCCTGATTTGTCATGTTTGGGCGAATTTCTTGATGAAACCCAATGTTTCGTCTGCGTCTCTGAAGGTCGTCTTCAAGGGGTCGGAAGCTAAGGAGGGCGAGGGTGGGGGTTCGGGGGTTTCGTTGTAGCTTTTTCGAAGGTCCCAAGCACACCCTTGTTTGCTACTGACTGAAGCACGCGGAAGTGGAATTTCGCTTCAGTCAGTAGCAATCCAGGGTGTAAAACGGAACTTGAAGAAGCCACAAGTCCCCCCTCAAAGATAGCACCAGAGTGTGATATTTCCCGTGATGCTGAGCCCGACGCTGGGCGCCAAAAAATATGGTAAGTATTATAATGTCGAGCACCCGTTGGACGATAAAATGTGGTGAAATTTGAGCGGTGGTGGTGGTGGGGGGGGGGGGGGGAGGATATAGGAAAAAAATTGTCGATTTACTGTTTGATAGTTTGCTAGGCGTTAGGCTTGTTCAACATTAATCACCTGTTCACTGGATGTGTGTGAAACATCAGAATAGCTTAGAGGTCAACACTGGTGGTAACATTAAAACAATTTACTAAAACAACAGCAAAGTGATAGGAAATACCGTTTAATACAGGTTCATGGGCTAGAAAGACACTACTCATATGGATTCTCTCAGGAATTGAGGGATTGGCTTGTCAGGTAAATCATCCAAGGTCTTAAATTTGGCCATTGGCAGTGCAGAGGTGGCTGTTGGTGGGCGCCGACCTGTAGCGACGTGTGAATGGAACTTTTATCTTGCGCGGCGGATGATTGGAAGCTGTCAGCGGTTGAACGATCTGTTGTCTTTGTGAAGAGCATTAGCTCAGCGGTCCGCTGGTGAGCGCTACACGACAGGCGTGATTACCGTTGAGGTAGTGGCGTGTCAATTTTTCACTTATGTAATCAATGCCCATGTACCATCCGAAGAAGCTAGGAATTTAGAAAAGCACTTGTTTTGTGATCTCATGGAAGAAATGTATAATGATCCCCTAACTACAACGTAAAAATAATCTGCTATTTCTTGATGTAGTCAGCTACGTAATTTTAAAGGCAAAATATTTTAATAGTCATCGCAAATGTATAAAGTTCTCTGCTTACTGATCTCAGCTGAGCGTTCATTCCTTTTCAGATTAGTTACCAATTCGGGTGCAGTGTCTGGTCGTAAGATTACATCTTTAACCAATCTGGCTATCTGGCACTGCATTCGAGTTCATAATTGATCTGAGGATAGCTGAATATTTATCCGAAACTGGTAACCACTGGGTGTTTACCGAGCGGCGAGGCGCAGTGGTTAGCACACTGGTTCGCATTTGGGAGGGTGACGGTTCAGACCAGCGTCCGGCCAACCTGGTTCGAGTTTTCCGTGGTTTCCCTAAATCGCCCTAATCCGATGGGATCGATGACCTCGCTGATTGGTCCCTTCCCCCAAATCAACCAACCAACCAACCAACCACTGAGTGTTATCTAAGCCAGTAATGGATTTTGGCTACAAATAATCGCCGATGATCTAAATGCTCACGTGGGAGGAAAAGAAGTCTTGTAGGGAGGTAAGTGCAACAGAAAACCCTTGAACGGAAAAACTGGATTCGAGAAGGAAGATGTGAAACAAGGAGGAAGAGGTCTGTAAAGCGATTTCGATTGCGATGATCCACAGTCACACAGTATTTTTTCGACGAATACATGGCCAGTTGACTGTATATTTCTGTACCTATTCTGTGTACAATTTAGATTTTGACTTTCACACCGCCGTGCGGGATTAGCCGAGCGGTCTGAGTGGCTGCAGTCATGGACTGTGCAGCTGGTCCCGGAGGAGGTTCGAGTCCTCCCTTGGGCATGGATGTGTGTGTTTGTCCTTTGGATAATTTAGGTTAAGTAGCGTGTAAGCTTATGGACTGATGACCTTAGCAGTTAAGTCTCATAAGATTTCACACACATTTGAACTTTTTTTTTTTTTTTGAGCTTTCACACCAATACCGAGTGCAACGTTAAAAGCAAAAACATGCAAATAGTAGGACATACAGAAAAAAATTGGAAGATATTTTATACTAGCTTCCATTTAAGATTATTAATTTTTTTATGTTTTGGAAAATTTTACCCCGTCTTACTATATGTGTATTCTTGCTCTTAGCATTGTACTCGATAACGGAATGGTTGTACACAGGAAACATACAGGTATATACAGTAAAATGACAGTATAAACAAAAGAAACGAAGTTGGCGCTGACATTTTGATAAAGTTCTCCAGAATGACACCAAGAATCCGCCAGATTCACCTACCAACTCTGGAACAGACGGATTGGCTTTGGTTAAATGAAACATGATGTGTCCCCAGGACCAGATAATGTTCCAGTGGAACTGATTGATCAAGGGACAGTCTGTCAGAACAAATTCTCCTGAAGTTTTATAGAATGATGAATATAATGACCCACCAATACACAACAAAGAAAATATATTGGATTGTGACAGGTATCAAGAAATTATGTCACTAATCCCAGCAGATGAAATATTTACTGTATTGATTGTCTCTTCTTAATTGTATAGACATAGACTGGATCATGACAAAAGGAATTACTGCCGGGAATATTAACACTAGGTCAGACTTCCACCCAAGGGCAAATGTTACAGAAAACCATTTAATGCGGGAATGACGCGCTTTACCTCCTCATTGATCAAAAATCAGCTTATTATTGCGTACATAGAGAGTAACTGTGCTATATCGTAACTGAACTAGGAATTGCCGGCCGGTGTGGCCGAGCGGTTCTAGGCGCTTCAGTCTGGAACCGCGCGACTGCTACGGTCGCAGGTTTGAATCCTGGCTCGGGCATGTACGTGTGTAATGTCCTTAGGTTAGTTAGGTTTAAGTAGTTCTAAGTTCTAGGGGACTGATGACCTTAGATGTTAAGTCCCATAGTGCTCAGAGCCATTTGAACCATTTTTTGAACTAGGAATTCTTCGAAAACAGATAAGGGTTGTGAGAATGACTACTTTCAATTACAATCAAGACTTCAATAAAATGGCAAAGGTAATGTTAGGGCGTTCCATTTCGTACATTTCCATTCCAATTGTTATAATTGTTATGTTGTGGACGCGACATAGGGCCTGCGACGTATTTGTCAGAGTTTCCTTTTGTGTTCTCTGATATTCTCTGCTTGGAATGCGTACTCTAATTCGTAAAGAGTTTTACTTAAAGCACTGAGCTCCACGTTACATCTGCCGGCGAATACTTGTTGATATGCTTACGGAAGTTTAGTGTGACAGTGACGTATGATTTCACTGGCAGAGCATGGTACGTCAAGATGCTGGTTCTTGTCAATCATTGCATTAAGGAACTTGACTGGTATTTTGTAGCCTGATCTCACGAAATCTTTTCCAACAATCATCTCAAACTGTATACGCTCTTGAGTCTTCTAGGACCAGTAGATATTCAGGAAGTTGTCCTTGAACTCCTGGTAACTTCTACACGTCGCTCATATTTCGCGCATTTTCTCCGCCACTGACCCTAGCAAGTGTCCGCAAATAAAGCCTATTCTGTATTTTGAAGGTCAATTTTTAGGTAAATAGAGGTCAAATTGTAATATCCAAGTGTGTGGGTGAGTAAAGTTACCCTCATCTTGGTAAATTTCGAATTTTAGGACTTGTAATAAGTGTTGATAATCAAATGGCGTTTCATCGATAACTTTCGTCGGCGGAAAAAATCTGTCCTTTGGATGTCCTCGTTCGACGTCCCCTCATTTGTGCTCCCTCCGCAGCTTCGAGAAAATGCAACGTTAATCTCACCTTGTCGTTTTCTTCTTTTTTAAGTGATTGAAGGAATGTAGGCTTAAGATCGAGTTGATTTATCTTTTTTAATTGAGTTGTAAGTTCTGAGGTTTAAACAACCAAAAAATAATACTAAATTGTAGACTTTCACGGCCGGATATATCATGTCCATTATAATTATCCGGGCTGTTATGCCGTGGTCGGTTGATGAATTCTGTGTCGATTCCCAACGTTTCGTCTCCGACTGCGGGAGACATCGTCAAGGGGGTCCGTAGTAGCTCGATGGAAGGTCCAACACACCCACTGGCTCGATAGCGTGTGTTGGACCTTCCATCGAGCTACGGACCCCCTTGAAGATGTCTCCCGCAGTCGGAGACTAAACGTTGGGAATCGACACAGAATTCATCAACCGACCACGGCATAACAGCCCGGATAATTATAATGGACATGAAACCAAAAAATAAGTAAATAAATAAGAACACACATACAAGACTGTGTCAACCACGGGATCACTAATGCTGTATCTTAACATTACAGATTTGTTTTTCCTCCTCATTAAGAGCCAGCTACCGTTCTTCACACAAACTAGAAATTTTTTCTAGCTCATCCATATCAACCTACAGTCACTTACCTTCGACATCTTCCTGTACACCACCGCATCATCAGCGGAAAAACGCTGATTACTGTCCACCCTCAACGAATGTTACTTACCAACTAGTGAGATACAAGGACGTTATATTAATTGTAAAATCATAAATTGATTTCACAATAAGTGTCACATGGTCATTATGTAACATATGTTTGCGTGTTATATTGAGGGATTACAATCTTCTTAAATTCTCGTATTCTGTTATTCCATTCTCATTTACATATATTTAACTCACATGTTTATTCTTCAGGAAGATTCGGTGCATTCATTTGGATGACTTCGATTGCAGAAAAATTCGAAACACAGCTATTCCGAACACCACGAGTATCTCACGAAGGCAAGTTCGACACAGCGACATTTCTTCGTATGAATCTCAGTTGGAAAAGGAACGTCGTTAACAGTGATAGATATTTCGCACGTTGGCAATAATTGCGCGCATACCATGAATAGTGGATCACTTTTTCGAAAACTGACACTTTCAATTGATTATGAATCAAGAAGCAATACAGAAATTTTATTGAAAACAATTTCAAGTAATGTTTTCTTTTTTGTAACTCATTCCTCTAACATATAATTACTGGACGCACAAGGACAACGTTATATCAATATACAAAGGAAAGTGTGCGGTAAGCCTCTACGGAGATTGGTATATAAACGGAAAACAAAAATTAGAGTTATAATGGAGTTTCGAACATGGGGCGCAGAATTAGTAAGCTACGATGCCAACCAGCGTGTCATTATTTCGTCTTAAAATATCGTGCAGTAAAAGACACAAAAAGTACCTGGGCCGATTATCTACGGATAACCTGTCCGCATATTGTGACTCCTCTCCCATTGACCGAATTTCTAGGAAGTCTAGTTATGGCTCTCGCCATGTTCTTCTCGTTAGTTGTAAATGTCAGATTCCCCAATAAATGTAATATTCAATATTTTCTAGTTCAGGACCTTACTTAGACATAAAAAAATGGTTCAAATGGCTCTGAGCACTTAACATGTGAGGCCATCAGTCCCCTAGACTTAGAACTACCTAACCTAACTAATCTAAGGACATCACACACATCCACGCCCAAGGTAGGATTCGAACCTGTGACCGTAGAAGCAGCGCGGTTCCGGAATGAGGCGCCTAGAACCGCACGGCCACAGCGGCTGTCACTTATACATCAGTATCTGCTTAAAAGGTATCAGTGAAAGTGAACAGCAATTAACGGAAGTTGTATTTTTTACTTTTTAAGGTCATTAAAATGTACACTCCTCTCTCTTGTTGGTACACTTTATAGAAAGTCTGTTTATATCGCTAAGAAGGTGCTTAAGAATATTTTCATGTTCTAGACACGACTTACATTAAAAACGAAGTCAACAACAATTAACCATTTTTAGGATTTTTTAAGGATGGGCATAAAGTACACCCCCTTGGTAATGCGCATTGAAAAATATGCGTTGATATTGCCAGGGGTAGCTGTTTCAAGACAATGTCACTGAGATACCAATTTGAAAATAGGAAAATTATTTCCAGAATTGGTTGTAACTCACGTAAGAGTACATGAATTTTAATTTTAATTCTGTGATGAAATCTATGTTTGCATGTTTTTATTTCATAAATGACGAGCTTAAAAAGGTATTGTATTTTGCTCATAACATGGAGTGTAAGTGGAATACAGTCTAAGATACAAGTTATTCCACTGCTGGATGAGTGTGACATTTGAATTATTTTTTCTTCCTTCTTGTCTGACGTTGCTTCTTTCTTTACGTGAAATATTTCGTTATATGAAGCCAGCATTCTGGGGCATGCCCAAGGGGTCATAAAATTCCCGTTGTATGTTTTACATACATAATCGTTGCTGATGTGCGGCTTACAGATTTTCACCGGTGAGTTGCAACATTTTAAAATTTCTCCTTCCCTGATACCTGTTATTCACGCCATCAGCACCCGCGAAGGTCGTGCGTCGAGCAGGGCGAGAGTGTTTTTAGCGGAATATCTGCAATCATAGCTCCCCTGAGGCTTAACTATATGGTAAATACAGTACTCTTGGAGATAACATTGCGGCAAACGCACAGGTTATTTTGACAGGTTACTGCGCATGTCCGCTTCATTTCAATTGGAGGGCTTAAAACATGTAGCTGAATGTGCTCGATACTCGAGGGGAATCCCTCACAAAGCTTTTCGAATCACGGAAATACCCGAAAGCTGTAGGCGCGTTTTCCAACATGTTCGGATTAATATTACGGCGAGCGTTTTGGTGAATTCTGCGCAGCAGACAGTGTTATTGATATTACGTGACTCATTTGAGATTAACTTGAAATACGTATTACAGATAAACTACCGGAAAAAATTGTACATCCGGAGAGGATGTCGATTTTGATCCGATGACCTGGAGTATAATTAATGTACTGATAATGGTTTCAACGTAATCCGCCGAAAGTGATCGTAGTTTCATAGCTATCAAAGCGCCATCATCCCTTTAATAGGGAATGCTGACGATGAAAAGGCTCATTGTGTTGCAAACTAGTGAAGTAAGCAGGTAGCCATGCCATGGTGACGCACTCGTGCTTCCTGCAGAAAAATGAGAGAGCGTGGACAGGGTCAGATTGCGTCCATCCGAGTGGCGGGATGATCCTTTCAGAGAACTGCCACATACAACTAATGAGGAAGTATTTAATAGGATTAGGGAGAGGAGATGTTTGTGGCACAACTTGACTAGAAGAAGGGATCGATTGGTAGGACATGTTCTGAGGCATCAAGGGATCACCAGTTTAGTATTGGAAGGCAGCGTGGAGGGTAAAAATCGTAGAGGGAGACCAAGAGATGAATACCCTAAGCACATTTAGAAGGATGTAGGTAGCAGTAGGTACTGGGAGATGAAGAAGCTTGCACAGGATAGAGTAGCATGGAGAGCGGGACCAAACCAGTCTCAGGACTGAAGATCATAACAACAATATATACACAACAACAACAACAATATATATATATATATATATATATATATATATATATATATATATATATATATATATATACTGGAAATGGAAGAGGATGTAGAGGAAGATGAAAAAGAGATACGATACTGCGTGAAGAGTTTGACAGAGCACTGAAAGTACCGAGTCGAAACAAGGCCCCAGGAGCAGACAACATTCCATTAGAACTACTGACAGCCTTGGGAGAGTCAGTCCTGACAAAACTCTACCTTCTGGTGAGCAAGATGTATGATAGAGGCGAAATACCCTCAGACTTCAAGAAGAATATAATTTTTCCAATCCCAAAGAAAGCAGGCGCTGACAGATGTGAAAATTACCGAACTATCAGTTTAATAAGTCACGGATGCAAAATACTAACGCGTATTCTTTACAGGCGAATGGAAAAACTGATAGAAGCCGACCTCGGGGAAGATCAGTTTGGATTCCGTAGAAATATTGGAACACGTGAGGCAATACTGACTCTACGACTTACCTTACAAGCTAGATTAAGGAAAGGCAAACCTACATTTCTAGCATTAGTAGACTTAGAGAAAGCTTTTGACAATGTTGACTGGAATACTCTCTTTCAAATTCTGAAGGTGGCAGGGGTAAAATACAGGGAGCGAAAGGCTATTTACAATTTGTACAGAGATCAGATGGCAGTTATAAGAGTCGGCGGACATGAAAGGGAAGCAGTGGTTGGGAAGGGAGTGAGACATGGTTGTAGCCTCTCCCCGATGCTATTCAATCTGTATATTGAGCAAGCAGTGAAGGAAACAAAAGAAAAATTTGGAGTAGGTACTAAAATCCATGGAGAAGAAATAAAAACTTTGAGGTTCACCGATGACATTGTAATTCTGTCAGAGACACCAAAGGCCTTGGAAGAGCAGTTGAACGGAATGGACAGTGTCTTGAAAGGAGGGTATAAGATGAACATCAACAAAAGCAAAACGAGGATAATGGAATGTAGTCGAATTAAGTCGGGTGATGCTGTGGGAATTATATTAGGAAATGAGACACTTAAAATAGTAAACGGGTTTTGCTATTTGGGGAGCAAAATAACTGATGATGGTCGAAGTAGAGAGGATATCAAATCTAGACTGCCAATGGCAAGGAAAGCGTTCCTGAAAAAGAGAGATTTGTTGACATCGAGTATAGATTTAAGTGTCAGGATGTCGTTTCTTAAAAGTACGAGTATTTGTATGGAGCGTAGCCATGTATGGAAGTCAAACATGGACGATAACTACTTTGGACAAGAAGAGAATAGAAGCTTTCGAAATGTGGTGGTACAGAAGAATACTGAAGTTTAGATGGGTAAATCACATAACTAATGAGGAGGTATTGAATAGAATTGGGGAGAAGAGGGCACAACTTGACAAGAAGTAGGGACCCGTTCGTAGGACATGTTCTGAGGCATCAAGGGATCACAAATTATCATTGGAGGGCAGCGTGGAGGGTAAAGATCGTAGAGGGAGACCAAGAGATGAATACACTAAACAGATTCAGAAGGATGTAGGTTGCAGTAGGTACTGGGAGATGAAGAAGCTTGCACAGGATAGGGCAGCATGGAGAGCTGCATCAAACCAGTCTCAGGACTGAAGACCACAACAACAACAACACGAATTATCGTGAAGTCGGGATGCAGAAAGATCCGTACCCGCACATAAAAACGCAGATGTGTACATGACTAATCCTAGAAAATAAGGAGCTATCCAAATCTCAGCGTCAAATCCGGAATCCTGATTATATGCCTTTTTAATCAGAAGAAGGAAGTTTCAGCAAAACAAATAGTAGTGTTTAAAAAAATTGGCATCACGCTCCGACAAAGGGTACAATAAGTCATGCGACTTGAATAGGAAAACATTGAAGCTCAAGATGCGTCAATTTCACCCTGACACATATTTTGCGGTCCTGATCATTCTCTAAGGAATATACGTGTAATGCCGGTTAGTTCCACTAAAGAAATGTGTAAAACAGGAACTTAAGCCACAATATACTTTTACACGTATTGCATAAGCTACCCATTATTTTTATTATATTGGTAAGAGTCGTAAAGATATGTAATAATGCAGACTGACGTGACGAACTGTGTACAGTCTTTGGTGAAAGATTGTTTCTGCAACGCAACTGGTGACCAAGCAAACGCAATTGCGCTTCAGTTCATAGATTGTCGCCTCATTCAGCAGCTGAATAAACGCAAAAGCTAATGAAACTGAGAACCTAATTGGAACAAACATACATCAGAGAGTACCGCGCAAGCTAGAACACGAATTCTACTTTGATAAGAGGAAATGACGTGAAACGCTATTCCTTACGAATGCCGTACACTGCCCTGTCAGGTTAAGGTGACGCCTGACAAAAGCCTGAATAACCCATCTTTTTGAGTGCGGACCGCTGCGAGACGCGCAGACAGATATTCATTGAGGTTTTGAAGTCATGCCCACTCCCTCTGCGGAGGCCTGTTGAACTAAGTACCTCAGTTCAGAATCCATAGCGCGAACAGTCCCAATGAGGTTGTCCACGACATTCGTCATTGGGTTTTAAGCCCGACGAGTCTAGTGGCCAAAAGAATTCTGTAACCTCATAATATTACTCCTCTAACCACGCACGTGCTCTTTGACCAGCGTGACAGGTTGCACTGTTGTGCTCATAGATGTCATCGTGCCGAGGAAAAGAACTGTAACTGAGTGGATATGGTCCCCAAGGATAGGTTCATACATATGATGACCCAATGTTCCACAAAAACATTCTCCAGACCATAAGGCTCCTTCCTCCAGCCTCGATTGTTGCAGGATGTTTGCTTCCAGAAGTTCCATGCTGTACATGCAGACCGCCATCTGTCAGATAGATTGTAAAACGTGTAAGACGTCGTGGTCTCCTGACCTTCATTGCTTACATATTCCGCCCTCACTGTCATATTCAGCACATCAAGACGCGTCATTCGAACCCAAACTCGATAAGATAAAGTCAATGTTGTATGAATTCATGTAAATGATATGCAAATAACAAGTGCGCACCGGGGTTGAAATACTCGAGGGTGGCGTGCACACACAAACATTCCAGACACGACGGTCACAGGAGCTTTTAGTTCGAAAGAGGCAGACCACACACCAGGAGGCTGGTCCCTTCAGAGGACGAGTCAACCTCGGCCACCCATGGAGCAGACAGCGTGTGCCTGAGTGAAAAGTGGAACAACCCCGTGTTCGGCTTAAAAGCAAATTCCGTTACATTGTGTGGGAGTGTCAAACCTATGCATTCTTTACACATATCATGCAGTTTCAGAGATTTTCACAGGGAGACAGCAATTCGAGATGACTGGGTGTTTGTGTTGTCCTCATCATTTCATCATCATCCAGGAAAGTGGCGAAATTGGACTGAGCAAAGATTGGATAATTGTACGGGCGCTGATAACCACGCAGTTGAGCGCCCCACAAACCAAACATCATCATCATCACAAGGAGACAGCAAATGGCAAACACTGATACTACAGATTTCGGGATCGGTTGCCTTAAACGAAATGTCATTCTCCCGTATTAGAAGAGCAATGCTGATTGGCAGACGATAGTTCTGACGCCTTGAGCTGAAGGAGTAATGAAAGAGACCAAAAGAGATACCCCTTCACGTCTGGTGTGGAAGGGCGCCGTTTCGTTGTCGCTCTTGGAGCGAGGAACAAGACTCTCCTCAGTACTTCACTGGGAGAGGACCTCTGTTGAGAGCGAATCGAAGTGCGACTCTGTATTGAGTCCTTGCGATTAAGCGTTGTTCACTGTGTTGGGCAACACACTTATTGTGTGCTGTGAATGGACAGAGCTATAGTTAAACGCCTGCGAGCGAATTTTTGAGTGGCATCGCGGTGGACTGGTTATCTGACTGGTGTACCACGCCAATAGTTAGACTAGCGGCGAATAGGAATCCTTGACTTCATCAAGGCGTAGGGAGAGTTTGATTGGCGAAAGTCAATCCAGATAGAAAGAGAGTTGTGTCATTTGTCAGCAGCGAGCGGCACATACAGCAGTCATCGTAGCTTACGGTATTGTGCGCTACAGTTATTGCGAGCCCCATATTTCCTCCACAACAGTACACTTCACTGCATTTCACACGCGACAGCCTCGGCCATACCTAGCAACATTCTAAAGGATAATTATTCAAGTTGAGTAGGCGCACCTCTCAGCCATTCTGCCAAGTCAATAACAATCTTAAACTTTGTACAGAAATTTCATTAGCGAATCCTATCCTTGAGAGGTAACTTCACATTCCAAAAAGAACCAGGATATAACCTGTTCAACTAATAACTAAAAGTGCCATTGTGATTTCTCAGAATTTTTTCAAAATAAATAATAATTTTCGTTAGTTTCACGTTTTTCTTACACTAACTAGCACTACTCCAGTACCCAAGTATCAGACTAGTTACATAAGAAATTTTGTGAATTTTTGTGTCATTTCCTTACAGCGGACGACTCCAGAAGATATTTATTGCTGAAAGTTTTACAGGAATTCCTCTTTAGAACGTTAGGAGCGTCTGTCTGACTTCTGTAGTAGTGTTGGTGTGGAAATTGCATCTTGCAGGTGCCACAGGGTAAAGGGTACATGTCAGATTAATCCGTTGCGCAGAATAACAGAATAGCAGATCAACCCCACGCTCTCACACCTGATTGATCTGAACGGGCCAGCTGTAGCCACACACAGTGGACGTGCAGTTGCGGTACCGAGGTGAAAATTCCAGCTATCGTCACCGATTAACAGCGGTCAACATGGGTTCCTGAGTCAGGCGCCTGCTGCGGAGGTGCATACGCAGCAAACTTTGCTGAACGGTCGTTGAGGAGACACTATCGATAGCCCTTGTTTATCTGGGTGATCAGTTGCTCAAAAGATGCACGCCTATCCATCCGTACACGTCTCTGCCGCCGCCGTTCACCTCTGTCATATATGCCCCGTGGCGTACCGCAGTTGCCCCGGCGCTGGTTTTGGGCAGCACCAGCACGCGAAATCCCGAAGATTGGCTAAAATTTACAGACGCACGAAATTTCGCACGGACTTCAATGCGAGATGCCTTTAACAGGTTCCACAACGACGAAGAAATTCTGGTCGTATGAAAAGTAAACAAGCGGCAAGACGCAGTCAATACCTTCGCTGCGCAGTGCCGATGTTACTGTTACCGACGACTGTGCCGCTAAAGCGGAGTTATTGAACGCAGTTTTCCGAAATTCCTTCACCAGGGAAGACGAATGGAATATTCCAGAATTTGAAATACGGACAGCTGCTTGCATGAGTATCTTAGAAGTAGATACCTTCGGGGTTGCGAAGCAACTCAAATCTCTTCATACGGGCAAGTCTTCAGGTCCAGATTGTATACCATTAGGTTCCTTTCAGATTACGCTGATACAATAGCTCCCTACTTAGCAATCATATACAACCGCTCGCTCACCGATAGATCTATAACTACAGATTGGAAAACTGCGCACGTTGCACGAGTGTTTGAGAAGGGTAGTAGGAGTAATCCATCGAACGACAGACCTATATAATTGACGTCGGTTTGCAGTAGGGTTTTGGAGCATATACTATATTCAGACATTATGAATCACCTCGAAGGGAATGATCTATTGATACGCAATCAGCACGGTTTCAGAAAACATCTTTCTTGTGCAACTCAGCTGGCTCTTTATTCGCACGAAGTAATGGCCGCTATCGACAGGGGATTTCAAGTTGATTCCGTGTTTCTAGATTTCCGGAAAGCTTTTGACACCGTTCCTCACAAGCGACTTCTAATCAAGCTGCTGGCCTATGGGGTATCGTCTCAGTTGTGCGACGGGATTCGTGATTTCCTGTCAGGAAGGTCTCAGTTCGTAGTAATAGATGGCAAATCATCGAGTAAAACTGAAGTGAAATGAGGTGTTCCCCAGGGAAGCGTCCTGGGACCTCTGTTGTTCCTGATCTATATAGATGACCTGGGTGACAATCTGAGTAGTTCTCTTAGGTTGTTCGCAGATGATGCTGTAATTTACCGTCTAGTAAGGTCATCCGAAGACCAGTATCATTTGCAAAGCGATTTAGAAAAGATTGCTGAATGGTGTGGCATGTTGCAGTTGACGCTAAATAACGAAAAGTGTGAGGTGATCCACATGAGTTCCAAAAGAAATCCGTTGGAATTCGATTACTCGATAAATAGTACAATTCTTTAGACTGTCAATTCAACTAAGTACCTGGGTGTTAAAATTACGAACAACTTCAGTTCGAAAGACCACATAGATAATATTGTGGGGAAGGCGAGCCAAAGGTTGCGTTTCATTGGCAGGACACTTAGAAGATGCAACAAGTCCACTAAAGAGACAGCTTACACTACACTCGTTCGTCCTCTGTTAGAATATTGCTGCTGGGCGTGGGATCCTTACCAAGTGGGATTGACGGAGGACATCGAAAGGGTGCAAAAAAGGGAAGCTGGTTTTGTGTTATCACCTAATGGGGGAGAGAGTGTGGTAGATATGATACGCGAGTTGGGATGGAAGCCATTAAAGCAAAGACTTCGTCGCGGCGAGATCTACGCTCCTGGAAATGGAAAAAAGAACACATTGACACCGGTGTGTCAGACCCACCATACTTGCTCCGGACACTGCGAGAGGGCTGTACAAGCAATGATCACACGCACGGCACAGCGGACACACCAGGAACCGCGGTGTTGGCCGTCGAATGGCGCTAGCTGCGCAGCATTTGTGCACCGCCGCCGTCAGTGTCAGCCAGTTTGCCGTGGCATACGGAGCTCCATCGCAGTCTTTAACACTGGTAGCATGCCGCGACAGCGTGGACGTGAACCGTATGTGCGGTTGACGGACTTTGAGCGAGGGCGTATAGTGGGCCTGCGGGAGGCCGGGTGGACGTACCGCCGAATTGCTCAACACGTGGGGCGTGAGGTCTCCACAGTACATCGATGTTGTCGCCAGTGTTCGGCGGAAGGTGCACGTGCCCGTCGACCTGGGACCGGACCGCAGCGACGCACGGATGCACGCCAAGACCGTAGGATCCTACGCAGTGCCGTAGGGGACCGCACCGCCACTTCCCAGCAAATTAGGGACACTGTTGCTCCTGGGGTATCGGCGAGGACCATTCGCAACCGTCTCCATGAAGCTGGGCTACGGTCCCGCACACCGTTAGGCCGTGTTCCGCTCACGCCACAACATCGTGCAGCCCGCCTCCAGTGGTGTCGCGACAGGCGTAAATGGAGGGACGAATGGAGACGTGTCGTCTTCAGCTATGAGAGTCGCTTCTGCCTTGGTGCCAATGATGGTCGTATGCGTGTTTGGCGCCGTGCAGGTGAGCGCCACAATCAGGACTGCATACGACCGAGGCACACAGGGCCAACAGCCGGCAAAATGGTGTGGGGAGCGATCTCCTACACTGGCCGTACACCACTGGTGATCGTCGAGGGGACACTGAATAGTGCGCGGTACATCCAAACCGTCATCGAACCCATCGTTCTACCATTCCTAGACCGGCAAGGGAACTTGCTGTTCCAACAGGACAATGCACGTCCGCATGTATCCCGTGCCACCCAACGTGCTCTAGAAGGTGTAGGTCAACTACCCTGGCCAGCAAGATCTCCGGATCTGTCCCCCATTGAGCATGTTTGGAACTGGATGAAGTGTCGTCTCACGCGGTCTGCACGTCCAGCACGAACGCTGGTCCAACTGAGGCGCCAGGTGGAAATGGCATGGCAAGCCGTTCCACAGGACTACATCCACCATCTCTACGATCGTCTGCATGGGAGAATAGCAGCCTGCATTGCTGTGAAAGGTGGATATACTCTGTACTAGTGCCGACATTGTGCATGCTCTGTTGCCTGTGTCTATGTGCCTGTGGTTCTGTCAGTGTGATCATGTGATGTATCTGACCCCAGGAATGTGTCAATAAAGTTTCCCCTTCCTGGGACAATGAATTCACGGTGTCCTTATTTCAATTTCCAGGAGTGTATTTACGAAATTTCAGTCACCAACTTTCTCTTCCGAATGAGAAAATATTTTGTTGAGCCCAACCTACATAGGTAGGAATGATCATCAAAATAAAGTAAGAGAAATCAGAGCTCGAACAGAAAAGTTTAGGTGTTCGTTTTCCCCGCGCGCTGTTCGGGAGTGGGATGGTAGGGAGATAGTATGATTGTGGTTCGATGAACCCTCTGCCAAGCACTTAAATGTGAATTGCAGAGTAATCACGTAGATGTAGATGTAGACGTAGATGTAGATGTATGTATGATCAAATGGTTCAAATGGCTCTGAGCACTATGGGACTTGACATCTGAGGCCATCAGTCCCCTAGAACTTAGAACTACTTAAACCTAACTAACCTAAGGACATCACACACATCCACGCCCGGGGCAGGATTTGAACCTACGACCGTAGCGGTAGCGTAGCGTAGGGAATCAGTGATCATAAGGCCGTTGCAGCATCCCTGAATATGGTAGTAGGAATATAAAAAAAGGGAGGAAGGTTTATCTATTTAGCAGGAGTAATAGAGGGCTGATTTCAGACTACCTAACAGATCAAAACGAAAATTTCTGTTCCGACACTGACAATGTTGAGTGTTTATGGAAAAAGTTCAAGGCAATCGTAAAATGCGTTTTAGACAGGTACGTGCCGAGTGAAACTGTGAGGGACGGGAAAACCCCACCGTGGTACAACAACAAAGTTAGGAAACTACTGCGAAAGCCAGGAGAGCTTCACTCTCAGTTTAAACGCAGCCAAAACCTCTCAGACAAACAGAAGCTAAACGATGTCAAAGTTAGCCTAAGGAGGGCTATGCGTGAAGCGTTCAGTGAATTCGAAAGTAAAATTCTATGTACCGACTTGACAGAAAATCCTAGGAAGTTCTGGTCTTACGTTAAATCAGTAAGTGGCTCGAAATAGCATCAACACTCCGGAATGATGATGGCATTGAAACAGAGGATGACACGCGTAAAGCTGAAATACTAAACACCTTTTTCCAAAGCTGTTTCACAAAGGAAGACCGCACTGCAGTTCCTTCTCTAAATCCTCGCACAAACGAAAAAATGGCTGACATCGAAATAAGTGTCCAAGGAATAGGAAAGCAACTGGAATCACTCAACAGAGGAAAGTCCGCTGGACCTGACGGGATACCAATTCGATTCTACACAGAGTACGCGAAAGAACTTGCCCCTCTTCTAACAGCCGTGTACCGCAAGTCTCTAGAGGAACGGAGGGTTCCAAATGACTGGAAAAGAGCACAGGTAGTCCCAGTCTTCCAGAAGGGTCGTCGAGCAGATGCGCAAAACTATAGACCTATATCTCTTACGTCGATCTGTTGTAGAATTTTAGAACATGTTTTTTGCTCGAGTATCACGTCGTTTTTGGAAACCCAGAATCTACTATGTAGGAATCAACATGGATTCCAGAAACAGCGATCGTGTGAGACCCAACTCGCTTTATTTGTTCATGAGACCCAGAAAATATTAGATACAGGCTCCCAGGTAGATGCTATTTTTCTTGACTTCCGGAAGGCATTCGATACAGTTCCGCACTGTCGCCTGATAAACAAAGTAAGAGCCTACGGAATATCAGACCAGCTGTGTGGCTTGATTGAAGAGTTTTTAGCAAACAGAACACAGCATGTTGTTGTCAATGGAGAGACGTCTACAGACGTTAAAGTAACCTCTGGCGTGCCACAGGGGAGTGTTATGGGACCATTGCTTTTCACAATATATATAAATGACCTAGTAGATAGTGTTGGAAGTCCCATGCGGCTTTTCGCGGATGATGCTGTAGTATACAGAGAAGTTGCAGCATTAGAAAATTGTAGCGAAATGCAGGAAGATCTGCAGCGGATAGGCACTTGGTGCAAGGAGTGGCAACTGACCCTTAACATAGACAAATGTAATGTATTGCGAATACATTGAAAGAAAATCCTTTATTGTATGAGTATATGATAGTGGAACAAACACTGGTGGCAGTTACTTCTGTAAAATATCTGGGAGTATGCGTGCGGAACAATTTGAAGTGGAATGATCATATAAAATTAATTGTTGGTAAGGCGGGTACCAGGTTGAGATTCATTGGGAGAGTCCTTAGAAAATGTAGTCCATCAACAAAGGAGATCGGGTTGACGGAGGAGATAGAGAGGATCCAAAGAAGAGCGGCGCGTTTCGTCACAGGGTTATTTGGTAACCGTGATAGCGTTACGGAGATGTTTAACAAACTCAATTGGCAGACTCTGCAAGAGAGGCGCTCTGCATCGCGGTGTAGCTTGCTCGCCAGGTTTCGAGAGGGTGCGTTTCTGGATGAGGTATCGAATATATTGCTTCCCCCTACTTATACCTCCCGAGGAGATCACGAATGTAAAATTAGAGAGATTCGAGCGCGCACGGAGGCTTTCAGACAGTCGTTCTTCCCGCGAACCATACGCGGCTGGAACAGGAAAGGGAGGTAATGACAGTGGCACGTAAAGTGCCCTCCACCACACACCGTTGGGTGGCTTGCCGAGAATAAATGTAGATGTAGATGTAGATGTAGATGTAGAACACGGTTCCAGACTGAAGCGCCTAGAACCGCTCGGCCACGCCGGCCGGCGCACCAGTATGTCAAGCACGTCATGCGCACTATACTTTAACCACGGCGGCAAGCAAAACAGTTTACAGACTTATCAGTTTCAGAAATGTTCCGAAAGGGAATAACGTCGCCGTTTTATACATCACATAAATCGCTCCATTTACACATTACGACAACTATACTGATCCCCCAACACGTTTTGTGTGCCCGCATCTCGTGGTCGTGCGGTAGCGTTCTCGCTTCCCACGCCCGGGTTCACGGGTTCGATTCCCGGCGGGGTCAGGGATTTTCTCTGCCTCATGATGGCTGGGTGTTGTGTGATGTCCTTAGGTTAGTTAGGTTTAAGTAGTTCTAAGTTCTAGGGGACTGATGACCATAGATGTTAAGTCCCATAGTGCTCAGAGCCATTTGAACGTTTTGTGTACCGTCAGTTGTTATTGCAAGCATAAGTCGCACATAGGCGGTGTCACATTAATGTGACTGAACCGTTTGTATATCATATTATTCTCTTGCCAGCACTATTTACTTTAAGAACTGTAAAGTCCTTACAAACAAGTTAATAACAATGTTGTAAAGAATATAGCAGACACGCTTGAAAATTGAGGGTCTTTGCAGAGTGTAATAAGGATCTCTAACTAAAGACACTGTCCACATGACTCCAATATCGATGGGACGTGAGGACCCGCATACGAGGACGAAGACGCAAAGTAAGATTGTATGAAGTCGGACGTGAATAAATGTAAAAGATTCCATGAACAACTAAATGAACAAAGTGATGAACAATGTCTGGCAAGGCACTGTGTAGATAACAAGTAGTCAGGGGTGTGGGCCTCAGAACAATATTTATTTGAGAAGAGTTTCAAGAGTGTTAATGGATAGAATAGTCCTGTATGACCAAATGTAAAAATGTTTACTCGACAAAGGAAAAATAGCCTTTTGCCTGGTGATTATTATCGTCAAATAATTACGCCGCGACTGTAGAAGCTCCACCTGAAATTGAGCTTGAGGCATTTCAGACCCTTAGAAGTGTAAAACTTGCTTGTGTATTAGATTCAGTTGCTGAGTAACACACTCTTTGTGAACTTCAGTACTTACCTTGTATTAATGATATTCCTACACCGCTACTTCCAACACTAAGATCCTGTTCCTACCGCCACAATAACCGAATGTCACATTATTGCAACAGAGACAAAGTCTAATTTTAAAATATTCAGAATGTCAGAGAGTAAATATTAAATGTAGCTTTTTCAGTGCAAAGATGAATTTTACGGTTTAGCTGTAAGTATTATTACAGTTTTTCAAATTTAACTACAATCATTACGTTTTTCAGAAAGAAACATACCAGATACCAAAATTAATTCAAAGTAAGAGTTCACAATATAGTTCAATAATACTACGCACTTTTTATATGTACACTCCTGGAAATTGAAATAAGAACACCGTGAATTCATTGTCCCAGGAAGGGGAAACTTTATTGACACATTCCTGGGGTCAGATACATCCAATGATCACACTGACAGAACCACAGGCACATAGACACAGGCAACAGAGCATGCACAATGTCGGCACTAGTACAGAGTATATCCACCTTTCGCAGCAATGCAGGCTGCTATTCTCCCATGGAGACGATCGTAGAGATGCTGGATGTAGTCCTGTGGAACGGCTTGCCATGCCATTTTTCACCTGGCGCCTCAGTTGGACCAGCGTTCGTGCTGGACGTGCAGACCGCGTGAGACGACGCTTCATCCAGTCCCAAACATGCTCAATGGGGGACAGATCCGGAGATCTTGCTGGCCAGGGTAGTTGACTTACACCTTCTAGAGCACGTTGGGTGGCACGGGATACATGCGGACGTGCATTGTCCTGTTGGAACAGCAAGTTCCCTTGCCGGTCTAGGAATGGTAGAACGATGGGTTCGATGACGGTTTGGATGTACCGTGCACTATTCAGTGTCCCCTCGACGACCACCAGTGGTGTACGGCCAGTGTAGGAGATCGCTCCCCACACCATGATGCCGGGTGTTGGCCCTGTGTGCCTCGGTTGTATGCAGTCCTGATTGTGGCGCTCACCTGCACGGCGCCAAACACGCATAAGACCATCATTGGCACCAAGGCAGAAGCGACTCTCATCGCTGAAGACGACACGTCTCCATTCGTCCCTCCATTCGCGCCTGTCGCGACACCACTGGAGGCGGGCTGCACGATGTTGGGGCGTGAGCGGAAGACGGCCTAACAGTGTGCGGGACCGTAGCCCAGCTTCATGGAGACGGTTGCGAATGGTCCTCGCCGATACCCCAGGAGCAACAGTGTCCCTAATTTGCTGGGAAGTGGCGGTGCGGTCCCCTACGGCACTGCGTAGGATCCTACGGTCTTGGCGTGCATCCGTGCGTCGCTGCGGTCCGGTCCCAGGTCGACGGGCACGTGCACCTTCCGCCGACCACTGGTGACAACATCGATGTACTGTGGAGACCTCACGCCCCACGTGTTGATCAATTCGGCGGTACGTCCACCCGGCCTCCCGCATGCCCACTATACGCCCTCGCTCAAAGTCCGTCAACTGCACATACGGTTCACGTCCACTTTTTCGCGGCATGCTACCAGTGTTAAAGACTGCGATGGAGCTCCGTATGCCACGGCAAACTGGCTGACACTGACGGCGGCGGTGCACAAATGCTGCGCAGCTAGCGCCATTCGACGGCCAACACCGCGGTTCCTGGTGTGTCCGCTGTGCCGTGCGTGTGATCATTGCTTGTACAGCCCTCTCGCAGTGTCCGGAGCAAGTATGGTGGGTCTGAAACGCCGGTGTCAATGTGTTCTTTTTTCCATTTCCAGGAGTGTATTTATGTGCTGTGTGATCCTGGCTTTCATACTTTCGTTGTTGCTTGTTGTGATTGCTGCTAACTGTGGTGTAGTTGATGATCAAATGTTACATTTTCGGTAACGAGTGTTGTTTATTAAGGAAAATTAATGAAACTTTAAGTCAGTGACTATTATACTGTGATAACGTTTGTCTATCATTACTGCATTACTTATTGCAACCAGTATATTGTTTGTAGTTTTGAATGATTGCCAAGTGGTTAGTGTCATGATAATTAATTTTCAAACGATTTGTAATCTCTCGCATTTTCAACTCAGTTGCCGTGCGGGCACTAACCAATGTTGTCTACATAAACGACTGTAATTGTTATGCACATTCAATTTTTAATCCGACATCGTCTCATAACTTTTATCCTTAAACGGACAAGCTACCCTATTATTTCGTCAACAGCTGTACATTTGCTAAATTCCAGTCAATAATTAATAAAAATTTTATTAAATAATTAAAATTCAGTGAAAGACTTAAAGATTTTTCTTGTTTTCACGTCGGTACAAATAATTCTGAACCGATGCCTTTTTTGAAAACGTCAAAGCATTAGATACAGGTGTCATTTATTGCCGGTGAATGTCGGTAGGTTACACATGCCTTTACCGTTCCAGGGTAACAGCTACAGGTGGCGCCCGTTGGTCGACTGGACATCGTATATTGGTTTCAGTATTTAATTCAATTCAGCATTAGTTCACGAAGAGTAGTGTGTTACTTGCAGAAACAAAGAGTAGGAGAGACGCCCATGTAACTGAGGGTTGTGGAACGTTAGAAGTTTTGAACACAACTGAGGCTGAGTTATAGTCGCACAGTAAGCCGAGCGAAATGTGTATGTCAGGAGTCTCTGAACACTCTTCCGTACCCACCAGGCAGAGAGAAGAATCTAAAATGTTAGTGCTAGGAAGTCTGCAAAGAGACAGCACATAGAAGATCTTGTAACAGGAGAACGGCTGTTACACGTGCTCCACAGGAAATTACCTACAAGGCTATGTGGGTCTAGGAGAAGATAACAGAACCACATTTAAGGATAGGAGCAATCGACGCATTTATCGGAACAACCAGAATAATAATAATAATAATAATAGTAAGAAGAAGAAGTGAACCAAGCGCAATAACAACAAAAATGATAACAAGAATAATGAATATGGCGAAATATTTGCCAGAGTAGATTGAAGCAGGAGAGGAGGAAGACGATCCAGCCCTAAAGAGGCCTACAATAATATACAATTCCACGAAGAAAGCTGTTCTGGAAACTGAGAGCCCCAACAAAGGGGCGGTGAACTGAAACGGGTATCAATGAGCGGCCCCATCAACAGAGATAACGTTATTACTGCAATAATGGCAGGATAAGTCACAACCAAAGAAATAAAGAATTTAATCGCCAGCAGTTTCACGCAGAAATGAAAGTGTGTAAAGATAATGGCAGAGGCAATTAACCTCGTATATAAACTGGATTCTGCGTGATATGAGAAAGAACTGCAGGCGTTGTTGAAGCAACAATAACTCAGGCGTCTGCTAGTAGTGCAAATTCACCAGTAATGTTAGAGTAGGTATATCCTATAGCGACAGAGAAAACTCTCAATGATCAATGGGTAGAAGACAGGAAGCGGAAATGCAGCTAGGTTATATATGTGACGGGTTAGAACCACGGCAGAAAGAGAGTAGAAAAACATTTAGTAAGAGGGGATTGGATATGACGTGTCTCCAATACTTACGAAATCAGCGAGCAATCCGAGAAAGATGCTACCCCTCATTTATGAAATTATAGATCGTACGTAGGAGAAGAATTGGACCTGAGGTGCAAACGACTCTACAAATAAATACTGCAATTCCCATAACCAATGAAATTAATTAAAATGTTCGAAGAGGCACAAATTTTCGATTGTTCCAGGAGAAAACGTGATTCTAACTTTGCTATGGATCTTCCCATGCACCGACCAATTGAGCCCGCTTGCAGCTGATGAAGTTTACAGGCGACTTAATACAGCGGCTTACTGCTGGACAATCCTTATCCTGAGGTACAAGGTGAAATATTTTCAGCAGCAGCCCACGCACGATTTTAAGGGCAGTAACCATCACAAGCTCAAAATTTAGCCACTTTAACTAGCACACATCCTCTTTCATATGCCAACAACTGACACAAAGAACTGATGAAATGCATTGCAAACGAGTGCCTTTGTATCTTGGATCGAACAGATCTGCCGCTGCATAGATAGGCTTGCAGATGTATTTTGTTCTGTTTGTAATGGCATACTTAACACATAGCTGGTCTTCTGAAGGTAACACTGAGCCACTGTTTTTTAGAAGTTGAAGCACGTCTGACAAGAAAATATTGTCTGCCTCAAGATGGGTGATTGCAGTATACACTGGTGGTAGTGAGCGACTACCTTGTTCGAGTTTCTCAAATGCGTCCACCTTTAAACAGTACTTCTTACTGTTTTATCGTTACGAACTGAAGGGGAAACAATGGATTCTAGAATAACCTCATGGTTCTTTACTTTCTCTCACATTATTAAAGCTCCAACACAACGAACGGTGAGGGAACCTTCAAAGTTACAGATGAGTTGCCGTACGTAACTGAATTTGAATGTTTTGAATATTTTCTTACTAAGCTCCTGGAGCAGAGGTTCAGCCAGAAAGTCTGATGAAGAGACTGATGCTATGAGCAGACATCCTGCGTATGTTATATGCAAACTCTTTGCTTCCGCAATCGTCCAGGCAGCGTGTACATTTCTTGCAATGTCGGTGATCATTGCTGTTAACGTTTTGCCCTCTGTCTCTTGAATAACTGTGATGAGGCTTGAGGCGATATTCTGCGCTGTTTCTCTGTACTCACCAGGACAAATAGTCTTGAAGAAAATTGCTTACGATGCTATCTCAATGCAATTAATCTATTGGTGTCAGGCCACATCCGTCCATTCACAAAAATTAAAGAGAAAGAAATTGACCGTTTAATCTTATCTGTGACGTCAGCTTGAGCATGTTCATATTCAGCGTTGAGCAACATTGTGCTCATAGCACGGGGCTTAAGTGGCTCACAGCCAGGACGAATTAAATGAAAACTTTTCTTCCAGTATTGCGTCTCTAGCATTGATAACGAGGCTCCTGAAGCATAAATAGCGCCAGCGACGATTTCGTCTACATCTACATCAGATATTGTTCTAGGAGTGCCCGATGAAACTCATAATGTGGTGGTCGAGAGAATACACTGCTCATCAGCTGAGGTCGCAGATATTGTAGAGATCGATGGTACTCGAAATTTTTCATGATCATCCTAAAGAATCCTGAGCAACACGTTTGATAGATTGTGGACGAGTCTGCACTTCTGACGATTATCTCGTAGACGAGTGGGCACTGCATTATGATATATCTATTTCCACAGTAATTACACGTAGTTTCTGTCTTGCTTTCGGTGGCCCTTGTACCATTCCCACACTTCTGAACGATGACGGATGCTAAATAGAGCTTGTAGCCCCAGAGGTTACGCGATCGTTTATATATCCTCACTCAGTTTCTAAAGGTTCAACGCTTCCAGTTTCTAGGGGAATCTAGTAAGACACTCATCGCATCTTCACACAAAGCGATCGAAATGAGGTGACGCCTGATAGGTCTACGGTAGCCAACGCTGGTTTCACAACTCTACCTAGGTCAGAGGGTGTCGGACGTTGGTATGAAGTAAAACGCTAACTAACGTGGTGTTATCACTGAGCAGTTGCTCAGTCAAGACTAACAGTTATTTACAATAAATGCTCATTCACTGGGGAAGTCATTCTGAATTCGTTAAACAAACAAATTTTTAAGCAGACGAAAATCCTTTGGCGACAGTGGATAAAAGTAACCAGAACACATCGGGTGTCTTCTAAGGCGCTTGGAAAATTTGTAACCAGGTCATACAGTATGACCGTATGTACTGGTAACCAGACAAAAACTACCGATTTACCTTATTTTTCTTTGGGATTGGGTATTATTTCGGGTTCGTCAAATAATGTGGGTGCAACACAACGGAGCTTCAGCTCATTTCAAGGCAAACACTTTTGTCTTGTTGTTCTCCTTTCATTGATTATGTCACTTTACCTATTGTATTCAGTCAATGACCGGTCCTCGAAGCCCTTTTTCAGGTATTATACGTACACTTTTTCGGCATCTGTTTCTGCTTGGATCTATCTCTTTTGCATCGAATCGACTTGCAATTCGTTTACAACGTCCACATTTCTTAATTGATTTTCTCTGTTGCACAATTTAAAAATAAATAAAAATCTAATTTCTGCAGCTTAGATTCTGCTCATATCCATTGCGTGGGAATCCAGGTGTCAGATTACTAGAGTAAACTAAATGTAAAACTAAATGTTTTCATCTTCTCTTTATTTACTTCTTTGTAGTAGTTCCACAGGCTGTGTTAAATTTTAGGACTTTGTTATCGACACCATTGTAGAAATTTCGTCCAATTTCAGAGCCGAGATACTGAAAGCGGGTTACATGCGGCAGTATTATAAATCACTTATCGTAATTGTAGATGTTCTTGTTTATTTTATCTTGAAATCCGTGCCTCCCTATTTATATTTATGACGTAGGTGGTATTTTGTTTAAAAATCATGGGTAAGGCATTTGTGTAGATGCTGAAGAGTGTTCGAGACATGCCACATTATTGTCTAACGCTCTATATAGTTGTTGTTAACTGATAACAAAAATTAACTTATTTTCCGACTATAATTCTTATCCTTTTCTAAAGAGTTGATCAGATTAACTGGACTGGACTTCTGACAACCGCTTACAATTATGAGTGATGTCACGAAATGTAGCAAGTACCATACCTAAAGTTACCATACTTCCAGAAGTTCATGACTGCTCTAGTGTAGTCCAGCCCTATAATATTCGACGTGTCTACCATCTGCCGTTCACTCACCAAACAGTTAGTCCAAACGCAACAGTACGAAAATTACAGAATATTACTGCGGACCCCTTGGGGGCAGTACGGGTAACGTAATGAGGCACGCACCAAATTATATTACAGACACGTATGCGATCTGAAACGGAATTAATGCGGTAAATACGAGGCTGTAATTACGGCCCCTGGTGAGAATGAAAGTGAATTACACAGCTCAACACAAATACGTTTATGCGGAATACATTTCCCAATGTAGGCTACAGAGACGTCTGAAGCGCTTGTGCATCAGCAGATGATTGCTAGGGAGTGTAAGAGAGGGACAGAGGAAAGCGTGTTGGGTTCTGCAGCAGCGAAATGGAACGCAACGCCATCAGCGTTCTCCGTATTAAAGTCAAACGGCAACCGAGAAACAGGAATTCGTTAGGGGCGGTTGCAAAAGCAAAAAGCCGCTACGTCTGGGATGCTATGGATGGCGAGGGGGGGGTGGGGGTGGAGAGAGGGAGAGGAGTGGGAGGGATCCACTCTGATGCGCGGAGAACGCGAAGAATTAATCCTTTCCAGCGCCCGTCCCACAGATATGTACATGAAAGCGGCAGCAGCCGCGAACCACCAGGCCCTCGGCGTTGTAATTACTGCGCCCCGGCCGCGCGCCTGCAACGCCGCAACCCCTCGGACTCCACCGCTGCGCGGCGCGTCGTCTTCTGCGGCGTACCGCGCAAACACCAAAAGACGAGCTTCCGCAGCTTTGTATGTTTCTGTGGGAGAAGCGGGGAAGACGACGAGAAAGGGAAAGAGAGGAAAATAAAAAACCTATGTCGTGCTAGTACGTGTGTTTTTGTGTCTGTGTGTGTGTGTGCGTGTGTGTGCGCGTGTGTGAGCGTTTGGTTTACAAGGCTCTCCTTCGGCCCGCTAAGGAGACTGCTGCCGCAATGAGCTGACTAATTGTCGCCTCCCAACGCGGGTTTTTCACTCTGCTAGCGGGGAAATGTCACAGACACCTTGCTGAGTCTGACGTAGCTTCCGCTCACTGCTGTTTTGTGCTCGGTCTCATATTTTCTGCAAAGCGTTCTTTTCTCTCTCTCTCTCTCTCTCTCTATACCTGGCAGCTCCTATTGCAGTGCTACCAGAAGCAAAAATAGATGCGGTAGTCGTGAATTCCATGCTTCGGTTTTATACTACCTTTAGAATTACCCGTTTGTGTACTCATAGAATTAGATTAACTGCAACACGTGGTCTGCGGGGGAATGTACCCTTTTATACACAATTCGCTTCATCACGCTGAATGGATATAATACAGTTTACCAGTTGTTACTGTTATGAGTCTTCGTCCGAACTAAAACTACAGACAGTACAAAAGCTAAATTCCATTTAAATACTTAATCTGTTAAGTCTAAGTTAAAGAGAACAATAATAAAGGGTGTTCATAAATTCGCATTACGAACTTCTTGGTCTTGTAGAGGAGATTTTAGTATATAGTATTTTGAACAGGAACCCATATCCAGAAACGTAACGCCTCCATTCTACGTCGGTTTCAATTCACGAGCAAATGCGTCCGCGTCTGCTGAGAGAGAGAGAGAGAGAGAAAAGTCTTTGAGTAGCTTGTCCTGGTATGCAATTGGATACACATGTTGACGTGTACTACGTCGTAACACTACGTTCTGTTGGGTAGTGTGCAAAGTCTAATTTTGAGACTTGTAGATACGGAGGAAGATCTGCAGGTACGAGCTGTACCCACTGCACTAAAAACTGAACAGACAACAGATGGAATGAATAGTGTGTACCAGAACGTACTTCGTAGGTACAAAGTTTGTAACAACGTTGGTGGTCGCCATATCGAGTCGATGTTGTTGTAATGCATCGGTATTGTTCTGTGCGTACAGCATCTCGCTTCCTTTTTGTTGTGGAATAATGTAAACAAGTAAAGTTTAAGTGATAATACGAACAAATGTACTTAAGTGAAAATTGGATGTTTCGTTATGTTTCGTTTCAAATTGTTACCTACTAATTGTTCTGCGCCAAGCCTAATTCTGTTCCTCACGTAATAGTGGATGCGCTAAACAACTGAACTGAAACCGTTGTAGAACGGAGACGGTGCGTTTCCGGACACGGGTTCCCGTTCAAAACATTATGTACTCACAACCTAAAAGTCCTAGAAGTTTGTAACTGTAGTTTCCGAGCACCCTCTATATCTATCCAGTAACTTCTTACAAAGGTAAAATGTCTAAGAAACTAGGGCACATTCTTTTTTTCTCTCTCTCTTTTCAACTTGCACGTTTTCATAATTTTTATACAGAATAATAGTGTGGTAGTTTCGTAACAGTAGGAAGTGATGAACCGGTAAATTGTACCAGTTAAATTCAAAGTGATCAAGACTGTTGTGAAATAAAAACCTTAAGGAGACTGCTACTTAACAGTCATTTGTTATTTGCGTGCAGACTCATAGCAGTCACCAGCGCAGAAGCGTCACTAGGGAAACTGATGACATACAATGTCTAGAAAAAGACTGTTTTGTGTAGGAGATGTCAGATATATGATGAAGATGATGATGATGATGATGATGATGATGATGATGATATAAGTGACGGCGGCTGTGATAACAATGGTAGTGAGTAAGCAGTAAATACGAAACAGATTTGACTAAATCTTCTAAAATACGAGTGAATTACACCGTTTTGGCATTACTGTTATAAGCTACTACACAATATTGAATAGTAACTTGCCGCAATCGTGTAAATAACTCTGTCACAATCCAGCGTATTCTGTATTACCACATCCATCATAGTGTTTTCAGGTAGAGACGTATCATTTCTTTCTTGAGACATTCATCATTGAGGATTCGTTTCACCTACTTTGTTTTTATGTTACAGTTAAGGCGAACTGGGTAGAGACATTACAAGGAACAGTATAGTCTATCAGACATCCTAAGCTACACTTAGATATACATGACCATTCTGCGGTTCACACTTAAGTTACTGGCAGAGGGTTTATCGAACCACTTTCACTCTATTTCTCCGCCGTTGCCCCCTCGAACAGGGTCCACTGTCGAACAGCGCGAGGGAAAACGAGAACTTATATCTTTCCGTGCCAACTCTGATTTGTCTTATCTTATAACAATGATCATTTCTCTCTACGTAAGTCAATGTCAACAAAATATTTTCGCATTCGGTGGAGGACATTGCAGATTACCTCGTGACAAGATCTCGGAAACAAGCTGCCGTACTTTGAACTTTTCCGATGTCCTGCTTCAGTCCTGTCCATTGCGGATCCCACACTTCACAGCGTTATTTTAGCAGAGGATAAGCGTAGTTTGCGCCGCCCCTTTAATAGACATCTGTATGTCGTGCCAATTGAACACAGCATTTGGGTTGTCTTCCCACAACATTAGCTATGTGATCATCCCACCCCCCTTCCAGTTCAAATTTATCATAATTATAATCTCTACGTATTTCTTGAACTTGCAGCCTTTCGATATGTTTGGTTTAAAGTGTGACCGAAATTTGAGAGATTTCTTTTGTTACTCATGGGATGTCATCACATTTATCCTAATCCGGAGAAAACTGCCACAATTTTACCATAAAGATCTCGTCTGTAATTCATTTTGCAACTATTGTTGAACTTCTGGTGCATTGAATGGATGGTAAATGACACAATCATCCACAAAAATCTAATATTACTCCTCCAATTGTCTCCTAAGAGATGTAGACAGTTTAGAAGCAGCAGCGGGCCTATTAGACTTCCATGTGGACAGCCAGATAGCACTTCCGTTTTTCTCGAGGACTTTCTGCCCATTACTACGAACTATGACCGTTCTGATCGGAAATCACGGATCCGATCGAACAACTGAGACGATGCCCGACAGGCATGCGGTCTGATTAGAATATGCTTGTGAGGAATTGTATCAGAAGCCTTTTAGAAATCTAGATTTATGGAAATACATATGGAATCAATTTGAGATCCCCTGTCGACAGCACGCAATGATTCGCGAATAAGGTGATAACAGTGATTCACAAGAACAATATTTTCTGAATCGGCGCTGACCGTCTCTAAACAGATTAATCTCCTTGGCGTAATGCCTAATGGACGAACACAGAATGTTTTCAGAAAGCCTACTGCAAACTGATGTCAGTGATATGGATCTGTAGGTGATCGAACTACTCCCACTTCCTTTCTTGAGCATTGGTGTGACTGGTGCTACTTTCCAGTCATTAAGTACGGATCGTTCGTCAAGCGAGTAGCTGTACATTATTGCTAATTACGGTTGTACTATCTCAGCATACTCTGAAAGGAATCGAATTGATATACAATCTGGACCGGAGATCTTGAATTTTTTATGTGATTTAAGCTGTATTGTTACTCACATGATGTGAGTTCTGGAGTATGTACTTCGTCTTCTCGTCTTCATTGGTGAACCCTTATTATTACCGTCGGTACTGATTGTGTCTTGCCGCTAGTTTGCGTCACAGACGATTAGGATCCCTCCAGATTTCCTGCAAAATTTTGAGACATAGTTTTGTTGTGAAAGGTAAAATCATCTTGGCTGAAGTTCGCGATAGATTTCGAGCTTCTGTGCAACTCACCGATCTTGGGGATATTAAGTTCTTTTAAATTTGGTGTGCTCTTTTCGTTGCTTCTGCAACAGAATTATGACCTGTTTTATGTGCCATGGGTGTTCAGCTCCATCTCTTATTAATTAATTTGGTACAAATTGTTGTTGTTGTTGTGGTCTCCAATCCTGAGACTAGTTTGATGCAGCTCTCCATGCTACTCTATCCTGTGCAAGCTTCTTCATCTCCCAGTACCTACTGCAATCTACATCCTTCTGAATCTGCTTAGTGTATTCATCTCTTGGTCTCCCTTTACGATTTTTACCCTCCACGATGCCCTCCAATACTAAATTGGTGATCCCTTGATGCCTCAGAACATGTCCTACCAACCGATCCCGTCTTCTGGTCAAGTTGTGCCACAAACGTCTCTTCTCCCCAAACCTATTCAATACTTCCTCATTAGTTATGTCATCTATCCATCTAATCTTCAGCATTCTTCTGTAGCACCACGTTTCGAATCCTTCTATTCTCTTCTTGTCCAAACTATTTATCGTCCATGTTTCACTTCCATTCATGGCTACACTCCATACATATACTTTCAGAAATGACTTCCTGACACTTAAATCTATACTCGATGTTAACAAATTTCTCTTCTTCAGAAAAGCTTTCCTTGCCATTGCCAGTCTACATTTTATATCCTCTCTACTTCGACCATCATCAGTTATTTTGCTCCCCAAATAGCAAAACTCCTTTACTACTTTAAGTGTCTCATTTCCTAATCTAATTCCCTCAGCATCACCCGACTTAATTCTTATTGTTCCTAAACGATAAATAATTTTATAATCGAGAGTGGAAGTTTCACTCTGCCAGCGCCCGTGATGCCGTTGCTGTTCGAGATCGTAATGTCCTGTACCGCCTTTGCAATCTGGTAAGTGCGGTTCATGACTTCCTGTTATTAGAGGCCCATTCCCGAAATGGATACCTGTGAGAGAACAAAATTAGTCAAACAGAGAGGGGCTACAAAGACCTCTCTAGTACGCATAGAGACCTTTTTGTAGAATGCAGATAGTGTTAGAATTGAAGGCAAAATTAAGCAGACTGACTTGCTTTCAGACTGATTTTGTGTCGTCTCAAGGTCGGCTGGAAACTGAAGGCGAATCCGCAGATCACAGAAGGAATAGCGAAAAATTCGAAACTTCGTGGGACATTATTGAGTCGACTATCGAGGGTTTAATCAAGCGGCACGCTAAGCTACGGTCAGTGGACTCGAATCCGACAAGCAGGACCAGTATTTTAAAACTACCTGCCATTAATCTGACAAGTTTCGAAGAGGGCTGCTTCAAGTGGTCGTCATGTAGAGGTGCCCTTTTAAAATCTCATTATGAACAATAATTCAATTGATGATGCACAGAAATTTCATTACCTAAACTCCTGTTTCCGAGATGAAGCAAGGAATCTCTTGTAACATATACCTATAACATCAGGACCTCTATCAATTGCTTGGTGACTTCATACAGAGGTATGACAATCCAAAAATAATTGCATCTAGTGTAAGACGTCGTAGTCTCCTGACCTCCATTGCTTACATATTCCGCCCTCACAATCATATTCCACACATGAAGACGCTTCATTCGAACCCAAACTCCATAAGATAAAGTCAATGTTGTATGAATTCATGTAAATGGTATGCAAATAACTAGTAAATCACAAATGCGCTCCAAGATTGTGATACTCGAGGCTGGCGTATACACATACATTTCAGACACGACGGTCACAGGGGCTTTTAGTTTGAGAGATGCAAATTGCACGCCGGGAGGTCGGTCTCTTCAGAGGTCGACGCAGCCTATCTATGTCGGCCGGTGACCGCCCATAGAGCAGACAGTGTTTGCCCGAGTGAAAGGAAGAACGACCCCATGTTCGGCTTAAAAGCAAATTCCGCTACATTGTGTAGCCCAGCCTTTGCATTCTTTGCAACATAGCACGCAGTTTCAGATATTTTCACCGGGAGACAGCAAACGCCAAACGCCAAACGCCGATGCTATACATTTCCGGATTGGTCGCCTTAAACGAAACGTCATTCTCCCGTTTTAGAAGAGCAGTGCTGATTGGCAGACAATATTTCCGACGCCTTGAGCTGAAGGAGTAATGGAAGAGACTGAAAGATATACCTCTTCACGTCTGGCGTGGAGAGGGGCCGTTCCATTGTCGCTCTTGGAGCGAGAACACATAACGAGAGCGTGCGCGCTCGTACGTGTACTCAAAGACCAAGGAACAAGTCTCTCCTCGGTACTTCATTGGGAGAGCACATCTGTCGATAGTGAATCAGAGTGGGACACTATATTGAGTCCTTGCTATGAAGCATTGATCACTGTGTTGGCCGCCACACTTACTGTGCGGTATGAATGGACAGAGTTATAGTTAAACACCTGCGCGCGAATTTTTGAGCGGCATCCCGGTGGACTGGTTATTTGACCGGTGTACCACGCCAATAGTTAGACTAGGGGCGAATTGGAGTCCTTGACTTCATCATGACGTACGGAGAGTTTGATTGGCGGAGATCAATCCAGATAGAACAAGAGTTATCTTATTTGTCAGCAGCGAGCGGCGCATACAGCAGTCATCGCAGCTTATGGTATTGTGCACTACAGCTCTTGCGAGCCCCATATTTCCTTCACAACAGTACACTTCACTGCATTTCACACGCGACAGCCTCGACCGTACCTATCAACATTCTAACGGATAATTATTCAAGTTGAGTAGGCGCGGCTCTCAGCCATTCTGCCAAGTCAATAACAATCTGACACTTTGTATAGAAATTTCATTAGCGAATCCTATCCTTAAGAGGTAACTTAACATTCCGAAAAGAAACCGGAAATAACTTGTTCAGTTCATAACTAAAATTGCCATTGTGATTTCTCAGAATTTTTGCAAAATAAAAATAATAATTTTCGTTAGTTTCATGTTTTTCTTACACTAACTATCACCACTCCAGTACCCAAGTATCCCACTAGCTACGTAAGAAATTTTGTGAATTTTTGTGTCATTTATTTACAGCGGACGAGTCAAGAAGATATTTATTGCTGAAAGTTTTTCAGGCATCTCACTTTAGAACGTTAGGAGCGTCTGTCTGACTTCTGTAGTAGTGCAGGGGTGGAAATTGCATCTTGCAGGAGCCACAGGGTACAGGGTACATCTCAGATTAATCTGTTGCGCAGAGCGCCAGAATAGCACCCACACATCATCGCAGACCAGTAATGCAAATGCTTCGTTAGCCTTGCCTATAGTCGGGCATGGCACGGTAGCTGATTGTAGGCAATTAATTAATCACGTGTGTAGCCATTTGAAGGCGTTAGAAGCTCTTAAACCTGAAGTCCCACTTAATGAAGAGATTCTTTCTGAAGCAATTTTGGCTGTTTTGTGACCCACAGAGCGGCATAAGTGGGAGGTAAAAATGTCTGGGTCCACGTTCACCACATCGAATCAAATGGTTCAAATGGCTCTGAGCACTATGGGACTTAACAGCTGTGGTCATCAGTCCCCTAGAACTTAGAACTACTTAAACCTAACTAACCTAAGGACATCACACACATCCATGCCCGAGGCAGGATTCGAACCTGCGACCGTAGCACACATCGAATCAACTGATAGATTTTTTGGAAACAAAACGTCAGGCTCTTGAGTTGATCAGATTGAGGGACAACACGTCATGGAATCACCAAGCAAATGCCAGTAACTCAAACTAAGCATGTGAGGAAGGCCCGTCTGGCTAATGCTGATGCTGAGGGGACGTGCCAATTTTGTAATGAACCTCGTGCTGACAAGAAATGCAAGGGGTTTGAAGCACTAAATTTCGAAAAGTGACGGACATTTGTAACAGGAAATAAGCTTTGTTTTATATACACGTGCCCTGGTCACATCTCGAGTAAATTGAAAGTTTCTCCTTGTAAGACATGGAAGGGAAGGCACAATATACTGCTCCACAAGTCAGCTGATTCAAAGGATAGACAGAATGGTGAAATTATAAGCCACTCCTTGGCCCATAAGGCTGCAAAAGGGGATGTAACAAACAATTGTAATGCTTTGCAGGCAACGGTTGTTGTCAGTATTAAATGCAGCATGGGTAGGCAGCGGTCTTGTACGGTGTTGCTAGATAGTGCGAGCCAGGTGTCCTATAAATCAGAGGGTATGGCAGATAAATTAAAACTGAAAAAAAAAGAAGATTTTCTGTGAATGGCATGAATAATGCCTTCGCAGCCTCAGTGTCTTATACCGGTAATGTTGAACTCTCGTCTAGGCCTAACGCCTTTCATATCAGAACCACTTGTGCTATTGTTGAAAATGTCACCAGTGACCCACCAGCAAGCTACGAGTATATAGATATAAGAAGTTGGAATGTCCCACTTGAGCTATCCCGCGTTCTACAAGTCTGCCACAGTATATTTAATTCCTGGTACTGAGGTTTACTTCGATGTTGTTTGTAGGGGAAGGCTGGAGAGACCAAATTGAACTAATTGAAACTAAATTCGGCTGGATTTTGTCTGGTAGAACTGCGTCAGTTTCAAGCAACGTGCCTCGTTCTACAGTCACCTCGAGCTTTGTTAGAGGTGACAATTTAGATGACACAGTGCCAAAGTTTTGGGAGCTAGGAGAAGTGACTACCAAAACGATGAGTAGGTAGGATAAAATGTGTGAGGCTCACTTTCAGCGCCACACAGCTCGAGATTAAAATAGATTTGTGGTTCGACTGCCAGTGAAACCTGACTGTAAAACCTTAGGTGGATCACGAGAAGAGGCCTCTCAGAGGCAGGAGCATCTTGAGAGGAGGTTTAAGAGGCAAAGGGGGGAATATGCTGCATTTATCCATGAGTACATTGAACTAGGACACATGGAGGTCTCTAATTCTCAGGATATGGTTAGTTCAAAGTTTTATCTTCCACATCGTCCTGTCTTCAAGGAATGCGGCTCCACTGCTAAGTTGAGGGTACTGTTTGATGACTGTGCTGTCACTTCCAATGCAGTTTCTCTCAATAATAGTTTGATGGTTGGTCCCACCATCCAGCCAGATTTTTTTCCCATTATTATAAAATTTTCGTCCTTTGATGTGGCTCTGTCAGCTAACATAACAAACATGTATCGCCAAGTGTCCCTCGATCCTGATGCTGGAAGTTCTACAGAATTCTGTGGCGGGAATCAACGTCTGAACCGATGCAAGAATATATATTGTCTACAGTGACGTACAGAACCGCATCCGATGCTTTTCTTGCGACAAGATATCTCCAACAGTTGGCCTTGTAAAATCAAGACAGATTTCCAGTGGCGTCGCAAGCGCTGTTGTCTAGCTTTTATGTGGATGACTTCTTAGGTGGATCAGCTACAGAAACTGAAGCTGAGGAACTTCAGACCCGGCTCACTCCACTACTTGCTTCTGGTGGGTTCCCACTAAGGAAATGGAGTTCCAATAGTCACCAGGACAGAGCAATCTCTTTCCGTTGTAATCTCAGTGGTGAAGAAACCACAAATACATTAGTAATATTATGGCACCCTGTCTCTGACACATTCCAATTCCATGTGCAGCTGAAGAGCCATCGATGCTCGAAGATAATCGAGAGTAAATTTCTGTCTACAATAGCATTTATCTTTGATTCACTGGGGCTTCTGGATCCAGCACTCATGATGTGCAAGCTATTTTTGTAGCACTTGTGGTAACTAACACTTGACTGGCATGAAGTTCTGCCATCCAGCTTAATTGATGAATGGAGTGTCATCTACACGCAACTACCTTCCCTAAACGGTATTTCGATTGGAAAAAAGATCGTTCAGTATCGTAAGTATGTTAAAAACTCGAAATTCATTCTTTTCGTAATGCTTCACGGTTGGCATATGGGGCTTATGTATACAGCAGATGTGTTCTTTTCAGCAACAACGTTGTCGTTTCATTGCCTGCAGCCAAATCTCCCGTAGCTCCTGTCAAACTGCTATCTCTTTCACGACTGGAATTGTGAGGTACTCTGCTTCTTGCTCGACTCACTCATAAAGTGGCCAATGCCTTAGACGTCGTAAACAATAGTGATACCCACCTGTGGACAGACCCCACAATCGTTCTCTGCTGATGCAACGTAGTCCTAGTCACTGGAAAACTTTTGTTCGTAACAGAGTCTGTGAAATTCAGGAACTGAGTTCAGTTCCCACCTCGAGACATATCAAATCAGAAGACAAGCCTGCTGATCACTTATCACGTGCCATTAGGTCAGCACATTTGAGGTCACTTGTGCAGCAGAGGTCTGGCCCTTCATCGCTGTCCAACTATGAACTGGACTGTAGCACTTGTCCTTCACTTGTGGTAGTAGATGCGCCTGAAAGAAGGTGCGTGCAAGTATCTTGGGAGTGCGTTATTAAGCTTGATAATGAATTGTTGTCAAATATTCGTCATTGAAGAAAAGCTACAGGGTCTTAACTTATGCACTGAGATTTGCTAACAACACTTGATTGCGGCAAGGATACAAGATTCACTCAATCCACAAGAATGCCAAAATTCCATCAAAAGGACCTTTGGCATAGTTCAACATGGTGAGTATGGTAGTGAGATCGCTTTGTTAATGCCAATCTTCTGTGCTACATGACAGCAAATTACAAGATTTGCATCTGTTTGATGTGCGACGTCCTATTATCATAGCACCACATGACAAAAATTCTCGTCATTTATGAACATGAAAATCTGTTGCATGCTGGGTCTCAGCTTTTGTTGAACATGTTGTGTAGGAGTTTTGGATTCCCCACATGCAGAAACATCAAACGAGTTGTTGGGAAATTTTTTGAGTGCTTAGGTTCCAGTCACAGACTGCATTACGTCTTATGGGTCAACTACCAGCATCTAGAGTGAACCAGTCTCGTCCTTTGCAGCACTGTGGAGTGGGTTATGCACGAAGGTTACTGTGAAGCATGGTGGAGGGACGGTTACTGCCAAAGTCTACATTGCCTTGTTCATTTGCATGGCAATCGAAGAAATCCATCTACAGTTAGTTAGTGACTTAGAAACCAGATCATTTCTGGCTGCCCTTAGGAGATTCATTGCGAGAAGAGGAAAACCTTCCCAAATGTATAGTAATGACGATACTACATTTGTAGGTGCTCACATTGAACTTAAACGTTCATTCTGAGTTGTTGCAGTTGAGGTGAACTTTCCGACCTCAGAGGGTATCAATTGGAATTTTGCTTCACCTCGTGCGTCTCACGCTGGTGGATGTGGGAAGCAGGAGTCAAATGTACGAAGTCACAACTCAAACGTGTCATTGGCAATACAGTACTGACTTTACAAGAACCAAGAACGGTATTAACTCAGACAGAAGCATGCCTAAATTCAAGGCCGTTGTGTGCTCTTTCAGATGGCATAGATTGTCTACCTGGTCTCACATCTGGGCATTTACTCACTGGACAGCCACTTTACGCCCATCCCGAAACCCCCAATCTTTTAGATTCCTGCAAACAGGTTGCACAGGTGTAAACTTGTGTGGCAACTCCATCACTCCTTTTAGAGAAGATGGACCACTGAGTACCAGCATCAGCTGCAGCAATGCAGTAAATGAAAATCGGAAGGAGCATCACTGCCCCAGATAGGCAATCATGTCCTGGTCAGGGAGGATGTCTTTCCACCATTGGTGTGCAGGCTGATCGTCGTCGAGCACCTGTTTCAAAATGTTCAAATGTTTGTGAAATCTTCTCGGACTTAACTGCTAAGGTCATCAGTCCCTAAGCTTGCACACTACTTAACCTAAATTATCCCAAGGACAAACACACACACACATGCCTGAGGGAGGACTCGAACCCCCGCACCTGTTTCTTGGACCTGATGATGGTGAAAACTGCTAATGGGCAGGTTAAGGAGTCTATAGCAAATTTGAGTACCCTGACTAAGCAGAGAATCAGTTAATTTTTCCCTCAGATTTGTGTGGCGATACACAATAAAGGCCCATTTCCAAACTGCTTTTCACAGGAACTAATCCTTAATTCATAATATCAGCTTGAGAAGCTGTGCACGTTTCTTTTGTGGACTGACTGTTGTCAATATTGACTTAATACATTTCTTATGTTTTTCTCTTTTTGCTATCGCTTCGGCCTGCTATGGACCACGAAGATTTTAATCTCTTCCCTGATTGTGTTTTCCTCTTCTTCCAATAGATTTTCATTTTGACTGACTGTGCTTCTTTTCTCTGTTTTGACCATTTGCAGGCAGGACGTGGAATTGATTGTAGGCTGGACAGTTGAACCTTAGCTTCGTCAATATCATTTGCAATGAGTACCAGATCATCAGCAAAAGCCAAAGAGTTTCCACTGAGGCCATTTCTTTTGTGTCCAATTTGAATCCTATAACCTGGCGGTACGGTTGTTTTCCACTTTCTGACTATCTTTTCCAGGACATAATTGAAGAGCTGTGGAGAGAGCAGGTCACCTTGTCTCACTCCTGTACAGATTTCAAATGGTTCTGATAGTTCGCTTCTGAACTTGACCTTGACGTTCTGTTATTTAAAGTGGCGCTTATCAGATTGATTGTTTTCCTATCTAGATCAAATTCGGCAAGGGCGTTCTTTATTGTTTCTAGATCAATTGAGTCATACGGTTTTTGAAAGTCGACAAAGGTCACAACAAACATTTTTGATCTTGATGTAGCGTATGATACAACAGATTTCAGGTTATGGATCTGCTCTGTATAGGATCTTGATGTCCTGAAACCAGCTTGATATTCGCCCAATTGCTGACCTAAGACTGATTCAGCTCTGTTTAACAACAGTCTGGAAAAGAACTTGTACGTCGTTGGTAGCAAAGAGATTCCTCGGTAATTATTCAGATCACAATTAACGCCTTTTTTTATGAAGTGGCTGAATAATTGCTACGGTTCGATTTGGAGGTACAGTTTCAGTATCATATCTCTTATGTAGTGTGATGATAATATTTTGTTAGTTCTGTGTTTAGTGTTAGTACCTTTTACGTCTATCATCAGCGTGACAGTGCCATTGGTTGGTTTGTGCAAGCAAAGGGTGTTGTTGTTGTTGTTGTTGTTGTTATGGTCTTCAGACCTGGTACTGGTTTGATGCAGCTCTCCATGCTACTCTAACCTGTGCAAGTTTCTTCATCTCCCAGTACTTACTGCAACTTACATCCTTCTGAATCTGCTTAGTGTATTCATCTCTTGGTTTCCCTCTACGATTTTTACCCTCCACACTGCCCTCCAATGCTTAATTTGTGATCCCTTGATGCCCCAGAACATGCCCTACCAACCGGTCCCTTCTTCTTGTCAAGTTATGCCACAAACTCCTCCTCTCCCCTATTCTATTCAATACCTCCTCATTAGTTACGTGATCTACCCATCTAATCTTCAGCATTCTTCTGTAGCATCACATTTCGAAAGTTTCTATTCTCTTCTTGTCCAAACTATTTATCGTCCACGTTTCACTTCCATACATGGCTACACTCCATACAAATACTTTCAGAAACGACTTCCTGACGGTTAAATCTATACATGATGTTAACAAATTTCTCTTCTTCAGAAACGCTTTCCTTGCCATTGCCAGTCTACATTTTATATCCTCTCTACTTCGACTATCATCAGATATTTTTCTCTCCAAATAGCAAAACTCCTTTACTACTTTAAGTGTCTCATTTCCTAATCTAATTCCCTCAGCATCACCTGACTTAATTCGACTACATTCCATTACCCTCGTTTTGCTTTTGTTGATGTTCATCTTATACCCTCCTTTCAAGACACTGTCCATTCCGTTCAACTGCTCTTCCAAGGCCTTTGCTGTCTCTGACAGAATTACAATGTCATCGGTGAACCTCAAAGTTTTTATTTCTTCTCTATGGATTTTAGTACCTACTCCAAATTCTTCTTTTGTTTCCTTCACTGCTTGCTCAATATACAGATTGAATAGCATCGGGGAGAGGCTACAACCATGTCTCACTTCTTGAAGTCTGAGGGTATTTCGCCTGTATCATACATCTTGCTCACCAGAAGGTAGAGTTTTGTCAGAACTGGCTCTCTCAAGGCCGTCAGTAGTTCCAATGGAATGTTGTCTACTCCGGGGGCCTTGTTTCGACTCAGGTCTTTCAGTGCTCTGTCAAACTCTTCACGCAGTATCGTATCTCCCATTTCATCTTCATCTACATCCTCTTCCATTTCCATAATATTGTCCTCAAGTACATCGCCCTAGTATAGACCCTCTATATGCTCTTTCCACCTTTGTGCTTTCCCTTCTTTGCTTAGAACTGGGTTGCCATCTGAGCTCTTGATATTCATACAAGTGGTTCTCCTTTCCCCAAAGGTCTCTTTAATTTTCCTTTAGGCAGTATCTATCGTACCCCTAGTGAGACAAGCTTCTACATCCTCACATTTGTCCTCTAGCCATCCCTGCTTAGCCATTATGCACTAACTGTCGATCTCAGTTTTGAGACTTTTGTATTCCTTTTTGCCTGCTTCATATACTGCATTTTCATATTTTCTCCTTTCATCAATTAAATTCAATATTTCGTCTGTTACTCAAGGATTTCTACCAGCCCTCGTCTTTTTACCTACTCGATCGTCTGCTGCATTCACTACTTCATCCCTCAGAGCTACCCATTCTTCTTCTACTGTATTTCTTTTCCGCATTCCTGTCAATTGTTCCCATATGCTCTCCCTCAAACTGTGTACAACCTCTGGTTTAGTCAGTTTATCAAGATCCCATCTCCTTAAATTCCCACTTTTTTGCAGTTTCTTCAGTTTTAATCTACAGTTCATAACCAATAGATTGTGGTCAGAGTCCATATCTGTCCCTGGAAATGTCTTACAATTTAAAACCTGGTTCCTAAATCTCTGTCTTACCATTATATAATCTATCTGATACCTTTTAGTATCTCCAGGATTCTTCCATGTATACAACCTTCTTTTATGATTCTTGAACCAAGGGCTAGCTATGATTAAGTTATGCTCTGTGCAAAATTCTACCAGTCGGCTTCCTCTTTCATTTCTTACCCCCAATCCATATTCATCTACTATGTTTCCTTCTCTCCCTTTTCCTACTCTCGAATTCTAGTCACCCATGACTATTAAATTTTCGTCTTCCGTTACTACCTGAATAATTTCTTTTATCTCATCACACATTTCATCAATTTCTTCATCATCAGCAGAGCTAGTTGGCATATAAACTTGTACTACTGTAGTAGGTGTGGGCTTTGTGTCTATCTTGGCCACAATAATGCATTCACTATGCTGTTTGTAGTAGCTTACCCGCATTCCTATTTTTTATTCATTATTAAACCTACTCATGCATTACCCCTATTTGCTTTTGTATTCATAACGCTGAATTCACCTGACCAGAAATCTTGTTCCTCCTGCCACTGAACTTCACTAATTACCACTATAACTAACTTTAACCTATCCTTTCCCCGTTTTAAATTTTCTAACCTACCTGCCCGATTAAGGGATCTGACATTCCACGCCCCGATCCGTAGAACGCCAGTTTTCTTTCTCCTGATAACGACGTCCTCCTCGGTAGTCCCCTCCTGGAGATCTGAATGGGGGACTATTTTACCTCCGGAATATTTTACCCAAGAGGACGCCATCATCATTTAACCATAGAAGTAATGCTGCATGCCTCGGTAAAAATTACCGCTGTTGTTTCCCCTTGTTTTCAGCCTTTCGCAGTAACAGAACAGCAAGGCCGTTTTGGTTAGTGTTACAAGACAGATCAGTCAATCATCCAGACTGTTGCTCCTGCAACTACTGAAAAGGCTGCTGCCCCTCTTCAGGAACCATACGATTGTCTGGCCTCTCAACAGATACTCCTCCGTTGTGGTTCCACCTACGGTACGGCCATCTGTATCGATGAGGCACGCAAGCCTCCCCACCAACGGCAAGGTCCATGGTTCAGGGTGGGAGGAACCAAAGGATAGTGAATTTCACATTTATGTGCCCAAATTTTGTGTCCGGTAATATTTTTGTTACTTTCCTTGTTTTGAACTTCGCTGTTTGTTAAATTTATGTCTATTTGTAAAATGAGGAGACTCATTTTAGAGTGGGAGTATGCTGAGTTCTATAAATCACATGCACAATAAGAGCCATTTAACAACAATTTGAAACCAGGGCAGGTCAGACTGTCCGGTGTAGCCTGTTCTCATCCGGGAAACATTGTAACTGTGTGTGTGGAAGTGAACTTCCCAGGATCTTTGTGCACGCATCTAAGCTGGCCAGCTGTTGTAAGCGGCGATCAGGTAACCCAGAGATCTGCAGCGAGCAAACGTATGTCTCCTTCAGCCAAGGGCCGCAGCTCGAAGGCACTTTGTGCACTTGTTGGATATTGCTGAGCAGCATCTGTAAAGTAATACGGAATAAAGAGTTACACATCAAAAACGTTGTCTTTGGTCTAATTATTGTGAGTGGATACAAGGAGAGGATAGTGAGTCCTCTCACACTACAAAACTTACATTTACTAACGCGGGACCCGTGGCCTGCAAGTGAACTGCGTTAAACGTTCATATTTACTGAATCAGTCCTCCGACAATCATATCTTTTTCGATTTCTTCACATTTTTCATGTAGCCATTTCGTCTTATCTTCCTCGAACTTCTTGTTTATTTCATTCTTCAGTGACTTGTATTTCCATATCCCTGAATTTCCCTGAACAATTTTGTACTTCCTTCATGGTCGATCAAATGAAATATTTCTATCTACGTTTTTCTTTCCAACTACAATGACTGCTCTTTTCAGAGACGTCCATTCATCTTCAGCTGCATTGCCCCACTGAGCTATTCCTCATTACTGTATCTACAGCCTTAGAGAACGTCAAGCGTGTCTCGTCATTCCATAGTATTTCTGTATCCCACTTTTATTTATATTCATTCTTCCTAACTAAATCGTATCCCACTTCTTTGCATGACTAATTTCTCAAACTGTAACCTACTCTTCATCACTGCTAAATTGTGATCTGAGTCTATATCTGCTACTGGGCACGCCATCCAGTCCAGTAACTGATTTCGGAATCTCTGCCCGACCATGATGTACTCTCACTGAAAACTTCCCGTATCACGAACAGAGTATTCGGTAGCTGAAATTTGTTACAGAGCTCAATTACTCTTTCTCCTCTCAATTCTTTGTCCCAGGCCCATACTCTCCTGTTACCTTTTCATCTGGTCCTTCTCCTAAAACTGTATTCCAGTCCTCCATGATCACTAGATTTTCTTCTCCTTTTACATACTGAATTACCTTTTCAATATCCTAATATACTGTCTCTATCTCTTCATCTTCAGCTCGCGACGTCGACACGTGTACCTGTGCTATCGTTACCGGTTCTGGTTTGCTGTCGACTCTGATAAAGAAAAACCCTATCACTGAACTGTTAACAGTAATTCACCCTCTACCCTAGCTTCCTATTCATAACGAATCCTACACCCGTCACAGCATTTGCTGCTGTTGTTAACATTACCCTGTTCTCATCTGACCAGAACTCCTTGTCTTCTTTCCATTTCATTTCATTGTCCCCTACTATACATTGAGCCTTTGCATTTTCCTTTCCAGATTTTCTAGCTTCCCTATCACGGTCAAGCTTCTGGTATTCCTTGCCCCCTCCTTTCACTGATTATTCAATCTTTTTCTTATAGTCATCTCTCTCTTATCAATTCCCTCCCGCCCTCCCAGAGACCCGAACAGGAGACTATTGCGGAATCTTTTGCCAATGCAGAGATCATCATGAAGCTTTTTCAGCTACAGGCCAGAGGTCCTGTAGATACGCGTTATGTGTCTTTAATACAGTGGTATCCATTCCCTTCTTCACCCTCATGCTATTGATCACTTCTGATTCTACCACCTATAGCGGCAGTTTCTCAACCCTAGGACAACGGGGTGTCCTGAACCTCCGTCTGCTCCTCAACCCTGTGTTGGCAGAATGAAGGTGACTTCTTATGCCGGAAGTATTCGGCCCACAATGCTGATCATTAATCAGCATTTGAGCTGTGGTGGATTTAGAACGCTGGACTGATTATGTTTTGGTTACTAATCAAAGACGCTACCCCTGGATCACAGTTGCATTCTGACACACTGGAGCGTTAAATCGTCAAAACCCCCAGCTGATTGGGAGCCCTGACCGTAATGCTCGAAACGTTTTCAACTCTGGAGTAGTCCAGCGTCCTTGCTGGCCAAAGTAGGGTCTGGTAAGCAAGAAGCAAGCAGCATATGCATTATCATGGAGCTATGTAAGCACAGGGTGACTGGCCATGAAGGGTAATAAAACTGGGTGTGAAATATGGTCGACGTACAGTTGTGCCTCGGGTGGCCACCAGAGGTGTCCAGCTATGGAAAGAAATGTCGCCCTCAGATAATCACTCTTGGCTGTTGGGTCGTATGGCGAGCGACAGTCATGGTGGTAATCCCCCGGTGTGTGGGGCGTCTCCAGACACGTCTTCGGCCTGGAATCTCATTAACTAGAGTGGAATTATCTTAAATGATGAGTCTCTCTTCAGACTGAGATCCAATAACTGGCGAAAAGATGCCCTCGACAGCGGTGGGATAACAACCTACCCGTCGCCTGGCATACGGCCCGAGAACCGTGGTAGCACCTCTTCGCTTTCCATCCGCCAGATTCTTACAGCACAACGGTACGTCGACGGTATTTTACGTCCCGGTTTGTTGCCCTTCAGGCCAAGCCATTCTAGCCTTACACTTCAGCATGATGAAACCTGCCCGCGAGTGGCGAGAGTTTCTCCCGCTTGTCTTCGTGCTTGCCAAGTCGTATCTTGGCCAGCAAGGACGCCCGACCTCTCCCCAAGTGAGAATATTTGGAGCATTATGGGAAGAGTTCTCGCAGCAGCTCGGGATTTTGGTGATGCAACGTGCCAATTGAGCATAATCTGGCGCGATATCCGTCAGGAGCATATCCAACAACTGTACCAATGTATGACAACCTGATTAATGACTTGCATAAGTGTCAGAGCTGAAGCAGTGGGTTATTGCTCAATTTGTGGAGCTCTTTTTCACGGATAAATAGTCCACTTTTTCTGAAATTGTAATCATTTGTTTGTCTGCACAAATTCATCACATCTACAGTTCCATGCGGATAATTCCTTCGTAGTGCATCGCTTTTTTGTGTTAGAGTGTAGTTGCTGCCAGAAGTCGTCTTTACGAATATCTTCGTGTAGCATTACAGTACATTCATCTCTCCCAACTTTCATTTAAGTAACAGTAGATAATGTATCTAGACTTTAACAGTATCATATAGCAATCTCCCCTTTGGATTAATCATCCTTGTTCTTCAGCAGACTCCACATGGACGTAATCATTACGCCATTACATTTTTCTACAGTACTTTTATTAAAAACCACTCGACATTATCAGATTGTTTCAGACTTGGTGATGTTCGAAAAATTAACACTTTGCTTTCCCGTAAGACGTTCTAAGTTCTAGCTGTCATCTTAGCTCTCCACATAATTAATAAGTACTAGGCTGCACTGACGCCACACACTGAGAAGTAAATAGGAATATCTAGATGGGACACTACGAAACATAAACACCTCTGATTGAGAAAATTAGTTCTCCGATCTATTCAGGTTTTGCTGTCTGTATATCTGAAGCTGTCAAACCTAATGGCCACCTTCTAATAACTGTTCTCAAACACTCTCTAGAACCACCCGCCTTCAGCTGAAGTACCTTATATTATGGTGGTTTTGGCCCGCATTCTTATGGTTTTAGCCAAGGCCTATGTGAAACAGCAAGGTGGCTTATAAATAAACGCATCATTTGCTGAAGTATGACTCAGTCTATCGAAAAAAGAATTTGGAGAGCCCCACATTTCTCACATCAATTCTTCATCGGGAACCAATTTTTTCACAGGCTACGCATTTCAAAAGTTACGAACGGAATTTCATCAATTTTTCACTTTATTTAGTATTAATTACAACGTAGTCTTACATATGTAACCTGTTAACTTTATCCGAGTATTTTTGATTCATACATAGTTCTATGTAGATCAACTGCTTCCCTCAGCTTTCTAAAGGTACTGTCAAAACAGTAGGCCGAGCAATGTTCTAGCATCAGGAATGTGCGATTAGCTAAAGGAAGTTAACCCTCACAACAACCACTGAGTAACTACGAGAAAGAGGTGATTGCAACTACCACATATATTAGTAATCTTTGGAATAATTTCTGAAAAGGAAACCGTAAACGAAAACTTGGAAATGGTTCAAATGGCTCTAAGCACTATGGGACTTAAAATTTGAAGTCATCAGTCCCCTAGACTCAGAACTACTTAAACCTAACTAACCCAAGGACATCACTCAAATCAATGCCCGAGGCAGGATTAGTACCTGCAACCGTAGCGGTCGCGCGGTTCCAGACCGTAGCGCCTAGAACCCCTTGGCCACTCCGGCCGGCTTACCGAAGGGGAACCTGAATGGAGTTATATCGCAGTCAACACTGTTTAACATCCATGCCCGAGGCAGGATTCGAACCTGCGACAGTAGCGGTCGCGCGGTTCCAGACTGTAGCGCCTAGAACCGCTCGGCCACTCCGGCCGGCTTACCGGAGGGGGACCTGAATGGAGTTATATCGCAGTGAACACTGTTTAACACCTCCGACGTGTATTACATTTTTCAGTCCACTGGAAGTTCTTGAGCCACATCATCGTTACCCGTTATCCATTGACCACAGCTTCACGAGGACAGCTTTCCCGTTGTAATAACGCTAGCTCACGCCCGATAAGTAAGCTGGTGCAGCGTACCAACACCCGTCACTTCTGGTGACATTGCCCCTGGATTTTTCTGGTATAACACTGCTGCGGAGACCCAAACCCGCCCCCTTAATGAGACACTCAAGACGCGTCTTACATTTCCAGTTATTTGTCTCTGGATGCCCAAGAAGCGTCTTTCATTTCCAGTTATTTGTCTCCGTCTGTAGACTCAGGCTAATGATATCAACTTAAAAGGGACGACTTTATCTTGTGTTTCTTCGTCTGCAGAATTCGTTGAACATTGGTTACTGTTTCAGTCCTAATGGACTGTTTCCAGTGGTGCTTATTTCGATGTCTGAGATTATTCTGATACTTTAACTCTCTTGCTCTCAATATTTTCAGCTCTAGAAGTTAGTTGCCTCCAAAATAATCAGTTTGTTCAAATTCATTTACAATTATTCAAGGGCAGGAAGCGAAACATACATATTGATTATCGTTTTTTATGCATTATAGAGACTATTGTTCAATGTAGTCATTCCGTTAGGTGCCGGGACTATATTCTAGCGTAAAATATGTGGAACCGGTGATTTCTGAATAAATTTCAACATTCGTTTGAGGATAATACAACCTTAACTTCTTCGTCAAATAAAATCGGTAAAATATGTATAACGGCATTCTGGCACACCTTTGCACTCTGCTTCCACTGACACCACATTTCGTACCGCTTCACATTGTACAACTATGTTACAACCGATCCCGCCAAAACGCTCCATACAAAGCGAATCAAAGACAAAACTTACATACAATGAAGGTTTCTTGATATTACTGCTACCAGTCTCATTTTGTTTTATTCTTAAATTTTTATTATCACACTACCTGTTTCAAACCACATAGTGATTCATCATCAGGTGGTACACATTTTTATTGACTGTCTGCAGCATTGTGGGAGTCGTGTAGCTGTGGCAAGATGTATAAACGAAACACGTAATTTTACTGCACTTCAAGAACTTAGGCACAGGTAACACGTTCCACATCCTTTACAAAACTTATATAAACTAAGAAGTACAACTAAAGCTATGTCAAAGAGTTTGTGTCAGGACAGACAGCACTTGTAAGACACACTGCCGACAGTAATCCTGTAGCTGTATCTTGAGTAATAGGAATTGAAGAAAAATACATCAAAAGGCGACTGGTTGCTGTGATGTCAAGAAATTCTTACATAAAATGATAGTTGTTGTTGTTGTGGTCTTCAGTCCGGAGACTGATTTGATGCAGCTCTCCATGCTACTCTATCCTGTGCGAGCTTCTTCATCTCCCAGTACATACTGCAGCCAGCATCCTTCTGAATCTGCTTAGTGTATTCATCTCTTGGTCTCCCTCTACGATTTTTACCATCCACCTTGCCCTCCAGTACTAAATTGATGATCCCTTGATGCCTCAGAACATGTCCTACCAACCGATCCCTTCTTCTAGTCAAGTTGTGCCACAAACTCCTCTTCTCCCCAATTTTATTCAATACCACCACATTAGTTATGTGATCTACCCATCTAATCTTCAGCATTCTTCTGTGGCACCACATTTTGAAAGCTTCTATTCTCTTCTTGTCTAAACTATTTATCGTCTATTTTTCACTTCCATACATCGCTGCAGTCCATACAATCAGAAACGACTTTCCGACACTTAAATCTATAGTCGATGTTAACAAATTTCTCTTCTTCAGAAACGCTTTCCTTGCCATTGCCAGTCTATATTTTATATCCTCTCTACTTCGACCATCATCAGTTATTTTGCTCCCCAAATAGCAAAACTACTTTAATACTTTAAGTGTCTCATTTCCTAATCTAATTCGCTCAGCATCACCGGACCTAATTTGACTACATTCGATTATCCTCGTTTTGCTTTGGTTGATGTTCATCTTATACCCCCCTTTCAAGACACTGTCCATTCCGTTCAACTGCTCTTCCAAGTCCATTGCTGTCTCTGACAGAGTCAGAATGTCATCGGCGAACCTCAAAGTTTTATTTTCTTCTCCATGGATTTTAATACCTACTCCGAACTTTTCTTTCGTTTCCTTTACTGCTTGCTCAATATACAGATTGAATAGCATCGGGGAGAGGCTACAACCCTGTCTAACTCCCTTCCCAACTACTGCTTCTTTTTCATGTCCCTCGACTCTTATAACTGCCATCTGCTTGCTGTACAAATTGAAAATAAATTTCGTTCCCTATATTTTACCCCTGCCACCTTCAGAAATTGAAAGAGAGTATTCCAATCAACATTGTCAAAAGCTTTCTCTAAGACTACAAATGCTAGAAACGTAGGTTTGCCTTTCCTTAATCTTTCTTCTAAGGTAAGTCGTAGGGTCACTATCACCTCACGTGTTCCAACATTTCTACGGAATCCAAACTGATCTTCCTTGTGGTCGGTATCTACTAGTCTTTCCATTCGTCTGTAAAGAATTTGCGTTAGTATTTTGCAGTTGTGACTTATTAAACTGATAATTCGGTAGTTTTCACATCTGTCAACACCTGCTTTCTTTGGGATTGAAATTATTATATTCTTCTTTAAGTCTGAGGGGATTTTGCCTGTCCCCATCATCTTGCTCACCGGATGATAGAGTTTGTCAGCACTGGCTCTGCCAAGGCTGTCAGTAGCTCTAATGGAATGTTGTCTACTCCCGGGGCCTTGATAGTAAAATATGATTTTTAAGAATTGACCATTAAAAATAATTTTCGTTTTAGAACTGCCTTATATACAGCTGTTACACTAGATTGGTTTTACAAAAATTAATTTTATAAAATGAAGCAATAATTTCGAAACATTTAAATTTTGTAATACAGTTTAAGAATAGGCAGTACAAAGAATAGCAATATTATATTCCATGTGACAGGATCACACGTATACTCGTTATCTTTACAAACTTTACTTCAGAAACGAACGTGCGAGGGTTGCCCACAAAGTAACGCATGGCCTTTTTTTTCTCTCAGCAATTGTTGATTGAACTTAATTAGAATTACACACCCAAAAGAATGGTGTTTTATCTACACATCCTATTTTTCGCGAAATATCCATCTCGTTCTATGGCCTTCCTCCAGCGCGAAACGAGGGCGTGTATGACCTGTCATTACCAGTCCTTCTCCTAGTGTAGAGCCAGTGTTTTACTGTGTGAATCACTTCCTCATCGTCCTCGAAAACGTCTGCCATCTGCAGAGTCGTAATGCGTCCGTCCGCACGAATGACAACATCAGCTCGCTGCCACATGTCAGGTCTAACAGCCGAGGATGGTCTCCCTGACCGTGGCAAATCGTGGAGCTCCACTGGACCCCCTCTGATGACCTCACTCTCCGAGCCCAGCGACTAACTGTACTTCTGTCGACAGCACATGCTTCATAAACTTCGCACAAGCGTGTGCGAATATTCCACAAAGTTTCTTTCTCTGCAGTGCGAAATTCAATGACAGGACGTTGCTTGTGACATACATCACCTACAGACGCCATTTTGAAACTGTCCTACAGTTATGTATCTGTCGGAAATGAACGGAAACTTGACGCGCTCACTCAGGAGACTTCAAACCATATATACAGGGTGTTACAAAAAGGTACGGCCAAACTTTCAAGAAACGTTCCTCACACACAAATAAAGAAAAGATGTTATGTGGACATGTGTCCGGAAACGCTTAATTTCCATGTTAGACCTCATTTTAGTTGCGCCAGTATGTAATGTACTTCCTCGATTCACCGCCAGTTGGCCCAATTGAAGGAAGGTAATGTTGATTTCGGTGCTTGTGTTGACATGCGACTCATTGCTCTACAGTACTAGCATCAAGCACATCAGTACGTAGCATGAACAGGTTAGTGTTCATGACGAACGTGGTTTTGCTGTCAGTACAATGTTTACAAATGCGGAGTTGGCATATGCTCATTTGATGTATGGATTAGCACGGGGCTATAGCCGTGGCGCGGTACGTTTGTATCGAGACAGATTTCCGGAACGACGGAAGACGTTCGAAGCAATTGATCGGCGTCTTAGGGAGCACGGAACATTCCAGCCTATGACTCGCGACTGGGGAAGACCTAGAACGACGATGACACCAGCAATGGACGTGCAATTCTTGGTGCAGTTGACGATAACCCTAATGTCAGAGTCTGAGAAGTTGCTGCTGTACAAGGTAACGTCGACCACGTCACTGTACGCAGAGTGCTACCGGAGAACCAGTTGTCTACGTACCATTTACTGCGTGTGCAGGCACTATCAGCAGCTGATTGGCCTCCATGGGTACACCTCTGCGAAAGGTTCATCCAACAATGTGTCAATCCTCACTTCAGTGCAAATATTCTCTTTACGGATGAGGCTTCATTCCAACGTGATCAAATTGTAAATGTTCACAATCAACATGTGTGTGCTGACGAGAATCCGCACGCAATTGTGCAATCACGTCATCAACACAGATTTTCTGTGAACGTTTGGGCAGGCATTGTTGGTGATGTCTCGATTGGGCCCCATGTTCTTCCACCTACGCTCAATGGAGCACGTTATCATGATTTCATACGAGATACTCTACCTATGCTGCTAGAACATGTGCCTTTACAGATACGACACAACATGCGGTTCATGCACGATGCAGCTCCTGCACATTTCATTCGAGGTGTTCGTACGCTTCCCAACAACAGATTCGGTGACCGATGGATTGGTAGAGGCAGACCAATTCCATGGCCTCCACGCTCTCCTGACCTCAACCCTCTTGATTTTCATTTATGGGGGCATTTGAAAGCTCTTGTCTACGCAACCGTGGTACCAAATGTAGAGACTCTTCGTGCTCGTATTGTGGACGGCTGTGATACAATATGCCATTCTCCAGGGCTGTTTCAGCGCATCAGGGATTCCATGCGACGGAGGGTGGATGCATGTATCCTCGCTAACGGAGGACATTTTGAACATTTCCTGTAACAAAGTGTTTGAAGTCACGCTGGTACGTTCTGTTGCTGTGTGTTTCCATTCCATGATTAATGTTATTTGAAGAGAAGTAATAAAATGAGTTCTAACATGGAAAGTAAGCGTTTCCGGACACATGTCCACATAACATATTTTCTTTCTTTGTGTGTGAGGAATGTTTTCTGAAAGTTTGACCGTACTTTTTGTAACACCCTGTATACTTAGATTGTATCTGTTCTTTCGGACATGTCCGAAAGAACAGATACCATCGTTGACCATGCAGCTCGCTTGAATGAAATTGCAATGAACACCTTTAGCTGCTTACAGGCGTTCACATACGTCAAGGGGTACAAATGAAAATGTGTGCCCCGACCAGGACTCGAACCCTGAATCTGGTGCTAACATGGCAGACGCTCTATCCATCTGAGCCACCGAGGACACAGAGGATAGCGCGACTGCAGGGATTTATCTCTGGCACGCCTCCCGCGAAACCAACATTCTCAACGTATTGTCCCGCACTACATTCGTAGTGCCCCTTAGTACCATCTTAGTATATATACAGTTAAGGCTCACCGGCCACTAGACCATCTTCTTCTTCTGTGTGAACGCACAAACAGTGCCCGAACTCTTACGGGAATCGGCAACGTTCCCCGAGTAATGATTATAATGGGCGGGGGCACTACGAATGTAGTGCGAGACAATACGTTGAGAATGTGTGTTTCGCGGGAGGCGTGCCAGAGATAAATCCCTGCAGTCGCGCTATTCTCTGTGTCCTCGGTGGCTCAGATGGGTAGAGCGTCTGCCAAGTATGCAGGAGATCCCCGGGTCGAGTTCCGGTCGGGGCACACACTTTCATCTGTCCCCGTTGACGTATGTCAACGCCTGTAAGCAGCTCATGGTGTTCATTTCATTGTAGTGACTGCAAACAATACATACGCCACGTTTAGTATGCGTAACATTGTTTCCGGTTGAGAAAAACAAAATCCGCTGCATTACTTTCTGGGCAATCCTCGTATTACATGCCACAGTCACATTAATGTGGCCGTCGCCTTTATTCGATGACAGTCAGCAGCAACCACTCACACACACACACACACACACACACACACACACACACACACACACATACACACACACACACACACTCACAGCAGGTGGCAGTTGTAGCAATGACGGCTATATAAAACGCGTCAGGGAGATGGAACGCGGAAATAGTGCAGGGGTCGTCGTGATGCAGAAACGGAGCGATGTATCTGACCTCCAGAAGAGTATTATCATTGGCTTTCTTGCCGAGGGTGTAAATACTTACGAAACGGCTAAGTAAGCTGTTCACGTTCTAACGCCCCAACGACCACCTTAAAGTCAATTAAGAAAGAACGTGAAGTAGGGAACGTTATCTTGGCAGTTACGACATCTTTGCTGATAAGCTAACACGAAAGAGTTATGTCAACAACTACATTGTATACCACTGAGCATATTTGTTAGCGAAATAGAAAGAAGAAACATCGTGTTTCAGCAATGGACAAATATCCATGTGACAAATGTGAAAATAATATCTCAAAAGCAAAGTCCAAAGTAATGTAATCAGAGATAACTTTTATGTGGAAGAGAATTGTAAGCGCAACGAAGAAATTCAATGCGCCTACAATGCTCTTCCGCAGAAGAAGTCGCTTCCTAGAACTCATCCAGTGCAGACGTACGAGAGCAGTTATGATCTGAATTATTAAGATTGCGAATAGTGACGAGATTGTTTTCGAGTTTAGAGGTGTTTGATGCGTGACGGGGTTCACGGCTTAAGAAACTGATTTTGTGAACCGAGACATGAACAGATAGACTCATTTAACCGTGCACTACGGGTTAATTGAAATCTAATAACGGAATTAGTGAACATTGTACTTGACTTTAAATTAGTTGGACCTTAAGGAGAAGTGAACATTGCATGAAAGAATACACGCAATTGGTCTTGAGTAGGACCCAAGTACTCGACATCACCAAGATAAAACAATTACGCTAAAGTGTTGAGTTGTGGTAATTGCCAAGAAACTATAACTCAATCGGACTGACTTAACTATTCCGTGTGCGTGTGGTGCGGGAGTATTTAGTGACAAAATAGCAATAAACTGTTCGTTACCAGTTAAATACCCGGTGTGGACTACATCATTACATAGTCTGATAAATGACTAAATCAACGACTACTCATGAAAGACTATTTCGTTGGAGTGCAAATATTCACGTCATTAGCTGAGAAGTGAACTTTAAAATATTTTCGTATTACGACGCAATCTTACAAAGACTGAATCAAAGAGTATCTCTGGATCTCTCTGCATGTCCGCAGCTCGTGGTCGTGCGGTAGCGTTCTCGCTTCCCGCGCCCGGGTTCCCGGATTCGATTCCCGGCGGGGTCAGGAATTTTCTGTGCCTCGTGATGACTGGGTGTTGTGTGATGTCCTTAGGTTAGCTAGGTTTAAGTAATTCTAAGTTCTAGGGGACAGATGACCATAGATGTTAAGTCCTATAGTGCTCAGAGCCATTTGAACAATTCGAACCATTTCTCGCTGCATACCAGCACAGCAATTCCACAGCAACGAGACAACAGCGTAAGAAAAAACTGTTAACTAAAACATTTCCTCGCAATCAGTGGTGTGTGCTATGCGAACGAGAGAAGAATTAATAACTACTGCAAATCCGGGCATTAACAATACAATGTTGAAAACAAAAAGCATCAATTATACGAGTTCGCATAAGTGGAAACGCTAAGGATTTGTAATTGACATACAACGACTACGCGAGGAACGTCTTTTCGGAAGATTTTCAGGGTTTTTTCTCCCGTTAATCTACGGGGACTGACGTTATAACTTGCCACCGTGCTTCAAGTATACCGCTCGTCGCAAAATGGCGTTATCTGAAACCAGTGGCGAGGAAACTGTGGTGCACCACGGGCCATAGATGACAGGGTTGAACGATGGCTGCTGAGATGTGTATGGACTCACAGACGTGCAACTGTTGAGCAACTGACCGCCCACGAAGTAAAGGCTACCAAAGCTGCCTCAAACGTTGTTGCGTATGGACCTCCGTGGCAGGTGCCTGATTGCTGGACCCATGCTGACTGCAGTTCATTGGCGACGAAGACTGAAATTTGAACTTCAGTACCACAGCTGGACGTCCACTGAGCGTGACAGCTGACTTTTCCAGATAAATCAAGTTTAATACCCCATCTGACAGATGAGAGAAGGGAGTGAAAAGTTTGAAAGCAAATACCATGCCAGAATCATCCAAGCCGTTGGGGGGAGATAGGTGCGTTATGGTGTGGAGAATGTCTTCGCGACATTCCCTGGGTGATCCCATCGTTCGAAAGGCGCGTTGGACCAAACAAAGCTATAATCTACCTTTTGGGATTATGAATCAAACATTCTGCATACATTAAGGTTTGGGGAAGGTTTTGTATCGTTCCCTGAGTGATCTCGCCATTCTGGAAGGCACAGTGCATCACACTGTCCTTGGATACCATGTCCACTCCTACGTCCAGTTTGTTTTCTTTCAACGTATAGGTTCACGAGTGGGAGAAAGCAACGCGTCGCACAGCTCACAGCGTACGTTCGGGGTGAGAAGCACCCTCGATGAGTTTACCGTACTCACCTGCCCACCAGATTCCCCTGATTATGGTCCAGTCGAGAATCTGGGGCCACCTCGATCGAGCTGTTCGTATCCTGGATCTACATGTACATCTACATTTATACTCCGCAAGCCACCCAACGGTGTGTCATTACCTACCTTTCCTATTCCAGTCGCGTATGGATCGCGGGAAGAACGACTGCCGGAAAGCCGCCGTGCGTGCTCGAATCTCTCTAATTTTACATTCGTAATCTCCTATGGAGGTATAAGTAGGGGGAAGCAATATATTCGATACCTCATCCAGAAACGCACCCTCTCGAAACCTGGACAGCAAGTTACACCGCGATGCGGAGCGCCTCTCTTGCAGAGTCTGCCACTTGAGTTTTCTAAACATCTCCGTAACGCTATCACGCTTACCAAATAACCCTGTGACGAAACGCGCCTCTCTTCTTTGGATCTTCTCTATCTCCTCCGTCAACCCGACCTGGTACGGATCCCACTCTGATGAGCAGTACTCAAGTATACGTCGAACGAGTGTTTTGTAAGCCACCTCCTTTGTTTATGGACTACATTTTCTAAGGACTCTCCCAATGAATCACAACCTGCCACCCACCTTACAAACAAGTAATTTTATATGATTATTCCACTTCAAATCGTTCAGCACGCACACTCCCAGATATTTTACGGAAGTAACTGATACCAGTGTTTGTTCCTCTATCATATAATAATTCGATAAGGGATCCTTCGTTCTATGTATTCGCAATACATTCCATTTGTCTATGTTAAGGGTCAGTTGTCACTCCCTGCACCAAGTGCCTATCCGCTGCAGATCTTCCTGCATTTCGGTGCAATTTTCTAATGCTGCAACTTCTCTGTATACTACAGGATCAGCCGCGAAAGGCCGCATGGAACTTCCCACACTATCTACTAGGGCATTTTTATATATTGTGAAAAGCAGTGGGCCCATAACACTCCCCTGTGACACGCCAGAGGTTACTTTAACGTCTGTAGACGTCTCTCCATTGAGAATAACATGCTGCGTTCTGTTTGCTAAAAACTCTTCAATCCAGCCACACAGCTGGTATGATATTCCGTAGGCTCTAACTTTGTTTATCAGGCGACAGTGCGGAACTGTATCGAACACCTTCCGGAAGTCAAGGAAAATGGCATCTACCTGAGAGCCTGTATCTAATATTTTCTGAGTCTCATGAACAAATAAAGCGAGTTGGGTCTCACAAAAATGCTGTTGGGAACCCATGTTGATTCCAACAGAGTAGATTCTGGGTTTCCGGAAATGACATGATACGCGAGCAGAGAACATGTTCTAAATTCTATAACAGATCGGTTAGAGGTATAGGTCTATACTTTTGCGCATCTGCTCGACGACCCTTCTTGAAAAGTGGGACTACCTGTGCTCTTTTCCAATCACTTGGAACCTTCCGTTCCTCTAGAGACTTGCGGTACACGGCTGTAAGAAGGGGGAAAGTTCTTTCACGTACTCTGTGTAGAATCGAATTGTTATCCTCAACCGAGAAATCTAGCGCAGCTGACCACGGCGCTGGAGTCAGTAAGGCACTATATCTCAGTCGTTACATTCCATAACCTTATGGACTGCCTTCCTGCACGTCCCACACGTCTCCCGTTCGACCAAAATCTTCACAAGGCGAACATCACTGAGTAGTGACACCTATCAATTATTCCTCTTCACTCTCAGACCCAGTGTATTCGCGCGAGAGGTCCGACATAACTGTGCATCTACACAGAAGAATTGGTAGTGTGTCAGACGAGTATATTACGAAGATATGGCGTCTGTTCTTTCGGATACAAATGTGCAAATGTGTGTGAAGTCTTATGGGACTTAACTGCTAAAGTCATCACTCCATAAGCTTACACACTACGTAACCTAAATTATCCTAAGGACAAACACCCATGTCTGAGGGAGGACTCGAAAAGTCCCGAGTGACTGGAAAAAAGCGCAGGTGACGCCTGTATATAAGAATGGTAGGAGGGCGGATCCTCAAAATTACAGACCAATATCATTAACATCGGTTTGTTGCAGGATTCTCGAAGATATTCTCAGTTCGAATGTAATGAATTTCCTTGAGACAGAGAAGTTGCTGTCCATGTATCAGCACGGCTTTCGAAAACATCGCTCCTGCGAAAGGCAACTCGCCCTTTTTTCACATGATACCTTGCGAAACATGGATGAAGGGTATCAGACGGATGCCATGTTCCTTGTCTTCCGGAAAGCGTTCGACTCGGTGCCCCACTGCAGACTCCTAACTAAGGTACGAGCATGTGGGATAGGTTCTCAAGTATGTGAGTAGCTCGAAGACTTCTTAAGTAATTGAACCCGGTACGTTGTCGTCGATGGTGAGTGTTCATCGGAGGTGAGCGTATCATCTGGAGTGCCCCAGGGAAGTGTGGTAGGTCCGCTGTTGTTTTCTATCTACATAAATTATCTTTTGGATAGGGTGGATAGCAATGTACGGCTGTTTGCTGATGATGCTGTGGTGTACGGGAAGGTGTCGTCGTTTATAGGAGGATACAAGATGACTTGGACAGGATTTGTGATTGATATAAAGAACGGCAGCTAACTCTAAATATAGATAAATGTAAATTATTGCAGATGAATAGGAAAAAGAATCCTGAAATGTTTGAATACTCCATTAGTAGTGTAGCGCTTGACACAGTCACGTCGATTAAATATCTGAGCGTAACATTGCAGAGCGATATGAAGTGAGACAAGCATGTAATGGCAGTTGTGGGGAATGCGGATAGTCGTCTTCGGTTCATTGGTAGAACTTTGGGAAAATATGGTTCATCTGTCAAGGAGACCGCTCATAAAACACTAATACGACCTATTCTTGAGTACTGCTGGAGCGTTTGGCATCCCTATCAGGTCGGATTGAGGGAGGACATAGAAGCAATTCAGAGGCGGGCTGCTAGATTTGTAACTGGTAGGTTTGATCATCACGCGAGTGTTACGGAAATGCTTCAGGAACTCGAGTGGGAGTCTCTAGAGAAAAGGAGGAGTTCTTTTCGTGAATCGCTACTGAGGAAATTTGGAGAACCAGCATTTGAGGCTGCCTTGAGTACAATTTTACCGCCGCCAACTTACATTTCGCGGAAAGAGCACAAAGAGAAGAGAAGAGAAATTAGGGCTCGTACGGAGGCATATAGGCAGTCATTTTTCTCTCGTTCTGTTTGTGAGTGGAACAGGGAGAGAAGATGCTAGTTGTGGTACGAGATACCCTCCGCCACGCACCGTATAGTGGATTGCGGAGTATATATGTAGACGTAGATGTAGATGAACCTCCGCCAGGACCAGCCCCACCGTCCATGACTGCAGCACCCCATACCGCTCGGCTATTCCCGCGCGGCCTTTCGGATACGCATGTCGGGCAGAACAGTAGTCATTGTGATGATGCGACCGCCATTTTCAAGTATGTCCGAAAGATCAGACACCATACCTACATAATACATGAGCCTGACGGCATATCGATCTTTCAGTGCAGATGCGCAAATAATGTCCGAACTGGTGGGACGGCCTGTCGGGAACATTTCCGAATATAAACACGTTCATACCAGCTTCAAAAACAGTTTTGCAGGGTGAGGTCTCTACGTTCTTCGTCTGTTAGTGGCCTTCCTTCGAGTACTGTTATTCAAATTGTTAAGTTTACTGATTTGCTCACTAGTGCCGCTAAGTTCACACATTTGCTCACTGGTGCCCTTAAATATTTTGCTCTTCACTTACTGGAGCTTTTAAGTAAGTTCTTGATGTATCTTATGGCCACCATTGGAGTATCTTCATGTTTGCTCAGCCGTAATTATTGGAGCCGTTTTGTCTCGTTGTCTGCATCGATCTTCGGAGCATTTACACTGTTTTCATGTTCTAGTATTTGATCTATTAGCGTTTTCACGCAGTCCAGCAATTATCTTACAAGTGTTTATTTGACACTAAAATAGTGAAACCATAGCCACAGTACATAATTTTTTATCCTTTACAAAAATGGGTTACATTACGGGTTTCAACGAACTGCGTTGCCATTTTCAAATGTGAAACATCAGTTGGAGGATATACAATGGGAATTATGAACACACATCTAACAAAAATTACGAGAAATAATGAGACCAGGAAACCGAGGCAACGGTGACATAACCAAGTCACTACAAGTTACGCCCGTGCTTGCCCAAACGCTCGTCCATGTCCTTTGTAATATAGGTAAAAACTACACCAGCGTAAAAACTGGCAAGGATTCTTGCATTGTGTCTACCTATTACTGATATAAATTTACAATTCGTAGGTGTATCAAGCACAGTAAAGTTCCATATGGAATGCAGCTAATAATTTTACTATGTTCCCAAAAAATTATCTCAAAACACATGTAGAACTGAGTAGTGTGTCAGTCCTACGCCAAAGTACAGTGCGTTTTGAGATTCCTTTTTTGAAACAACGTAAAATTATGTTCTCCATTCCATTTGGAAGCTGGCTGTGATTGATACACTAACGGTCAGGTTATTATATGTGTTTACCTAATGGGAATTTGCACATAGATAGAGTTTGACATAGATTAATTATACACATATCAGTTTCATCTTCAGAATTGTGAATTTACACACATCAAAAGAAGTATTGCATTACCCCGGTTCCCGGAACTCCTGAAGATAGACGTTGACTGTGGAGCTTGTACCACAGACACAGTCCCTTTGACTGTTCCGGGATGTCACTAAACCCGCCCAAAGATGTAAACAACCATCCATGACAGGCCCCTATTAGACGGAGGGGTCCGACAGCCGATCAATTCCAGTCATTCCACCAGCAAGGACGTACACGGCTCATGTTGTCTGTAGTTCAAGACGGTACATACCGTTGTCCGATCGCGTCCGCATTGTTACTTTTTGCCAGGAAGGGCTCTCAAGAACGGAAGTGACCAGGCGTCTCAGAGTGAACCAAAGCGATATTGTTCTGACATGGAGGAGATACAGAGAGACGGGAACTGTCGATGACATGCCTCGCTCAGGCAGCTCAAGGACTGCAGTGGATGACCGCTACCTACCGATTAAAGCTTGTAGGAACCCTGACAGCACCGCCACCATGTTGAATAATGCTTTTCGTGCAGCCACAGGACGTCGTGTTACGACTCAAACTGTGCGCAATAGGCTGCATGATGTGCAACTTCACTCCCGACGTCCATGGCGAGGTCGATCTTTGCAGCCACGTCACCAAGGAGCGTGGTACAGGTGGACCCAACAACATGCCAGATAGAGCGCTCAGGATTGGCATCCCTTTCTCTTTACCGATGAGGTCGCATATTCCTTCAACCAGACAATGGTCGGAGACGTGTTCGGAGGCAACCATGTCAGGCTGAACGCCTTAAACTCACTGCCCAGCGAGTGCATCAAGGTAGAGGTTTCCTGCCGTTTTGGGTGACATTATGTGGCGCCGACGTACGCCGCTGGTGGTCATGGAAGACGCCGTAACGGCTGTACGATACGTGAATGTCATCCTCTGACCGATAGTGCAACTATATCGGCAACGTATTGGCGATGCATTCGTCTTCATGGACGACAATTAGCGCCCTCATCGTGCACATCTTGTGAATGACTTCCTTCAGGATAACGACATCGCTCGACTAGACATGTTCTCCACACATGAATGCTATCGAACATGCCTGGAATAGGACTTTTTATAGGGCTGTTTATGGACGATTTTACCCACCAACCATTCTCAGGGATCTACGCCGAATCGCCTTTGAGGAGTGCGACAGTGTGGATCAACACCGCTTAATGAACTTGTGGATAGTATGCCACGACGAATATGGCATGCTTCAATGCAAGAGAACATGCTACTCGGTATTAGAGGGTATCTGTGTGTACAGCAATCTGGACCACCAACTCTGAAGGTCTCGCTGTATGGTTATACAACATGCAATGTGTGGTTTTCATGAGCAATAAAAATGGCGGAAATGATGTTTATGTTGATCTCTATTCCAATTTTCTGCACAGATTCCGGAACTCTCTGAACCGAGGTGATGCATAACCTTTTCTGATGTGTGTATCAGCCATACGATCGTTGTGTCACAGCAGGACACATTGCAAGACTTCTTGGCAATTTTTACGCTAGTGTAATTTTCGTCTATTCTACATTATGACATGGAATGAACGTTTGGCCAAGCATGGGGGTAGCTTGTAGTGACGTGGTTGTGTGACCATTGCCTCGGTTGCCTGGTCTCATTATTTCTCGTAGTTTTTGTTAGATGTGTGGTCATAATTTCCATTATATATTCTCCAATTGATGTGTTACATGTGAAAATGACGACGTAGTTCGTTGAAACCCTCAGTGTAACCCCTATTTTTAAAGGATAATAATTTTATGGACTGTGAGTATGGCGCGATGATGAACAGCGCGGGAATATGGCGGCAGTCATCATACTCGTCATAGACGTTAGGGTCTCCGTATTGTGCAACGAAAACATCACATCCTCTTCGCAAGTGTATCTCCCATCCGAGAATAATAAAGGACTTCCTGGAACATTCTGTGTCTTCCTGCACCAGCTGCTCTAGGAAATTAACGTCCAGTGTGCAGGCTACAGTCAAGATGACAACACGAAAGGCCATTTTTTTTTTGCACAAAGATGGCCGCCGAGTGATATCATAGATATTTTCTTCGTCTACTGAAAGAACTTATTTAAGAGGAAATAGTGTCAAATTTTAATTTTATTTGTTTTGTATGCTTGCTGTAGTGTTCGTTCTTGTCACGCAACTGAATATTAGCGTCACAGCAGATTTAGTTCTCGAAAAAACTTGTTCTTTAGTTGAAGTCCCGATATTCACGACATAACCCGAAATTTAGCGTGACGTAAACACAAAAAAAAATTCTATTCAAATTTTCTTCATAGTGCAAAATTCGTTCAAAAAAGACAGCTACTAGTTTCATCAGTGTTTACTGTCGCAATAAAAGTGTAATTAAACATTTATAAACCGTATTTAACTAACACACCTCATATCGTTTACTAGTTAGATAGACGCGATCTAGGCCTAATTTTCCGAGTTATAAACGTTTAAAAACCTGACCAAACACCAATGATAACGCAAATTCTCTAAAAGCAAAGTGATTACAAATTCATTCTTCTGTCATTGTATCTTTAAATCAGTACAAATACAACAACCACCGCACATTAAGTCCCTTGTGTCGTTTTTTGTTTAGACATAGCAAATATCGCGTCCTTGACAAATGTAAACCATTCTTTAAACTTAATTATTCTTTCGAAACTGACCATGAGTGAGAAATGTGGGGATCACTATAGGGTAGTGAGTAGACGGATTTGTTGCCTATCTTGCAGGAAATATTTTCACTGGGGGGATGCGGTGGCGAGAATGTTGGGAGAAGAGGCTCTCCCCTGGAACTGCAGAGTATGCAGTAGGAACATTTTGACTGGGGAACAGAAAAGGAAAATCTGTGCCATTAATTCACAGTTGGAGGAAGCAAGGAAGGAACTCATAAGGATCAGGGGAGATAGGGGGGAGGAGGGTGGTTGGACAGGGATGGGGCATATGACATAAGTGCTGACCTGGACAAGATAGTTTCCCTGACTCATCGCCCCACCGTACACTTTATTGAGCTGTTCAGGCCTCATGATCGATCACACCTTGATGGAGCTGTGAGGCGAATCAGTGTGGGCTGAGGGATGGCTCTGAGGACAGCCAACTTTTCTCATGTTTCCCTGGTGCCCATCAGAACTAACAACAGATGGGGTTTCACTAGGCATGGCCTACACATAAACACGACTGGAAAGGGAAGATTGGTACAGCTGATTCATGAAAGTATAGGGGGTGGATCTCGGACCATACATGGTCAAATATCTGTTGTCATACGTAGGAAAAGTAGGCCTTTTTCAAGATAAATCCAGACAGCAGGTTCCCCTGCCTAAAGAGTATCTCCAGCAGTTTAATACTGAAACAATCACTCACAAGACAGATTTTAACACTTCAAATATCACACATACCAGATGTCACAAAGAAAAACAAACCATTGGAAAGAGTAGCATGGGGCATTTCACAGAATTAACAAGCCTCCACAAAAACATGCAATCAATAAAATTAAAATAAAACTATAAAACTATTATAAGTTGATCTCCAGTCTTTGAACTGCACAGTAGTTTGTATTACTGAGCACTGGTGTAGAGACACAGAAATCCAACATGTAGTATTATCGTTATATGAATGGGCAAACTCTTACGGCAGAACTACTTGTAGGGGTGGAGGATCATGCATTTATATCAGAAAAGTAACACAGTTCAAATCAAGACATGACCTCAGTATTGTAACTGAAGACAAACACTTTGAAATATCAGCTATTGAATTAACAGGGTTCTAGATAAAATCTCAATTACAAAGGTCATAATTCTGTGTTGGGACATTAATATAAACACTAGTATCATAAATGAATCCAGCAGCACCTTCATAAACATCCTTCAAAGTTTTGGCATATCCCTATTGGTCAATAGTGCAGCAAGGGTTACTACAATGACTGCATCAATAATTGACCATGTGGCCACAAATATAGACAGGGAAAAATGTGATGTAGCTTTAAAAGATCTTGGACTATCAGCCCATCTCTGTCAAATAATAACATTAAAATCAGGCATAGAATCATTCCATAAACTATAAGCCTTGAAATGACATCTATCAGAAATGAAAAAAATAGATTTCTCAAACGTACCAGAAAAACAAATCTGGGATGAAGTGTATAAGGAAACCAATGTGAATATGAAATTCTCTAAATCCTCCACATTGTTTAAACTAAACTATGAAAAGGCATTTCCAAAAGTATGTATGCCTGTATCAACATCTAACAAAAACAGATAGATAACAGCAGGTACTAAGAAGTGCTCCCAAACACCTCAACACCTCAGTTGCATGAAAAACATTCGCAATGAGCCAGAATTCTTAAATTTCTAACACAGATACAAAAAGATCTATAAGAAAGTGCTGATTGCTGCAAAAAAGTCATTTAATGTCGAATATATAATGCAGAGAATAAAAGCAAAGCAGTCTGGGATGTTATAAAAAAGGAAATAGGGACAGGCAAATAAATGCAGTATAACATACTGCTAAGGGAGGGGGATAAGGTAATAAATGATCCACAACACTTAGCAAACTATGTAAACAACATTTATAAAGTATTGCAGAGAAGTCACAGCAAAAATTCCCCAAAACAAATATAAGATTTGTAAATAATGTTGCACTAAATACAATGATGTTACTTACAACCATAGAGAATGAAGTCAATAAAACTGTTCGGAAACTAAAAAATAAAAAGTCAGTAAGCTTAGGTGAAGTACCAATGTGTGTACTGGAACAATGCATAGGGATTATACAAGGCCCCTTATCAAATATAATAAATGAATCCTGCACATCAGAGACATTTCCAGAGAAGTTAAAACCTACAAGAGTTATACCTCTGCTTAAGAAAGATAATGCAGAAGACATAGAAAACTACCACCCCATTTCCCTGCTGTCGCCATTCTCAAAAATTATACAAGCACTTATGAAAGACAGATTAATGAATTACCTGAATAAATGCAATCTTTTAAGCGAATCACAGTTTCGTTTCCAAAGTGACAAAAAATATAGAGTCAGCCATAGCAGAATTCGCAAAAGATGTATTTGATGCTTTTGATAAAGATGAGTGTGTCACAGTTGAACACAAGATTATATTAAATAAATTAGAAGCATTAGGAATAAAAGGGGTAGCTAATGACTGATTTCGATCATACCTAGCAGATAAGGTACAAGGAGTAGAGGTAACACATACTTAAAATAGATCTAAACATTTAGTAAAACACTTATCAGAATGAAAATATATTAATATAGGGGTTCTGCAAGGTAGCATATTAGGACCAATACTATTCCTGATGTACATAAATGACTTTCCCATTAGTGTTACTCATGGTGAAAAAATTCTCTTCGCTGATGACAGCAATATTATAGTCACTGAGAAAACAGGAGTACCCCTTGCTCTCAAGTAAGCTTATGATTGGTCAATAAGCAATGAAGTTACATTGAACATAAAGAAAACTAATGACATGAATTTCAGTTTGAAGAGGAAAAATGGCAGTCTTAAATTAAGTATAGGTGGCATCTCTATAGTAGACTGTGTAACAAATGCAAAATATCTAGGAATGAATATTGTTTCTGAGTTGAAGTGGTGTGAACAACCTTGCAAACAGAATGTCATCAGCATGTTATGCCCTTGGAATCCTATGAGCAGTGTGTAACATGCAGTGTCTTTTAGTTACATATTATTCATATGTACACTCATTTCCTAGCTGTGGCTGTCTTTTTGGGAACAAACGTACAAAATATGAACACAATTTTCTAACTCCAGAAAAGAGCTATAAGAATAATAACCAAAAATACTAGTCGAGCTCATTGTATCTGTTCAAAACACTGGGGATTTTAATTACTCCATGTCACTATACTTACCAGTCAGTTGTACATATCAAAAACAACATTGGTAATTACTGCACAAACAGCTCTGTCCATGACCATGCAACAAGAGATAGACTCAACTTACATTAACTAGAAAAAATAAAAATGAAACTCACAACAGCATTATCTACCAAGGAATAAAACTGTACAACAAATTACCAAAAGAAGTTAAAGAAATTGCAAAACTACACTTATTTAAAAAGGCAGCTAAAAAGTACCTGTTAGACAATACATTTTATACATTCAAGGATTACTTATATAAAACAGAGTAGGGGTTTGATAAAAAATATTATACAAATAAATAATAATAATAATTACTGTAATACATCCAACATTCTACATAACACCTTCACTTTATGTTTTTTGTTCTTCTTTTTTTCCTTTCTAGAAATATTTACCCCAAACTATGCATAGCACAATAGTAACACCTGTTCCACTTTCTGAGCCCAGCATCTCACTCATTATGGAGGGATGCTGACTTAGTTTTTCAGGGTAGCAAATGGAAAGTTGCGGTACAGAAAATGGCCCAGAGATGACGTGTGTGTGTGTGTGTGTGTGTGTGTGTGTGTGTGTGTGTGTGTGTCTAGTGAGTGAAGTGTTAAATAATGTGCGTATAGCGTGTGCAGTGACTGATAGTGAGTTATGAGTGAATAGTGTGGCATTACATTATTTAATAAGTTATCAGTAAAAAAAGTATTGTATACCAGGAGTAAACCTAATGACCGTCTCTAACTAGAAGTCTGTAAGTACATGTGTATACGAATTAGCTTATTTTAAATTGGTCTAAACTTGTAAATACCTTGACATGTCCTACATCCTTGTAAAAAGATATCTATGGATGAATAAAGCTACTACTACTACTATTTGTTTAGAACGGTACCATGACAGAGAAGCATGGAGTGTCTTAATTGGCGTGGAACTGTGTTCGACCATGAACTGCTAGTCGGCATTGCACACGACGACCATCGTTGATCAGTATGGAGGCGATCTTGGGAGAGGTCTCATTTCTGCAGTATTTTGCAAAGACACTGTGGGTTTACATCCGGCGCCATGATGTTGGGAGCCATGGGGTATTGCTCCATGTTACGGCCGGTAGTGGTGCCGTGAACAATGTAGCACAATGGTACTTCACGCATGTCCTGCTACCTCAGGTATTACCTCTTATGCCACAGTGTAGTGGAGCCATTTTAGGAAAGTACAATGGTCATCCACATATGGCACGTGTCTCTACAAACCCTCTTTCGTGAGGTAGTCGTGTGGCCAGCAAGATCACCGGATGCGTCCCTGGTCGAATGCGTGTGGGACCAGCTCGGATCCCAAATCCGTTCCCAGGTCAGTATTCAATTTTTAGTTATCAGTTACAACCGTTGTGGTGGGCCAGCTTGTCTCAGGAGAGAATACAACTGTTTCATGGCGCCCTCGTCAATCGAAGCTATGCGTGCATCCAGGCCAGAGGGTTGATCCTGTCAGCCGAGATGCGGGCGGGCTTATACAGACTTCCTGGCTATTTGTCAACTTCACACTTGTTATAGCCTCTTAGTCCTCAAAAATAATACTGGACTAGCTACGTAGACGACTACTATACTTTTGCACAGGTACCATCTGATAGTTAAAAAAAAATTCTAGCATTTTAATACACACCACAGCAAAATTAGGTTTACAAAGGGTTTAGGAGGAGACTCAATCAACTTCTTAGTCCTTACCACAGACATTAGTCAGCAGAAATATTTAGTTTACATACTCAGGGAAGTAAATTCTGCAGTCACAATAATACGTGTCAATTATCAGTATCCTATACACAAAAACAGCAGCGTTCCACTCCAGTGTGCGTCGCTTGCTACCTACATCACAAATGAAATCAGCTTTTGCAAAAACTGAATCAGTTTTACCTAATGCTCCGTCTAAGGTGTACCTTGAGTGATTACAACATGTGCAGCTAACGCTAAAAGCTGCGCTGCTGTGCACTGTGTTTCCAAGACGTAACAAATATCTGTGTAACCTATGTAAATACAAATGGCCATGTGCACACGGTACTTCTTGATTTTAAGTGTATCATTTACGACAGTCTTTATACTATCCTACATATTATGTATGTGACTACTTAGCGTGAGATACACCTCAAAATGCATACATAACATAAACTGTTGAAGATCTGAAGTTGACAGAAAACTCTGTCGAAACTGGTTGTTTGTAAATAAGTGATTTTTGCTTTTGAAACTTTTTACCAAGTAACACAGATTGCTACTAATTCCACAGCATGAGAAAATTCAACAAAAATAACTAAAAATGCATATTGTAACTGTTGTAGTCCTACTCTATATGATAATATACTTAGCAGAAAGAAGAGACAGAGGACAACATTATTTCTATACTCTCCTCAGAAGGCACTGTACGACACTGACAAGAAGTGTGTGCATATGCTTTATGTAGGCGGGCCTTTATCCATACTTGCCAGCAAACTAAAATCCAGGAAATATGCCCGTTTTTGCTAAGTTAGAAATACTGTTGCCCACATTTTGCTCGGCAGTAAAGATAAGAAATCGTCTTTACGACAGAGTGAAATTGATAACATTTCCTGCAATTTGTGTAGCATATTATATATAGGTCACTCAGTTAGGCCTATGACTATTACGCAGGCTGAGCATGAAAAGGATGTGGGGACTGAAAAAGAAAGGTTCCATCTTTGCTGGACATGTTCTGAATTAATGTTATTCTTACGATTCATGCCATGTTCTCCTTAGAGCAAACAGAGGCAGTAAATTAACATTATTTGAAGTTCTGACTATCAGTAATCACCAGTCGCGGAATTCTGACTTAATTGTCAATGATCGAATACAATTTCATAGATCGGAGAGATTTCGGGATTGCAGCCGGTCGTCGTAAACATCATTCCACGGTATTTAGACTGGGCACCTGAAGTTTACGACGACCAGCTGCAATCCCGAAATCTCTTCGAATATTTAATTCGCGGGGAAAAGTTTTAAATTTCACATCATACAATTTCATTACCCACCCTCGCTAAAGTTACAGCAGCCAGTTAATATTTTTCTCATTTCAACATGATAACACTTGTTGTGAATTGTATAACTGTTCCCTACCAACATTCCAATGACACCTATCACCTTCTGTCTCTTCGCCACCATTCACCATTCATTTTGTCCACATAACTCAACAGTTTGTACCAGTTCTCACATGCATACTATTTTGACCCGCGCATTCCTACACATTTAATCTTTGAGTCTAAAGTAATATATGGAAAGTTTGATACGACCATTATTATTGACTATGTACATAAATGGTATGACGAACAGTGTGAGCAGCAGCCTGCAGCTTTTTGCCGATGATAGTGTGGTGTACACTGGGGTGTAGTCATTGAATGACAGTAAGATACCTGAGAGAGAATTTCTATTTGGTGTGATGAATGGCAGGTAGCTCTACTTGTAGAAAAATGTAAGTTACTGGGGATAAGTAGGGAAAAAAATCCCCTAGTGTTCCAATACAACGTTAGCAATGTGCTTGACGCAGTCACGTAGATTAAATTTCTAGGCATAACATTGAAAATCGATATGAAATCTGATGAGGATTGTAATAAGAAAGGAAAATAGTTAGCATATTTTATTGGGAGAATTTTAGCGAAGTGTGGTTCATCTGTAAAAGAGATCGTACGTGGAACACTAGTCTAACTAATCTCGAGTACTGTTCGAGTGCGGCGTATTATGGTGAAACACGTCGAGACAATTCAGTGGGTGGCTGTTAGATTTGTTACTCGTACGTTCGATCATCACACAAGTATTACGGGACTGCTACGGAAATTCAGGTGCTCCTGAAGGGAAAGAAATTTTTTTTTAAAAGGAAACCTATTGAGAAACACACGAAATGTATTCGCCGTTGTGAATATAAACAATCATCAGCTGTATAACTGAATGACGACAATGCAAATTCGAGAAGGAGATGACCATGAGAAAAAAAGTGACTGATGGATAACATTCTACGATTCGGGGAGTGGAATGTAAGAAATTCGAAAGAGACAGGAAAGCTAGAAAATCTGAAAAGGGGAATGCAAAAGCTCAATCTAGATATAGTAGGGGCTCAGTGAAGTAGAATTGATGGAAGACAAGGATTTCTGATCATTTGAGTATGAGATAATATCAGCAGCAACAGAAAAAGATATAACGGGAGTAGTATTTGTTATGAACAGGAAGGTACTGTGAAAAGTTCAGTGATAGGGTTGTCCTCATAAGCAATCAACAGCAAAACAACATCGACGACTGTAGTTCAGATATATATGAAAATGTCGATTGCTGAATATGAAGAAACAGAGAAAGAATATGAGAATATTCAACGGGTAATGCACTACCTAAATTGACTCTAAAATCGAATAGTCATTGGGGACTTGAATGCAGTTGTAGAGGAAGGAGTAGAAGAAAGAATTTCGGGGGACTATGTGCTTGGTAGTAGGAACGAGAAAGGAGAGTGATTAATTGAGTTCTGTAATAAATTTTAGCTAGTAATAGCGAATATTCCGTCCAAGAATCACAAGAGAAGAAGGCCGTGGATATGGGAAGATTTCAGTTAGGTTACATCATGGTCAGGCAGAGATTACGAAATCAGATACTGGATTGTAAGGCGTACACAGGAGCAGATATAGACTCAGATCGCTATGAAGAGTAGGCTGAAATTTAAGAGGATAGTCAAGAAGACTCAATACAAGGAGAAGAGGGATACAGAAGTACTAGGGAATGAAGAGGTATGCTTGAAGTTCTCGAAGGCGATAGATGCTGCCATAAGAAATAAGCCAGTAGGCAGTTCAGTTGAAGGGGAATGTGCATCTCCGAAGATGGGAAGAAAAATATAGATACAAAGAAGATACCTGGCAAGAAACAGTGGGTAACAGAAGATATACTTCAGGTGATCGATGAAAGGAAGAAGTCCAAAAATTTTCAGGGAAATTGAGAAATTTAGAAATACAAGTCACTAAGGAAAGAAGCAGCAGAGAAGTGCAGGAAACCTAAATCGAAATGGGCAAGAGAAAAGTATGAAGAAATCGAAAAGCAAACGATTGTTGGAAAGACTGACTCACTGTACAGTAAAATCAAAATAATGTTCGGTTGAATGAAATGCAAGAGTAATCATATTAAGAGTGGAAAGGGAACTCCACAATTAAATGCAGAGTAGAGAGCGCATAGGTGGAAAGAGTACACTGAAGACCTCTATGATGGGAGGTTGATACGATGTGACAGAAGAAGTAACAGAGGACGATGTAGAAGAGATAGGGGACCCAATATTAGAGTCAGATTTTAAAATACCAACTGCAAGACTTAAGATCCAGTAAGGCAGAAGGAGCAGATATTCCAACTTTGAAGAAGTATCAGCAAAACGAATATTGACGTTGTTGTGTAGAATGTCACAGGCCACATATCATCTTACTTTCGGAAAAATATCATCCACAGTCAAAACGGTGAGGGTTGACATACGTGGCAATTACTGCACCATCAGTTTAACAGCTCATGTCATGCGTCTAAGTCTCTGATAGTAATAGTACCCAGGGGATTGGAAAAGGCAACTGAGGACGTCCTAGATGGCGATCAGTCTGGCTTTAGGAAAAGCAAGGGCACAAGAGAGGCAATTCTGACATTGCAGTTGATAATGGAAGCAAGACGAAACAAAATCAAGATACGTTCATAGGGCTTATCAACCTGGAGAAAGCGTTCGACAATGTTCAATGGTGCAAGAAGCTCGAAATTCTGAGGAAAATAGGGGTAAGATATTGGGGGAGGCGGGTAATATATATATTGTAAAAGAGCCAAGATGGAATAATAAGCTTGGACGACCAAGAACGAAGTGCTCGGATTCAGATGGGTTTATGACTGGGACCTATTCTTTCGACCTTACTGTTCAATCTATATAACGAAGAAGCAATGATGAAAGTAAAAGGAAGGTTCAACAGTGTAATTGAAGTTCAAAGTCAGAGGATACCAATGATAAGATTCGCTGATACCAATGCTGTCCTGAGTGAAAGTGAAGAAGAATTTCAGTATCTACTGAATGGGATATGGGATGAGAGTAAATCGGAGAAAGTCGAAAATAATGAGAAGTAGCAAATCTGAGGTTGCAGTTGATAATGGAAGCAAGACGAAAGAAAAATCAAGACACGTTCAATGGGTTTATCGACCAGGAGAAAAATTTCAACTATGTTCAATGGTGCAAGATGCTCGAAATTCTGAGGAAAATAGTGGTAAGCTGTTGGGAGTGACGGGTAATATACAACATGTGCAAGAGCCAAGAGGGAATGATAAGAGTGGACGGCCAAGAACGAAGCGCTTGGATTAAAATGGGTGTATGACAGAAGAGAAGTCTACAAGTATCAAACGTATGTCCTAATCTCAGGAAGAAATTTCTGAGAATGTACGTTTTGAGCACATCATTGTACGACAGCGAATCGTGGACTGTGGGAAAACTGTGGCAGAAGAGAATCGAAGCATTTGAGATACGATGCTACCGACGATTGTTGAAGATTGGGTGGACTTATAACGTAAGGAATGAGGAGTTCTGAACAGAATCGGAGAGAAAGGAATATGTGGGAAACACTGACAGCAAGAACGGACAGGAAGTACATCAGTTAAGACGTTAAGGGGTAATTTCCATTGTACTAGAGGGAGCTGTAGAGGGTAAAATCTTTAGAGGAAGACAGATATTGGCGTACATCCAGCAAATAATTGAGGACGTAGCTGCGAGATGAGGAGGTTGGCACACGAGAGGTGTATGAGGAGTATTCGTGGCGGGCCGCATCCAACCCGTCAGATGACTGATGACAAAAAAAAAAAAAAAAAAAGATTTGAAAATATTCTTTTGCATTAAAAGGATCATACAGTAGCTTTACAGTACTTTTTGCTACTTCCCAGGCGACAACAAACTACGCTCTATGTTCTACAGGATGTGTCGTTGATGATCTAATGTCCTAAAATTGCTAATACTGGGCTAAAGTAGCTTAGATTGTCATCTTTGTCTTTATTTCGTTTGTTTCAACATTGCCTTAATGTGTTCGTCGAATTCCAAAATAGTATGAGTTAATAATAGAGTGTGGCTGAGTAGTTCGATAAACTATACCAGTGCAAACCGTGATGCAATGCAAAATGTCCTTTACCTTCAAAATGTGAATTAAAGGTTTATAGGTGCTGTTATGTATCTATATGTATGCATCTAGTATACTTAATTTTGATGCCTTCGACCATAACAAATAATAAACGTAGCAAATATAAAGTTATGTTTGTCGGTCTGATACTTCTTACCGGCAAGCCCTCTGCACAGACTGCCCAAAAAATAGAACTATAGTAGACAAATGGGACTGTTGTAAGGCACTGCTGCCTCCATCAATACTTATATAATTATATTTTAAACGATGCCTTCGCCGACAGATTGCTGAAACGTCTTCAACGTCATTAAAAGTGTCGTGACGCCAACGTACAGTTCAATTTGTTTTAACTAATATGTTGTCTTTCTATGATTCGTATGGCATATGGTCGGCACACCGCTCTCCCGGTCGTATGACAGTTTACGAGACCGGAGCCGCTACGTCTCAATCAAGTAGCTCCTCAGGTGCCTCACAAGGGCTGAGTCTGCCCCGCTTGCCAACAGCGCTCGGCAGACCGGATGGTCACCCATCCAAGTGTTACCCCAACCCGACATCCAGTTGCACCACATATCAAGTGCTTGTCTACAAGTTGGCCTGTACGACCAAGTTCCATACACTTTACACAAACATGATCAGCGAACGGTGAGTCACTCTGCCACAGACTTATCCTTTACTGCTGTGTGCTGTTTCCCAAAAGAGCACTGTCAATCTCATCACCGCAGGCAGTTCATTATGAAACGCAAGCAGTTTATCATGTGCATCATATGCACCTGCTGAATGAAGCCCTCCTACACACTGAGAACGTCATTCCCAGCATACCTCCTGCATAATTTTGATCCTAATCCTTTGAGACAACTTCCTCTATGGTACGAGCGCTTTCGAAAAATCTGGCCGAACTCTTTTGTTCAGCCCTGTCCTCGGGCAACACTCGTTTCCTAACGACACACGTGCACACACTTTCACTAGTGCGCCCAAGATCCACGAGTGCAGTGATCTTGCCACCTTTAGGTCACCTGCAGGAAAGGGATAGTTATCTACTACTGTGTCGGTGTGGCCATACATCGTAGACAGCAGGTGCGCAGACCACTGAGTTCTGAAGCAGCACGTAACTGCGTTGCCGCAGTGTTCTCCAGCAGGCCGAGTAAACAAATAGGTCTCTGTAAATGGTTCAACTGTCTTATAACCTACTACAAAACGAGTGAGTTCTAACCGGCTGTGATTGGCATTACATCAGTGCATGTACAAAAGAATCTGAAAGTGAAACAGACATGTACAGACAAAATACAGTGACGAACATGAGACAGACAAGTTTGTTACCATCATCTCTTGCATATTAACAAACCATAACATACGAGATTAGAGGTAATAGACCCACTAGTGTGAAATACATTCAAGTTCCACGTGCCACAGTTATTACTTCGACCTTCTGCTAAAATAGATCAAGACGAAGTTTCTAGATTCATGAATCTCAATAGTACACGAACATTTGAGACCACAATAGCACCATAATATTCTGGACATAACTAAATTTGATAACAATCGTTTCAGCTAAAAATTTGTCACAGGTTAAAATACAGTTTACATCATAGAAAAGTAGGGCCATCATTTCATCAAAGACAGGGCATGCTCTAGATACATAGAAAGAACCATCCCCTTTGAAAAATCTACGGTTCTATACATTAGACTTCCCTATGATATGACTTTATCCTCAGTCTCGTGCTTCCCATTATACTTGCTCACTTTGACACCTTCTAGCCCTACCATATTTCAGCATCCAGTGCGTAAAATTTTGTGGGGTCTTTTCTATTCCAAATTTAATTTATTGAATTCATCATTCATCTTGCAGGATATGGTGTGCGTTTTGATTAGCTCTCTGTCACCTGTGTCATACTTCATAGAACGAGTGACTGTTTCGTAGTGCATGTTTCGCTTGTTCGTTTTTGTTTCCGATGTTTGCATTGCAGCTTGTACCTATTTTTCCCATATCAAATTTGTACTGGAACATCTTTGATGAGTTCAGGAAATATGCTATTTGGCTCTTTATTTAGTAAGATTTGGCAAGATGCAGAGCTATTAGGTGTGTGAAGCATACTGATACCTCAGACACTTTTATTCCCTCCGTCAGCTATGCTTCTGATGACAATATGACCTATGCATGCTTTATTATGTCAATTACTCTGTGGAATTTCGAGAAGGCCTGTACTTTGTTATCAAAATATGTTCAGTGGAGTTTTGTCGTGGTTTTCCTTCCGGTTCCTGGGTAACAAATTGTGGACAATTATAAGTCATTGTTTTCCTTAGTTTGCATTTGCTACCTTAATTACACCTGATACACTTGAAAAACTTAGCAATACTTCCCTCGTACACTGATGAGAAATGACAGTTCTTGATGATTAACTTGTACTAATATTGCTATTTTCTTCACTGTTGCCTGTCCAGGGTCCTCAGCTTTAAGCTGGTCTTCCCCTGAAACATTAATTCTTTTTAAACTAGCAATTTTCTTACTGATTCGATGTGGTCCACCACAAATTCCTGTGTTGGAAAAACGTTTTCATTTCAGAATAACGGTTGAGCCCTATGTGCTTCATTGTTTGTTGGGTGTGTTCCAGTTTCTGTCTTCCCAGAAGATTTTACCCGCTAGAGCTCCATCTAGTACCACGGAACATATTCCCTGGCGTCTTAATACAAGACCTGTCATCTTTGCTCCTCTTCTTTTAGTTTTTTACATATGTTCGCTTCTTTGCCGATTTTGGAGAAAATCCATTCCTTAACTGATCATTTCACCTAATTTTTAAATCCTTCTTTATCACATGTCAAACGATTCAGTTCTCTTCTTTTCGAGTTTTCTTACTATCCATGACTTTGGTCTTGGGTTATTTTGCTTCCAAAGTAGTAGCAGAATTCCTTAAACTCTTTTATATCGTGGGCCCCAGTTCTGATGTTACGTTCCTCGCTATTCTCATTTCCGCTACTTCTAATTACTTTCGTCTTTTTCCGGTTTATTCTTTATCCATATTTTGTCCTCATTTGACTGTTAATTCTACCTAACAAATCTTGGAATTCTTGGTCAGTTTCACTGTTGTTGTTGTGGTTTTCAGTCCTGAGGCTGGTTTGATGCAGCTCTCCATGCTACTCTATCCTGTGCAAGCTTCTTCATCTCCCAATACCTACTGTAGCCTACATCCTACTGAATCTGCTTAGTGTATTCATCTCTCGGTCTCCCTCTACCATTTGTACCCTCCACGTTGCCCTCCTGTGTCAAATTGGTGATCCCGTGATGCCTCAGAACATGTCCTACCAACCGATCCCTTCTTCTAGTCAAGCTGTGACACAAACTCTTCTTATCCCTAATTCTATTCAATACCTCCTCATTAGTTATGTGATCTACCCATATAATCTTCAGAATTATTCTGTAGCACCACATTTCGAAAGCTTCTATTCTCTTCTTGTCCAAACTCTTTATTGTCCATGTTTCACTTCCATACGTGGCTACACTCCAAACAAATACTTTCAGAAACGACTTCCTGACACTTAAATTTATACTCGATGTTAACAAATTTCTCTTCTTCAGAATCGCTTTCCTTGCCATTGCCAGTGTATATTTTATATCCTCTCTACTTCGACCATCATCAGTAATTTTGCTCCCTAAATAGCAAAACTCCTTTACTACTTTAAGTGTCTCATTTCCTAATCTAATTCCCTCAGCATCACCCGACTTAATTCGACTATAGTCCATTATCCTCGTTTTGCTTTTGTTGATGTTCATCTTATACCCTCCTTTCAAGACACTGTCCATTCCGTTTAACTGCTCTTCCAAGTACTTTGCTGTCTCTGACAGAATTAAATGTCATGAGCGAACGTCTAAGTTTTTATTTCTTCTCAATGGATATTAATACTTACTCCGGAACATTTCTTTTGTTTCCTTTACTGCTTGCTCAATATACGGATTGAATAACATCGGGGAGAGGCTACACCCCTGTCTCACTCCCTTCCCAACCGCTGCTTCCCTTTCATGCCCCTCGACTCTTATAACTGCTTTCTGTACAAATTGTAAATAGCCTTTCGCTCCCTGTGTTTTACCCCTACCACCTTCAGAATTTGAAAGAGAGTATTTCAGTCAACAATGTCAAAAGCATTCTCTAAGTCTGCAAATGCTAGAAACGTAGGTTTGCCTTTCCTTAATCTTTCTTCTAAGATAAGTCGTAGGGTCAGTACTGCCTCACGTGTCCCAACATTTCTACGGAATCCAAACTGATCTTCCCCAAGGTCAGCTTCTACCAGTTTTTCCATTCGTCATTCCTTAATCTCTTCTATATCGTGGGCCCCAGTTTTGATGTTACGTTCCTCGCTATTCTCATTTCTGCTACTTCTAATTTCTTTTGTCTATTTCCGGATTATTCTCTATCCATATTTTGTCCTCATTAGACTGTTAATTTCATCTAACAAATCTTGGAATTCTTGTTCAGTTTCACTAAGGATAGCAACGTCATCAGCGAATCTCGTCGTTGACATCCCTTTGACGCGGAATTTTAGTCCCACCTTGAAACTATTATGTCCTTCGTGATGTCTTCGATGCACGGAGTGAAACTTAGCTGTGTAATGCTGTTTCCCTATCATAAAGCCTTTTCAATACATGTACTTCGTTTTCGGACTTCTATTCTTATCGATAACTTGTGGTTGTCGAGCGTATTGTACATTTAGCGTCTTTCCGTGCAGCTTACATCTATTTTCTTGAGACATTTTTGCATTTTGCACCATTTTACTTGTCGAAAGTTTCTTCTAGATCCGCGAATCCCATAAAAGGGCCTTCTTTGGTCTTAAGTCTTGCTTCCATAATTAAGCCCGACTTCAGAACTGTCGGTCTGGTGCCGCTACATTTGCAAAAGCTAGACCAATCGTCATCTAACAAAACTGAATTTTGTTATAATAAATACACTGAAGCGCCAAAGAAACTCGTACAGGCATGTGTAGAGGAAAGCAGGGGAAACGTGCGCACCTATGCGGACCTTTTTTTAAAAAAATTTGACTTCGTTAAATAAAGTTTATTTTATATCAAAACTTAGAGCAACTATTCCAGTATCTATAAAAAATTAAGATAACCCAAATATTAAAAAATAAACACACTAAAAACAAAATTCCAAGACACCACCTAACCGCACGGTTTCCCGAACGTCGGGGAAACGTGCGCATCGGGTGGGGTAATTGTGCACATGTTAGAAGAATTGAAATGCAGTAATACCTGGAGAGGAAAAAAAACAATAAAAGGTTTGTTCCAAAGGTTATATTGATAAGGCACGTATTAGATTAGGTTACACATACGTTTTAATCAAATTTTACAAAATTTAACATAGTTCAGGACTATTAGTTTTCAAATAAAATGCAAAGTTTTCTCTGACGTTAGGGGCCTAAAGATTTAACAAGATAGGTAAGTCTTTCACTGCACATATCACATATAAAATCCTTAGCAGAATCATTTGCGGTACAAACTGCATGGTACTATCTTCCGCACAAAGTACATCTGTACCACAGTTCTCTGTCTTTACCATGATCTCCACAAAGTCCGAAAATCTTGTCGTCGGCTCCTTGAAGTGCGCCAAGGTCAAACAGCTCCATGACGATATCATAGACCTCATCGTCATTACAGAGTGGAACTTCGTTAACATCTGAATCGTCTGATTCTTCTTCAATCATCTTCTTTTTGTTTACTTTCTTTTGTAAGTGTTTCTTGCCAAAAGTCTGATTATCCTTTTCCTTGTTCTGAAGTCTCGTCTTATCCGTACTTTCTTTTGCATTATGCTTAGGCCTATTGCCGGGATTAAGCTTTCTAGCAACTTTTATCTTTTTATTGGCAATTCTTTACTGTTTCAACTCTTCTTTTTCCTTTTTCTTTTTAATATCCAACTGAAGCTTTATTTTTATGGGTGTGCTAGTTAGTATTTCAGAGTGCTGTTTTTCGCTGGGCTTTGTTGTTTTAACCTCAGTAGGCTTAGGCCTATCAGATTTCTTCTTTAGGTCAAAAGCTGGTAGATAAGTCATAAACTTCTGATGGCTTTCAGTAAAACCTTCCGTGGATGTTGAGGAAGTAGGGTCATCAAATAGCCCCACAGATGGACTTGTAGCAGTCGATGGGGTCTTATGTGCTGCGGATGTTGAAGGACTGTCACAATCTGTGGCTGCTTCCACTCTTAGCTGGTCTAGTTTTCGAGCTGGGGCAAAATCAAGTTCAGAAAACTTGGGGTTATATGGGTGAATACCAGCTGCACGGAAGCCAGATAAGGCATTTGACAATGTAGCAATTTTAAGGAAAGCATTCTTCACAAGTTCAGAAACTTCTCTCGTGCCCTGGTCATATCATGAAAAGATTATATTCTCTAGAAAGAGCATTCTTCAGAGGGCCAAAAAAGGTTAGAAGGTTAGGTCCAAGGGTTGTAGGCTGTGGGACGTGTGCAGTGGCAGAGAGACCATGTGGATGTGGTTTTCTTTACAAAACTTGTAAGAATCAACGTAAATGTGGCTGTTGTGGTAGTCCAGTATGAGGAGCACTGGTTCATCAGCTGTTGGGCGAGTATGTTTTCTTTAAAATGAAGAAGCCACTCATTGAATACTTCTGTGTTGGTTACCCATTCTTGGAACAACAGTAAACTGCCCCATCCGGTCCATTTTTCTGAAGATTTGCACTCATTCGTTTTCTTGGATAAATCATCATAGGAGGTATGAAATGACCTCCAGCGCTCATACAAAACACACCAGTGAAGGTCCTGCCCTCTCAGCGGAAGTTGCAGCGCCTACACTCTTTGAACCTTTGGTAGCAAACATCTCAGAACACTATTTTTGTACAGCGGTTACGCCAGTTTCATCTTGGTTGTACACTCTTGTGGGATCAATATTCAGTTTTTCTTTTAAAGTTAGCAGAGTGTCAAAAAAATCGAGTAACTTCTTCCGTGCTGAAAACATTGATTCTATTCACACTAGTATTTTCCGGCTGCTGCAGTCCGATGGTCGGGTGGCGCTTAAGAAAACTGTACATCCAATCTTTGCCGGGTAAGCCACTCTCTTTGCTGAAATTGTGGTTAAAACCATTCTTCTCAACGCCTTTAGGTGTTAGGCCATAGAACAAGTTGCAAATAAAGACGATAAAGTCAACCATTTCTTGCTCAACACTTTCTGGAATAACAGACTTACGCCCCAAACTTGGCTGTGTAACCTCGTTAATGGGTTTCGCGAGCTATTCTTGTATTGTTGATTCTGGTATTTTGAAGCTCATACCGACTTCTCTGATTTTCTTCCCATCTGATCATCCTGCATGTATTGCTTATTTATGCGTGTCTGCAGTATAACTGCATTGCTCTGTTTTCCGGACGTACTCTCTCGGCATTTGAGAACAAAGAAAACAGACTGTTAGTGGCCTATTGGTATTTAGCTGCATGAGGGGGAAACGTGCGCATCGGAGCGCACCTTTACCCCCCCCCCTCCCCCCCCCAGTGTCTTGGAAATAAATTTTGGCCACAATTCATTTAATACTGATTACAACCAAACAGGACTCACGTCAAAACATACCCATAACATACAGGCTTTAACTATATCACAAATAAATTTAGTCAACGTAATAAATAGAGACTCACGGTCTTAAATACGGAGGACTGCGAATTAGATCACAACGTCACATTTCACCATTTGCAAACTCAATGAACGCGAGACTCTAATGGCGGCCCAGCGACCAGACGAAAGTAGTTCGCTAACCTGCCGCTAGGTGTAGCGCTGGTTACAATGTCTAACAAAGTCAGAGCAACAGCGATGTGTATGTTTACCCGCTGCGCACGTTTCCCCTACTTTCCCTATTCAAATACAGATGGCTCTGAGCACTATGGGACTTAACATCTGAGGTCGTCAGTCTCCTAGAACTTAGACCTGAAAACTAAACAACCTAAGGACATCACACACATCCATGCCTGAGGCAGGATTCGAACCTGCGACCGTAGCAGTCGCGCGCTTCCGGACTGAAGCGCGTAGAAGCGCTCGGCCACCGCGGTCGGCTCAAATACAGACAGAATACGGCGCTACGGTCGGCAACGTCTATATAAGACAATAAGTGACTGGCGCAGTTGTCAGATGGGTTACTGCTGCTACAATGGCAGGTTATCAAGACTTAAGAGAGTTTGGATGTGGTGTTATAGTCGATGCACAAGCTATGGGACACAGCATCACCGAGGTAGCGATGAAGTGGGCATTTTCCCTTACGACCATTTCACTAGTGTGCCATGTTTATCAGGGATCCAGTAAAACGTCAAATCTCAGACATCGCTGATGCCGGAAAAATATCCTGCAAGAACGGGACCAACGACGACTAAGAGAATGTTAAACGTGACAAAAGAGTAGCCCTTCCTCAAACTGCTGCAGATTTCAGTGCTGGGAAATCGACAGGTGTCAGCGTGAGAACCATTCAATGAAACATAATCAATATCAGGCCAACTCGTGTAACCTTGATGACTGCACGACACAAAGCTTTACGCCTCAGGGACGAGTCTCGTTTCAAATTATATTGAGCGGATGGATGTGTACGGCTATGGAGACAACCTCATGAACCCATGGACCCTGCGTGTCGGCAGGGGACTGTTCAAGCAGGTGGAGGCTCTTTAATGGTGTGGGGCATGTGCAGCTGGAGTGATATGGGACTCCTTATACGTTTAGATACAATTTTGACAGGTGACACGTACGTAAGCATCCTGTCTGATCACCCGCAACCATTCATGTCCATTGTCCGGTCCGAAGTACTTGGGCAATTCCAGCAAGACAATGAGACACCCCACGCGCCCAGAATTGCTGCAGAATGGCTCATCTGAGTTTAAACACTTCCGCTGGCCACCAAACTCACCATTCATGAACACTATTGAACATATCTGTGATGCCTCGCAATGTGCTGTTCAGGAGAGATCTCCAGCTGCTTGTACTCTTATAGATTTATAGTCAGCCCTGCAGGATTCATGGTGTCAGTTACCCCCAGCACTACTTCAGACATTAGTCGAGCCCATGCCACGTCGTGTTGCGGCACTTCTGCATGCTCGCGGGGGCTCTATACGATATTAGGCATGTGTACCAGTTTGTTTATCTCTTCGGTGTATAAAAGTACGCAAGATATAATTTTTGAGGATTCCAAACCGATTGCAGATAAGATTATAGAGGTGCATGTAAGCTACGTTTTTATTGCGACCGTCAGCACTCTCGTGGTACGTGATCATAGTGGACCATTACAGAATGAAATAGAAGCCTACAGACATCTGCGTGAAATCGGTCAAAACGAAATGTCGTTTCGTGTATTGTAACATTGTTCGATGGTAATGGGCTACAGTTCTCCTTAATGGTTTAAGCAGCTACCGTATACGTGCACACGAGCATAAATACGTGTTTTTTTCTGTGTCGGGTGGGCTTGTAAACGCTTCCAATGAGCATCAACCGATATTGCACATTAAGCCTTAATGGACCCAACATGGCGGGAGTAACACTTGGAACGGGAACGATAGTTTTTACTATCACACTCCGTAACGCCCAAACGCCCGGTAATGTGGACGCTGAGAAATGGAAGCAGCATAAAAAAGAAAAAAAAGTGCAGAACAAAGGCTGAATAAAATAAAATTAGAGCGCGCCCACGAAGCCATCCGTCATGGCGTTCGGGATTGGCGACACAATAAAAGCGCCCTGCGCGGCACTTGTAAATGTTATTCCGGCCGCTTTTAATGCGCGATTACAGATATTTATTGCGGCCGTGAGTTAACGCACTCATGAATACTAATGGCCGGCCGGCGCGAGTTAACCGTGATGAATGCGGTCACGCTTTTTAATACCGCGCTGGACCGTCCCTGGTCGCAGCGATGAACACACGGACTCTCACACCTATGCACGAGAGAGTATTTCCTTTTCTATTTGCACTCTGTAGTACTTGTTATAGTTTGCTCTCGAGTAGATTACACCTTCCCCTGATTAACATAAGGCAGATAGCGCTATTCTTGTCCAAGGCAGACTATCAAGAAAGGGCAACTGCGTTCTGCTACTGTCCTAGTTGTAACATGTGTTTGCTGGTAAGGCTAATGACTCATTTGTGTGATAGAGAACCGGCAATCTCTAACGTAGTTAACATACCGGGTGATCAAAAAGTCAGTATGAATTTGAAAACAGAATAAATCACGGAATAATGTAGACAGAGAGGTACAAATTGACACACATGCTTGGAATCACATGGGGGTTTTAATAGAACCAAAAAAATACAAAAGTTCAAAAATGTCCAACAGATGGCAATAATTAGCAAAACAATGTAAGACAAAGCAAAGATGATGTTATTTACAGGAAATGCTCAATATGTCCACCATCATTCCTCAACAATAGCTGTAGTCGAGGAATAATGTTGTGAACAGCACTGTAAAGCATGCCCGGAGTTACGGTGAGGCATTGGCGTCGGATGTTGTCTTTCAGCATTACTAGAGATGTCGGTGGATCACGATACACTTGCGACTTCAGGACCCCAAAGCCAATAATCACACGGACTGAGGTCTGGGGACCTGAGAGGCCAAGCATGACGAAAGTGGCGGCTGAGCACAGGATGATCACCAAACGACGAGCGCAAGATATCTTTCACGCGTCTAGCAATATGGGGTGCAGCGCCATCCAGCATAAACATCGTACGTTCCAGCAGGTGTTTATCAGCCAGGCTGGGGATGATGCGATTCTGTAACATATCGGCATACCTCTCACCCGTCACGGTACCAGTTACTGACGTTTTGCTGACCAGTGCTATCTGTCGGACATTTTGTGAACTTTGTTTGTTTTTTTTTGTTCTAATAAAACCCCATGTCATTCCAAGCATGTGTGTCAATTTTTACCTCTCTGTCTACATTATTCCGTGGTTTATTAAGTTTTCAAATTTATACTGACTTTTTGATCATCCGGTATATACTGGAAGTGTTTCGGCTTAAGTAATTTACTGTATTTTTTGGGACTATATACCACAATCGGTATAAACCGAACCCTTTAATAAATTTTTCTTCTCGTAGATAATGAAACGAAACACAACTACTCAGTACACTATCTCCAGGCCTTAACTGACGCTGAGGAGGTGAACACAAATCGTAGATACGATCCCATCAGAGGTCAGCACTTATGACCTTTTTTCCACACAATACTGTAACAACAATGTTGTGTCAGCAGACACACACCTCTAAACCGTTTTTATGAGGAATAGGTGGCCGTATGAAGTTGAAATTTATGTCACATACTGAGCTACCGAGTTATAGAGCCATTAGTGGTGTAAAAATGTTAAGCTTCTACGTGAAAGCAACCACAATACCCACTACTTATGTCACATATTTTGACCCTCTCAAAGTCTGTCTTCAAATCTTACTAGGTAATTCTCGTTCACCTAGGATCATGAAATCGGCCTACAAGCAGGGTTTCATACTACAACCAAAGGAAAATATCAAAAAATGTAACTTGTAACTACATCAAAGAAAAATTTTTTTAGTCATTTGCTATCAGCTTGTTTGTCCGTCCATCCTTCTGTTAAGACGTCGCCCCCCCCCTCCCCATTTCTCAGTAACCGGTAGACGTATGGCTCTCAAATTTGTGTCATATAGTGAGACATATAGTTCACTGATGGTGTAAAAATATTAAGCTTGTAAGTCAGTACAATCAAAAGACGCGGCCAATTATGTCATATATTTTGATACTCGCAAACTCATTCAATAAAAACCTATAGCGTACATCCCGTTGACGTAGAAGTATTAAACTGAACTACAAGGAAGGTTTCACAGCACAAGTAAAGGAAAAAACCAGAAAATCGTTAGTTTGTAATTATATCATATTAAAAAATTCATATTCTCACCTATTATGCTTCAAACTTGAAATTAAACATTCTGTACAACCATGGAATCCCTGGGAATACTCGCCAGCGGAATTGTCGATAGCTGGCTAAAATTGTTGAGACTGTCGATTCCTGGAATGCATGAAATGTCTGCATACATAACTAAGTTTATACGGAACCCTCAGTGCGCGAACTCTACTCGCCCCGGGCCTGTATATATTGATATGTTATCCAATTCCGAGAAATTTACACTGTCGAGACATATGTGGAAGAAGCTAGATGCACAGGGATGCCTGTTACCACGATAATTACTTAATCTTTGCGATTCCTCCTCTCAACTCTCATTACCGTAACGTGTTTTTAATGTAAATGATATTCACACCCTGTCTATGATGAATTATATTCACACATAATTGAAATCCCAGATGATATACTGTTGTACAAATTTTTGGTGGGAAACATACCAGTCACTCGAGTTCAAGAATAAAGACTGTGTAGCGACTGTGAGCCAGTTAGTTTGTTGCCTGCTCCATAGATGGTCTGAAGCATTCTTTTTACCGAAATGATGTGAAATGGATCAGTTTACAGGTTATTTTTACGTGATTAGTGTTAACATTAATAAAAACTTTATATTTCAGCCCTACTGATGCAACTACACTTAAAAACGAGTTTTTTTTTTTTTTTTTTTTTTTTTCTAGTGGCTACCAGTTTTAACATAGAAATTCGTCAGTGGAATAGAAGGAGTTGCTCAAGAGAAATAATTTTAAGTTAGGTTTAAAACTTGCTTTGCTACCTGTCAGACCTTTTATGGTATTGGTGAAATCACCAAATATTTTTGTTGGTGTGTACTGAACTCCTTTCTGACCACTGACGGTTTTAGTAATGGGTAATAAGGGTTAATATTTCCTGTAGAGTTGCAGTTACGGACATCATTGTTATTCTCACATTGTGATGGATTGCTTATGACGAATTTCACTAGCGAATATATGTATTGTGACAATGCAGTTAAAACGCCCAGCTCTTTGAAGAGAGACCTACATGACGTCCTTGAATGGTACTGCTCATTATTGTTATTTGTCAATTATGTGCAATCAGTATTTTGTTTCTAAGTGGTGTCTTAACACAGAAAATTATTTCATACATTTTTGAACAGAAATATGCAAAATGTGTCAGCAGGTTAATTCGTTGTTTTAAAGCTTAGCCATTTTATGAAGATCAAAAGTTGCTGAACCTATTTAGTTGGGACGTTCATAAATATGCTTCCACCATTTCAGGTTTTCGTCACCATGTACATCCAAAACATTGGTGCATTCGACCTCTATAATGACTACTGTTCAGGAGCTATATCAATAGTTTCTCTTTCTGTATTCGTCTACGGAGCTGAGTATAGCGTGTTTCTTCCAAACTTTAAGGGGAGCCCATTTTCTGAGAACCACTCAACAGTTATTGGGAAAATATCTTTTAAAATCTCTTCTGTTACTATCTCCCTAATCGGATTTGTTGTAAGACTAGTATCCACTGCAAAAATTGTTGGAGTGCTCGGCCCATAATGCTCCAAACGTTCTCAATTGGGTACAGATCCGGCGACCTTCCTGGCCAGGTTAGTGTTTGGCAGGCACGAGGATAAGCGATAAAATCTCCGGCTGTCGTACTGAAAAGTAAGCTCAGGATGGCTTGCCTTGAAGGTCAACAAAGCCTGGTGTAAAATATTGTCAACATATCGCCGCGATGTGAGGTTTCGAGGATGACAATTAAAGGGGTCCTGCTACGAAATGACACCAGAGGCCGCCACCCCTACTTGTTGTGGCGAATGGTGGTGTGGTATCCTACTGCTGTCCTTGTGTCTCCACACGAGTATTCGGCTGGGAATCTGGCTGAATGGTGTAGAATTGTCGTCGAACTGAGCCCCGATGACCAACGAAGACGTCTATGTAGTTGTAAGACGTTATGGTCTCCTGACCTTCATTGCTCACATATTTAGCCCTCACAATCATATTCCACACATCATGACACTACATTCGAACCCAAACTCGATAATATAAAGTCATTGTTGTATGCATTCATGCAAACGATATGCAAATATCAAGTAAGCAGACCGTGGTTGAAATACTCAAGGCTGGCGTACACACACACATTCAAGACATGACGGTCGCAGGGGCTTTTAGTTCAGGAAACGCAAACCGCATGCTGGGGGGCCGGTCCCTTCACAGAATGACTCAGCCTATCTATATCGGTCGGTGACCGTCCGTAGAGCAGACAGCGTTTGCCCGAGTGAAAGACGAACTACCTCGTGTTCGGCTTAAAAGCAAATTCCACTACATTGTGTGGGAGCGCCCAGCCTACACATCCTTTACAACATAGCACACAGTTTCAGAGATATTCACAGGGAGACAGCACACTTCAAACGCCAATGCTACAGATTTCCGGATGGGTCGCCTTAAATGAAACGTCATTCTCCCATTTTAGAAGAGCAATGCTGATTTGCGGACAATATTTCTGACGCCTTGAGCTGAAAGAGTAATGGAAGAGACCGAAAGATATACCGCTTCACTTCTGGCGTGGAGAGGGGCCGTTCCGTTGTCGCTCTTGGAGCGAGAACACGTAACGAGAGCGTGTGTGCTCGTACGTGTACTCAAAGAGCGAGGAACAAGTCTGTCCTCAGTACTTCACTGGGAGAGCACCTCCGTCGAGTGCGAATCGGAGTGCAACTCTATATTGAGTCCTTGGGATTAAGCGTTGTTCACTGTGTTGGCCACCACACTTATTGTGCAGTGTGATTGGACAGAGTGATAGTTAAACGCCTGTGAGCGAATTTCTGAGTTACATCACAGTGGACTGGTTATCTGACCGGTGTACCATGCCAGTAGTTAAACTAGGGGGAATTGGAGTCCTTGACTTCATCAAGGCATAGGGAGAGTTTGATTGGCAAAGGTGAATCCAGATAGAACGAGAGTTATCTTATTTGTCAGCAGCGAACGGCAAAGACAGCAGTCATCGCAGCTTATGGTATTGTGCGCTACAGCTCTTGCGAGCCCCATATTTCCTCCACAACAATACACTTCACTGCATTTCACATGCGACAGCTTCCACCGTACCTAGCAACATTCTAACGGTTAATTATTCAAGTTGAATGGGCGTGGCGCTGAGCCATTCTGTCAAGTCAATAACAATCTTAAACTTTGTATAGAAATTTCATTAGCGAATCCTATCCTTGGGGGGTGGGGGGGGGGGGGGGGGGAGGGTGAAGAGGTAACTTCACATTCCGAAAAGAACTCGGAAATAATTTGTTCAGTGCATAACTAAAAGTGCCATTGGGACTTCTGAGAATTTTTGCAATATAAATAATAATTTTCGTTAGTTTCAAGTATGTCCTACACTAACTAGCACCTATCCAGTACCCAAATATCATAAGTTACATAAGAAATTATGTGAATTTTTGTGTCATTTCCTTACAATGGTCAACTCCAGAAGATATTTATTGCTGACAGTTATTAAGGCATTTCTCTTTAGAACGTCAGGAGCGTCTGTCTGACTTCTGTAGTAGTGGGGGGGGATATTGCATCTTGCAGTAGCCACCGGGTAAAGCGTACAAAATTCAAATGGCTCTGAGCACTATGGGACTCAACATCTGTGTCATCAGTCCCCTAGAACTTAGAACTACTTAAACCTAACTAACCTAAGGACATCAAACACATCCATGCCCGAGGCAGGATTCGAACCTGCGACCGTAGCAGTCGCACGGTGCCGGACTGAGCACCTTAACTGCGAGACCACTGTGGCCGGCGTTAAGGGTACATCTCAGATTAATCCATTGTGCAGAATAACAGAATAGCACCCACATGCTCACAGAAAATGGCGACCCTACAAGGATAGTTTAAATAGGTAAACTACCAGGATAGAAAAGTTTCAGGATAGTTAGGTACGGCAGGTCGCAGCAGTAGCACCTTGGAGAACTTTGTTTCATGTATTAAATAGCTATTTTCGAAGATTGGGATCAGAATAGATACAGGGACTGAAGAAAGCGGAATTATATGGAAAAGGGCGTGTCTTATTGTGTTGGTAAATTTTGCATTTTTTTACGATTTTTGTGTAGCTGTTAGAGTTGAAATGGTTCTGAGCATCATTCCCCTATTACTTAGAACTACCTAAACCTAACTAACCTAAGGACATCACACACATCCATGCCCGAGGCAGGATTCGAACCTGCGACCGTAGCGGTCGCGCGGTTCCAGACTGTAGCGCCTAGAACCGCTCAGCCACTCAGGCCAGCAGCTGTTAGGGCATAGCATTTTCAGGTGATAGGCACAGACACAGAGTGACGCAGAGACGCAGTGTGACGTAGCATCATATAAAATTAAGCATAATATAAAATTAAGAAATAACATTTTTCTCCCTTTGCAAGCGCACAGGTGAAGATTGAGGACTGTAGCAGAGCAGACAGGAAATTAGCCGAGAAGTCACGTCGTTGTTGTTGTTGTTGGTTCAACCAACTGGTAAGTGGTCATACAGTTTTGTAGATAGGGTTGTGGTGTGTTGAAAGAATTTCCATGTTAACGAGAGCACAAGCAAAAAGGTTACGTGAGACACAGCAAGTAGACGAGATGGGGGAGAATCAACCAGATAGACAGCAAGTAAACGAGCTCATTGGGAATAGGACAGAAGGTGAACCTGAGAATAGGACAGACGGTGAATCAGAGGAAACGACAGTCGGGGAGCTGCAGAGTCAGCAGGCTCAGTTTGACTGGGATAAAATTGAGACAGATCAGAAAGATGGAAATCGAAGGGACGAGAAGATCGAATTTCCAGAATATGAAATTCCAGGTAGGGCACATTCTGAGCCAGAAATAGACAGCCCACGTCGTAAATGGCAAAGATTAGAAGAGAAACGAGCACAGGAAACGCGTTTGTTTGCCGCATATTCAGGGACAGAATACGCGCCAATACAATCAATGAAGCGGCAGTTAGCTAAATTTGAAAGAGAAGTAGACAGTGAGGAAGAGGGGGAACATTTTGAATAAGTCGAACCTATCGTACACATTCTAAATATGCCCCAACAACAGAATTTTGCGGAGTTACGAGCGCTACGAAACGGTTCCGTAACAGACGAAACTGTACCTGCAAACAAGACATACACAACAGAGAGGGCAGAATGCGGAGTTGTTTGCGCCGCGTAATGGTTCAATGACAAACGCAACTAGTCCTCAACACAGACAGCACGGGTTATTGCACTTATCAATCTCAGAAACGCCATAGCATAGCCCAGTAAACGACGTAACTGACCGAGTAGAAAGCCATAGATCGAGAATACGTAGCTCAGCAGAAGGTAGTGTTACAGGACAGGACGCGATCATGGAGATGTTGCAAAAAATTAACGCTAGTATGACGAAACAGAACACACAGATAATAAAACACTATCAGGAATTGAAACAGGATAATCACGTTATTAATATACAGATGACAAAACAGTATCAGGAATTGAAACAGGGTAATCAGGCTATTAAGATACAGATCCAACAGGTTAAAATCCGGATGGAAAAAGGGATTGCCAGAATTGATAGCCAGATCACTCAGATAAACAAAGACGCCAAAGAATCTAGAGAAAGAATTCAGGTACTAACACAAGGTCAGCAGCAATTACGCACTGACGTGGACATGGTCCAATTGGACAGCGTAAACGTTGACAAAAAGGTGGAACGTTTTACGAAAAAAGCCACTCGAACAGCAATACAAATTTCGGAAGAACAATAAATTGAAAGCAAGGTCGCAAAGGTTGCACTGAAAAAATATGATCAGCAGATCAATAAAATAGAACTTAAAAACAAAGATCAGTTTGAAAAGCTTTGAACAGAGTTGATACAAACCATCGAAGAAAAGATCGAGACCGATTACACTTGTAGCGAAACAAGTGGCACGTCAAGCATTAATTCAGTACACGAACACGTACCGTTTAATAAAGTTCAAGTAGAACCAAGGCTAGACGTAGCACAAGCGCAGAAATCGAAATAGCAAACCCCGATTAAATTAATACATGACATGCCACAGAACTAGGCACAGTATCTAGAAAAACGGAACACATAAATTCAGCCGATATTAATCGAAAGACAGGCAACTGAACCAGTAAATCCAATGACACAAAATAATAGTAGCACAGGTACTATACCGCGAACAACGAGAGTAGAAACACACGAACAACACTTTTGTTCACCAATGATACGATATGACGCGGGTATGAGTCAGGAAATTGAGAATAGGCAGACAAGCAGTAGATTACCAGAGAATAAACACGACGACACAAGCAGTGGAAGATTATTTGAGTCCATGAATCAGCCACAAATTGGATTTATGAGTAGATATGATACAGACCACTTCCTTACACTTAGAAAATTTCAACATTTCAAGGAAGAAGGTGGTAGCTTGCATGCACGCACATTCATCGATCAATTTCAATTAGGCTTACCAAACCACTGGAGCGTAGCTCACAAACTTGACTTCATTTGTGCACACATGTCAGGGACAGTAGCAGAGGTGATGCAAAAGTTCGCGGCTACCTGTACGGCTTACTTACAGTTCAGAACAGCATTTCTCGAAAGATATTGGTCCAAGGAGGCTCCAAACAAAATTAAATACGAGTTACTTCAGATGACATCATATGAAAACTCAGGAGAGAAAAGCGTGGTAGAATTCTTTCATACAATGGACAAAAAGAATCAATGCCTAGACAAACCATACAGTAACAGAGAGCTGATACGTCTATGTAGAATGAATTTACCGGTAAAGTATCAACAGGCGACAGTAGGAATAAATGAAAATACCGAAGAATTCAAAGTGGTTTTTAGGGAATCTGAATTTATGTTTAAAGAAGACGAAGTGAAATAAAAAAGAAGGGAAAGTGAACAGCAAAAGGAGAGGACTAGGAACGAATATTTCAATAGTAATAATCGTAATTTTAACACCAAAAATTTCAGGCAATTTAAAAGACAAGGACAGTGGCACAATGGAGACAGTTGGCATAGAAACGATAACCAGAATAATTGGTACCGAAACAGAAACGGTAATGGACACTCATACAGTGGCGGATATGGGTTTAGGAATCAAAATGCCAATGGTCAAGGGTACTTTGAAAGAGGTCACGATGTTAGAAACAGCAACTGGCGAGACCAGGGCGCGAATAATTACCAAGGAAATTATGGTCCACAGAGACAATAGCAACACAGCAAAGAGAAACCAGATATAGAAGTTAGGCCACCGAATACTGCAAAACGTAAAGATTTAATTGAAAAATGCGGAAGAGGTTAGACAAACTAACGTCCACCCTATCTTATACTAACCACTAAATAAAAGTTAACTTAATAGATCAACAGAACGACACATAAATTATAAGAAATAGTGAGGCAATATACACTAAAAATCTCTTATAGTGTCAAGTACACTACTATATGCACAAAAAAAATGAATGGTACACAACAATTAAAAGAATGAAGAAGTGGTAGGACATAATTGGAATAAGGGAAAGAAATCATATGTATCTAATAATTTTTGGCACAATCAGAAAATTTTTGCAATATATTAAATAAGAGTTTTTTTGTAAATAAGAAATATATGTAAAACAAAAATTGTTAATATTTCTACTCATCAGAGGGACATCGCCACCAACACCAATCACCAACTCCCTTAACACCAGATGCTTCGAGATGTTGGGAAAGCACTTAGGAAAATAACAACAGCATGAAGATGCAAGATACCTTTCTCTCCTATCCTACGAAGCAAATCGCTACAAACTTCTTTCCATGAACTTTGAGGTATGGCAACTACTACAACCACCTCTCCAAAAATAAACCTTGATTTGTCAAACAAATACAAGCGAAAGGCAAACGGAATACTAAGTAGTACCAACCAACATTATCTAGAAATAAATCCGGCAAAATGAACAGTATTCTCCCTACCACATCATCAGATTGGCATACCGAACCTGGTGGGATGTACCAAGACGTCAAACCACAATACTGGGTGATGATAGTCGGTAGACTACTACAACCACTGAACTGCCATACCGCACCAGGTGTGACAGCAAAGGAGTACCAAGACATCACTGTTTATGCAGTAAACTACCGTCATCATCATCAGTTAAAAATACCACTCCATGATGACAATGTCAGAAAGTAAGACCCGGCATCGCATGCTAGAGTGCTTCTCTCGTGATTTGTGACACCCATACGAATGAGTCGATGCCTTCCAGTATTTCAGTGGGGATCATCGAGCGCAGAAACTGACGCAGCACGAAACGGAAAGACTCATAAAATACAAATGTGGAGTTAAGAAAATGATATTCTTGTAAAAATATTTTTTTCCTTTTTTGTAAAAGTAATTACTTTATCATATATGTAAAGCCCACAAGGTGATAGAGACCTTAAAATATTATGTAAAGAAAATTAATTAGTATAAGTAGATACTCTCAAAAATCCCTGTAAAGCCAAGTTAGATATTTATATAAAAAAAGGTTTTGGGTTTTGATTAATAATGGGTTGAAACAGGATAGAATAAAGAAAAAACACTTCTTCACTCTTAAAACTGTGACACAAATAATGCCTAATTAAACAAAACAAAGTCACACAACAGAGCTTTTGCAAACATTAACGCGAAGCTTAACTAAAGAAAAGATATAACCACATTAAAACATGATACACTGTACACCAACGAGATAAGAGAAATTAATATTGGAAAAACAATTTTTGGAAATTGAAAAGAAAAGCAGACACACATACTAGCAACGACAAAGATTAACAACCTTTGTAAAGTCTATATTCGCCTAACAACAAAACATAAATTGTAGAATTAAAAAATTGAAACAATAGCCATAAATAAATCATTAGAAAAAAATTGTTAAGAGTGGCTGGGAAAAGTTTATTGGAAAATCTAAAAGAACAATTTTTGCCTGCACACCATGGTTGAAATACTCGATGCTGGCGTACACACACACACATTCAAGATACGACGGTCGCAGGGGCTTTTAGTTCAGGAGACGCAAACCGCAAACCGAATGCCAGGGGGCCGGCCCCTTCAGAGGACGACTCAGCCCATCTATGTCGACCGGTGACTGCGTATACATGCTCTTCCATGTCTATCAGTATATCTTTGTAATTTTCCTTTTCAATGTGATATAACTAGTAGCAAGATATGTTTATTGTGGAATGACTATTTGTCATTGTGATACGAGAAGTATGGATGAAGTAACAAAACATTAATTTGACTTCGAGTACCAGTATTTTGAACACAAGTCATCTACATGTATGAGAGTATATCAAGGCACTGCCTTCATTCATAAATATTGTACAGACAGTGAGCATGTTAAACAGCGGCGTATCCAGGAAATTTCGTTATTTCGCGCCAGTGGTGTGTTGGAGCGAAAAGCGGTGGGCATCCTTGTACACGCCTCTGTTTAATGTGTAATTACCGGAAGTTTCATTGCTGTAAGGCTGTTATGGTTCGGCTCTGCACTGAGTTGAACGTTGTATCGCACAGTCTGTGAATATCAAGATGGCAGAGTTAGAGAAGCAACGCGTGTGGATTTAATTCTGACACACACGAAATGATGCAGAAAGCCTACGGTGAAGAGTTGTAACAACAACAACTGTACATATAATAATTTTTTCTTCTGATTTTCGATAAATTAGGGTAAGAAATATTTTTATTTCATTTTCTTTTCTTTTCATGTCATTATGTTCAAGAAACTGTAAGCAACTTTAGATGTGAATATTAATATTTTTGTCAAATTTTAAGAAATGCTATAACAGAATTGAAGTGTAACACATGTTGAATCTATTGTAACATGTTTAAAATTGTAACTGTGCGCGTGGTCCATACGTAGGCAATATATTAGGATATGTGGAATGTAAAACCTTTGGTGAATACCCTATCTGTAGGGGAGAGGTAAAAGGTGGATGGCAGGCGAGCGCGGGAAAATGCACACGGGTGCGGCACGGCACAACGGGCTCAGCAGTACTAGTAACAGTTGGAGTTGGGCATCGGTCTGAGGAACACGTTCCGGATCGAGGAGGCTATCCTGGAAAAAGTGGTTTCATTGAGCCTCGGATGTGCCGTTTCCGACGACAATACAGCATGGCTATATTTTATAGGCACTGAATTGAAAAGGATTGCGACGCTAAGAAGAAGCAAAGTGCCGATACAGCAAGAGCCATAGCTGTGATTGTATGTGTGCTGTGCGCCTCGCCATCTCGCCGCCCGCCAACCGCCGCATCGACACGAACAGGTTGAATCTTTAGAATTGTATTCGTGTGGACCAGTGTTAATTTTGTTCCTGACTGTTCAATAACAACTTAACTTTTGCCAGAATTGTCCTATCAATTAATTATCCTTATCACTAACCTAGACAGGGTCCTTCCACATGTTGTGCAATCCGAGTGCCCCGAAATGAAGATTTAAAGTTTATGTTAATAAGAATTTCCTGCAGACCTTTTTACGCTAGAATGAATTTTAAGGAGCTTTATTGTTAAAGAAAATATAAACAAAGAACAAAGGTCTGACAAAGTTGGAAGTTAATTTTGGAACTGGTTTAGTAATGAAGCTTAATTAATTTGAGACAAAAATAAGGGTAGTTAAATGAGGAAGTAATAAGACAAAAAGAGTAGTAACTCATATTTTGTAAATCTTGAGTGATTAATGTTTCCAATAGTTAATAGTTACAACACAGTGATCATAACAGTTTCAGGCCCCTTCCCCCCCCCCCCCCCAACACTCTTTCCTTTTCTATTCATTTAATTTCTGGAGTGTACTGAACTGATTTGACCTGCAAAGTTAAAGTCAATATAAAACCTAAATTTATCAGTGTTTTACCCTTATTAAAATTGACATTGTTTGTGAGTTTCAAAAGTGCTATTTCTAGGGTAACCTATGCCCGATTTCAGTCAGATCAATAGACAAAACGCAGTTTGTAGTAATCATTATAGTGTAATGTTGTGTATTTATAGCTTGTCCAAATTAGTACAGAAAGGGAAAATATTAGTTCAGTAGATTTTTCTGGTTCTAAAATTTACCATATAATGCAGTATTACTACGTGTTGTTATGCTTGTACGTACATCCACTTGTACAAGGAAAAAACTCACTTAATGCCTAATTAGGCTGGCGACCATATTATTAACCATTGGTAGCATCTGCAGTGTATGTTTCTTACCCGTCCTATCGTGTAGTTGCACTTATACTTGCTTGATGTATCATTGTTGTTACTGACTGGGTATAAGTCCGGTTTTGCTTCCATTCAGGTACACGCGGTCAACATATTTACTAAAATCCTTTCCTATAAGGTGAAGCCCGTCAACTTATCATAGTACAGGCTTTAAAGAGTTAACGTACGCCAGAGTGAGAATGTTACAAGTGGCTTCCCGGTGACAGGACATCCAGTTGTTGTCGGTCACAAATTAATGTGAATACCGAGCAGTGGATGTTCAGTGGCACGAATTGCAATATTATTTAGTAAAACAAATAGCAGTGAACGTCAAGTACGATAGTGTGGTGTAGCGTACATTCAGTATGGACAGGAAAGTAGACGGGGTGGATGTGCAGAGCGTAATGGAAAATGCGGCTGGCAGTAGCAGGAGTTTACGTGGCCAGATAACACATGGCGTTAGCGGAAGTCAATTGGCGTACATACAATATCATGAACACGTTAACGAACAGATTGAAATGTCGAGATCGTCTCGAACACAACAAGGGATAAAACAGGAAGTAGAGGGTGACTTTGTAGATGATAGTGGGTATGTGAATAAATCCACTGACATGTTTGATTCTCCACAGATAAAGAAAGAACCGAAAGAAACTTTTGAAGTAGGATCGGAACACTCCGATTCCGTAGAACAAAACAGTGTGAAAATTTTAAGCATGAACGATTTACTTGAACAATTAACCAAACAAATTGCAGGACAGAGTGAGCAGCTCAAAATACAGAACGATCAGCTTAAAACACACGTTGATCAGCAGCTCAAAAGTCAGAATGATCAGCTTAAAACACACGTTGCAGAGCAGCTCAAAACACAAAGTAATCAGCTCAAAACACAGACTGATCAGATTAAAGCACAGGTCGAAGAGCAAGGAATTAAAATTAGTAATCAAATAGAACAGGTAGAACAAAAAATGGGTAATGTAAGTTCTGTGGTAAATACTATGAAATTTGAAATTGACACCATTAACAAAAATATGGATACTATGCAGAGGGAAATTGGTCACATTAACAGTAGGTTCGATGTTGAAATTCTCAACATCCAAGAGAAAGTAGAACCTCTAGTTGAAACAAAAGTAGACGAAAAAGTTTTCGGTCTTAAAACTGAAATCGTAAACGAATGGCAACACGGAATCTTGCAATTGAAAAAGGCAGTTTCAGACACTGAAAGAGATTTAGGTGAGAAAGTTACCGGATGTGTACAAAAATGTGAACAAAATACTTCGAAAATTCAAGGCAAAATTTTCGATCTAGAGAGTAAAATTAAAGATAGACCTGGTGTTGTTTGTAATGGCACACCAATTACGAAGCTGTTAGAAGGTGAGGAACGCTTCGATCCCGCCAAGAAACATAACGGATGGCATCCGTTATATTTCATCAAAAATTGCGAGAGAATATTTCCTGAACACTTATCTGATCAGGAAAAGATAAACGTAGTAATTAGCGCCTTAGCAGGTGACGCTAAGCGCTGGGAAATTAATTTGAATACCGAACGAATGACATTCAAAGAATTCAAGCAAAGGTTTACGGAAGAATATTGGTTCGAACAAAAACAGGATCATTTATGGCGCGAGTTTATCATGGCCAAGGTTCATGATAACGGGGGCAGAAATTCTTTGAGAGATTTCTGCGAATATTGGTACCGGAAATTGACGCATTTAAGAGGTAGAAGATCAGATTCAGAAATTATCTGGGAACTATATAAAAAGCTTCCAGAAGATTCAAAGAGGTACGTGGGAAGCAATCATCGCAGCTTCCAAGCATTTCTCGAAAGGGTCGAAGACGAAGACCATTGGCGCGAAAGTCGTGCCAATTATCAAAAGTTTGGTCATCGAAATAATCGTAATACCGACGAGAGAAATGGCGGCGAAGGATTTCGCGTCAATATGATACAGAGAGGAAGAGGCAGAGGCAGAGGCCGAGGAAGTTATCTAGGTCGCGGTAGAGGATACACCGCGCAAAATAATAACGATGCGGGAAACTGATTTCCGCGAACGTTACGGGCCAAACGGAAGCGGACAATATATACCGGCCCCGATTTAAGAAAGGTTACCGAATTGACAGTAAAGTTATGAGACAGGTTAGAGACAGGCGTGGAACGACGCAACGTGTTGTTGCGAAACAAGCGTCAGGTGCGAGCCAGAATGAGTCATCTCTGCCGCATAGAGCGCTACATGTTAACAGGCGAGTGGAGCAGCAGAGGGCAACAGGCCAGCCTAGCAGAACAGCTGTTCAGAGAGAAGCCGCTAGCAGTACGGCAGCATTAGATACGAACATAGCCGTAAGAGCAGATGAATATATTACGAGTGATAATTCCGTGGCGAAGGAAATAATAAATGAAACGGTGGAGACACAGAGAGGTGCGGTTAGCAGTGTTTGCAATGAAGTAAATGGAGTGAATGATCTAGCAGAAGTAACTGATTGGCGTGTGCAAATCGACGATCTGTACAAGGGCCTAAAGCAATGTGAGTGGGAGGATTTTAAGATGGAGTATGAGGGAAGAAAGTTGATTAGTGAAAAAGGAGGTAGTAGGGACGTCGATAAGGTGAAGTGGCCCGAGTTTGAAGAGGAGAGAGTAAATAGCGCCGCGCAAAGTACGCGTGCTGCCGATAGGACGAAGGTGAAAAATAGGAAGGAATTGGAGAACGAAATCCTTAGCATTGACGAGGAAGTAACTTCTGTTAATGATCCGCCAACAGTAAAATCTGCTACCGAAAGGCACCGTGAGGAAGAGGCAGGTGATTACATAAAAGTAATTGAAGTACACGAGGATTACACGAAATATGAATTAACAGTAGATGTGAGTAAAGCTGATGATGAGGCCGTTTTGCAGAAAAAGGATATTGAATTAAAATTAAAGCCTGACCAAAATGCAGAGGGAGAACTTAGTGCCTGTCTCAGAAAAGCGTTTATGTTAGAACCTGAAAGCGATCCAGAATGGTCGGATTCTGACGATAGTTCAGATGACGAATATTTCGGTAATAGTGGAAATAATGGAAATACAGCTAATGGCGATATTGTACCTAATGATGAAGTAGTTTCAAAACAAAACCCAGATGTTGAGACTGAACAAGGAAAGAAAGAGCCACCTGACGACTCAGGGTCTATTTCACAAAGAGTTCAAGTAATTACTGACTTTGAACTCCCGGAACCAAAGAAACCGCCAGATATAGGTGGGGTGAATGTTAAAAGCATATCTTGGGACGATGTTATCGTCGACCCGGATTTGCTTAGGGAAGATCACAACAATGAAAAACATTCGACGGTGAAACAAACTGTAATACCAGTTGAAATTTTAAATGTGAAATTGCAAGTACTTATTGATACTGGATCTCAGATAAGTGCAATCTTCCAGTTGTTTTTCGAACACATTTGTGATAAGCCTGGACTAGTAATTATGTCAGTGACGGGTGTAAAAATTGTTGGTGCTACGGGCAAGACTAGCAAGCTGGCAAAGAACCAGATTTTGGTTGAATTTAGTATAAAAGGACAAACATTTGAACACGAATTTTTGGTTGTGCCAGACTTGAGTACTGAAATGATTCTGGGAATAGATTGGTTGGATAAAGAAATGGTTATTATTGATTGTAGCCAGGGAGTGATCAAAATTAATAATGCATCTAGGAATTTGGAATTAAAATTTGAGGAAAATGGGAAGGTGTTCGATTCAGAAATTCTTTATTGTTGGAGATCGACCAAGGGAATGATGGTTTGACAAACATGTATGAGGTGTACCTTGTCCAGAGGTTAATAGAAGAGAGTGACAAGCAGGGGCATAATTTTAAAGAAATTGTAGAAAATTTGAAGAAGATATCTCCTGATCAGAAAACAGAATTGCTTGATATTTTAGAAAGTAATAGTACCGTATTTTCGGACAAACCTGGCCTAGTTAAGAACTTCGAATACCAGATTGAGACAATAGAGCATAAACCTTTCTTTGTAAGACCGTTTTCGATACCCATATCAAAGATGCAGGCTGTTCAAGTGGAAATAGATAAAATGATAGAATGGGGTGTAATCGAACGGAGTAGCAGCGAATATAATAGTCCCCTTATCATCGTGAACAAAAGGGATGGGGGAGTGAGAGTAGTTATCGACGCCAGGACTTTGAACAAAATTGTAAAGAAGGAAATAGACAGACCCGAAAATCTGAACGAAATGCTCCAAAAATTTTATAACGTGAAGTATTTAACCAGTCTGGACATGACCGCTGGATACTAGCAAATCCCATTGAGTAAAGAATCCCGTAAATATACCGCTTTTCTATTCGCCGGGAAATGCTATCAGAATAAAATAGTGCCATTTGGGCTTAGCCCTTCTGTCGCAGTATTTATTAGGGCACTGGACTTTGTATTAGGGAGAGAATTGAGTTCCCGGCTAACCATTTATGTAGATGATTTACTGATTGCTACAGAAGAATGGCAAGAGCCTTGTGAATTATTGCGGAAAGTTTTTGTTGCTCTACAAGCAGGAGGCATGACACTTAAGTGGAAGAAATGTGAATTTGTGAAGTCGGAAATAAAGTTTCTGGGGCACATTATTACTATGACCGGTATTGGCAAGGGCCCGTAAAAGTTAAGTGCAATAGCAGGGTGTCCGGCTCCTAGAAATAGAAAACAGTTGAAAGCCTTTTTAGGTTTATGTGGGTTCCATAGAAAATTCGTCAAGGGGCAAGTTTTTAATAGTCCTCATTTGAATAATCTACTTAAGAAAAATAGTGCTTTTGTGTGGACTGAAGGGTGGATGAGAGATTTTGAAAATTTAAAAAAGGAACTTTTGAATGACAATATTTTGCATCACCCCATCCTGTCAAAACCTTTCCATATGAGTACTGACAGCAGTGCTTATGGAATTGGTATAGAAGTTTTCCAAGAAATCTGTGATGGCAAAGAAATCGAACACAGGACTATCACATTTGCAAGTAGGACTCTAACAAAATACGAGAGAAACTACACTATATCCGAAAAGGAAGCTTTAGCCATAATATGGGGGTTAAAGAAGTTCAGAATTTATCTGTGGGGCCATAAGCTCATCATACATACTGACCACAAAGCTTTAACTTTTCTTAAAGATTGTCGTTTACTTAATGGCTGGCTAACTCGTTGGGCTTAGTACCTGCAACAATTTGATTACGAGATTTGCTATGTTAAGGGTACTGAGAATTATGTGGCAGATGCTTTATCTCGATTGCCTAATGGTATGAGTGAAGTGCCCAATGAAAATGGTGAAGAGGGTACTTTTCAGTTACGGTATATGAAAGAGGTTTCAGGAAAAAGGAAAATTGAGCAAATATGTAAAAATATGAGATACCATCAGAATGAGGATCCGACATGGAAATCTGTGAAGGTAAATTTTGACAGTGTGCAGTATCCTAAAATTAAGAAATATTACAAAATTTTTAAGGGCATTTTATATAGGAGGAAGGATTTAGTCACTGAGGAATGGAGAGTATGTTGGCCACACCAGTTTGATACTGATGTCATAGATTATTTTCATTTAGCATTGGGGCATAGTGGGCCAAAGAAATGTTTGGATAAATTGAATAATGTAGTAGTGATTGCTGGTAGTATCAGTAAGAAGGTAAAGGAACGGGTTAAGTCGTGTGATGTCTGTCAAAAGGCCATAGTGCCAAACAAAACTAGTAGGGGTCCAATCCAAAGTACGTTACCTGAAGACACCCTAGACTTATTATCGGTAGACTTATATGGTCCCCTCACAAAGACTTCGGGAAATTGTGCACATATTTTAGTAATTTTGGAAGTATTCTCAAAGTTTGTGAAATTATACTCCTTGAAAAAAGCAACAGCAAAAGCTGTATTTAATAGGATGGTCGAATACTTCAGAACCATCGGGAAACCCAAGGCAGTACTATCTGACAATGGACCCCAGTTCATATCCAAAAATTGGAAAGAAGGAATGGAGAAAAATGGTGTGGAGGTTAAATATATATCAGCTTATCATCCTGCTAGCAACCCGGTTGTAAGGTACATGCGAGAAATCGGAAGATTGTGTAGAACATACTGCAGTCATAACCATAGGGCCTGGGGCAAGTTTATATCGGACTTTGAGACTGTCATGAACACCTTACATCATGAAACTACTGGATTCCCACCAGAAGAAATTTTGTTAGGCAGCAGAAGTAAAAGTTTAATTGAGGAAAAACTAGAGTTTCCACCTTGTACAAGTTTGGGGTTGAGTCAAAGGAAAGAATTAGTAAGAAAAAGGGCAAAGCAAAAAGCTGAATCGAGATCTAAAAGACATGATAAAAATCTGAAAGTTTCAAAATTTAAAATTGGAGATTATGTTCTTTTAAAAACCCATGAAAAATCTAGTGAACTGAACCATGAAATTTCCAAATTTAAATATATTTATAATGGACCGTATATAATACAGAACATTCCACACAATAATGCTTACCACCTGATCTACCCAAAATCCAAAAGACCTTTAGGTGTAAGAAATGTTGTGGACCTGAAACTGTATGTTCCTAGAAATTAGTGACATAAGGATACTCAGAAAGCAATTTGCAGTAAGTGTACTGTATCTTATGCTGAAACTAATTTATTCCAAATGTAACAAATCTTTGTAAATGTATGTATACCATTGACAGTGTGCTAATGTAGTTATGTGAGTTTCAGATTACCAAATGCACTGTAAATGTAAATATGTGTGGGGAAAAGGATTGAAAAGGAAAGGGTAAATGCCGAAAACCAAAGTGGACACTATATGAGTCATAATATGAAGGACTGCCAAACACTAATGAGGGCAGATAAATAGTCAATGGAAAATTGTATGTGTGATACAGGAGATGTGACAATATGAGGTGAAAAGGACTGCCCAAATCTGAATAATAGGCAGCAAATAGGTGTAGTAAATTTTCTGAATATTATTGTGTGTTTGTTTTTTTAATAAGTAAGGAAATGGACTGCCATTCAATGCAAGCAGCAACGAATTGTATTATAGTATATACAGATATTTGCATTTGCTTTTGTAGTTAAATGTTTGTGTTCCAGATGTTGAAATTATTTCTTTGAGAAATTTAGTAAAATTGAGTAATTTGCTATTTTAATAATGTTGTGATAGGAGGTTGGACTGTGCAAAAGGCACTTTAGTAAATGACAAGTAAATGTTCTTGATATGTTAAAAATTATAGACCTGTATAAGGTGAGTGAAAGGAAGTATGTGGTGTAAATTTTTTGGGACATTCACGTAAAGATTCAGAACCACTGTATAAATGTAAAATTTAGTGTTCCCATTAAATTTATACTTAGTAAAATTTACTGGAAACAGGGGCATGTGTAACAACAACAACTGTACATATAATAATTTTTTCTTCTGATTTTCGATAAATTAGGGTAAGAAATATTTTGATTTCATTTTCTTTTCTTTTCATGTCATTATGTTAAAGAAACTGTAAGCAACTTTAGTTGTGAATATTAATATTTTTGTCAAATTTTAAGAAATGCTATAACAGAATTGAAGTGTAACACATGTTGAATCTATTGTAACATGTTTAAAATTGTAACTGTGCGCGTGGTCCATACGTAGGCAATATATTAGGATATGTGGAATGTAAAACCTTTGGTGAATACCCTATCTGTAGGGGAGAGGTAAAAGGTGGATGGCAGGCGAGCGCGGGAAAATGCACACGGGCGCGGCACGGCACAACAGGCTCAGCAGTACTAGTAACAGTTGGAGTTGGGCATCGGTCTGAGGAACACGTTCCGGATCGAGGAGGTTATCCTGGAAAAAGTGGTTTCATTGAGCCTCGGATGTGCCGTTTCCGACGACAATACAGCATGGCTATATTTTATAGGCACTGAATTGAAAAGGATTGCGACGCTAAGAAGAAGCAAAGTGCCGATACAGCAAGAGCCATAGCTGTGATTGTATGTGTGCTGTGCGCCTCGCCATCTCGCCGCCCGCCAACCGCCGCATCGACACGAACAGGTTGAATCTTTAGAATTGTATTCGTGTGGACCAGTGTTAATTTTGTTCCTGACTGTTCAATAACAACTTAACTTTTACCAGAATTGTCCTATCAATTAATTATCCTTATCACTAACCTAGACAGGGTCCTTTCCGCATGTTGTGCAATCCGAGTGCCCCGAAATGAAGATTTAAAGTTTATGTTAATAAGAATTTCCTGCAGACCTTTCTATGCTAGAATGAATTTTAAGGAGCTTTATTGTTAAAGAAAATATAAACAAAGAACAAAGGTCTGACAAAGTTGGAAGTTAATTTTGGAACTGGTTTAGTACTGAAGCTTAATTAATTTGAGACAAAAATAAGGGTAGTTAAATGAGGAAGTAATAAGACAAAAAGAGTAGTAACTCATATTTTGTAAATCTTGAGTGATTAATGTTTCCAATAGTTAATAGTTGCAACACAGGGATCATAACAGTTTCAGGCCCCAACACCCCCCCCCTCCACTCTTTTCTTTTCTATTCATTTAAATTCTGGAGTGTACTGAACTGATTTGACCTGCAAAGTTAAAGTCAATATAAAACCTAAATTTATCAGTGTTTTACCCTTATTAAAATTGACATTGTTTGTGAGTTTCAAAAGTGCTATTTCTAGGGTAACCTATGCCCGATTTCTGTCAGATCAATAGACAAAACGCAGTTTGTAGTAATCATTATAGTGTAATGTTGTGTATTTATAGCTTGTCCAAATTAGTACAGAAAGGGAAAATATTAGTTCAGTAGATTTTTCTGGTTCTAAAATTTACCATATAATGCAGTATTACTACGTGTTGTTATGCTTGTACGTACATCCAGTTGTACAAGGAAAAAACTCACTTAATGCCTAATTAGGCTGGTGCCCGTATTACTAACCATTGGTAGCATCTGCGGTGTATGTTTCTTACCCATCCTATCGTGTAGTTGCACTTATACTTGCTTGACGTATCATTGTTGTTACTAACTGGGTATAAGTCCGGTTTTGCTTCCATTCAGGTACACGCGGTCAACATATTTACTAAAATCCTTTCCTATAAGGTGAAGCCCGTCAACTTATCATAGTACAGGCTTTAAAGACTTTACGTACGCCAGAGTGAGAACGTTACAGAGTGCCTAAGCCATAGTCGGTGTTAAGAATAGTTCACACGGTTCAAAAATGGCCGGACGGAACTTGAAGACCACCCTCGTTCAGTACGCCCTTCGACGTCTACCGACGACGCTCGTGTCAGGAATGTCAACGAAATTGTGAACGCAAATCGAAGACAGACTCTCAGAGAGACTGCAGAAAAATATAACATTACAGTTGGATTATGTCATGAAATCCTGACATAACATCTTGAAATGCATCATGTTGCCGCCAAGTTCGTCCGATGGATCGTGAGTCAAGACACTTCGCCTCTCAATCTGTGAAGAGCATTTGGATCGCGCAAATGAGGACGAGTTGTTGCTTTAGGGAATCAAAACTGTTGATGAGACGTGTGTCTACGGTAATGATGTTGAGATCAAGGTTCAGTTATTATAGAGGGTCGGGAAAGGTTCTCCTAGACCAAAAAAAGTTCGTCGGATGAGATCTAATGTTAAAGTCATGCTCATAGATCTCTTTGAAGGATTAGTTCATCACGCCGCAGGGACAAACTATTAATCGATGTTACTATCGGGACGTTTTCGATGCCTGCGAGAAAATGTGAAAAGGAAGCTTCCTGAAATGCGACAAGACAATTCACCGCTCTTGCATCACTATAACGCATCCGCGCTTTAAACCTACAGGGTGCGCGACTATTGCACAAACAACGAAAACACTGTGCTGCAACATTCTCCGGACTCTTCAGACATGGCCCCTGTGGACATTTTTTTACCAAAGTAGAAAACCATGTTGAAAAGATGAAGATTTGCAATGATAGACGAGATCAAAGAAAATTCACAGTCGGCGCTTCGTGCGGTCCAGAACAGGCGTACCAAGACTGCTTCCGGAAGTGGAAACAGTGTTGGGAGTGGTGTATCAATTGTGGAGGAGAGTGTTTCGAAGGATACCATACACAATAAGTAAAAGGTAAGTGTAGAAATATTTTGTGGACAAAGTTCGGGAATCTTGAAATGCATCTTGTTGCCGCCAAGTACGTCCGATGGTTCGTGAGTCAAGACACTTCGCCTCTCAATTTCTGAAGAGCTTTTGGATCGCGCAAATGAGGATGAGTTGTTGCTTTAGGGAATCATAACTGTTGATGAGACGTGTGTCTACGGTATGATGTTGAGATCAAATGGTTCAAATGGCTCTGAGCACTATGGGACTTAACTTCTGAGGTCATCAGTCCCCTAGAACTTAGAACTCCTTAAACCTAACTAACCTGAGGACATCACAAACATCCATGCCCGAGGCAGGATTCGAACCTGCGACCGTAGCGGTCGCGCGGTTCCAGACTGTAGCGCGTAGAACCGCTCGGCCACTACGGCCGCCAGTGAGATCAAGGTTCAGTTTTCACAGTGGGTCGGGAAAGGTTCTCCTAGGCCAAAAAAAGTTCGTCAGATGAGGTCAAATGTTAGAGCCATGCTCATAGATCCCTTTGACTCTGAAGGATTAGTTCGCCACACCACAGGGACAAACTGTTAATCAATGTTACTATCGGGACGTTTTCGATGCCTGCGAGAAAATGTGAAAAGGAAGCTTCCTGAAATGCGGCAAGACACTTCATCGCTCTTGCATCACTATAACGCACCCGCGCATTCAGACCTGGCCCCTGTGGTAATTTTTTTCCTAAAGTTGAAAACCATGTTGAAAAGACGAAGATTTGCAATGATAGACGAGATAAAAGAAAATTCGCAGTCGGCGCTTCGTGCGGTCCAGAACAGGCGTACCAAGACTGCTTCCAGAAGTGGAAACAGTGTTGGGAGTGGTGAAACAATTTTGAAGGAAAGTGTTTCGAAGGATAGCGTACACAATAAGTAAAAGATAAGTGTAGAAATATTGTGTGGACAAAGTTCCGGAATTTTTTGAAGAGACCTCGTACACCCTCATATCAGCCTTTATGAATGTGTGTAAGGAATCTTTTGACTAAGTATGTATGTGTAATTCCACATTTCCATGCTGTCACCTTGGTACCAGGTTATCCCTTTTCTCTCATGATATATAGTATGAACCTCGTCAGTTGATCATTTTGCAAAACGGAACTAAAAATAGTACCCACAGCCCCAAAAAAAGAAATATATATATATATATATATATATATATATATATATATATATATATATATATATATCTGTTGATCGTATCCTACAGATTGATCTCAGCAGTGCTTCCTCTGGATCTATTTTGAAAAGGCAAGGAGGTGATGTTACGTGGTAGTTTATACAGAACAATTCATGCAGCCTGTTTTTAAAATGCAATACGGAGAGCCGAATAGTTAGTATAGTTAACATCTCGTCGCTGGATGAAAACTGCAGACAGTGTTCACTACTGCCAATGTCTGCACTGCTAATTACTTCCTCTTCTCCTTTGCTTTTTTCACTGTGAGGGAGACCTGTCATTTTCTGCAGCCTCGGTGGATTTTGTTTAGCTGGTTCATGACATGGAAGTAAACTTAGAAAGACCAGAGCGTCTTAAACTTGTTTGGCTCTGAAAGCCACCTCTGCGGGTGCACAGGAAAGAGAAAAAAGCAGTGCCCTCTGTCTACACAATGGACTGTATTTCATAAAACCTGCATTATGTGAAACATTAAAGGAACTCCTTTTAGGTAGGTAAGAAAATGATTCAAATGGCTCTGAGCACTATGGGACTCAACTTCTGAGGTCATTAGTCCCCTAGAACTTAGAACTAGTTAAACCTAACTAAACTAAGGACATCACAAACATCCATGCCCGAGGCAGGATTCGAACCTGCGACCGTAGCGGTCTTGCGGTTCCAGACTGCAGCGCCTTTAACCGCACGGCCACTTCGGCCGGCAGGTAGGTAAGACCTGTAGGCCAGGCGTAAAATACAGACCTGCAGGCCATAAGATCAGACGAGGGACACTGCTGTGCCATGCAGGAAGGTTTGTTTAAATATGAGTAAGGTGGCCTGTGAGTGGCTCACGCTAAGTACTTCAGTAGAAAGTGCATTTTCCCATATATCCCTGCATGCAAGACTTCTCATTGGCTAGGGTTGGAGTTCTTTCATACAGTGAGACAGATCTTCTGCCTTCCTTCCAATTTGACACCATTACTGTTTAACCATGACATAATCTGTGAGAGTGGAAAATTGTTGTACTTCTCTATGAAGCTATTATTGGCCGTAACTCGCAAGGTCGGCTGCATTTTACCACAACATACTTATGCTGACAGCTAAGGTTTGGAGAGTAAAGTGAGAAGACATTTGTTACAGGGATGTACAGTCATGCTCAAAAGTATCCGAACGACCTGAATTGCATTTCGCCTGATTCGCATGCAACCGGCATAACGCGGCTATCTAGCAGGTCCTCTAATCGCTCCTTGGTACAGTCGTTTGACTATTGAAAATGGTTCTAAAAAGTCACCACTAGAAAACACTGCTCTGTATCGCAGTAACTCAAGATGTAAAGTAATGCCACGATCCTACATACATCAGGGAGCAGCTTTTCACAGATATGACTGTCCTTAAGGCTTGTAAGCTCACATTTATTACAATAAATGGTTGGTTGGTTGGTTGTTTTGGGGAAGGCTAAATGGTTCAAATGGCTCTGAGCACTATGGGACTCAACTGCTGAGGTCATTAGTCCCCTAGAACTTAGAACTAGTTAAACCTAACTAACCTAAGGACATCACAAACATCCATGCCTGAGACAGGATTCGAACCTGCGACCGTAGCGGTCTTGCGGTTCCAGACTGCAGCGCCTTTAACCGCACGGCCACTTCGGCCGGCGTTTTTGGGGAAGGAGACCAGACAGCGTGGTCATCGGTCTCATCGGATTAGGGAAGGATGGGGAAGGAAGCCGGCCGTGCCCTTTCAGAGGATACAATAAATGACATACATGAAATGTTACCACTCTCATTATTACGTCATATAGGTAATGCACGTAGTAAGTTCGTCGTATTCATGATTTCCTCTTCAAAGCAACATACAGTACTTATTATTTAACACAAAAAGACATTAAAAATTTTATGTTATCCACGAACAGTTAGTTGAGAATATGTATGAACTTCAAATGACATGACCAACCGTCTCTTTCTGTATATTGATTCAAACCCAGGTCAGGCAGACTAAGCAAAGATTTCGTGACTGACGCAAACTAACAGTCATTCCTGATTAGGCATACAGAGAGTGATACACCTCGATTTTAGACAGTATCAGCTAGGAAATATCAACTTTAAATTATATAACGCAAACATTTTTAACGGACGCGAATTCCTACCCAGCATCTCTTGTCCCTGTTAACGAACTACGAGAGATGTTAAATATTGCTTCTTCACAAGTAACTCACTTGAAATTCCGTGAGGTGAAGCCTTGTGTTGGATAGGGATTCGAACCCAGAATCTAATCGGAATGATATCGAAGCACAACCAACTGTGACATATCGGATTTTCTCGGCAGTAGCTAGATGTTTTAACTGAAATGACGAGACGAAACATTAAATTAAATATGGGTTTGTTGCACCAGCAGCGATATGTGAGCATGTTTGAACTAGAAATAATATGACGAAGAGTTCAATGCTCACAGGGAATAGAGCCCCACACATATCGTTGTTGACTACACACAAAGAGACCTCAGCTACCGAATTTTTCTCCACCAGCAGCTCGTAATAACATCTTGAACTTACAGTGATCTCGTAAATAGTTCTGTGTCCGACTGGGAGTCAACAACGTCAGATATCGTATCGTTAGTGTTGACAACGAATGAAAATACATTAAAAATCAAAATTATTATCCACCAGCAGATAGGTGTTCTCATGCTAGAACTTGATAATACATAATGAAATCTTTAGTGCTGGGGCAGGATTCGAACCCATTCACGCGTAATATTTGGAGACGTTGAGGAATCTGCAGTTTTGAACAAACAACAAATTGTAGCCGAGCTGTATTGTCACGAAGGGATCAAATTCCGCGTTAAGGGCGGTCTGAGTTGCATTCTCAGTTCAGAACCAATTTTATCGACATACAGAATCTCAGATAAAAGATGGAATAAGTGTCCTGTGACCCCACATAGAGTTTGTTTTGTCACTAGAAATAAGTAACTAGTATACGAGTGGTTACTGGTGGTAGAGTTTCTACATGTCGCACTCCAGACTTTAATGTGGTTCAACCTAACGTCTACTTGCCAGCAAAGGAATATCATCTTTAATGTGAATTTCAGACCACACTGTTATTATATCTTCTTCATTCGGTGTAGCCAGAAGAGAATGGAATCTGTCTCTCCCTATCTAAAATCATTGACAGAAGTGGGGATCGAACCCAGACCATAGGTATAATAACCCATCATCAGTCCTACAGACAACCAAGTCCTCATTTCTCTGACTCCTTTTCTATCGTAACACCGTTGCGCCATACTAGATGAAAATTCTGATACACAGGCTCCCTGTAGTAAATTGCAGCACGTTCAGTAAATTCATTTACTTGGTTGACCGAATCACCGTGAACTAGCTGCCTCGGCTACCCAGTGCATACATTCGACTCCATTTTGTAATCACCGAAATAAAACCACGTAACTGCCACCTACACAGAACTGCACAACAGTGTAGGATGCTGAAATTTAAATAGGAAATGTTCCTTTCCACTTGAGCTATTCTATTGCGCTATCTGTTTGTAGAAAACGTCGTGCAGCGCAAAAGAAAAGCTGTAACTGTTTCTCTCAGAAGTCCGGACCCGGGCATTTGCATTATCTCGCAGCGCCGTGGTATGCAGAAGTTCTGGAAGGATTGTTGTCCAGCTCTGGAGCGCTCGTAGCTATGCGTCAGCTAGTGGCGTAATCGTAAGTGTTGTACACGTCGCGAGTTTGAATACATTTACTGCCAAATTTTTTAAAAACGCAACTCTGCTGTCTGCTGAAGTTCCAAATATAATGGAGCTTTGAACATAATTCCCTTCACTTCTCAACCCAAAATAGTCGCGTGTGGAAAAAGGGCTAACTTCCGTGACATTTTGTTCTTTTCAGGTTTAATAGACAGCAGATGCATCTCGAAGCTTTTGTATTGTGTATGGGGAGAGCCCATCATGCCCAAATGCGTCAGAAAAGTATTTTCTACATTAGCTGTCGTGTGGTAGTGGCGTTTTATTCAACATTAATTGACAGCTTTAACTCAGAACAAGTTTTTTACATGCATGTAATCAATAAACTGCATGTGCATTGTCAGACTGTTATAGATAACATCAGAGAATTCGCATGTATCGTTGATGATTAATTTCGCTCTCATGTTTACTATTATTTCAACAACACTAAAGGAAACATTACGAAAATTGTGCACTGTATTATAAGAAATGAAATAAAACTAACCACGATAACCTCACGACGAAAGTCTGTTTTAATAAAACTGAGTATCTGTACACAAGCGTGACTCTATCGACACAAATTCGTAAAATACTACTCTCTTAGATATTGATTGGGTCTGTGGTTAATTGGTATGCTGTGTCATACTCAAGAGGTATGCAAATGTGACATTTCATAAATATAGTTATGTATTTCAAGAAACCCAAAATTTGCTTGTCAGCAGCGGAAAGAGGCGTTACCTGTTGTGCAGTTTTGTAAGTTTTTCACCATTGCACTATGAGCCGAAAATATTTTCTTCCGAGTTCCTTATTGATGTTTGATCTGACTGCTTGTAGCTCTTTCACAGAAGAGATAAATACGTTGCAGTCAGTGCGACTCGAACTGCGAACCTTATCAGAAGCTTTTACACACTTCAGCACGTTACCACAGAGCTGGCGAAGGGGTATGTGACTTACCTTCCCCTTACGAGGCCAATAGGGGCTAGAACTCATCAACCGCTATTTAAAGGACGTGATTAGTTGCGATTTCCATCTGCAACGATTTTCCTGGGCTGAAAACCGTACGTTTACAATCTTTTGTTACAACCCAAGTGGTAATAACTCAGATTATTCAATGGAAATGACAGGTAAAATCAAGTGAACTTTGAGGCTTAATTCTGTGCACAACAGGAAGTAACTCGTCGATCACAGAGTTGCCAAACATACGTTGCCTTGTTGCCAAATCTCACTTACAGTACCAGCAGGAATAAGACGAACTGATGTCATCCTACAGCAGGCAGGGAAGTGACCGTAGCTGGTTTCTCGAAGTCGCAGCTGCTACGGCCTGGAATATGTAATGCGTCTGGTTCGCATTTCTGTAACTACGTCTAGGGACTGGAGCGTAGTTACTAATAACTCTCAGAATTGACTGCAAACTAAGCATCATAAATCACTAACTCTCATAGTTGTTTTTATATTTCTTTCGTCAGTGTACTCAAAACAAAGAAAATCATTCAAAAGGCGTTTTCGTGCCTCGCCGAAAATAAAACAAAATTTAAAAAAGAATATGTGTGTCTGTGTGTGTGTGTGTGTGTAATAGAGACAGAGAGAGAGAGAGAGAGAGAGAGAGAGAGAGAGGGAGAGAGGGAGAGAGAGAGAGAGAGAGAGAGAGAGAGATAGAAATAAAAAGAATGAGAGAGAGTGTGTGTAGAAAATTGTTATAAAGAAATTTAATCATGGTATGTAAATAAATCATTCATTTAAAATGACATGTTCCACATCATTACCAAATGTTGTATTCATGATCTATGGAATAGAATTAATCTAATGTAATCTATCCAAATCTAATCACATCATATTGATGACTAGCCATGAAGAGTCATGATTTACCGATAGCCATTTAAAGGAACAGGGCTCTTATTTTACTTGTACTTGATTGAACTACAGACTTGAAAAATTTGCTGCTGGACTGTGATTCGAATTACCTATCAAGTCCCTGTCGTCCCTGTTAGCTAACCACAAAAGATGTCTGATATACCTCGATTCTGAAGTAACAAAGTGTGCATGCATTTAAAGATGAAGTGCATGATGTGAAGTTCTGTGACAGAGATACGAACCCAACATGTAATCGGATTGTTAACTAAGACAAATCAAATGTTACGTATCTTACGTGCTGTCAGATGTTTGAATCTAAAATAAGGATTCAAACCTTTGTGCGTAAGTGACAATCATACTGCACACCTACCGTGCATCCACGAATATAGCTTAAGTATCAGTTGCTTACTCACCAACAGTAAGATGTGTGCGTGTTTGACCAGAAATAACGATATCTATTGCGATTGTTGGCAACACAAGAACAGACATTAAAAATGCACGTAAATTTTCATTAGCAGGTGGGTGTGCACTTGATAGGGCTTGAAATGAAATTATGAATATTTTTGTACTGGATCCTTTGGAGGAGGCCTAGAGAAGATTGTAGTCTTGGGAAAAGGAACGAAATGATTGCACTATACTGTTCTGAGAGATTCAGATCCTCGAAAGAGGATATACGAATTACAATCACAGTCCTGCACCAAATTTTTCAACGTCCCTAGTTCAATCAAGTACAAGTAAAATAAGAGCCCTGTTCGTTTAAATGGCTATCGGTTCATCAAATAAAATAAAATTTTCTAATGTAAATAACTTTACTAGCGACTGTATTTCTGTTTGCCATGACTTCCGCTGTCATTTCCCAACTTAAACCGGCTCTGCCCAGTTGTTAATGGAGGAACGTGATGTTTAATGCGGATTATGGATTATAACGTTTTTGTCTTGAGGTTACCAGAGGTAAAGTAAATCTGTTTCTGCCTCTTAAAAGTAAATGCCTGAACCCATGCATTGCACCTGTGATAATTCGGTCCACCAGACCATTGTGGCAACATTTCGCAACCTCAAGAGTGTGCCGAAACGGATGATGTGCTTAGCTTACAAAATTAGTCACGGCGGAAGAAATGCGAGTCTATTAAATCGTTAAGTAGAAGCAAGCTACTGACGTGGAGATTATGCTATTCTCATGTCAGCAGGATGTAAAGACTGTTTTAGGCATCATAGGCTTCAAGTAAAGACATTTTGAATTTTCCCAAATTTAACAAATTTCTTAGTTCGAGAAAATCCACTGTGAAGAGTGAAGTTACATTGTTGTTGTTGTGGTCTTCAGTCCTGAGACTAGTTGATGCAGCTCTCCATGCTACTCTATCCTGTGCAAGCTTCTTCATCTCCCAGTACCTACTGCAACCTACATCCTTCTGAATCTGCTTAGTGTATTCATCTGTTGGCCTCCCTCTACGATTTTTACCGTCCACGCTGCCCTCCAATACTTAATTGGTGATCCCTTGATGCCTCAGAACATGTCCTACCAACCGATCTTTTCTTCTGGTCAAGTTGTGCCACAAACTTCTCTTCTCCCCAATCCTGTTCAATACTTCCTCATTAGTTACGTGATCTACCCATCTAATCTTCAGCATTCTTCTGTAGCACCACATTTCGAAAGCTTCTGTTCTCTTCTTGTCCAAACTATTTATCGTCCATGTTTCACTTCCATACATGGCTACACTCCATACAAATCCTTTCATAAATGACTTCCTGACACTTAAATCTATACTCGATGTTAACAAATTTCTCTTCTTCGGAAACGCTTTCCTTGCCATTGCCAGTCTACATTTTATATCCTCTCTACTTTGACATCATCAATTATTTTGCTCCCCAAATAGCAAACCTCCTTTACTACTTTAAGTGTCTCATTTCCTGATCTAATTCCCTCAGCATCACTCGACTTTATTCGACTACATTCCATTTCATCTGTTATTAAATTTGAACTAATATCATGAAAATTTTGTACTTGGATAGCTTAGAATGAAAATCTTTCTGTTTATTTCAAAGGAAAAAATTGATTTTCAAAAACATTGTCTGTCATACACAACTTGAAACAGATCATGTCGACCAAATCATATGGAAGAACTGACAGCGACGTATATCGGAAGGTAGTAAGATCTCTTGCCTTTTGGGTTGGCAGTACTCGATTGCCATTTCTAGGCGCAAGTAAATGAAGAAAGGCAGCGCGTTTTTGTTATCAAGTAACGTCTTCATCAATTGCTTTAGTCTTAATGTAATCTACGAGTAATTACTGATGTTAGATATTAACATGAAAAGGACTCCGTAGAGAGGGATAGAAGCTGTTCTTGGGGAACTACTTTTATAGTGACCAAAAGCATTAAATGATCTTCAAGCACATGTGTTCCACCAGCGGTATGAATAAAATGATAGTAATAATGACAGTAATAATCGAATTTTCCGGTAACTTCACACTTCACAGTGTATTTTCGCAAACTAAGAAATTTGCTCATTTTGGGAAAATTCAAAATGTCTTTACTTCGAGCCTATGATGCCTAGAAGAGTCTTTACATATGGCTGACATGAGAATAGCATAATCTCCACGTCAGTAGCTTGCTTCTACTTAACCATTTAATAGACTCGCATTTCTTCCACCGTGACTAATTTTGTAAGCTAAGCACATCATCCGTTTCGGCACACTCTTGAGGCTGGGAAATGTTGCCACAATGGTCTGGTGGAACGAATTCTCACAGGTGCAATACGTGGGTTCAGGCATTTACTTTTAAGAGGCAGAAACAGATTTACTTTACCTCTGGTAACCTCAAGACAAAAACGTTATAATCCATAATCCGCATTAAACATCACGTTCCTCCATTAACAACTGGGCAGAGCCGGTTTAAGTTTGGAAATGACAGCAGAAGTCATGGCAAACAGAAGTACAGTCGCCAATAAAGTTATTTACATTAGAAAATTTTATATTATTTGATGAACCGATAGCCATTTAAACGAACAGGGCTCTTATTTTACTTGTACTTGATTGAACTAGGGACGTTGAAAAATTTGGTGCAGGACTGTGATTGTAATTCGTATATCCTCTTTCGAGGATCTGAATCTCTCAGAACAGTATAGTGCAATCATTTCGTTCCTTTTCCCAAGACTGCAATCTTCTCTAGGCCTCCTCCAAAGGATCCAGCACAAAAATATTCATAATTTCATTTCAAGCCCTATCAAGTACACACCTACCTGCTAATGAAAATTTACGTGCATTTTTAATGTCTGTTCATGTGTTGCCAACAATCGCAATAGGTATCGTTATTTCTGGTCAAACATGCACACATCTTACTGTTGGTGAGTAAGCAACTGATACTTAAGCTATATTCGTGGATGCACGATAGGTGTGCAGTTCGATTGTCGCTTAAGCACAAAAGTTTGATTCCTTTCTTTAGATTCAAACACCTAGCAGCACGTAAGATAAACCGATACGTAACATTTGATTTGTCTTAGTTAACAATCTGATTACGTGTTGGATTCGTATCTCTGGCACAGAACTACACATCATGCACTTCATCTTTAAATGCATGCACACTTTGCTACTTCAGAATGGAGGTATATCAGACGTCTTTCGTGGTTAGCTAACAGGGACGAAAGGGACTTGATAGGAGACCCGGTTTATAACAAGAATCGTCGTCTATTACTTCCAAGTTTAGATTTGGTTACTAGTATTGGCAAAAACTTCGGTAAATCGTGACTCTTCATGGCTAGTCATCAATATGATGTGATTAGATTAGGTTAGATTACATTAGATTAATTCTTGTTCCATAGATCATGAATACAACATTTCGTAATGTTGTGGAATGCGTCGTTCTAAATGAAAGATTTATTTACATACCATGATTCAATTTCTTTACAACAATTTTCTGCACACACAGTCTCTCTCATCCTTTTTTATTTCTAACTATCTCTCTCTCTCTCTCTCTCCCTCTCTCTCTCTTTCTCCCTCTCTCTCTCTGTTTCTATCACACACACACACACACACACACACACACACACACACACACATAATTTTTTTAATTTTATTTCTTTGTTGTGCTCGACTATCGGCGAGGCACGAAAACGCCTTCTGAATGAGTTTCTTTGTTTTGAGTACACTAACGAAAGAAATATAAAAACAACTATGAGAGTTAGTGATTTATGATGCTTAGTTTGCAGTCAATTCTGAGAGTTATTAGTAACTACGCTCCAGTCCCTAACCGTAGTTACAGAAATGCGAACCAGACGCATTACATATTCCAGGCCGTAGCAGCTGCGACTTCGAGAAACCAGCTACGGTCACTTCCCTGCCTGCTGTAGGATGACATCAGTTCGTCTTATTTCTGCTGGTACTGTAAGTGAGATTTGGCAACAAGGCAACGTATGTTTGGCAACTCTGTGATCGACGAGTTACTTCCTGTTGTGCACAGAATTAAGCCTCAAAGTTCACTTGATTTTACCTGTCATTTCCATTGAATAATCTGAGTTATTACCGCTTGAGGTGTAACAAAAGATTGTAAACGTACGGTTTTTAGCCCAGGAAAATCGTTGCAGGTGGAAATCGCAACTAATCTCATCCTTTAAATTGCGGTTGATGAGTTATAGCCTCTATTGGCCTCGTAAGGGGAAGGTAAGTCACATACCCCTTCGCCAGCTGTGTGGTAACGTGCTGAACTGTGAAAAAGCCCATGTTATGGTCCGCAGTTCGAGTCGCACTGACTGCCACGTTTTTATCCCTTCTGTGAAAGAGCTACGAGCTGTGAGATCAAACATCAATAAGGAATTCGCAAGAAAATTCTTTTGGCTCATAGTGCAATAATTATTGCATAGTTACTGCGATACATAGCTGGGTTTTTTAGTGGTGACTTGTTGAAACCATTTTCCATAGTCAAACGACTGTACCAAGGAGCGATTAAACATCCTGCTAGACAGCCGCATTATGCCCGTTGCATGCGAATCAGGAGTAATGCAAGTCAGGTCGTTCGGATACTTTTGAGCACGACTGTACAAGAGTACACTTGATGCAGGGGTGTCAAAGACAACAGTTGCCGTAGGTAGCTGTAGAAGACATTCACAGAGAGAGAATCTTCTGACTTAGAACCGAACAGAGGGCTTAGTTGGACTCAGAATTTCCAGTCACTGCTGCAGCTGTCTTTCGTCCACAGTGAGAGAGTGGTTTGCATATGCAGGCGATGCAGCTACTGAGGTCACTAGCTAACTTGCAGCAGGATTTCGTTGTGTGGATTTAACTCTCACAGCCTCCTCGTTGCAGCCATCACCTGTCTTGGCGAAGGTAATGGTGTTCGCTCTTAGTTTTACAGGTATCTTTCTTAAAAACAAAAACCATTTTCTCAGTCTTTGCGTTATCCACAATAAAGTTTCAAAGCATACTTTCATGTGTCCTCCCACCTATGCAAAGGATTTAGTTTATATCTGCAATTCCTTATGCAGCTAAAAAACGTTTATATGCTTGTTTAACTTGGTAAATAACGCTTGATAGTAACAAACGCTTGATAGCAACAAACAAAATTGTTATACTAGCCATTAGTTTCCTTTTGTAGTTTAATGAGTCCCTTTACTAAGAGAACTGTGCGATATTTGATACTCATACTTTCATTCATAGTTGGGCTAGCCCTTGTATTTTTCTTTTAGTAAGGTTCCATGTACTTTGCGACATTGTTGCTCTTGAATTTGCATAATTTCACGGGGAGCTTTCTTTCCCTGTAGGCCACTGGGTGTCAGGTTTGTAGCATCTAAGGGGCATGCTCATTAGCTAAAACAATATCTCAAACCTTCCTCAATGATATTGAAGAAGAATTACAGAAAATATCGAATGGAATGAAAGGAAACGACAGCGTTCTATTATGTTATCGTGAATGAACGTTTCATATGGATTGCTGCATATTTGTTCATATATTTTCATAGCCAATGAACGTGCTTTTTATGTTATGGCATACGTTGTTAAGTGCTGTAATACTGATAGTGAATGCAGGAGACGTTTCGAAAAATATGGGTTTACAGATGAACAGCATAAGCAGCAGAGAAATATTGAGCCTTGAGCAGCCGCCGGTGAAGTATCAGTGCAGCAGCAGTGCAGCAGGGAGTCGCATATTTAGCTTTCATATTTCTTTTGTAGTTTGATTCTTAATTTCTTTCAGAGTGTTTGTGCGCTTGCATATTTAATTACATAAAATCCTTGCGTATTATCGTATTTGAGAGGAGTTATATTGCTTATTGATAGCTGTAAAGTATAAATTCGCGGAGTCGTTTGTCAGTTGTTTGTTTTGAACAGCCAGTGCTTTCTGTTTATTTCGTAGAGTCAATTAGCAGCAGACAGAGGCCAGTGCAGTTTCATCTGTGCTTGCAGAGTGACCTGTTTATTTCGTAGAGTCAGTTAGCAGCAGACAGAGGCCAGTGCAGTTTCATCTGTGCTTGCAGAGTGACGTGTGCGAGCAGCAGTAGCAGAAACTAGTCGTATATTCAGTTTTTCGTATAAGTTCCGCAGGTTTAATTCAAATTAGTTTGTGTGTTTGTGAGTTTTCGGATCTTTGCGTATTTTCGAATTAGAAAGGGGTAGTATAAAATTTTAATAACGGTACAGTGTAACATCGCGTAGGCGGTTGTCATTTGTACTAAGACAGGGGTAGGATCGCATAGTAATATCTGTATAGTGGCGTCGCCGTGGTCATTTGATTTCTTAGTTCGTAAGTAATTGTCCACGTATCGCAGCTCAATCTGACGCTGGTGACGCAACTGTGCAGTCGCATATTAGTCTTTTATTTGTTGCAGCTCTGTACGTCCAGATATTAGCAGTAGGATGGATAGGGTATGTGCATGCTGTGTGCGGGCGCAGGAGGCACTGGCCGCGGTTCGCGAGCAGCTGAGCGTGCTGTTGGCCACGGTCACCCGCCTTCAGGCTGCTGCCTCGAGGTGCAGCGACGGCGGAGGGTCTGGCGCGTCGCTTGAGACACCCAGGTGCCGCTTGCTGCGTCCGCTGACTCAACCGCCGAGGTACCTTCTAGTGTACCCGGCGCGTTGGGACCGCCCTCACCTCAGGGTGAGTGGAGGACTGCAACGCGTTCGCGTCGCTCGAGGCGGAGGGCCAATGTGGAGCCTGGCCGGCTGGCCTCGCCCGTTCATCCTGTCAGTGGGCAGGTGGCCGCTCCTTCAGCAGGGCCCGAGCAGGCACACGGGTGCAAAGGCTTGCTGGTTATTGGGAGCCCCTTAGGGAAATAGCGTACAGGGCTGGAAAGAATTCCAAGGTGCACTCGGTTTGTCTGCCGGGGGGCCTCATTCAAGATGTGGAGGCGGCCTTGCCTGCGGCTATCGAGCATACGTGGTGCGGTCGTCAGCAAGTAGTTGCTCACGTCGGCACCAATGATGCCTGTCGCTTGGGTTCTGAGGCGATCCTCAGTTCGTACAGGCGGCTGGCGGATTTGGTGAAGACCGCTGGCCTCGCACGCGGGGTGCAAGCAGAGCTCTCTATTTGCAGCATCGTTCCCAGAGTGGATCGCGGTCCTTTGCTTTGGAGCCAAGTGGAAGGTCTCAACCAGAGGCTTCGTCCGACTCTGTGACGGTCTTGGCTTCAGATTTCTAGACTTGCGCTATTGGGTGGGGAATTGTAGGACGCCCCTAGATATGTCAGGGGTGCACTACACAATGGAAGCGGCTACTCGGGTAGCAGAGTACTTGTGGCGTGCACATGGGGGTTTGTAACGCTGGGCAGTAGTGCGAGGTGTCCTGATGAACACTCACCAGTCAACGTGCAGGCAGAGAAATCAGGATGCGCTCAGTGTAAAGACACTTCAGCTATCAAGATATTAGCAGTAAATTTTCAGAGCGTTCGGAATAAAGTTCCTGAATTTACTGCCCTCCAGGAAGCGTGTGGAGCGCAAATTATTCTCGGGACAAAGACTTGGCGGAACCCTGAGATAGGAAGTTCTGAAATATTTAGCGAGGGTTGGAACTTGTATCGAAAAGACAGATTAGACACCGTAGGAGGTGGTGTCTTCATTGCAGTTGACAAAAATATTGTGTCTACTGAGGTCGAAGTAGAGTGTGATTTTGAAGTTATCGGGACACGTTTAACAGGGCTAGGAGAAATAAAATTAGTTGTTGGGTGTTATTAGCGGCCACCAGGTTCCACCGTGACAGTTCTAGATTCATTCAAAAGGAGTCTACACTCTGTATCGCAGATGTATACGGATCATGCTATATTAGTCGGAGGCGACTTCAACCTACCTAGTATAGACTGGGATGTCTATGGGTTCGTTACAGGTAATACAGACAAGCCGTCGTGTGAATTACTTTTGAACACATTATCCGAAAACTGTCTTGTGCAGCTAAATCGACAGTCAACGCCTAATGGAAATATTTTAGATCTGGTAGCCACTAACAGACCAGACCTCATCGACGGTGTCAGTGTTGAGACAGGGATTAGTGATCATGATGTTGTCATTATGACTATGGTTACAAAAGTTAAAAACTTGGTCAAGAAGGCTAGGAGAGTATTCTTACTAGAAAGAGCAGATAACTAGTTGTTAGCATCCCACTTAGTAAATGAATCGACTTCATTTACTTCCGGTACGATGGACGTGGAAGAATTATGGGCAAATTTTAAACACATAGTAAATCACGCATTGGAGAAGTATGTGCCGAAAAAGTGGGTTACGGGCGGAAAAGCCCCACCGTGGCTTAACAGCGCAATTCGGAGAATGCTCAGGAAGCAAAGACAGTAGCACTCGCAGTACAAGAAAGATCGGAAGAATGAGGACAGGCAAAAGTTAGTAGAGATTCATGCTGCTGTAAAAAGAGATGCGCGAAGCATACAACCAATACCACCGTCATAGCTTGGCAAAAGATATTGCTGAAAATCCAAGGAAATTCTGGTCTTACGTAAAATCGGTAAGCGGGTCGAAGGCTTCCATCCAGTCACCCACTGATCGGTCTGGCCTGGCAACGGAAGACAGCAAAACGAAAGCTGAAATTTTAAATTTTGCATTTGAGAAACCTTTCACGCAGGAGGATCGTACAAACATACAGCCGTTTGAGTCTCGTACAGATTCCCGTATGGAGGGCATAGTGATAGACATCCCTGGGGTTGTGAAGCAGCTGAATGGGTTGAAAATATATAAATCTCCAGGTCCTGATGGGATTCCAGTTCGGTTTTAAGGTGAGTACTCTACTGCATTGGCTCCTTAGTTAACTTGCATTTATCGCAAATCTCTTGCCCAACGTAAAGTCCCGAGCTACAGGAAAAAAAGCGCAGGTGACGCCTGTATATAAGAAGGGAGAAGGACGGATCCTCAAAATTGCAGACCAATATCCTTAAGATCGGTTTGTTGCAGGATTCTCGAACATATTCTCAGTTCGAATATAATGAATTTCCTTGAGACAGAGAAGTTGCTGTCCATGCATGAGCACGGCTTTCGAAAGCATCACTCCTGCGAAACGCAACTCGCCCTTTTTTCACACGATATCTTGCGAACCATGGATGAAGGGTATCAGACGAATGGCATATTCCATGACTTCCGGAAAGCGTTTGACTCAGTGCCCCTCTACAGACTCCTAACTAATATACGAGCATATGGGATTGGTTCCGAAATATGTGAATGGCTCGAAGACTTATAAGCAATAGAACCCAGTATGTTGTCCTCGATGGTGAATGTTCATCGGAGGTGAGGGTATCATCTGGAGTGCCCCAGGGAAGTGTGGTAGGTCCGCTGTTGTTTTATATCTACATAAATGATCTTTTGGATAGGGTGGATAGCAATGTGCGGCTGTTTGCTGATGATGCTGTGGTGTACGGGAAGGTGTCGTCGTTGAGTGACTGTAGCAGGATACAAGATGACTGGGACAGGATTTGTGATTTGTGTAAAGAATGGCAGCTAACTCTAAATATAGATAAATGTAAATTAATGCAAATGAATAGGAAAATGAATCCCGTAATGTCTGAATACTCCATTAGTAGTGTAGCGCTTGACACAGTCAAGTCGATTAAATATTTGGGTGTAACATTGCAGAGCGATATGAAGTGGGGCAAGCATGTAATGGCAGTTATGGGGAAGGGGGATAGTCGTCTTCGGTTCATTGGTAGAATTTTGAGAAGATGTGGTTCGTCTGTAAAGGAGACCGCTTATAAAACACTAATACGACATATTCTTGAATACTGCTCGAGCGTTTGGGATCCCTATCAGGTCGGATTGAGGGAGGACATAGAAGCAATTCAGAGGCGGGCTGCTAGATTTGTTACTGGTAGGTTTGATCATCACGCGAGTGTTACGGAAATGCTTCAGGAACTCGGGAAAGGAGGAAAGGAGGCGTACAGAGGCATATAGGCAGTCATTTTTTCCCTCGTTCTGTTTGGGAGTCCAACAGGGAGAGAAGATGTTAGTTGTGGTACGAGGTACCCTCCGCCACGCACCGTGTTGTGGCTGTATCTTCATGTGGTTGGATGTATTAGGAATACTAATATATGTTTCAGGATCAATGTGTATGCAGAGTAAACCAGATCTGTAATTTTTTTCAGTACAGCTATCGCTAGAGAATCTGCTACATAACAACACATCAACTCTATACTGATAAAAAATGTTCTGTAGGAATTCCGCAATTAAAACAAATTCACGATACAAGGCAGGACAAATCTTATTATGTATTTTACCATGTTATTTTATATTTACATCATGTCCTGATTTTGGAATTGGTTGGTGGCATATTGTTTCAGCGTCTTATTACTTACAAACTGAGAATCAAGACCCACATGTATATCGCTGTTGGTGGTACTCTGTGAGTCAGGGCAGACAATAGGTCAATGACCCTCTTACAAGCTTTACTCGAAAGGCGTAGGCTGTGTGCTAGTACCACGTTCACTCTCTCTCCTATCTCTCATTGCCATACAACATTCAAAATATACTACACTAAACATCCTTCACACATTCCAACAATCAACAGATACACTTAATACATAACAGTCACACAACGCCAGGAAAGATGCCAGTGTGCGTGTAGGAAGAAAACGGCTTCTGATTGAGGGTCTAACTAAAACTACCCCTCTTTGTTTCCCAGTCACCAATGCCATAGGACGCTTTCTTTAACTGACAATCATTGAGTCCTGTTTCACTATCTTAGAGCAAATACGTTCGAAATTTTCCCAGCCACAAAGTTAAAGCTGTTGTCGGGTCCCTGCAGACCACTCTGTTCGACTACTACCTATGAAGACAAACGCTCTTCTAGAAAAAGGATACACGTCCATGTCGAAGCGATTACAGACACTACACTTATCCTGACTGAATAGGAATAGGCAAATGAGCAATCAATAATTTTAATGACTTCATAACATCTTTCACTTTCATGTGCACGGCTAGCTGTAAAACTATAAAACAAGTCAATGTCTCCGTCTTATACTAATTTAGAGATTGAATCTAATTATAAGAGATGACTCACATGAAATTAAATGCTTACACGCGAATTTACGTCACCCTTCGATTTAAGGTTGTGATTACTTTCTACGTAATCTGAAATATTTGCCCTTCCTCCACTATGTGTAATTTGTGAACTGAAAGAGCGAAGACCCTAGCATCACACAGATTCAGAGTCCACCTCCACAAGCAGCTGTACCATAGTTTAGCTAACTCTGTCTACACTGGGTCGATCTCAAAGACTTCCTTGCGAAGTAGTCTGAAACCTGTACGCCGTAGTAACTTCCAGCACAGGTCGATTAGGAACTACTGTCGAATTCCCAATTAACTGCACCCGCATCAGACGCAAATTACTGGAGGAATTTAATTTAACATACTCTGAGACGAAAAGTTTCGACGAAACGTTCATAATGTTCCTTGAACCAAATATCAGTTTATTATCCCACTTCTTAAATTATTCTGTAGTTTTTACTGGTTCATTGTGGTCTGTCCATTAGAAATACCGCACATTTCATATGAATATCTATTAGCAAGAACTTTTATTCTAGTGCTTCCAGGGAAGAACTATTCTTGATCCTTTACCCCAAATTAATTACAATTAAAAACTATTTTGAGGACAGATTGGGAAAGTCTTGGAGATGCGATTCATCTAACACAACTGAAGCCTTTTTTATTGTGCCACACGCTTTTCGCTTCCTTTTATTTGTGAGACGTCTTTGTAACCTGTAATACTACGCGCTAGTTTTTGTATATAGTAACTGAGCAATACAATAATCAAAATATTGCTAGCACGTTCCAGTTGTTTGTCATTCTCTTATTGTATGGAGAGATAAAATTTTAACAAGTTTTCGAGAGGTTAAAATACTACTTGTTTCTATTTAAGAACTGTTATTTGTTAGTGCATATGCGCTATCGTTATACGAGTGCTTAGTTGATCTGTATACGGAAAAATATCCGATTTTCAGCGTTTTATCCAACATATTTTCACTTAGCACCTCACTTCACCGTTAACTATATTTTACTTTCGTGTGTTTACTGAATGTAGTGTTGTCACCTTTGGTATTCCTTCGTCTTTTCTTTCTATTGCGGTGTCTATATATTTTGTCTGTTACGTGTACATGTGTCAGTCTTGGTTTATGTTGGGATGAGAGAGAAATATTGAGTTATTATTTAACCTAGTTATGTTCTACATCTCTGCTTGTTACTGTTTCAGTGGCTGACGTGGTCAGCCAGTTGTTATTTCTATTGATTTCATCTTTTGTTGCTTTCTTGTTCATTGCAAGACTTTTTGTATGTGATAATCTTCCTCTAATGTTAGTGTCTGTTTAGTTTTCGCATACAAAGAGCTCTTCCAGCGAACAAGAAAGTCATAAACGATCACATAAACATATGCTATAACTCACTAGTCATGTTACCCACAAAAGCAATAACAAAGGCATGTAAAACGCAGCGGGACTCAACAGTAATTCAGTATTCCCAAAACACACACACGCACACACACACACACAAACATACACATACACGCACACACTCGCACAGACACACACACACACTAAATACAGAATCCACAACACAAGTAAAAATAGAAGCAAAACACAAAGTGACAGGTGTAAACAATACGTACAGTAAACACACCAAACCAGGACGCTGTGGACAGTGGAAGTGCGGCGTTAAGGCAAACTGTTTTTAAAGAAACGTCGAAAATCGTACATTCTGGGTAGGCAGGCCAAATATGCACTGACAAAATAACAAACCGTAAGTAATTTAACCGCACGAAACATGTGGTACAAATTTTGTTTCTCAGGAGACAGTAAAAGCATAACTGAAAAAAAATGTATCGTTGTAATAAACCTGTAATTATTGTGCAACGCAGTTATTATATATAAAAGCCAAGCGTGCACAAAGGCCACTAAAGATGCATCCCAAATAAAAAGTTGCGAAAAGTGTGTGACAGTATACAAGCAGCTGTGGACTTCGCTGTGTTATTCAGTGGTTTGGTATTTTATTAATTTGTAAATGAAAATGATGATCTTATTTCATTACGTTGAGCAATTACTAAATAATTTTTCTCCCGGCTAAAGATTTGGTCAAGTTACTAAAGAAATCCAAGTTAACATTGTGTAAAAGTGTTGTCTGTAAGCTGTGTGTCACTAAATCATAGTTCATACAACATATTCTACACAACTACTGATTACGATGGAAACAGTTATCTTAAGCAAAATGATCATTAATACCACCGAATATCAGCCGCGCACAACACTGACGTATGTTACCTGAAACAATATTCTTCGCAACTCGTGCGTAATTAATTTCGGCTCCATACATCAGCAAGAAAAATTTGTTATATGGATCGTGCTATGAGCACTGTTTTTAAAGAACTAACCTGATTCGAATTATTTTCGTTAAAATGAGTCCGGGACCATCGGTACACATTTATTTTTACACATTTTTATTACCTTCGGCATTTGTGTCTGCAGAATTGCGTAATTTGAATTTGCTGCAGAGATAATTGTTAAGATGGCGACAGACAATTGATAGAGACTTTCTGTTGTTAGAGCAAATAGGAAAAGTATTTGAAATGCTTATTAAACTTTACTTTCATATTGTGCACTATTTAGACTTCATCAAGCAAACATTTGAATTTTTTCTGAGGAAAACACAGACAAAAACGCGATACAAATCACTCTCATCAGTGGCTGCGCTCGTTGCAGCGGAAAGAAATAATTAACACAGATAATGCTTATTGAGAGAGGAATTAAAGTTACAAATGATTATTCACTCATATTTGTAATAATAATGAACTCTATAATTAATAAATAATTACAATTTCTTAACAGACCTCATTTTGATATGCGTCTTGCGTCCGCAACCTAAAAAAGCCAACCAAGGAAAGGTAAAAACAAAGGAAGACAAACGCAGGTCATAAAACGAACTTACAATTATCATTGTCTTTGTACGATAAACATCTATATGTCCAATTACACCTTGAAATATTATATAAATAATTAACATTTATTTAATCGTTTTCACTGTTTTTCAAATGTCGAATAGATAATGTTTATAACTCTTAGAAGCATAATTTCCTCTCGTCGCACTGTAGCTAAAATTTATCTCGTGGATGTTACGTCATTTAGTCGCCTTAGACGAACCATATCGCCAAGAATGTAGAATGAACTAAGAAACAGCGGAAAAAAGAATTTCATAAAAGTGTTTGTAATTCTGAAACTTAGGTTTTACAATAAGTGTCTTTGTCTCACACATTTGAAGTAGTTTAAATGAAAGTCCATCAACTAACGACGTTACACTTTCTTTACGCCTCTTACTAAGTTTCCGCTCACAAAACTGTTTTACAGCACCAATATTTCAGCAAGTGTGTCTGGATTTAGATTCAAAGGGAGATAAAAATGAGTCAGTAACCCATAAGAAGCTAATAGTAACATTTCTACAATGTAAAACCAAATTAAGAACAACTCAAGAGCAAATTACTGTCTGTTAGAAAACACATACGAGTAAACAGAATTTGCTGCTGAATAACATTCATTAACGTTCTATATGAAGACAGAAACTGTTCTCGAAAGAAGAGATACTGTTGATGAACGTGCAGCTTTTACCTGGAATAAATCATGATTAACTGAAACCCTCAGCTGCCGACAGTTAAGGGCTGCCCAGCCATTGATCTTCGTCTGTGCGAATGCGCACAGGTTGCCCAAGTTCTTACAGGAATCGCCAAAGTGTGCGTGAGTAATGAGTGGATTGGCAAATGTCTATAAGGTACAGTGCATATGTAGAATTGTGGACAGTTGGGAATGTGAGTCTCACGGGGAGCGTGCAAGGGATAAGTCCCTGCAGTCACGCTATTCATCTGTGTCCTCGGTGGCTCAGATGGAAAGAGCGTCTGCCATGTAAGCAGGAGATCCCGGGTTCGAGTCCCGGTCCGGGCACACATTTTCAGCTGTCCACATCGAGGTATATCAACAACACCTGTTGACAGTTGAGGGTTTCAGTTAATAATCATTTATTCATTAACGTGTTGTTCCACCCCGTGCATTTTAATATCCTTTGATCCTTCTTGGTATACTGTTCTAAAGATGATCGACATGTTGTTGCCGAAGCGTATCCCATTCTTCGACGGCGGCCGTCTTGAAGTTATCCGCTGTGTAAGGATGGTTTCTGCAACGACACACTACAGGTGTTGACTGGTTCCAACCATTCTTAGTCGGGTCCATGTCAGCATGTGCCGCAGGCTGTGTCATATTGTTAGTTCCTGCCTGCTGGAGTTAGGTGTTCGCGACGTGGGGCGAACTCTTCTTGCGTCACCGAAAAGGTTGACAAAGTTAAATGCTCAAACCGCACCACAAGTGCTGTGAAGGTTCCGGTATCAGTCCCAAAGATGACTGACCAACTTTGGACCTAAATCCATGGGATTGTGAGGCTGGGATGTGCATTGCCACATGGAAAACTGCGAACTCTTTCATGAGGATCATCGTGCATCAGAAAGATTTAGCACTCCCAAAGAGAGCACGGCGACATTGATCCAAGTATCGACGCAGATATTCCATTGAACTACTTCAAGCATCGAAGTGGTTAAGGAGGAGGAGGGAATCGTTGATTGTGTGCAAAGAACGCCTGTATTTAAAACTGATCGTACAGGGGCGGTAGTGTAGTGGCTGGGTCGACACGACACTCCCGAGTAACCAGCAGAAGGTTAGCACTCAGTTCTGTTCCATTCGCATTGGAATATCTTCGAGACCTAGTTTTAGGTAGGGGTCTGCTTCTCATTTTGTCGAATTCGGGCGTTCGTTAATGGGCAGATCCTCAAGGCTTGGGCTTGAACACAGTGGTGGAAGATTCGGCTAACATCGGGCCGAACTCGGTAGACAAGGATCCTTGTTAATAACACTTCTTGCCGTAATGTGGTCTTACGCTTTAAATCATTTTGCGCTGCATATTCACAGATGTCACGGTATACATAAACCGTTCACGATCTGCGATTCATTGTAGTCTGCTTACCCACACTGAAAATGCAGCCTTATTTTTGCCTCCATTAAGAACGTTGACGAGATCCTGCGGTCAAAAGAGTAGTGCGGAAGAGGTTTCCGAGGAAATAAAAGAATTATAACATATTAATCGAATACTGCTAAGAGTCGCAAATTACTTTAGACGCAAAACGGAAACTGAAAAACATTTAACATGAATTGACTTAGGTCTTAATGTAAAATTTCTCTGTCTCGGTCTGTGTTGAAGAAGGCATGCAACGAAAGAATTACATACGTTTCAGACAGCATTTATTTCCTTTGCTATTCTGTAACTAACACAAAAACTAAATTATCACCCTCTTTGTGCACCGAAAATGTTTGCCTTCTTGTAGCGTATTGACTCTCTCTCTCTCTCTCTCTCTCTCTCTCTCACACACACACACACACACACACACACACTCTTTTTTTTTTTTTTACACAGTCTCAATACTTCTGAAGAGCACTTACAGCACGTGGATTATTACAATAAATATCTCTACCAGCTGATGTTCAGATCTAAGTAGTTGCGTCAGGAAAGCGGCTTTTGTATTCGGAAGCAAATATCGGAGTACCCTGATATTACATACTTTGACTGGAACAGGCATCTTAGGTATCAATACAGCTGCTCATTCTCACGAGACTATATATCGGCTATACATCAAGGAATTGTTAATTTGGTAGGGGATGAATGGTGTGTGTGTGTGTGTGTGTGTGTGTGTGTGTGTGTGTGTGTTAGGAGGGGAGGGTGTGAATTGTAAATAGAGACCAAAGGTTGAATAGGCAGCCGGTACAGGTGGATTTAGGTTGCAGTATTTATGCAAAGATGAAGAGAAACGCACAGGGTGGACCCATGTGGCTAGCTGTATCAAACCAACATCCGGACAGAAGATACCACAACCACCACCACCACAACGAAACGACAACAACTACATAAACAACAACAACAAGCCTCCTTCCCTGCTTCGAAGAACGTCTACATCCATAAAAAACAATTGCGGCTTATCAAGTAGTTCTGCTTGAAAAGGAACAACGAGCTGTGGCTACCAGAATAGTTTCTCACAGTTCCTTGTCTCTGGCCCACGTAAGCCATTTTCCGCATGTCGTCCAGGATACTACGAAGGTTCAACAAAGAGTAATGGATTGGTTCTTCTGAAATACGGAAGGATGTAGCATGAAACACGTATGCTCGGGCCAAACAATACAAGAATTTATTTATGAACTGAGAACTAACGCTTGATGATTCCACCAGATGTTTCCGATAGGGCTAATGTTTGGTTAATTTGCAGGCAGGTGCTGTGAAATAGCCTGCTTGGTGGACATGTCAACACAAAACAACACAACAAACGAGAACTGATGAAGTAAGGAATAAACACAACGCAGCAGACATTCCATGCCGTTTTCTTTGCTAAGTACAGTTAAGCTGAATGCTAATAACACATATCTGGTAGTATAGTCCAGCATCGAGCAGAAGTCCATCTTAACCCACTAAGTCCAAAATATTTGTTCTAAATTGAATTTTTTATTCCTTCCTGATAATGTACATAGTGTATGAGCCACAATAAGTACAAAAATAGCAAAAGAATGTTTATACACGCTGATATAATGGCCATCCTCAACATATGACGCGGGATGTAACAGTATCGTATAGCATACCAAACTGTATTCAAGTCTTAACTACTCATTTCTTGTGAAATGGTACAAAACACTTTACACACAGTGTTACACGGCATTTAACACAATATGTTTTTGGTTTCCCGTAGCATTTAGCTCTTAAACATCTTCTTTGCGTGCTTCTTTTGTCAGTCGTATGACGAATTCCATCAAACCTGATGTCTGGCATCACTCTCAACTGACTTGATAGGTATTTCATTGGACGTCCAATACTCCGTCTTCCAGTGTCCAATTTCAGGTATGTAACTGTAACAGCACGTCTGAAAACCAGTAAATCCAGTGCATTTTTCCCGTGTACTAGTTGTAGAAGAGCCAGACATATGCAAATGCGTGTGAAATATTATGGGACTTAACTGCTAACGTCACCAGCCTCCGGTTTTTCAATGGAGTCCAGCATGTTTAGGACTACTGTTGATCCCAATAGTAGGTCATCCCTTGCTGTATCTTCTGGATCCTTTCAACAGTATAAATCAAATTTGAAGCAGTAGCCACTTGCTCCACAAAGAGACCACAACTTACAGCTAAGTCTAATAGGCTTGCCTCGGATAAACTGTTTCAGCCCAGTTCGTCCATAGTATTTGACTATCATTTCGTCAATTTACAAATTTTCCTCAAATTTTCCAAATTTTTTAAAAAGATTCATTTATCATTTTAGAGAGAAATCTAATTTTGAATTCTCCATCGCGTTTGTTTTCATTGGCTAAGTCATTATCTTGAAAATGAAGCAATGTCTTCAAATTTTGATATTTATTCCTTGACATAGCTGTCTTTATAATTGGCAAGCCAACATCTTCATCTTCAGATCAGTATAGCTTCTCAGCAGGGAGCTTATGGTACCCAGGAAAAAGGAGAAATCCGATGAAGACCTTCACCTCTTCAACTGTGAAGATAAAATCCTGTATATTCTTCATATTTACTGCGTATCTCACAGTTTCTTTCACTATGAACTCGTATATGTTTTCGTTCATGAGTTCTTCAAACATCTCCGTCGCAGTCAAGGATGAAAGTTGTTCCTTCAATTCCTCTCTCTTTGTGCTGATGTCGTGCTCACTAGTTTCAGACAGGTTTGTATAAACTGGAAGTGTCTTTTTCCAACTGCTTTTCTCATCAGTAAGACGTCTCTTCTTCCATTTACTTCTGGAAACATGGGATGTACTTGGCAGTGAAGTTTTACATACAGTTTCTTCGTTATTCTCTGATGCAACATCATCTAATTCAATAGCCCCTGGCAAATCTGAGGCTTCCACGGTTCCAGTAACATCGTCTGGACCTTCTTCTGCGTCGGTCATACAGTCTACTTCAGGAGGACATACGGTGATATCAATATGGTCCTGATCATCTGACACCGCATTATAGAATGCGTCACTGTTTATTATTTCCTCTATTTCTTCGTTAGTGAGGAATCTATCTCGTCTGAAGGCCATTATAATGTATATAAAATGAAATAAAATGTGATAAAATAAAGTGAAATGAAATAATAATACATTAGCACAAACTACAGAAAATGGAATGTGTAAATACCTCTGTCCATCCGGAACTGTATTATTTACTAATGGGTAACATATTCATAAATATACTTACATAATACTCTGTAAATTTCAAACTAACTTCATATCCTGTAAACTATATAAAAGAGGGGTCATTACTTACCTCAGCAACAAAATCTGCTAAAATTACCACGTTCTAAAAAGAAAATAAATCAGCAGTAGCAGAGTTTCATATTCGAACGTGCAGCAATACAAATAACTGAAATAATAACACCAAGTCCCAGTGTCCTATTTTGAGTACACCAAATTTTATAACAATGGAAAACAATGAATTTAACTCCAATTGAGCTAACAATGCAAGTAGTTTAAAAGACACATTGTTGACTGTAAATAATCACAAAAAGATCTTTGCCACATATTTCAAATATTACTGAATTGTCGAAAAGGAAATACCTGTAATAACGAAAAGTGTGCCTCAGCATTCAATAATCATTAATGGTAGGATTTATTGCTTTTAATTTCCTGCAAGCACACATTTGTTATAAAAAGCATCAACAAATGACCAAATGACGTAGGACAGAAATAGTTGAAAATTAATAATTTATTGAAACTTCCTGGCAGATTAAAACTGTGTGCCCGACCAAGACTCGAACACGGGACCTTTGCCTTTCGCGGGCAAGTGCTCTACCACCTGAGTTACCGAAGCACGACTCACGCCCGGTACTCACAGCTTTTCTTCTGCCAGTACCTCGTCTCCTACCTTCCAAACCTTACAGAAGCTCTCCTGCAAACCTTGCAAGAGTCTTTACATATGGCTGACATGAGAATAGCATAATCTCCACGTCAGTAGCTTGCTTCTACTTAACCATTTAATAGACTCGCATTTCTTCCACCGTGGCTAATTTTGTAAGCTAAGCACATCATCAGTTTCGGCACACTCTTGAGGCTGGGAAAGGTTGCCACAATGGTCTGGTGGAACGAATTCTCACAGGTGCAATACGTGGATTCAGGCATTTACTTTTAAGAGGCAGAAGCAGATTTACTTTACCACTGGTAACCTCAAGACAAAAACGTTATAATCCATAATCAGCATTAAACATCACGTTCCTCCATTAACAACTGGGCAGAGCCGGTTTAAGTTGGGAAATGACAGCGGAAGTCATGGCAAACAGAAATACAGTCGCCAGTAAAGTTATTTACATTAGAAAATTTTATTGTATTTGATGAACCGATAGCCATTTAAAGGAACAGGGCTCTTATTTTACTTGTACTTGATTGAACTAGGGACGTTGAAAAATTTGGTGCAGGTCTGTGATTTGAATTCGTATATCCTCTTTCGAGGATCTGAATCTCTCAGAACAGTATAGTTCAATCATTTCGTTCCTTTTCCCAAGACTGCAATCTTCTCTAGGTCTCCTCCAAAGGATCCAGTACAAAAATATTCATAATTTTATTTCAAGCCCTATCACGTACACACCTACCTGCTAATGAAAATTAACGTGCATTTTTAATGTCTGTTCATGTGTTGCCAACAATCGCAATATGTGTCGTTATTTCTGGTCAAACATGCACACATCTTACTGTTGGTGAGTAAGCAACTGATACTTGAGCTACATTCGTGGATGCGCGATAGGTGTGCAGTTCGATTGTCGCTTAGGCACAAAAGTTTGATTCCTTATTTTAGATTCAAACACCTAACAGCACGTAAGATAAATCGATACGTAACATCTGATTTGTCTTAGTTAACAATCCGATTACGTGTTGGGTTCGTATCTCCGTCACAGAACTACACATCATGCACTTCATCTTTAAATGCATGCACACTTTGTTACTTCAGAATGGAGGTATATCAGACATCTTTTGTGGTTGCCTAACAGGGACGAAAGGGACTTGATAGGAGTCCCGGTTTATAACAAAAATCGTCGTCTATTACTTCCAAGTTTAGATTTGGTTACTGGTATTGGCAAAAATTTCGGTAAATGCCTGAACCCACGCATTGCACCTGTGACAATTCGTTCCACCAGACCATTGTGGCAACATTTCCCAGCCTCAAGAGTGTGCCGAAACGGATGATGTGCTTAGCTTACAAAATTAGTCACGGTGGAAGAAATGCGAGTCTATTAAATGGTTAAGTAGAAGCAAGCTACTGACGTGGAGATTATGCTATTCTCATGTCAGCCATATGTAAAGACTCTTGCAAGGTTTGCAGGAGAGCTTCTGTAAGGTTTGGAAGGTAGGAGACGAGGTACTGGCAGAAGTAAAGCTGTGAGTACCGGGCGTGAGTCGTGCTTCGGTAGCTCAGGTGGTAGAGCACTTGCCAGCGAAAGGCAAAGGTCCCGAGTTCGAGTCTTGGTCGGACACACAGTTTTAATCTGCCAGGAAGTTTCATATCAGCGCACACTGAGCTGCAGAGTGAAAATCTCATTCTGTAATAATTTATTGTGTATTTACAAATAAATATGTGCTCTGTCCTCAAAATAGGACACTGGTACTTAATGGGTTAAAGGAGTTTTATCTTCATACGAATATTTACGTGACTTTCACTTCCACTGTTCAACAAAATTCCTCCGAGAGCTAAATTCTAAACTGACCATGTTAAGGGACGAAAGCACCGATCTTCCACTGTTGCTGTGACTTATGAAGAACGTAGACTTTTTGTTTCATTAATATTACCCAACCCTGTCATTTGCGCCATGATCTGCGACGTATCTTCGGGAAAGTATTCTGATCAAAGTGTTTCACGTCAGCAGTCTTCCACAAGGAGACCTTTAAGTGCTGTAACTCGAGGTTTCAGTCACCCAAGTTCGTCATGTTCCATTCTCTTCACGCATAAGCGATTAGAGAATATGTGATTTGCATCTACTCCAGAGTGAGAAAACGACATTACGCGAGAAATACTATTTCTTTGATTATATGGGAAGCGAAATAAGGTAGTTCCAAACAGATTCATTAGAGATTTATGACTTCAAGAGAACAACTGCACCCTTGAGAGCATTGCCTATTGCCGGAGGGTTCCGGACATTAAACAGTATTTGATATTGGCACAGTTAAACGCAGCGCAACAGAGCAAGCCTTAATTGCTACTCGATTAAACCACGAATAAAATTCCACTGGAATCCGGGAGGGAGTGCCGTTTATTAATTGCTGCAATTGAAATTCTCTCACGGAGTAATAAGAGCACATAGCGAATTATCGCATAAAAGTCGTACACAGAGGCGGAATTTGGCGATCTAATTAGTAATAAACTGAGCCCGAGAGGAACACGGAAATTACAACGCATTTGTGATCGCTTTTTAGAACGTCATATGCTTTTGTCGCTCTTCAGCTCCTGGTACCTTTCTAAAATACACTTTCCTGTTTTCTACAGAATGAGGAAGTCCTTTTTTTTAAAGTGAAGTCACGGTATTGCTATTTGCACATATACAGATGGACGTAGTTTGGCGTACCCAAGGTAAACAAGGGCTGTAGAATGGTGGAGCTATCTTTTGTTCTCAGGTGATTCACGTGGAAATGTAGCACCACATGGAGAATTAACATAGTTTGAAGGCGACATGGTAGTTGGTGCTATACACATGGGAAATTGCATTTAGGAAATCGTTAGGGAATTAAATATACCGTGGCCCACAATGTCAATAGTGTGCCCAGAATACCAAATTCCAGCCATTACCTCTCACCACGAATAACGCAGTTGTCGACGGCCTTCACTTAACACCAGAGAGCAGTGGCGTTTATGTGGTCGTCAGTGCTAACATACAAGCAACTAAACGTGAAATAACCGCAAATACCAATGTGGGACGTACGACGAACGTATAAGTTAGGACACTGCGGCACAATTTGGTGTTAATGGACTATGACAACAGATGAACGACGAGATTGCTTTTCTTAAAGGCACGACATCGTCTGAAGTGCCTCTCCTGGGCTCGCGACCATATCGGTTGGACTCTTGACGACTGGAAAATCGTGACAAGGTCAGATGAGTCCCAATTTCCCGCACTAACAGCTGATAATTGGGTTCGAGTGGGGCTCGGATCCCACGAAGCCACGGATCCAAATTGTCAACAAGCACTCGGCAAGTTCGTGGTGTCTCTATAATGGTGTGGGCTGTGTTTACATTTAATCAACTGGTTCCTCTGGCTACTTTGGGGCCATTTACAGTCATTCATGGACTTCACGTGCCGCTGGATCACAATTGTTCGCGAATGGTCTGAAGAACACTGTGGACAATTCGAGCGAATTATTTCGCAACCCAGATCGGCCGACTTGAGTCCCATCGAACACTTATGGCACGTACTCCAGAGGTCAATTCGTGCACAGATTCCTTCACCGACAATTCGCAAGTATGGACGGCCAGTCAAAAGGAGGTCCTTCACGATATTAGGAGATATCCCTCAGTGTGTTTCTCAGATGGAACATAGATGCTTTCTAAAATCTAATATTGTCCTGCGAAATTACACAAAATTTCAAATGGAAACTGTACGTCTCTTCTGGTCGAAAAAGGAAGCAGTCAGTAGTTAACTGACCAACACACTGAGAGAACCACATATTCGCAACGTAATTTTCTTAACGTGCTTGTATATGAACTAATGCTTCTTATGGTTTGAAGATTGCCAAGAAAGACGTTACTGGAAAATTTCGTATCAATTTTTTTGTGAATGTACTGGGCAACAAACACACATGTCTCCCATCACGACTGTGTTACACTGTATGGTTGTATTATAGTAGACAGATTAAATTATAACAGTATCACAACTATACAGTACATTATAAGAGATTTAGCACAAATGTCGTTGTGAAACAGAAAGTGATTGTTTTCCCGACATTTTAAACCCTTTTGATAGAGTAAATTTTCTATGTCAGCACTAAATGTGGAATATACTTATAAGGAATGGAATCACCCAAGTAACAAAAAACTGACGTAATATGTGTTCATTCACTGACAACCAGTTTTAATGAAGTTCCTGAAACGGGTGCCAAAGAGCGGCTGCCGTTCTCTCTTCGAAAATTTATAGATTCTGTAAGCTTAATTGTCCGTCGCTGACGTAGATCGCAAGCCTTCTTTCCTTCCCGTCTGGAAAAGCTGTGCAGGGACTAGGGTACATGTAAAGCTTGCTGGGACAGGTTTAATGCTAGCTATAATGGAGAAGATAATTTGATTGTAATACTGGAATTTAATTTTGATAGCCGGCCGACGTGGCCGTGCGGTTAAAGGCGTTGCAGTCTGGAACCGCAAGACCGCTACGGTCGCAGGTTCGAATCCTGCCTCGGGCATGGATGTTTGTGATGTACTTAGATTAGTTAGGTTTAACTAGTTCTAAGTTCTAGGGGACTAATGACCACAGCAGTTGAGTACCATAGTGCTCAGAGCCATTAATTTTGATATTTCCCGTAATTGACAAAAATTACAAAAAATGAGAATTTTTTTTGACCACCCACACACTCCTGAGAATGGCACATTAACTAATTTGCAATTTCGCGCCCCAATTACCGGCAGCTACGCTGATGAATACTCGGCACCTTGCAAAGATAACTACCAGATCAGGAAAACTAGACAAGTTGTTGGAAGTGGTTAATCGTTGGTGAAAATCTCGCTTCTGAGCACACAAAGAGCTCTAAACGAAGAACTAACTGCTTGGAACCAGCGTCTGTGCACTGCTGCGATACAGAAAGTTTATCTCCCGCGCTGAGCCTCGTCATGTAGACAAAAAAAAAAAAAAAAAGAAAAGGTGCAGTCCTTCACCTATAGTGAAGGCGATCACTCACACCGCCCGTATGTTGAAGATACCGATAATTCTGCCGTCTCCGAATCACAGCACTCTCAGTCTGAGGTAATCTCAATTGAAAGTAGCTTCTCAAACTTCCACCCCACAGGACAGCACAAATCCTGCAAGTTAGAAATAAGATGCCAACTTTCTTTTGACAGAACCCGTAACGCGAATACGAGGTAAATCCCTCTCTGCACTATTCTGCACAGAGGAACAACTCGCGTCTTAGCTGTCGTGTCGCGGGATGCGTGCCGACTCGCCGACGTCCAAGTCCGCTCCCTTCGAAGACGATGGCCAAGACGCCAAGTCCGTACTGCTCGATGGCTGAAGGCGAAGTCCTCTTTCCCCACAAACCTCCCAAGGATGCGAAAACGCGTCGGAAGAATACTCAGTTTCGGCCAATGTCGAACGCCCTAACATCGCCGAAATTTCTCCAGTTTTGAGATTCTACCCAATGTTCGTGTCGGTCACATCGCCCTTAGGCAAACGAAATTCCCATCTTCGCTACGTGCTGCCCAGCAGAGGTGGCTCCGGAGGCCGGGCTTCCCCCAAACTCAAACAACAATGAACTACAAATAAAAAATGACAGCCGATAAATAATTCCTTAGCAACCGGAATAGCAACACGGAAAACGAAAACCGTACGAACTTCTGCACTAGCCTTATCTACAAACCCCTCGCTTTTATGGTGCTTGTGACATCAGAAAATAAATCTTAACAAGAATTCGAAATACGATTAAGTCTTATACGGTCAGCAGATATACATAAACTGAGGAATGACGATCCCGAACAAGGATGTGAAATGTCACTGCATAACACCCTTATAGGAATCAGCACAGAGAGGAAGAATGAACAACCCGCGACTTACAGACTCGAGCAAGACAAGAAGAAAAACAGTAGTACCATGAAACTTCCTGGCAGATTAAAACTGTGTGCCCGACCGAGACTCGAACTCGGGACCTTTGCCTTTCGCGGGCAAGTGCTCTACCAACTGAGCTACCGAAGCACGACTCACGCCCGGTACTCACAGCTGTACTTCTGCCAGTACCTCGTCTCCTACCTTCCAAACTTTACAGAAGCTCTCCTGCGAACCTTAACCTTCTTAACTAGAAGACTTCTTCTCTAAGCCAGCCAGGGTTTCCCAAATTGTGTTCCGTGCAACACTGGCGTTCCGCGGGAAGCGAATAAGTACTCAACGAAGAACTGTTAACGACATAAGATATTTTTATTTCGACGTTCCAACAAAATTGTCAGTATTATTATTTGTAAACATTAGGATATCTGTATTGTTAGTCATGATTTAAAATTGAAATAATCACTAAATACATCTACATACATACTCCGCAATCCACCATACGGTGCATGGCGGAGGGTACCTCGTACCACAACTAGCATCTTCTCTCCCTGTTCCACTCCCAAACAGAACAAGGGAAAAATGACTGCCTATATGCCTCTGTGCGAGCCCTAATCGCTCTAATCTTACCTTTGTGGTCTTTTCGCGAAATAAAACTTGACAGCAGTAAAACTGTACTGCAGTCAGCCTCAAATGCTGGTTCTCCAAATTTCCTCAGTAGCGATTCACGAAAACAACGCCTCCTTTCCTCCAGAGACTCCCACCCGAGTTCCTGAAGCATTTCCGTAACACTCGCGTGATGATCAAACCTACCAGTAACAAATCCAGCAGCCCGCCTCTGAATTGCTTCTATGTCCTCCCTCAATCCGACATGATAGGGATCCCAAACGCCCGAGCAGTACTCAAGAATAGGTCGTATTAGTGTTTAATAAGCGGTCTCCTTTACAGATGAAACACATCTTCCCAAATTTCTACCAATGAACCGAAGACGACTATCCGCCTTCCCCACAACTGCCATTACATGCTTGTCCCACTTCATATCGCTCTGCAATGTTACGCCCAAATATTTAATCGACGTGACTGTGTCAAGCGCTACACTACTAATGGAGTATTCAAACATTACGGTATACAAAAGGCTTTTCTCGTGTTTTGAAAAATTTATTAAATTTAAAAATAAACCGACTGTTCCATCAAAGTACCACAATTCTCAAAGTGTTCTATCAGAGGAAAAGCTCCAAAGCCAACAGTAAACACAGAAAAACAGGAAAACAAAGATCTCGTAGGACAGCAACGCCGGAAGAAAGTCCAGCTGCACGCAACGAACAGTTTCTGTCGCAAGATCGCACCTACAAAGGACAACCACAAACTATGGCAACGACAACAAGTAAAACTATCAGACCTAATTGAACATAAAGAAACGGTGACCATTCAATAAACTGGTGTCTGTTTTTTTGGAACAAAAAACCCACAGGCTACTCTAATACAATACTTCGAAACTGATTCTTCAGATGAGTCATGTGTAACTGGCAGTAGCAAGAGCTGCACATCGACGATGTGACCACAGACAATACCCACTACCTCTTTGCCCTATCAAGCCCGAGTCGCACAAGGCTATCCCGGCGATCAGACCAAGAGGTCTAACGGGAGCAAGGTCACAGAATGGTTTGACTGCTGTTTTGCACCACTGTGCACCGCAATTACGTCAGAGGCCAGCGAGAGCGCTCGTGCTACAGCCTAGCGGTTGGATGTGGATCAGCTTTCTGCCCCCTGCCCACCCACCAAGTACGTCGCCAACAAGTAGACGCGCGAAATGAAATTGTCGGAACGATGGACATCCAACACATGGCAATTGATACAAAATATCTTACCAGTGCAGCAATTTTAACGGAAGTTATCCGCCAGCTCACGAGGCCGGTGCAGAAGTCTTGCGTGACCGCCTTTCACGACTTCCCAGGACAAAGTGACTGTTTTCAGCGGGTTCGTCTGCAGACCAGCTCGAACAACGAATGTTTGTGCCAGCTAATCTGCAGTCCGTACCTCCTGTCTTTTAAAGTGTGCCGACCGCAGTTTGTCACAAGTCGTGCTGTCTTGAAACTGGTTGGTTGGTTCGTTGTTTTGGAGGAGGGGACTATACGAGGTGTGGCTAGAAAAAAACCGGACTGATGCTGGAAAAAACATTTATTTACAATTATTTACGATTTCATGTTATCTCCTTCAATGTACTCTCCTCCTCGGTCTCTACACCGCTCCATACGAAGTTTCCACTGTTCACAGCAATGCTGCAGATCATTTTCGGTAAGTCCATACATTACTTCCGTCGCTTTTTCTTTTACTGCTTTAACAGTCTCAAATCTAGTTCCTTTCGAAGCTGACTTGACTTTAGGGAAAAGAAAAAGTCACAGGGGGCCAAATCAGGTGAGTAGGGTGGATGATCTAAGATGGGAATGTTGTGTTTTGCCAAACACGTCTTCACTGACAACGCACTGTGAGCTGGGGCATTGTCTTGGTGAAGGATCCATGACTTTTTTCTCTACAAATCCTTCCGTTTTCTCCGTACTCGCTCACGTAGGGTAGCCAGGACGCTAATGTAGTAATGCTGATTCACTGTTTGTCCCTCTGGTACCCAATCAATGTGTACAATCCCTTTGATGTCAAGAAAAAACAATCATCATTGCCTTGAATTTCGATTTTGACATTCGTGCTTTTTTTTGTCGTGGAGAACCAGGAGTTTTCCAATGCATCGATTGGCGTTTAGTTTCGGGATCGTAAGTAATAACATTTTGTAAGAAGGTGGGATCACTTTAAATGTTTTCCAGGATGTCAGAACAAATCATTCTTCGGCGTTCCTTCTGTTCAATTGTGAGACACTTTGGAACCATTTTTGAACACACTTTGTTCATGTTGAAATTTTCATGAAGAATCTGCCTAACACTTTCCTTGTCAACTCCTGTTAACTCAGACACTGCTCTGATTGTTAAACGGCGATCTTGTCGAACAAGTTTACCGATTTTTTCAATGTTTGCATCAGTTTTTGCTGACAATGGCCTGCCAGTGCGAGTGTCATCACTGGTGTCTTCGCGGCCATCTTTAAATCGTATAAACCACTCAAACACTTGTGTACGCGATAAACAATCATCGCCGTACACTTGTTGTAACATTACAAACGTTTCACTTGCAGATTTTCCTAGTTTGAAACAAAATTTGATATTAACACGCTGTTCTTTCTGTACACTCAACATTTTCCGACGCACAGACAAAACGTCAACTACTTTAAACAGACGCCACGGGCAGACTGAGTGCAGGAGACAGATGAAACTCGAGCAGTAGGCGGAGCGAGAGTCACGTGACAGGCCACGCGACTTTCAGCCTTATTGCATTCGTTTTATTGTTTCACCAGTACTAGTCTGGTTTTTTTCTAGCCACACCTCGTACAGCGGCGTCATCGGCCCCATTGGAGTAGGGAAGGACGGGGAAGGAAGTCGACCGTCTCCTTTCAAATGGACCATCCCGGCGTTTGCCTCAATGGATTTAGGGAAATCAAGGAAAACCAAAATCATGATGGCCGGACGCGAGTTTGAGCTGTCGTCTTCCCGAATGTGAGACCACTGTGCTAACCACTGCGCTACCTCGCATGGTGTTTATAAATTCTGGGTGTGCATGTCAACAAACAAAATAGAAAACTGACCTTACACCTTTACTGTATACCCATAAGATCGTATTATGAATTGTGAATGTAAAAATTTGCATCCTGGGGAAACTACACATCGACGAAAGTCCTTCACTGAAAGCGAGGTGGGGTGATGGGACGTCCGAAGACCACAATTTTTAACCTAGAATAAAATTCCAAACACTGCTCTGAAACTGATGACACTGACTAACGTAGTGCGTGTGGACATCTAAAAAAAATTGTTTGTAACAAACTGTGGGAACTATGAAAGAAATACACTACTCGCCATTAAACTTGCTACACCAAGATCAAATACGAATGACAAACGGGTATTCTTTGGACAAATATATTATACTAGAACTGACATGTGATTACTTTTTCACGCAATTTGGGTGCATAGATCCTGAGATAGCAGTACCCTGATCAACCACCTCTGGCCGCAATAACGGTCTTGATACGCCTGGGCATTGAGTTAAACAGAAATTGGATAGCGTGTACAGGTACAGCTGTCCAAGAAGCTTCAACACTATACCACAGTTCATCAAGAGTAGTGACTGGCGTATTGTGACGAGCCAGTTGCTCGCCCACCATTGACCAGACGTTTTCAATTGGTGAGTGATCTGGTGAATGTGCTGGCCAGGGTAGCAGTCGAGCATTTTCTGTATCCAGAAAGCCCCTTCAGGACCTGTAACATGCGGTCGTCCATTATGCTGCTGAAATATAGGGTTTCTCAGGGATCGAATGAAGAGTAGAGCAGCGGGTCATAGCATATCTGAAATGTAACGTCCACTGTTCAAAGTGCCGTCAATGCGAACAAGAGGTGACCGAGACGTGTAACCAGTGGCACACCATACCATCACGCCGGGAGATAAGCCAGTATGGCGATGACGAATACACGCTTCCAATGTGCGCTCACGCGATGTCGCCAAACACGGATGCGACCATCACGATGCTGTAAACAGAACCTGCATTCATCCGCAAAAATGGCGTTTTGCCATTCGTGGACCCAGGTTCGTCGTTGAGTACACCATCGCCGGTGCTCCTGTATGTGATGCAGCGTCAAGGGTAACTGCAGCCATGGTCTCCGAGCTGATAGTCCATGCTGCTGCAAACGTCGTCGAGCTTTTCGTGCAGATGGTTCTTGTCTTGCAAACGTCCCCATCTGTTGACTCAGGGATCGAGACGTGGCTGCACGATCCGTTACAGGCATGCGGATAAGATGCCTGTCATCTCAACTGCTAGTGATACAAGGTGGTTGGGATCCAGCACGGCGATCCGTATTACCCTCCTGAACCCACCGATTCCATATTCTGCTAACAGTCTTGGATCTCGACCAACGCGAGCAGCAGTGTCGCGATACGATAAACCGCAATCGCGATAGGCTACAGTCCGACCTTTATGAAAGTCGGAAACGTGATGGTACGCATTTCTCCTCCTTACACGAGGCATCACAACAATGTTTCACTAGGCAACGCCGGTCAACTGCTGTTTGTGTACGAGAAATCGGTTGGAAACTTTCCTCATGTCAGCACGTTGTAGGTGTCGCCACCCGCGCCAACTTTCTGTAAATGCTCTGAAAAGCCAATCATTTCCATATTACAGCATCTTCTTCCTGTCGGTTAAATTTCGCGTCTGTAGCATGTCATCTTCGTGGTGTAGCAATTTTAATGACCAGTAGCGTATCTATGTTTGTGAAACAAAAGTCGTTATAAAAACGTGCACCATAAATCGGAATTAAAATATATCGCAAAAATCCTACATACTACGGCTCACAATTTACAAAAAGGTATAACGTAACTGCATCTATATTTCATGAATGAAGCTCCCGCCAACTTGAAACACTTGTTTTTGAGAAAATGAGCGTTTAAAGATTCAACTGTTATTTTTTTATACTGAAATCGAACAAACCTTTAATCGGCAATTCCACTACCTTACGGTGGGCCTTTTTCGTCGAAGTCGAAAAATTCTACTTTTTACGAAATTATTTTTATTAATAGGCTCCGTTTGCAAAGTGAAGCGTTTCTTGCACGATTGGGATAAGTTTTCAGACATCTATTTATATAAATACGTTTGTTTGTATGGTTTTGTCACTTCTATTAAACAAGCTCTATCAAATTCACTTTAAGCCAGTTGTATGGGCCTCGTCTAGTCACACGACAAAACCTTATGGTTATGCATCAAGTATTATAAAGTCGACTTAGGACATAGCTTGTTTTAGGCAAACATTTAAATAATATTCTATGTTCTGAAGAAGACGTTATTACTAACGTTGAAACCTAGGTAAACGATACAGTTAACCTGCAACTGTAAGCTGCATATTCTTATATAAACAATATCAGTTGCTGTCACTGCATAAAAATGTTAAAAATTATGACGACCGCATTTTACTTCGTATAAAAAGACATGCGAATAAGAAGTTAATCAAACGTCAGACAAGTACATGCTTTCAAACTGTTTCCTATAACTGAATCATGTTACGAAGAGAAATATTTTTGTGAGTAGTGTCGTATATGAATGTATGGTGCCTGTTCTTTCGGACGTGTACGAAAATTACCGTGTTTCACCCACATGAAGAGTAACTGATCATTCCAAATGACATGGTGTGAGACAGATTCTCTTTGTCTACATATCTTGAAATTGGGAAACATATGTGTACTGATTTTAAACGCTGGGAAGTCGTACGTTGTCTCCGTTTCTTTGGGGGCTCTAGCTACTTTTGTTGTAGGAGCACAAGGCCGTCTCGACTGTTTACTCCCAACCTACGGCCGTCAAGGTTTTGTCTGGCCCTGTCCCATCGACTAAACCCTTCGCTCAACATTTAATCTTCCATTCAGAATGCGCTGTTCCATCGTTTTGAAAGTCTCAGGGAGCCTGTAAGACCGACTTTTCGCTCTTGAATAAATTCCAATACCATTTTTGAGTGAAACCATAGCGCCTGAAATTAATTTGTCACTCCCTTAGATACGTTCTTCGATCCACTAAAATAGGTGAAAAATTTTTTTTTGGCTATATATACAAAGTTGCCATATTTGGCAACATCGGTGGCTCTGATGCGGCTGGGCGTCGAGTTGAACTGAGCTTGTATGGCCGATATTGATACGTCATTCAGTGTTCACCAAACAATGCCTGGCGAATGGTGGCGCGTCATCTTTTCGACAACTCACTAACATGCGTATCAGTGCCTGAGAGATCTGGAGAAGGTAATGACCAAGGACAACATTCGAACACTCTCTTTACCGAAGTAGGTCATGACGTCACGGGCAACACGCGGTCTTTGATTGTGTTTGTGAAAGGTAACCTCTAGCTCAGGCCTGATACGCTAGCCTTAGCACGTTAGTGATGTTACTGCTGCTGTCCACATTAACGGCTACAGGGGATGGACAAAAATATGGAAATACCAAAATCACAGCTCTGTTTAGGTGTAGGGAACCTGTTGGCAATCGAAAAAGCTTCCAGCCGTCTCGGAGTCCATACATATACTAAAAATAGACGTACGTTTGTATGTATTATGGATGTGTGTATGTATGTATTTTCCTCAACTCGTCCTAAACTACTGAACCAGTTTCAACCAAACTTGGTAAACATATCATTTACTGTCTATAAAGATTCTATGTGGGGGCGTAAATCGAAGGGGTAGTTCTGATACCCCCAGAAAATGAGTTTCCTACACTTTCACTGTTTATGCAATTTTAATTTATTACCGTACTTTTTTACTATTGCCTAAATTTTGCAGACAGTAATCACATATATGCCACTGAATGTATCTTCAAAATTGTATGATTATATGAGAAGTAGTTCAGGAGGTATGCTAAAGCTGCCGCATGATGCCTGATGTTTTAATGTATAATACTAACCATGTTAACAACACATTTTACAGACAGGAAACGCGTATACCACTGGATGTACTTCCAAATTTGTATCATTTTAAGACATATGGTTCAGTAGATACGATATCGTAAGCACAGAGCTGCTATAAAATGAAACTGCAAGGCGAAATTGGCCAGGTATACAGGTGAGATACGTGTGCAAATGCGTGTGAGATATTTAAATATTTGTGAACTATGTTTGACATGTGTATTCGTGGTCAAAGCCACAGATAAAAAGCTCATTATAATCCTGTGGAACGAATTCAGGTACACTTATTAGTTACGGTCAGGAAAGATATAGTGTGGCGATAAGAACCCCTGTAGGGGTCGGGTGGAAACGTGGAGAAAAAATGAGAGAGCAGGACGTAGACAGAGAAAGGAAAGAGGAGGCGACTGAGAGAGGGAGGGAGGAGAAAGATATGGGCCAAGGAGGGGTGGGGGGAGTAAACAGGCAGAGAAAGGGGGGAAGGGAAATGGATAGGGAAAGGGAAGAGGCGGAATGGATAGAGAAGTGGAGAGGAGCAGATGGACAAAGGAAACAGGAAGAGATCCACAGACAGAGGAAGGAGGAGGAGTTGAACAGCGAGAGTGGAGAAGACGAGAGGGACGAAGAGAGGGTGAGGATAGAATGAGAATAAGGAGGATGAGATGAAACTAGAAGGGGGTTGAGGACAGAGAGACGGGGAGAGGGCTAGGAGGAGATGGAGAGAGAGTGGGGGTGGAGGAGATGCACAGAAATTGGGGATGAGATGGACAGAGGGGGAAGGAGGGGATGAACTAAGAGAAGACTGAAGTAAATACGTACCCAGGCAACAGTTCGTCCCTATGCTCACAAGATCAGCCCTGGTCGATGCTCTTCAACTTTGTGCGTATGCAATATAACTCTGCAATATCGTGACTTTTGAAACACCAAATAATTCGGCTACTTTTGTTGCAGAAGCACCTTGCATACGAGCACCCACACCTTGACCACGCCCGAAATCATTTAGCTCCGCCATAATACGCTCAAAACTACACAGAATACGTTCTGACCACGACTGACAGCAGGCTTGCATTTATGTTCAAGCGTGCTGGTTTGGTAGGAGCTGTAGGAAGTGGTAAGTTGCCGCGCTAACATTACATAAGACATGCTTTTAAAACAAATTTATTAACCAGAAATTCGTACTCAACATTTACATAAAAAGTGCTGTTCAACCCCCTTTCTCAAAAAGAGGTAACCATTGCGAAACACTTGATTAAAGTATGTTAACCCTGACCCAGTATCGATCGCAAATAGCAGCGATAAAATGATGTAAAATTTAAGCTCAAGACAGTTACACTGACATCAGTTTAAACTTTCAGCTCAAAATAGGTAACCACCTGACACTAAATTTTAAACTTTCTTAGAAGTGCGTATAGAAAATCCTTACACAAAACTTAAAATAAGAAATTGAGGTTAATTCAAATCTCAAAACAAATCTATAGATAAAATCAGTGTAGCAACAGACCTTGAAATATACACTAAGAATTATAGTGGAAGCCACACTCCCAAATTTTGTGCACACCAAGTTCACTCGTGACATAATTTAAGACTTACTCGAGTGCTGTACGTATGAGTTGTGGCGAATGGCGCTAGTTATGCTGCACGTGCTTCGCTGATATCGACACTCGTCTGGTCTTGTATGTCTGGCTATTCCGCCTTTGGTTTACCGGCTTTGCGTGCTGCCGGGGTCTTCCTCCAGTCGGCGTTCAACGAGGCATATTTTGAAGGCAGGCCCTCGTCTCGATCCGCTGTGCCTGGGTCTCGCCGTCCTAGCTGTTTTACCGCGCGCCGGGTTTGCAGTGCTGATCAGTCGACGCATTTGCGGGTCCGTCAACTCGTGCTGGACATCTTCTCATCGCGTAACTGGAAGCATGAAGTTACGTATGATTCATATTCTGCTGCTAACCCATGAAGATTTGTGAAGCATATGGTGGTATGTTGTATCTACCGGAGATCAGTTAGGGATGGTTTTGAGTAAGAGAGTGTTAAACGGAACTTACGAAGTCTAAGGACTCGAAGTGTTGTTTCCGCCGAGCGGATTCTAATTCTTTCGGCAAGTGTAAAAGGGAATAGAGTTTTACTGCTTGTTTTAAAGGTTTCTTGCAGTGTTAATTTGATGTAGTATGTTAATTAGTTTAGAAAAGAAGAGAATAGAAGCTTTCGAAATGTGGTGCTACAGAAGAATGCTGAAGATTAGATGGGTAGATCACATAACTAATGAGGAGGTATTGAATAGGATTGGGGAGAAGAGGAGCTTGTGGCACAACTTGACTAGAAGAAGGGATCGGTTGGTAGGACATGTTCCGAGACATCGAGGGATCACCAATTTAGTATTGGAGGGCAGCGTGGAGGGAGACCAAGAGATGAATACACTAAGCAGATTCAGAAGGATGTAGGCTGCAGTAGATACTGGGAGATTAAGAAGCTTGCACGGGATAGAGTAGGATGGAGAGCTGCATCAAACCAGTCTCAGGACTGAAGACCGCAACAACAACATGTTAATTAGTGTGCTCTTCACCCAGATTTGGTTACTCATTTTCGTTTAATATCTAATAGCCACAGTTCTCGCGTTTTCATTTGCATCTGAAAGTAAACCGATTTTGTGACATATTACAAGTTCCTAATATAGGGGCAAATTATTTAGTGTCACCTGAGTGCTTCAGTAGTTAGTTTTTTGAATATCTGAGAATTACTAGACACAGTTCGTCTACAGTAGAGTTGCGCAGCACGTGCCGATAGTCCGTTTATCTGCATAGTTTAGTTTTCCACAGTCTTTAGTATGGACAGGGACTGCGATTGTTGTGTGCGGATGCGAGTCGAGTTGGTGACAGTTCGCTCTCAGCTTCAGGCTGTGATGGCTTCGGTTACACAGCTTGAGGCTGCAGTGGATGGGCACCACTGTTGTGGGGGCATCCAACGGACGTCCAGCACGAACGGTCCTCACCGGTACCCAACCCAGTTACTGCTCGCACTGAGGCTGACCTCTCACCTGTGATCGAGTGGGAGGTCGCCCGGAGGGGAAGCAGGCATTGAAAGACTTTCCAGGCGGCCACACATAAGGCAACCCTGGTTTGTCTGACAAACAGGTTCCAGGTGCTGTCTGTGGCTGACACTGTCGCTGAGCCAGATGCTGTCTCCTGTCCTGCTTCAGAGGAAACCACTCAGCCTGCAAGATACGGGCAATGACAGGGGGTGGAATTATTGGCAGTTGGGAGTTCCAACGTTAAGCGCGTTATGGGGAAAGAAAATCAATGTGCACTCCGTGTGCATACCGGGTGGAGTCATTCCAGATGTGGAAAGGGTCCTCCCGGATGCCATGAAGATCACAGGGTGCAGCCAACTGCGGGTGGTTGCTCACGTCGGTACCAATGATGTGTGTCACTTTGGATCAGAAGAGATTCTCTCTGGTTTCGAGCAGCTAATAGGAGTGGTAAAGGCTGCCAATCTTGCTTGCAAGACAGAAACCGGAGCTGACCATTTGCAGCGTAGTCCACAGGACCGATTGCGGCCCTCTGGTACAGAGACGGGTGGTCGTTCTGAATCAGAGGCTCAGAGGGTTCTGCGACCGTGTAGGCTGCAGATTCCTCGACTGCGCCAAAGGGTAGTTGGGTTTCGGGTTCGGCTGAATAGGTCAGGTGTCCACTATACGCAGGAGACGGCTATACGGGTAGCATGGGATATGTGGCGTGCACTTGGCGGTTTTTTAGCTTAGACTGTCTCGGGAAAACACAATAAGGGCTTCAGTCACAAAGGGTGCAGGCTCAACTCGGGGAAGAAGATAGATACAGGAGCCATTCGTATAACAGTTGTAAATTGCCGTACCTCTATTGGGAAATTACCAGAGCTCCAAGCGCTAATAGAAAGCACTGATGCTAAAATCCTTATAGGCCCTCAAAGCCGGCTAGAGCCGGATATAAGCTCAGCCGAAATTTTTGCGAGGAACCTAACGGTGTTCCGAAAGGATAGGCTAAACACGGTTGGCGGTGGTGTATTTCTTGCTGTCAGAAGTAGTTTAACTTGTCGGTAAATTGAAGTAGATACTTTCTGTGAGTCAGTATGGGCAGAGGTCATTGTTGCCAATCGGAATAAAATAATAATTGGATCCCTTTACCGACCTCCCAATTCAGATGATACAGCTGCTTAAAGTTTCAAAGATAACCTGAGTTTGATTTCAAACACGTACCCGACTCATACGATAATAGTTGGTTGTGACTTTCATTTACCCTCGATATGTTGGCGAAAATACATGTTTAATTCCGGAGGTTCGCATAAAATGTCATCCTAAATTGTGCTAAACGCATTCTCTGAAATTATTTCGAGCAGTTAGTTCATGACCCCACGCGAATAGTAAATGGTTTTGGAAACACACTTGAACTCTTAGCAAGAAATAATCCTGAGTTAATAACGATCATCAAAACCGATTCAGGTATTAGTGAACACAGGGCTGTCAAAGCGAGATTGAATACTGTAATCCCCAAATGTTCGAAAAATAAGCGAAAAGTATACCTACTCCAAAAAGCAGATAAAAATTCACTTGACGCCTTCCTGAGAGACAATATCCACTCACTCCAAATTAATAACATAAGTGTAGACCAGATGTGGCTTGAATTCAAAGAAATAGTATCAGCAGAAATTGAGAAATTTATAACAAATACATTAACAATCGATGGAGCTGATCCTCCTTGTTACACAAAACCGGTTAGAACACTGTTGCGGAAACAACGAAACAGACATGACAAATTTAAACATACGCAAAATCCTCAAGATTGGCGATCTTTTACAGAAGCTCGAAATTTAGCGCGCACATCAATGCGTGATGCTTATAACAGTTTCCACAACGAAAATTTCTCTCGAAACCTGGCAGAAAATCCAGAGGTTCTGGTCATATGTGAAGTATCTTAGCGTCAAGAAAGATTCAGTGCCTTCTCTGCGTGATAGCAATGGAGATACTACCGAAGACAGTGCAGCCAAAGCGGAGTTACTAAACACAGCCTTCCGAAATGCCTTCACAAAAGAAGACGAAGTAAATATTCCAGAATTCGAATCGAGAACAGGAAAACATTAGTAACGTATTAGTAAATATTCTCGGAGTAGTGAAGCAACTTAAATCACTTAATAAAAGCAAGACTTCTGGTCCAGACTGTATACCAATTAGGTTCCTTTCCGAGAATGCTGATGCATTAGCTGCATACGTAACAGTCATATACAACCGTGTTCGGCGTGTTTTCTGCCCTGGATTGCAGCCTAATCATCTTCGAAATTGCCCGCATCTCGTGGTCGTGCGGTAGCGTTCTCGCTTCCCACGCCCGGGTTCCCGGGTTCGATTCCCGGCGGGGTCAGGGATTTTCTCTGCCTCGTGATGGCTGGGTGTTATGTGCTGTCCTTAGGTTAGTTAGGTTTAAGTAGTTCTAAGTTCTAGGGGACTGATGACCATAGATGTTAAGTCCCATAGTGTTCAGAGCCATTTGAACCATTTTTGAGCCATCTTCGAAATTGCTTGGCGGTTGCTCTCTACTCGTTTGTTGACAAAAATAAACAGATCACAGGCTACTGAATGGTAGAACTACTCATCTTCGCATGTACTGAACATGTACTTGCCCATAAATGCGACCAGAGTGCAGCGACAGCATAGTGAAAGCTGCACAGGCCTTCCAGCTTCGCCTTGACCGACCATCTGTTCCGGGCAATGGGCACAGGACCCGAAAGCGTAGACACCGTTCACTGTCGACGCGTCTACGAACACCAGTACAGTATCACCAGAAAACACTTGAATCCAGAAGACGTGTTTATTTTCAAACAAACGGCCCTCGACCCCGACAAGACGTTTTACGACACAAACTATGGCGTGTTCCCAGCACCAACCTGGCTCCCCACCTTTCTCGTGCCGTTGCTAACCCAAAACCGAGACAGTTCTCTCTGGGAAAAAGAATCTACACCACCACCGACTCCACCAGAGGGCCACACAGTCGGGAAAATACGAATTAACTTTCGTAAGGGTTTCCCGCAACACAAACATCCATTCTCGCTGTTTTTCCATATTCCATTTCCGAGACGTGAAACCAGATTTCCCGCAACGAGTAGCTGATGACATATGGAAGTTTGGGTCTGGCAGTGAGTTGTGCACGGATAGCCAAATGGTAAGGCGACCAGCACGGATTTTCATTGTCGTCATTCCATTCTGTAGCTGATGGTTGTCCTTATTCGCAATTTTGAATAAATTTAATGTGGTTGTAGTCTAGCGTCCAGTGTTGTCGATGGACGCAACACTGTTGGATCTTCCGTCTGCGCCTTCGCGTCAAGGGAAGCCGCAACAGTGGGTCATATCGTTAAAATGGCTTACTCTCATAGCACTTGAGTTATGAAGCGAAAATAGCTAAACACAAAAATTCTTAAACGAAAAATATGACGTTCCTGGTCTTTTTATTACATGCAATCGTACTAGTAACGATTCGTTCTCGAGAAATTCAACGGATGTTGATTATAAACAGCATATATTCATAGAGAGCAACGGATAACATTGAAATGGTACGAGCGGGAGGGGAGTGGTAAGATGCTAAGCCATTTTACAAATGTACCTTAAAATAGATTTATTGTTTGCCTCTTCAAAACTTCAAACACCTGAACACAGATGCTGAGTTCAAAATACTTTAAACGAACTCTAATAACAAACATTGAAGAATATTATTAACTTTACAACTCTGTTCGTTGGCAGTAAAATAATAATGAAAACAAACAATGCGTATAAGGAATTCCAACAATCTTCAAGTATGACCTTCCTCCTTAAAACAAATAGTTACGACTCATAATTTCACAAAACAACTAACTCGAGAAATGTACCATTAATTAAGCATCAGACGCAATCCCTGCGAATCCATTGACGACCAAGTGACGAACAACAATAGTTAACTTGTGGGATGCCTGTAACATAAACCTGTTAGCACCAGGCGTAGACAAGAAGTCACAGCGCTTAATTAATATGTTTTATAAAGGCGACAAACATACGTAATCACAAGAATTCAAACACAGAAAATTTGCAATCAGAAGCAATAACAACTAGTAGAACTATCCCTTGTCATTAAATGCCACAAACCCCATTAATTTTAACCTCATTTTAGCCGTCTGTGATTTGAGCCAATGCCAACCGGTTGAATGGCTTCCGTATACTTCAAGTAAGAAGTAACCATTTGACCACAGAAGCACTTTACTGTAAGAGACAATTCCGCATCAGCGGCAGTGCAAACAGTTGAATCCAGTTTGTCGTATTCCACACTCTCTCAGTAGAAGAACAGCTAGCTCTGAAACACCTCCTCGGTTTACGAGGTGCAGCAGGGTCACACCACTTAATCATACTACAATTACAAACAATTCAATGATCATCCACCTACCTAATCTTTACATAATGGTTAAGTAAAAGAAAATACCTTTAAGGCACAAAATATCTAAAGTACGGTAAAACAACAACAACAGCACGTGGCAGTTCTTTAGAAATGAACACCATACTAAATTACAGCCAACTAAAGTTAAGACATTTCTTAACGGGCTAAGGAAACTTGAACGTACTTTTAACAGCCTTTCTGCCACGAAACCAACAAACGATCACCGCTGTTGGTAAGCTCCAGAGGTATTTAGCCCCTTAGACTCGAGTACATTACCGTCGACGGACTTGTACTCAGCGTACTCCGCACAATCACGGTGGACAACACATCCCGCTCGTCTACTGACTCTGCCAGCATCCGCGTGACTCGCCAGTACTTGGAGTATCCTCGAACCATTGGGGAACCAAACTCGAAGGACTCGAAAGCAATAGACACGCCGCGCGTGCTGCTTAGATAGTTCTCCAGTCAGAGACTGTCAAATCAGTGTCTAGGATTGGAAGACTAGACGAGACGGACGACCATCAATAACAAGAGAAGCACACTCTGGCTGCGAGGCCAGCGTACATGGATTAAAAATAGGATCCCACCGAATATGAGATTTTACTGACTAGGGGAACTCTTAATCACACCCCCCTCCCCCCCCCCCCCCCCCCCCACACACACACACAGATTTAGTGGTAAGAGGTCCCAGTGGACGGTCCATCATCAACCGAATATGAGTCGCAGGTCCGAATCCTGCCTCGGGCATGGATGTGTCTGATGTTCTTAGGTTAGTTAGGTTTAAGTAGTTCTAAGTTCTAGGTGACTGATTACCTCAGATATTAAGTCCCATAGTGCTCAGACCAATTTGAACCATTTTTTGAAAACAGGAAGAAGTGGAAGAAAATATACTCTACTTTGAAAGAAAAGCAAAACAGGATCAGTGAACGGTCCAAGAAGAAGAACTTGTGAGTTAACGAGCATTTCGCTCTCATTTAAGTATATACCCGAAAGAGTCAGCCTGCAGAAATTGTGAAACGAACCCTGTCGTTCAGGACTGTGTGACACAAAGGGCGCAAAAATGGTTCAAATGGCTCTGAGCACTATGGGACCTAACATCTGAGGTCATCAGTCCACTAGAACTACTTAAACCTAACTAACCTAAGGACATCACACACATCCATGCCTAAGGTAGGATTCGAATCTGCGACCGTAGCGTTCGGTCGCGCGGTTCCAGACTGAAGCGCCTAGAACCTCTCGGGCACATCGGCTGGCCACAAAGGGCGCAGATTCACCACGAGATGGGGAAACTCACAGGCGTCTACTGTCTATTGAGGCATAAACGCTGTAGTGTGCGAGTGAGACAGACGAAAAAACAGACACCATGTCCATATATATGTATATAGTTCTGGCAATACCGGCCATGACCTCCGTCTTCTGTGCGGATTCGCACACATCACCCGAACTCTTACGGGAGTTGGTAAGAATGCTGAAAGCTTTGGTCGATCTTAACGATAGAAATTTCATATAGAAGCGCATCATCAAAACGACAAATGTTGTAAATACCAACTCTGTAACTTTATTTGTTTAAAGGATATAGTAAATTTAAATTATGAGAATTTTCAGTTAAGCATCAGATCATCATTTCCTCCACACAAAACACAGTGAACGATGACCGCATGACACCTTATTGAATCACTAGGTAAGAGAACATTTGTTGTAAAGTTTAGTGCATAATAGTTACTTTTGTACTTTATTCATGTAACAGAAAGCACACTTGTGCAAGGCTACTGGCCGTGACATTCAAAGTTAAGAAGGTAATTGTATTAGTTTTATGTAAAAGAATTTAACCTTTATTACGTAATGGACATTATTGTTACTTTATTTAGAACGTGAAAGTGGTCATGGTTTGGTTATTTAAATGTGTTAAAATGTAAAATAATGTAGAGTAAGCTGTAGCCAATCAGATGGACGGCTTCAGGAAAGGGAACTGCCCTAGTCAGTTGAACGAGGATATTCGGCGCACGGGAAACACGGCCGGGGACGGCCAATTGGACAGTGGGGGTGCAGATGCGAAAGCGGACAGTTTGGATGGAGACACCAAAGCGTACAGTTCGGATTGAGACACGAAAGCGGACAGTCGGTGTTCTCTTAACTTTTCGCATAGTTCAAAACTGGCTCTGAGCACTATGGGACTTAACTGCTGAGGTCATCAGTCCCCTAGAACTTAGAATTACTTAAACCTAACTAACCTAAGGACATCACACACATCCATGCCCGAGGCAGGATTCGAACCTGCGACCGTAGCGGTCGCGAGGTTCCAGACTGTAGCGCCTAGAACTGCTCGGCCACTCCGGCAAGGCTTTCGCATAACTTACGAAGTGGAGTATCGAACTATTAATTGGTTGATTCAAGTGGCTCTGAGCACTATGGGACTTAACTTCTAAGGTCATCAGTCCTCTAGAACTTAGAACTACTGAAACCTAACTAACTTAAGGACATCACACACATCCATGCCCGAGCCAGGATTCGAATCTGCGCCCGTAGCGGTCACGCGGTTCCAGACTGTAGCGCCTAGAACCGCACGGCCATCCCGGCCGGCGAATTATTAATTCGCAATGAGATTGTGAATGATCGAACTGTGTCAAATGGATATGCTCTCGAGTGCAACAGTAACTCTAAATACGACCACTTTCGCTATTAGTTCGCTTTCTGTATAAACATTATTCTAACCAAACCGCAACTGTGTGGTCTACATCATTTATGGGTCGTTAATTTAGTTCCCGATATTATTATTATTGTTATTATATGTTATGTTAATTTTATATTTCGCAAACTCGCCATCAGCCAGACTATTTAACCAAAGGGTCACAAATGCCTAATTTAGGGCGTGTAATGCAACACGTGCGGTTCAACCCCTAGACGAGTTTGAGGCAAGACATTTCGACGAAGAGAACCGCATGTGAGCCCGAACACCTATCGAATGTTAGGTCGCAACCTGCAATATATAGCAGCGGGTAAAACAAGTGGCATCGCGGTTGCATTGGATGTCCATATGGGTGAGCCGTGTTCAAACCCCTATTGTGTAAATTTTTTTTTTCTCTGTTCACTTTATTCAGTTTTGTGTTTATGTCGTGTTGTAACGTCCCTTAGCAATAGCGAGGTGTAAGGGAGGTACTTATAGCGACAGTTGACTCTGCCCGACTACTCTATTAGCAACCGAAAGGAAGTAGCTTTCGAATGGGAACCGCAAACATTTGATGGCAAGGCGACAAGTCAACCGAATCCTCCACCGGAAAGCACGTCTGGTGTGTCACACATGGCAGTGGTAGCAGTGCATGTGTGATGTGACAGGAATCACTTACCGACGCTGCTAATATGACGCCTGGTGAGTGAGTGAGTGAGGTACGCCTCCTTACCCGATTTAGGTGTTCGTATGAATGAGAATGTGATCACTCCCAGCGGAAATGATGAAAACACAACAGTTCGTCACGAAAATTGCAACAAATGAATGCAACAATTTCACAGTTGCACAGTTTTTCTGAGCTCTATCAAAACGTACTTTTTTAACGTTTCTGAATTTCCGTTTCGTTTGGGAAGTCTTGAGCCTTGAGTTCGTCCGATGTAACATACTTCACACCCATTTATTTGTTGTTTTCATTTCTGTGCGATGTCTACATCTACATACATACTCCGCAATCCACCGTACGGTGCATGGCGGAGGGTACCTCGTACCACAACTAGCATCTCCTCTCCCTGTACCACTCCCAAACAGATCGAGGGAAAAATGACTGCCTATATGCCTTTGTACGAGCCCTAATCTCTCTTATCTTATCTTTGTGATCTTCCCACGAAATGTAAGTTGGCGGCAGTAAAACTGTACTGCAGTCAGCCTCAAATGGTGGTTCTCTAAATTTCCTCAGTAGCGATTCACGAAAAGAACGCCTCCTTTCCTCTAGAGACTCCCACCCAAGTTCCTGAAGCATTTCCGTAACACTCGCGTGATAATCATACCTACCAGTAACAAATCTAGCAGCCCGCCTCTGAATTGCTTCTATGTGCTCCCTCAATCCGATCTGATAGGGATCCCAAACGCCCGAGCAGTACTCAAGAATAGGTCGTATTAGTGTTTTACAAGCGGTCTCCTTTACAGATGAACCACATCTTCCCAAAATTCTACCAATGAAGCGAATACGACTATCCGCCTTCCCCACAACTGCCATTACATGCTTGTCCCACTTCATATCGCTCTGCAATGTTACGCCCAAATATTTAATCGACGTGACTGTGTCAAGCGCTACACTACTAATGGAGTAGTCAAACATTACATGATTCTATTTCCTATTCGTCTGTGTTAATTTACATTTATCTATCTTTAGAGTTAGCTGCCATTCTTTACACCAATCACAAATCCTGTCCAAGTCATCTTGCATCCTCCTATTTGGTATCTTGCCTGCGATGGCAATGTATTTTTACCACATGGCTCATATGCTATAATCAGTGTATAGTATGACAACAGCCAAGATTACGGAAAGCGGAACATTTCAATCACCGACGGACAGCTCATAATTTTGTGAAAATAAAAGTGGTACGAGAAGGTTTTGAAAACGACTCGCCCTCTGGGATAGCCAACACCATGACCACTTACCCCCGACTCCATTGCTGTTCCCAGCTGATCTTTTCGCAGTTCTTGTTCTTGGACATTTCACGGTTTCTATTTTGCTTCTTTTTTTGCACAGTTCAGTAAACCTTCCTGTTTTCATGTTTGGTCTGTGTTCAGTTTTTGACTGCCTATCCGCTGGGCTATCTTAGCACTAAATCTGTGGAGGAGAGGGGTGGGGGTGCCATGGGGAGTTTGTAAGGTAGCATTATTTTGCACCTTACTGTAATATAATAATTGGAGCCTTCCCACGAATCTTAACGTTTTCTGGGGCTCGCGGTTAAGCTAGTGCAATGACCTTTTCCCGCGCGAGGTCGAAGAGAGAGAAATGACCATGGAGACTACTCCTTAATTTGGTCCCAGAGAACAATAAATAACTAAATAAATAAAAATAAAAATGATTGGTGGGCTCAATTTTGAACGTAATTTCAGTTTGTTCCAGAACATTCTAGGCGCAGTAAGACGCAGAATGTTTTAATTGGCTGGAAGAAGCCAGGAAATAATAGTGGGAGCGAACTGTGCTGGTCTGGAGCCACGGGATTGGCCAGCTCGAAAAATAGCGTAGGGTTGCTTATGTTTGCAGAGGGAAGCGTTTGGAGCTGTTATCGAGGAGAAGCGTCTTAGCTCCTGTAGCGAGCGGACGTCGTGCTTTCGGCTCTGCTGTAGGACAGTAAATTATTTTCAGTGTGCTGTGCATAACTTTGATTCAGTCTGCCAGCTGCAATTGAAACTAGTATTCAGTTAGGGGTACTGCCATGTTTTACTGTTAGAGACAGGCTGATTCCGCTAATTACGGTTGGGAATACTGTCTCACAGGAAGTAAACAGAAGCAGAGCAATTTCCTTGAGCCACATATTATTAAAGACGTTACTGGATTCTGCCCTTGGACTGGTGAGTCCCGTCTTAACGAATGCGAGACGATTGGAAAGAAAGCGGAATTAGCTTTTGAATAGTAGTTTATGAACAGGAAGCCTGTTTGCGAAAATAAATTCATTTTTGTTGCAGACGCCATCGGCAGCTTGCTGACCTGTCCACGATGCTGCATTTGGTAACGTGATGCTCAGTTGTGGCATTTAATCCGATATTACGCACGCCTGTGATTACCAGAGCTCAGTTTTCCAGCCACGCTCTTATTCAGAATTCGGTAATTGCAGTAGGTTTGTCTGACGTATTTTATGCCGTCTGACAAGGGGGGGGGGGGGAGGGGGAGAGTAGAAAATAACAAATACAGATGCGTTATCCACCCTTAAGAGTTAGTTTTAGAATTTAAGGGCCATTGCCATTACTAGCTTCATTTTATCACTTATAAATGAATGTCATTGTTCAGTTTGATGTTAGGAGGACTGGTGTTCAATATATGTGTTCAATGCTATCCTTGTTTGTTTAGTAGAGATCAGTTCCTTGAACACTATTCAGTTATTAAATATTAATTAAAATTAGTGAAGGGGCAGTTTTAATTAACAGGTTGGGTCTCCGCCTAGAGTCCCTAATCATCCTTTTATTGAAAGAAACCCCTTCCATCTTGTTATCGCGACAAATACAATATGACGTTTCGCTTTCTGCTTGTGACGTAGGTGCGTTCTTGCTTCCTGCCGGTTCCGGTTCAAATGGCTCTGAGCACTATGGGACTTAACTTCTGAGGTCATCACTCCCCTAGAACTTAGAACTACTTAAACCTAACTAACCTAAGGACATCACACACATCCATGCCCGAGGCAGGATTCGAACCTATGATCGTAGCGGTCGCGCGGTTCCAGACTGAAGCGTAAGAACTGAGTTCTATCTACAATGAAGTAATATATCCAGTCAGAAACTTGTTCCTAGAACCGCTCGGCCACCCCGTCCGGCCTTGTTGGTTATGCTTCTGGTCCAGAGGTACTTGGGCCAAATATCGCAGAACTTGGCGAAATAGCTTCTCTGCCTGAACGGGCAGTGACGTCAGAAAACTCGTAGAGCGCCCCTGGCGTCAGCGCTTGCAACGTCGCCCCGTGTGCCGACGCCTTCCTTCAGGGTATCCGTCGCCGGAGCGGCCGCCTCCCTCTCGCCGCCCGCCAGCTCCTTGTAAGACGGGCTGCCTGCCCAGTGGGCGGCACTTTGTCTGCTTTGGGAGACGCACGTCTCGCCGCGGCGCTGCGGCTTGCCGGACAGGCTCAGCATGGCTGGGACGGCGCGCAAGAATGCGGGGGCGGTGGCCGGCGAGTTCCGGCGGTCGCAGGGGCAGCCAGATGGCGGGCATTCCTGTGCGGGACGGCGATATGAGGGCGGAGGGGGCCCGCTCCCCATCCCCAGCTGGCTGGCTGGGTGGCCGCGCACTGCGACTGGCAATGAAGCCCGTCGACTCCGGCTGCTGCAGGTGATGAGTGGGGCAGTTTAACCAGAATGTTAACTCCGATCGAAATAACCTGTTTCTGAAATAAAGAATTTTCAGCGATTTGTTGTCCGCCTAGATAACTGAGTGGTCAGCGCGACGGACTGCCACGCTACGGGGCTCGGGTTCAATTAGCGGCTGGCTCGGAGATTCTCTCCCCGCAGGGACTGGGTGTTGTGTTGTCTTTAGCATCACCTCATCCCCATCGACGCGCAAATCGGCGAAGTGACGTCAACTAAAACGACTAGCACCGGGTGAACGGCGTACCCGACGGGAGGCCCTACCCCCATGACATTTCATTTTAGTGTTTGAATGCTGAAAGACGGTTGTATACTTGGAAGAAACTTGAAAAATACTAGTAGATATCAGATAGATTATATAATGGTAAGACAGGGATTTAGGAACCAGTTTTTAAATTGTAAGACGTTTCCAGGGGCAGATGTGGACTCTGGCCACAATCTATTGGTTATGAATTGTAGATTAAAACTGAAGAAACTGCAAAAAGGTAGGAATTTAAGCAGATGGGACCTGGATAAACTGAAAGAACCAGAGGTTGTACAGAGTTTCAGGGAGAGCATAAGGGAACAATTGACAGGAATGGGGGAAAGAAATACAGTATAAGACGAATGGGTAGCTTTGAGGGATGAAATAGTGAAGGCAGCAGAATATCAAATAGGTAAAAAGACGAGGACTAGTGGAAACCCTTGGGTAATAGAAAAAATATTGAATTTAAATGGTGAATGAAGAAAATATAAAAATGCAGTAAATGAAGCAGGCAAAAATGAATATAAACGTCTCAAAAATGAGATCGACAGGAAGTGCAAAATGGTTAAGGAGGGATGGCTAGAAGACAAATGTAAGGATGTAGAGGCTTATACCACTAAGCATAAGATAGATATTGCCTACAGGAATATTAAAGAGACCTTTGGAGAAAGGAGAACCACTTGCATGATTATCAGGAGCTGTGATGGAAATCCAGTTCTAAACAAAGAAGGGAAAGCAGAAAGGTGGAAGGAGTGTATAGAGGGTCTATACAAGGGCGATGTACTTGAAGACAATATTATGCAAATGGAAGACGATGTAGATGAAGATGAAGATGAAATGGGAATATGATACTGCGTGAAGAGTTTGACAGAGCACTGAATGACCTGAGTCGAAACAAGGCCCCCGGAGTAGACAACATTCCATTAGAACTACTGACGGCCTTGGGAGAACCAGTCCTGACAAAACTCTACCATCCGCTGAGGAAGATGTATGAGACAGGCGGAATACCCCAAGACTTCAAGAAGAATATAATAATTCCAATCCTAAAGAAAGCAGGTGTTGACAGATGTGAAAATTGCCGAACTATCAGTTTCATAAGTCACAGCTGCAAAATACTAACGCGAATTCCTTACAGACGAATGGAATAATTGATGGAAGCCGACCTCGCAGAAGATCAGTTTGGATTCCGTAGAAATGTTGGCACATGTGAGGCAAAACTGACCCTACGATTTATCTTAGAAGAAAGATTAAGGAAAGGCAAACCTACTTTTCTAGCGTTTGTAGACTTAGAGAAAGCTATTGACAATGTTGATTGGAATACTCTCTTTCAAATTCAGAAGGTGGCAGGGGTAAAATACAGGGAGCAAAAGGCTGTTTACAATTTGTACAGAAAGCAGATGGCAGTTATGAGATTCGAGGGGTATGAAAGGGAAGGAGTGGTTGGGAAGGGACTGAGACAGGGTTGTAGCGTATCCCCGATGTTATTCAATCTGTATATTGAGCAAGCAGTAAAGGAAAAAAAAGAAAGGTTCGGAGTAGGTATTAAAATCCATGGAGAAGAAATAAAAACTTTGAGGTTCGCCGATAACATTGTAAATCTGTCAGAGACAGCAAAGGACTTGGAAGAGCAGTTGAACGCAGTGGACAGTGTCTAGAATGGAGGGTATAAGATGAACATCAACAAAAGCAAAACAAGGATAATGGAATGTAGTCGAATTAAGTCGGGACATGCTGAGGGTATTAGATTAAGAATTGAGATGCTTAAAGTAGTTAATGAGTTTTGCTATTTGGGGAGAAAAATAACTGATGTTGGTCGAAGTAGAGAGCATATAAAATGTAGACCGGCAATGGCAAGAAAAGCGTTTCTGAATAAGAGAAATTTGTTAACATCGAGTATAGATTTAAACGTCAGGAAGTCGTTTCTGAAAGTATTTATATGCAGTGTAGCCATGTATGGAAGTGAAACGTGGACGATAAATAATTTAGACAAGAAGAGAACAGAAGCTTTCGAAATGTTGTGCTACAGAAGAATGCTGAAGATTAGATGGGTAGATCACGTAACGTATGAGGAGGTATTGAATAGAATTGGGGAGAAGAGGAGCTTGTGGCACAACTTGACTAGAAAAAGGGATCGGTTGGTAGGACATGCTCTGAGACATCGAGGGATCACCAATTTAGTATTGGAGGGCAGCGTGGAGGGTAAAATTCGAAGAGGGAGACCAAGAGATGAATACACTAAGCAGATTCAGATGGATGTAGGCAGGAGTAAGTACTGGGAGATGAAGAAGCTTGCACAGGATAGAGTAGCATGGAGAGCTGCATCAAACCAGTCTCAGGACTGAAGACCACAACAACAACAATGCCCCTTACTCTATGTACTAAATGTAGAGAACGAACCAAGACTGAAAAAATTCTGACGCTCTCCGATTCAAGGCACATTGAACCAAAATATTTAATTAAATGTGCAAGTAAATGAAAGCTTAGTCCTCTGTTCGCTGATTTTATCTGAAAGTGAACACTACAAAAATAAATCTTTGTTCTCGTGACATTAATTTTCTTAAGCTCCGCCCCAAAATTCATGTAACAATCGAGGGCCATAGCACTACTTGGGCATTACGAATAGTCAATGGATCTGGAGATTTTGGGGACCGTGGCCGTTCACCATTGTAAGAAAATAAAAAGCTTACAACCGACCTCATGACCTCACTTACTGTGTAGCTACCTGTTCCTGCGTTTCCATGCGCCATCTACAGGCCTTAGATGATGCTGAAAACCATCAAGAACCATATATAAGCTGCAACAGTGGCCAGCATAACTGGTTTATGCCGTCTCCCTGTAACTCTGATGTCAGCACTCCAACCATCAGCTGCCAAGTTGGAGTGCTGACATCACAGTTAAAGTCTGCGTAAACTAGTTATGTTGGCTACTGATGCAGCGTATATATGGACCGTGATTACCCCTTTAACATCAGCTACCTGAAGATGGCATCCTGAAGCGCCGAAACTGGTAGCTACACAACAAATACACTACTGGCCATTAAAATTGCTACACCTCGAAAATGACGTGCTACAGACCTGAAATTTAACCGACAGGAAGAAAATGCTGTGATATGCAAATGATTAGCTTTTCAGAGCATTCACACGATGTTGGCACCGGTGGCGACACATATAACGTGCTGACATGGGGAAAGTTTCCAACCGATTTCTCATACACAAACAGCAGTTGACTGGCGTTGCGTGGTGAAACGTTGTTGTGATGCCTCGTGTAAGGAGGAGAAATGCGTATCATCACGTTTCCGACTTTGATAAAGGTCGGACAGTAGCCTATCGCGATTGCGGTTTATGGTATCGTCACACTGCTGCTCGCGGTGGTGGAGATCCAATGACTGTTAGCAGAATATGGAATCGGTGGGTTCAGGAGGCTAATATGTATCGCCGTGCTGGATCCCAACGACCTTGTATCACTTGCAGTCGAGATGACAGGCATCTTATCCGCATGCCTGTAACGGATCGTGCAGCCACGTCTCGATCCCTGAGTCAGCAGATGGGGACGTTTGCAAGACAACAACCATCTACACGAACAGTTCGACAACGTTTGCAGCACCATGGACTATCAGCTCGGAGACCATGGCTGCGGTTGCCCTTGACGCTGCATCACAGACAGGAGCGCCTGCGATTGTGCACTCAACGACGAACCTGGTTGCACGAATGGCAATATATTTTTTCGGATGAATCCATGTTCTGTTTACAGCATCATGATGGTCGCATCAGTGATGGCGACATCGCGGTGAACGCACAATGGAAGCGTGTATTCGTTATCGCCATACTTTCGTATCACCCGGCGTGATGGTATGGGGTGCCATTGCTTACACGTCTCGGTCACCTCTTGTTCACATTGACGGCACATTGAACAGTGGACGTTACATTTCAAATGTGTTTCGGCCCATGGTTCTACCCTTCATTCGATCACTGCGAAACCATACATTTCAGCAGGATAATGCACGACCGCATGTTGCAAGTCCTGTACGGGCCTTTCTGGACACAGAAAATGTTCGACTGCTGCCCTGGCCAGCAAATTCTCTAGATCTCTCGCTAATTGAAAACGTCTGGTCAATGGTGGCCGAGCAAGTGGCTCGTCACAATACGCCAGTCACTACTCGTGATGAACTGTGGGTTCGTGTTGAGAGCAGCACCTGTACACGATATCCAAGCTCTGTTTGACTCAATGCCCAGGCATATCAAGGCCGTTATTACGGCCAGAGGTGGCTGTTCTGGGTACTGATTTCTCAGGATCTATGAACCCAAATTGGGTGAAAATGTAATCACATGTCAGTTCTAGTGTAATGTATTTGCCCAATGAATACCCGTTTAACATCTGCATTTCATCTTGGTGTAGCAATTTTAATGGCCAGTAGTGTATGATCATAAGGACCGCTGTAGTCGTTTAATTTTCTCACGAATATATTTTTCATATTGTCCGATTTCAAAAGCTACAACTACATAAAGGCACATTATGATACAGGCAAACAGATCAGCTACTTTCTATTTTTATTTTAAAGTATGAAAGACCAGTTAAGTTTTTTGTTCTATTATGATGTCGAAAGTCTGTTGTGGCTCATCCCGTTTTAACATTTTAAAGGAAATTTAGCATTGTACTTCAGTAGTACAGCGCTTCGTAAAATACTTTCAGACTATAGATGGTGCCATTCTGGAATACAACAAATTTCCGACAACGACATCGAGAAACTACCATTTAGACTGGGCAAGCGTCGCATCCGTCATGTACACCTGCACCATCCAATCGGTCACGCCACATGCTGATAGCTACAGTATATTGTCTTAGCGAAGCTGTACCACTTCTTAAGCTATGTCTTCCGTGCTCGTTTCTGTCGACAAATTAAAATAGCACTGATCGCTTTTCTCATTTTTTTACTTCAAAGCAACGGAAACTTTACGCAATAAATTACTGTTTTCTTAGGAAAAGTTATATTTACTAACGACAATTTCAGCGATGCTGCTGTGGCTAACAGATAATTTGGTTCTTTACCTGGTTATTAATAAAAAATTTTAAAGAGATACCAAAAGAGACCAAACAAATGCCGAATAACACCGGTTACTCGGAACTAAAATACCGGTATCCGCTTCACCTGGCCGCTTTTTCACATCCCTATTGCTCAGCGCTCAACCTCCGCGAATACTGTGCACCTCTTTCAGTCCACGACTTGTAAGGAACACTGCGCAAATCCTTGTGAACTGGCTGATAGGCTGGACGTTCTGTTTTTCGTACATAATACATGAAAGGAATTCTAAATAAATTCCATCACTAATCACCAAACGTTTGGTTCTTAGACCACCAGTTTCGGTCACAAATGACCGTCCTCAGATTTCCCGCGAAACATGGACAACAAAATGTAACTAGTGGACAGATTACATATTCAAATTATAAAATACGCCAAAAACAAAAAATTATTTTTTCATTATTGTTATTTCACGCCTCCACACATCAATAATGCATGTGGCGCGTTGGACTGCCAGCCAATTGACAATAACAATTAAGCGAGGTGACAAAGGAACAAGAAATAAATAGGGGGATACTTGCATTGTTTTCAAAAATTTTGGAGATGAACTTGAAATGGCAGTTTTTTGCTACATGAGAGATATGACCTCTAGCACTGGTAGTTAAAAACAGTGACAATAAATGGTAAAACGAAAGTCATTCAGCATGCATTTTAAAACACTTAAAACTTGATGCCCAAGCACTGAAATCAAGAGAAGAACTATCCTGTTACTAAGAACTGGAAGGACTTACCCTGGGACAAGAAATCATTTGTTTAAGGTTTAAAAGGTTTACTAGTGAGAATATAAGTATGGTGGACTGGTGCAGGAGCAGAGATATGGTAGGAGAGACTTTTGGGTAAGAAGAAGGGGTTGGAACAGAGGGAGCACCTGCTAAAGTTAATTGTTTTTGGGAAAAGGGGATGGGGAGCTGGGGAAAGAAAGACAGATGGGAAAAATGGGGTTAAGGTATGTGGCGAGGGTAGGCAGAGGTAGCCCTGAATAAGGTGGAATGGGCCGGCCGCGGTGGTCTCGCGGTTCTGGGCGCGCAGTCCGGAACCGTGCGACTGCTACGGTCGCAGGTTCGAATCCTGCCTCGGGCATGGATGTGTGTGATGTCCTTAGGTTAGTTAGGTTTAAGTAGTTCTAAGTTCTAGGGGACTGATGACCACAGCAGTTGAGTCCCATAGTGCTCAGAGCCATTTTTTGTCTTTAAGGTGGAATGGGTGGGGTGCACTTATACGACTGGTAAATTTCTCTGTGAAGTTCATGATGTGGGAGGGGAAGATGATTGAAGTTCCTTTGAGAGATTATGTGGAGGGTGTCTCAGGTTGGTGGATCTGTTTGGAAAGGCGCTGTAGCATGTGAGGATTGGAAAGCAGAGGTGAAACGATAGGATTATTGGCATTGGGTTTGCAGATGGTGTAGAATGTTCAGAGGCGTTCAATGTGTGTGAGAACAGTCGGAAATTTGATGAATCGGTAAAGGATCCTTGTGGGGGAAAATGTGGAAAGCGAGATGGAGTGCATGGCATTCCAGGATCTGGAGGGACTGATAGAACTTAGAAGGTCCCGAGATGCTTGCAACATTCTCACACCAAGTGATGGGTCGTACTAATGTTTTGTAGGTATGGAGGATAGTGGAGGGTTGAGATCCGCAAGTCGAGCAAGAAAGTACTTTTAGTAGCTTTAGTCTTTTGTGGGCTTTCTGTTGGATGGTTACTAGGTGAGGTTACCATGTTAGTTGCCTGTCGACGTCCAGGGTATTTTAGTGTGTTGGAATGGTTGTAAATTGTGAAGTAGAGGTCATGGAAATGGAAGGTGCTGGTGGTGCATCGTATAATTATTGCCTTCGCTTTGGAATGGTTAATCTTAAGGAGCCATTAATTACACCAGGAGGTAAACTGATTGAGGTGGGTTTTGGGAGTTGTGGGGGGAGGGAATGGTTGGGGTCTCTGGAGTGTAGAATAGAGGGCGAGAAAAGCGGTGTCTTTACAATACTGAGACAGGGGGTCAGGAGGAGGGGCACGAAAAATTATTATTTTCAAGGATGTGGAGACATTCGCTTAAAATATGATGAGACATATCTGTTTCATAACATTTCCTAATATTGTGAAGCCATAGAGGCATCCTTAACAAATTACATGCAAAATCACATTAGCATTCTCACACATATTTAAAATATGGTATAAACTAGGGCACAGTGGTGGTGGAGCCATGGTATCGATAGTGCTACTGTTCATAATAACTGCAAGACAGTAGCCCCAAAATATGCTTGTGCCGCGACCTCGTTAGATGTCGCTACTGTAAGTCTACTTTCTTTCTTTCCTTTATTCCCTTCGACCCTAAGGGCAGGGGAGGGCTGGCAGCGGCACAATCCGCCGCTCTTCAGCTGAGTGATGCAGTTAGTAACAAGATGAAAATGATACATGTAAAAAAAAGCTGCCCTTAGAGGAGAAATAATTAGTTTCCACAAATTTAACGCATTTGTGAGCCAAATCACCTAAAAGCCTTCAAAAAGCCGTCATGTAAAGTTCATGTACGGATAAAGTCATCGACTTTACTCAGTATGCACGAGAAGAAATACACATTCACATAAGCAGGACTTCGTTTTTTGTCTTTGACATATCGACTTAGAGTTAATTTCAATACCGTTGCCGTCCCCTCATTCTGACTACGGTTCTCGGAAGGTTATCTGGTTTCTAAGGTACATTCCGGGACTGTAAATCCCCTCTCTAAAGTCCTCAATAGGGGCTCCCTACGCCTCGCAACAGGTAACCTGCTACTTGGCTGAAAAGTGCTTGATTCTACAGTGGTCATTGCTGGAAGCGGCAGTTCTCCTCTTTAGGTTAGGCAATGAGAGAACTAATGAAATACAGACACTAACTATAGTTTCAACTACTCTCTTAGTTATACAGTTTCACAAGCAATTCGTAGTTTCAAATCAGCTTTGATACATGAATTATGAAAACGAAATGGAGTTATGCATACAAGCTACAGGGTCTCCAGCGATGGACGAAGGAGGAAAATCAAAATTAAGATCGAAAGACGAGTACAACAACTGGTAGACTTGAAACTTCCTGGCATTCTCATTCTGGAAACTGGTAGACTTATTGTGAAAGCTATAAGAATTTTATACAGAGTTGTTCACACGTTTCGAAAAACTGCTAACAAATAGCGCTGTACGCTGTGCATCTCGCACAACATCAGCATTCATTAGTAAACTCTTCCTCTGAAGGCAGTCTTTGCAGTCGCGTCACAATCTCTTCGGAATGAGGTACGGAGGTGGCACAAACTAATAATGAAATTTTCCATCCCATATTGCAGTGTGTGATCGGGAATGGATTCAAATGTCACACACATCGCTGACTCATGCTCCTCTAGAGTGATGGGATGGTTCCGGCAGAAACTATCAATGTGCTCGACAAACGGTAGTCGCATCCCCCCGTCGGAGCTTCGAGTCCTCCCTCGGGCATAGTTGTGTGTGTTGACCTTAGCGTAAGTTTGTTTAAGTTAGAGTAAGTAGCGTGTAGGCTTAGGGACCGATGACCTCAGCAGTTTGGTACCGAAAGACCTTACCACAAATTTCCAAATTTTTACGGTAGTCGCAAGTAGTCATATCGGGTGAATGCGGAGGCGTAAAAAAATGGCAACAGTCCAACGCAATGACTATATTCCTGAAGTATTCATCAAGGAAGCGAGACATGTTCGGTGCGATGTTGTCTGACCTCATCTTGCATGAACTACTAGGCGCATGGTCCATCCTCCAAGACCAGCTGCGTGGCTGCAAATCGCTCAAAAATTGCAACGTAACGTTCAACACTGATCGCTTCTCACATGTAAGCAGGGCGAATAATACCACTGCTGCGTACCGCAGCACAAACAGTAAATTTGGGAGAAAACACTTGTTTCACTTGAAAAAAGTAGGGAATTTTGGGGACACCAGATAGCCAGTTTTGTGTATTCACGAATCCATTCGTGTGGAAGTGCGCCTCATCTGAGAACTAGATGCAGCGAACATCATTATCGATCATTGTGAGAAACTGATTCCCAAAGTGAGCCCTCTGTCGCACACCTCGTACAGTTATGACCAGGTTGGTTCGGATTTTGCATGGAAACATATGCAGGCTCTCTCTAAGTATTTTCTGCCTGGTGGAATTCTTCAAACACGTCACTGTTGCAATTATTGGATGGACTTCCTTGAATTTTGCTGCGCAATTTAAGAAACCGTGGGAACATTTTCCGGGGTAAGTGTAGTTTGTCTAGAGCCCACATTGCCCGCACGATGAACAGCCACACTGCCTGTCCGTTGAAATTTGGCGAAGAGCATTCCGCGTCCGATACAGCGACTCTTTCTGGGACATTAAATCGAGTTCGGAAACTGCGCCGTGTTACCGTAGGATTGTGTTCTAAACCTGTGGTATTCCATTAACAGGAAAACACGTTGTTCAATGTGACACTTCCTTTGATACACTAGCCTCCTTTCACGTCCCAATGGCGGATCTGATCGCTCTGAGCTTCAGATCACTATTTATGGGCTGTACGTATAACTGTTACAGCCATCTGTTAGACCAGGGGTCTCCAAACTACGGCCCGCGGGCCGAAACCGGCCCGCCAGAGCCGGCAAACCGGCCCGCGTTAGCTGGCCGGACATCCCCAGTGTCCGGCCCGCCAAATATTTGAGGTGGTACCTATACTGCCAACAATTGACTTTCGAGGCCTATCGCGACCAATACACCGCGACATTGGCTCTGCTACTCGCTGCAAGACTACATAACTAAACTTATTGTTGCGCCGCTTGAAATAACAATGCATTGGCATACTCTACCTCTGTTACGTCTTGCAGTAATAGTGTTGCTAACAGTGATTTTGAGATTTCGTTAACTTTGCAGGACGCTTTCGTGAAGAATGTGCAGTGATATACTTTTTTGTCGGTGACATTCGCCAGAATAAAGTACATCAGAATTTCGGCCAGGTACGTCCACCAATCAAAATTATGTAATTAAATAAAAATCGTAGTTAGTTTCAGTGCTAGCTACTCCCACAACCTTAGATTTTTGCGATTTCATCTTTACTTTAGCCTTACATTAAGGTGATCATAGAGTGCTAGGGTGTTTAATCCCACTAGGTAGATCTTGGCCCTTATGACTTCGTGGAGGAGTCAATGTGCCCCGCGGACTAAATGTTTGGGGACCCCTGTGTTATACAGTTAGAAGGTTTTCGAACTATTTCGATACTTACCGTTTCCACAGTAAAGATATCGTTTGTTGCACTCGCCCATCGCTCTTAGTTTTCGAGATACTTAATTTTGAAATCAGGGACTGTTTCGCTGAACACAGTATACATATTCACACTGAGCACTTATCGACGCAGTGTCCTTGACAATTAAGACCTCTCTACACTTTATCCACATTTCTGGTTCTCACACAAACAGTCTGCCAGTGTGTCTATTAAATTATGACATCAGAGTGCAAACTTAGTGCATGAGAAGCAGATACACGTGTAAGTACAGATTTTCCCTCCTTACACTTGTGATACAGCTCTCGGGTCTCCAGGCGCATGGCATTGTTGAGGCACACCAGCCGTATGGTATTGTTGAGGTATAGTGACGCCTGGTCGTATATCATACCGATTATCATCTCGATAAGAGTGGAGGAATTGTGGACGTCCCTACGTAGGTGCAGCGTAGCTACGATTATAACGGTATCCAACATAGAATAAATGGAGCAGATTAGGTAGACGAGGAAGGAGAGAACATCATGGCTGATTTTTCCTCTGTAGTGTCAGTTATCCAAGATCGCGAGGTTGCGTGGTAAAGTGACACAAGCACCACCTTCCAGTCACCGACTCGGCTCTGTGGGAGACACAGAGATACAGCATAGCATATGAATGTGCCCAACAACAAATAGGGTAAGTTTAGTGGTGTGCCTCGGGAGCCTGCAAAGAATATATCAGGTACTTAAGTCCAGGACGCACAGAAAAATAAACAACAAGAGAGCACAGATTAATTGGAGGACAAACATTCGATTTCCAGAATAGCAAGTTGCTGTGCCGAGCCGGTGGCTATTGGGAAGGCCCGAAAGTGAGTATGTAGAAGTAAGGACCGACGAATACTCCTCATTGGTGGCTGCACGGCCAGAGCGGACCCACCACGAGAAACGGAACAATAATGTCTAAACAGTGAATTGAGCGCAGCCTGCATCGCTTTCTGTCTCCCCGTTTCATAATGTTGTCTATCTGTTATCGTGAAATTGTTGCAGAAATTTTTCAGTTCTACGTAAATCTATGTGGTCTTCAACAGTGTCGTATGACACCACTTTCAAAGGTATTGAAGCCTTCTAACTTCTAGCAGTACCACTCTTCACACTTCCCACCCACACAAAAATGAGCACCAACGTAACTTCTCATTAATGATCTTCTTGTCTCGATGTTCCCTTAGTGTTAGTAGCTGTTCAGTTTCATGGACATCCGTGTCTAAGTTAGCATATCTTTTCAATACTTACTGGTCAGAAGTGGGAGTCGTTAAGTCAGTAGTTACATTTGTGTGCCATACAAGTGCGTTAAAACAATAAAAACTCGGCAATGGATTTCTAGAGTCTTTTCCTCTCATCTGTCTGTCCGTTACTAAATCATTAAACATACTGATCAAACCTTGTGAAGCAACAGACACTAAATAAAACCATTTCCACAAGAAAAGTCTTGCCTCAGCCTAAAATAATAGTCCTGAAGTAAAACGATCAATACGAGGAGTCGTCTTCTCATACATTGCTTGACAATTGCTAAGGAAAAATGGACTCTTCCGAAGGACGTAACACACATCCATGCCCGAGGCAGGATTCGAACCAGCGATCGTAGCAGCAGAGCGGTGCCGGACTGAAGAGCGTAGAACCGCTCAGCCACATCGGCCGACTCGTATCGATTCTTACTGACTAGTCTCTCAAACTTCAGCCTGCTCTTCATCACTACTGCATTGTGATCTGAGTGTATATCTGCTCCTACTTACAATCCAGTATCTGAATTTGGAATCACTGCCTGACCATGAAATATTGTAACTGAAATCTGCCCCTGTGTCTCGGCCTTTCTCAAGTTTACCCCCTTCTCTCTTGGATCTTGAAAAACGTTTTCGCCATATCCAGCTGAATTTTATTGCAGAACTCAATCTTTCTCCTCTCTGTTACCTAGTAGCAATCCTACATTCCCCCGTAAACCTTTCCTCTACTCCTTCCCCTACAACCACATTCCATCCCCAACGATCTAACTCATCGCAAAGGTGTCCTCTTGGGTTCCGGTCGGAACTCCGGCAGGGCAAGTTCATTTCAAGAAATTTATTGCCTACAATACAGGAAGAGTTGTCATCCACCCGAAAATTGTTCTTACATATCTCCACAGTCCAGGTTTTATGGCTGTCGCACCACGTTTACCTCTTATGGGGATTTGAATCACTGATGTGTGGCTTTGTGAGCCGTGGTAAAATTCGGTGTTTTGAGCACGCCGCAGCGCTTAGTGTAAAGCAGTCGCCTTCCGTTTCTGGCGGCGGCGCCGCTGTGGTAGTCGCAGCTTTGGTGACTCCTCCTGGTGGGAAAATGGTGAAGTTGCCTGTTCACGTGCATTTAAGGGGCGCTATGAGCACGGCGGCCTTCCGAGTATTGGTGTGCTTTCCACCGCCTTACTGGGAACCACCCCACCCCCCAGTACCCTCTCCTCCTTAATGATGGTCCCTTTCCTGACAACCTCAGTAAGGCTAACCACTTTGCCTCCCACCTCTCTGATGTTTTTTCCATCCCAGATGATCCCCACTTCGATTATTCCCTCTTCCCTGATGTCATGGACCATACGAATACCTCTGTTCCTCCCCTTGCTCCTAGCTTCCAGTACTTGGGCCACACACCACCATCTGAACTTAACACTCCCATCACTACCCAGGACATCAGCCTCACACTCTGCACCAAACGCAACACTGCTCTCGGCCTCGACTGCGTTACCTACCGCCACCTCAAACACTGCCCTCCCTCGTTCCTTTCAATCCTTGCCACCCTCTACAATGTCATCCCTGCCACTGGCTTCTATCCCGACCTGTGGAAAACCCCCCATATCCTGATGTTCTCCAAACCCAACAAGCCTCCATCTGATGCCTCTTCCCATCGTCCTATCTGTCTCACATCGGTGTTCAGCAAGCTCTTGGAATCCATCGTTTCCCAGCGCATCCATCACCATCTCCGCCAAAACCACCTCCTCCCAAACACCCAATGTGGCTTTCGACCTTCCTTCTCTGCTGATGACCAACTCCTCCACCTCACTCATCTCCTCTCCCTCCAGCTTAACTCCCGTCGCTCCACCATTTCTGTCTCCCTTGACCTCGAAAAGGCCTACGACCGTGTCTGGCATCCCGGTCTCCTGTTTAAACTCCAAACCTACGCCCTTCCTATCAACTACATCCGTCTGGTGGCCTCCTTCCTCTCCCACCGCCCCTCCTATGTTACCATCCATAACGCCACATCCTACACCTTCTAACCCACTGCAGGTGTGCCCCAGGGCTCTGTCCTCAACCCTCTCCTCTACCTCCTGTACACGACGGATATGCCTCAACCCCCCCCCCCGCCCCCACCAGTACACTTCTTGCAATATGCTGATGACACCGCATTCCTCGCCCTCGCTCCTACCCTCCAATGGTCCCAAAGCCTTCTCCAGAATCACCTTGACCTTTTTGCTGCATGTTGTAACCAGTGGTTCCTGAAACTCAACCCTTCCAAGACACAGGCAATCATCGTAGGTCGTACCACTCGCTCCTTCCGGCTCCTGGATTTCTCCCTTACTGTCTGAGCCCGTCCTGTCGGCCTCACCCCCACTCTCACCTACCTTGGCCTCACCATTGACTGTCACCTCACCTGGATCCCTCATCTCCGCTCCATCCAATCCAAAGCCCACAACCGCCTCTGACTCCTTAAACTCCTCTCTGGCCGGACATGGAGGTTTCACCCCTCTACCATCGTCCACACCTACAAATCCTTAATCTGTCCCATCCTCTGTTATGCCAGTCCTGCCTGGATATCTGCCCCCCCTCCCCCCAAATTCTATAAGTCCCTCCAGATCCTTGAGCGTCATGTACTCCGCCTCGCCTTCCGTGTACGCCTCCCATCCCCCACGCAGATCCTCTATGATCTCATTCCTTTCCCCCATCTCCTCCTATTCCTCGAACATATCCGCATCCTCTACACCTCCCGCCGTCTTGAACCCCCTAACCCCCTGGTTGCTCCCCTCTTCTCCGATCCCCGCCCCCTGCCATGTCTTCACCGTTGTGTCCCCCCTACCCTCCATCTCTACACCCTACATCTCCTTCCCCAAGGTGGCTTCCATCGACTTCCCCTCCCGGATGATGCCCTCTCTCCCTCCATTTATCCCTTCTATCAACTCTGATCCTCCCTCCCCCTCCTTTCCTCTGTCCTTTTCCTGGGCTCCCTCTCCCCCCCTTCCATCCTCTTTCTTCCCCAACTCCCCTCTCTTTGCCCCCTTCTCTCCCCCGTGTCCTTTTACATTTCTGTCCTCTGTCTCCTCTCATTCCCCCTTGCGTCTGCCCTTCTCCCCCTTTGTTAGTCCTCTCCCTCCTTAGTTCTCCCCCCTTTTTCGTTTTTTCCTCTCCTCCCTCCTTGTTTTTCCCCCTCCTGCAGGTCCCCCACCCCCCATTTGCCTTTGGCTCGGGAGTGTCGTCTTTGTGCTGCCACTTTCGTGCAGTGTTCTACAGTGAGTGTTCTACAGTGCGTGTTTTACAGTGAGTGTTTCGTGTTGTGTTTTTTTGGGACTCGTTGCGAACGGCCATCATACTGTCGCTGGGTGTGCCTTTTATCTCTTGCAAACAGAAACCAGACTGTCGCCATGTTTTTTAATTGTGTGGCTTCTATGTTACTTGTCTGATTCCTGTGTATTTTATCTACATTGCCAACCCCTTTTGCTCTCTGTTTTAACTTTCCGCAATTTTACGCCATTTTACACTTTATATCACCATTTTATCACCTGTTTTTCCTTGTTTCTTTTTTCTTCCTTTATTTTAAAAAAGTCTGTAGGCTGTAGAGCAGCGTAGTAAGCTGCTGCCAGACCGCCCCCTTCGGGGGGAATTGAAAATCAATAAAGAAAATAAAAAGCACTGCGGTCGGTCAGTCTGAGTCGGTGAGTCTAGTCACTTGGTTAGTCGGAGTGAGGCTAGGTCAGTCTCACGTCCCAGTTGCTGGTCTGTCTCTCGTTTGCATTTGTGCGGGAGTTAGTGTCTGTCTTTCGTCGGAGTGCTAGTATGTCTGTCGTTTGGATCACTCTTGAAGCCAGAAAATACACTCCGCCAGTAACAGAACTCAGCTAGTGGTCGTCCGGTCGGGGCTGAGTTCCTGCATCTGAGTCTGTGCGTTAGGCCGCCAGTCTGCTCGAGTTGCACGGGCAACGGTCATTGGCGGTTGGATTGGACGATTGGTTGGTCGCGCACTGAGACACGAGATAACGTGTCCGCCTTGAGCGTCGGCGCATGTGAGGTCCCCACGTGAGTACAGTGGGCAGCGCCATATAGAAAGGGGTAGTGGCTTCGCGGTTCACACGAGAGCAACAGGAGCGAAACCACGACATCGGGCTGGCCGGGGCGAGCTGCGACGCCGTGAGAAGGGAGATCGGCGCGCCTTCCTGCGTCCGTTGAAGCCGTCGGTTCGGGAGAGTGTTGGGGGTACTGCGCCAGGTCTTCGGCAGACATCGCCGTTTATTAGAAATTAAGTGACTGGTGATACGTTGTTTCATTTACTTGTTAAATTTTACTTGTTTTCTTGGTCAGCCTCTCATCCCCAGCTTGCTCGCCTGTCTGTCGTCCGCATTTGTCAGACAGTTAGTGTCTGTCTGTCTGTCTGCCGTACGTTAATGTCTGCCTCTGTCATGTTTGTCGGATTTGGTGTTGACGAATTTATTGCTTAAAGGCCGAATTCATGAAATATGTTTTTATCTTGCCTATCATCTTGCGATGTGGTAAATGTGTAACGTAGAGCATGTTGTACATTTTATGTAAGTCTGCTTTTTATGGTTTTTATTTAAATACTCCTTCCCTTCCACCGCAGAGTCCTTACAAAAATAGCACGTTCGGTGGCAAATAATTTGAGTGTTAAACTTCCTGGCAGATTAAAACTGTGTGCCCGACCGAGACTCGAACTCGGGTCCCGAGTTCGAGTCTCGGTCGGGCACACAGTTTTAATCTGCCAGGAAGTTTCATATCAGCGCACACTCCGCTGCAGAGTGAAAATCTCATTCTGGAATTTGAGTGTTGTACAATTTCCATCCCTCTTACGGGGTGCATAGTTTACGTGTTTGTGTTAGTTGTTAAATTTTTTTTTTTAGTTTAAAGGAATCTGGTGTGTTTCAGATTTTCACCAGTGTACTCTTTCAGAGATTGTTGTGAGCGGTCATGACTACGGCCGTATTGAAAGGGAGCAGGCAAGCTTCTGAGCCCGAATGCTCATACTGTTAATATTGTTCTATGTGCATCTAAATAAAATTGTAACTTGATATTTCGAGGGTGTTTTTCTGCTTATAATTTTAAATCTGTTTTGGAAAATGCTTTTAGGAATAAAATTCACATTTGTTAAAAGTAATTTCATTTTCATCAGTTACTTCCTGGCAACTACTTCCACGCTCACCTAGTGTGATAAAATGTGTTAATGTTGTTGACGAATCGCTAGTAAATAAAGTAAATTCTTTAAGAAAAGATTTTGAAAGTAAATTTACGGTTCACTTTGGAGTTCCACTTCTCCCAGCAAGTCCCTGCATAGGGAGTTCATTTGATGCTGTTTTGGTGGCGACAGGGTTCGCGATTGGGATATTCAGTTCTGCAGTGACTTTTCAAGCTTTAGTATGCTTGTTCTTCGTTACAGTCCCCTTTAATGATCGTCTCACACGATCACTCAGTACACACTTCCGTCCGCGTTGTAACTTAACAGATGATGCTTCTCCGCTTTCCCTGTATGCGGTATAAACCTTCGATATGGTGCCTCTTAAAACACCGAACTGTACGGCTCCCTTGGTTACGGAAACACCCAAGATATGACCACCAATCATTTGAGCACCAATCATTTGCTCACTCTGAACTGACACTGTCCTGACCGTTGCTGATACTCGGAATGTACTGAGCACAGTAGAATGCAACAGCTCAAGTTGCAGGTGTGGCTGGCATCTGCATTCGTGTTCAAGCGTGTATATCTCGCGGTGTTTCCCTATTTTCGTCCAACCCCTGTACGTGTTCGTCGTAGCAATATGTCGAGATAACGTGTAGCGATGTTGTTTGAAATGTCGTTTGTCACTTATTGTGTTTCTAGTACTGTATGTTTTCTATATTACTGAATCTCGTTTGTTCTTTCCTAATCTGTTGCTGACTTAAATACAAGAGCGTTAAATTGTAATGTCTCTGAAACTGGAATGCGGCTAAAGGGAAACAAAATATTAATCAAGACCAAAGAATTTTGTGTCAGTTTGCTAGACAGAGAGCGAAAGAGAAATTGAGTGATACTTCACCGGGCTGCACAAGGAAAGACTGAAATCGCCAAAGAACTTCGTTTGAAAAATATTTTTATGCGCATTTTCGTTTGTACGTCTCACTGCTTTTATGCTACAACCTGGAAACTCACTGAAAGTTAGAGGTAGACGCACTTGTTTCTTCGCATAATGCTGTCCCGCTATCTCTTCAAGAGTTGCTGTTGCAAGGTGTTTTGCGGTGACACGAGGCGGGAAGGTCATACCGGAGAAAGGTCAGGCGCGATGCGATGGCGCAGGTAGAGGTCAGCTCGCAGTAAAACTTTTTACGATGCGACGTTGTCGGAACGGTAAAATGAAGCGTAAATCTTATCTGCGGAAACTTAATTAAGATTTCCACCGTAACATCGCGCCACGTTGTAAAACGAAACAAAAAAGAAAAAGAGCGTGCCTTGTCCTACTTATTTACAAAGTCATGTACCTGGACATTAATTCGATGTGATTTGCCTTGTGATCTTTCGAACTCATAGTGATAAGTAGAATAGTCAGTCGTCCACACAGTGCCTCACTATTACAAGGATATTCTTTGCTAGTAATCTTCAAAACACAATAAATGTTCACTGTTCTGACTCATCAGTTTTGCTGCTATGTACATCACGTAGTGAACATGCAGCTTAGCAGTCGTCTTCTTTGACCTTCTGTGAATAATGTAACTTCTGTGTAATTTTGTAGAAGAATTTTGGGACGAAGACACTACTTGTTAACTGTTGTTACAGGTACAAAGCAAGTTACCTTAAATATCTGTTAAATTAATAAAAGTAGTTGTTTGAAGAGTAATGCGTGTATTCAGTCACAAAAGTGTATTTATATTTCATTTAATTCAAAACATGATGGCTCTTCGCTCCGCTCCTCAGTGACAATCTGTTCACGTACAATGCATCTCCACTCGATTCATGGGAAGGATTTCCCATTTGTGACTGTCATGATGTAGAAGAAATACATAATAAAACTGTTATTCATTAGTCAATGTGAAACACTATGATGAAAAGTTTTTACAACGCTATCTGAAATATCGGTTGCTTTTCATTTCAGATCTTGATGCAGTCAACAGCGTCCAAACGAACTGGACTTGGTAGTCGAAATTCTACGTTTACGTTCATCATCATTTCAATGGAACTGCAGGGCTCGTATCCCAGCTGCCCCAGAGTACACTTGCTTCGCACCATTTGTCTTACACAGTTTGTAAGACGAACAAATTTTATTCAAGTAAATACATATTTTTACACCATCAAGCAGTCTCTGTCTTATGCTATAGTTTCTGCCCTCTACAGATCTATTTTGTATGATGGGAACTGTACCTGATATCTTAACATGTGTCCCATCATCCAGTCCCTATCTCTTGTCACAGTTTTTCATACTTTTCTTCATTCGCCGATACCGCGGAAAACATACCCATTCCTTAGCTATCAGTCCACCTACTTTTCACAATTTTCCTGTAGTGTTACTTATGAAATCATTCCATTCTCTTTTGTTTCGGCATTCTGACAGTCCTTCTTTCGCTACCAAACATCGATGTGTTCCACACGGACTTTCTCAGAAACTTCTTCCTCAAATTTAGGCCTATGTTTCATATCAGTGGATTCCTCTTCGTCAGGAATGCCGTGTTTGCTGTGTTAGTCTGCTTTTTTATCCTCTTTGCTTCGTCAGTAACTGGTAATTTGGCTCCCACAGTAACAGAATTCTTCAACTAAGACTTCTATGTGGTCACTAATTTTTACGTTAAGTTACTCGCCACTTTCTCTTCTGCTGGTTCTCATTAATTCGTCTGCCACATATGACATCGGTCAGGGTATATATATACAGCGCAAACGTACAACAAGAATGGGGAGCATCACATAATTTACGGTCAAAATTTTAACTTAAAAATTTTGTCAACGCAATTTCAAAAGCCAAAATAAATACACACAAAATTGAAAAAGCCGAAAACATACGGAGAGATTTTCAAATAGATCATGTAGCCATAACAACAAAAATACAAGCGAAATTCTGAATGAGAGCCAATCCCAAGAAACGGAAAGACAGCACAGAAAAAACATTATAAGGCCGACCCAGAATACTCAAACATTAACACAGACAAACTTACTGAAGAAATTAAATTTCAACAGAAAATTGGACAGACTCGAGAAGACAATCCAAAATGCAATGCGTTGGGGTCAGCCTCCTAGAAAACGAAAACCTAGATGGTGCAACACAACTTGTGATCAGACCATTCAACGTAGAATCCAGGCCTGGAAGAAATTTTAGTAGTAACAACCGTGGGCTAGGGGTATCGTCTTAGCCTCCTAATCAGAATGCTTTCGGTCCCGCATTCGAATCCCGCCACTGCTAATTTTTGATTAATAATCAGCATTGGCGGCCGAAGACTTTCGGGATAAGAAGCCACCATTATTCTGCCAAAGGCCTTGTCAAAGAAGGCGGAGGAGCTAACAGAGGATCAGGACACTTTCTTGTCCTAGGGGTGGGAATCTGCCCCTTCAGGCGGAAGAATCAGCAATGATCAACGGAATGAGGATGCTGAATGTAATGGAAACCAATGCATTAAAGACACGTTACGTGTATCCACAGAACATGTGGCCTGTAATTGAAGAAGTGTCATCATGATGATCTCTCCCATGGCAAAAGGTTCCGGAATAGTGACCTATTCGGATCTCCGACAGCGGACTGCCAAGAGGGAAGTTACCGTGAGAAAAAGACTGACAAATCAAGGATGACGTTCTAGACTCGGTGCGTGGAATGTCAGAAGCTTGAACTGGGTAAGGATACTAGAAAATCTGAAAAGAGAAATGCAACGGCTCAATCTGGATATAATAGGTGTCAGTGAAGTGGAAAGAAGAAAAGGATTTCTGGTCAGATGAGCAAAGGGTAATATCAAAAGCTGCGGGAAATGGTTTAACAGGAGTAGGATTCTTTATGAATAGGAAGGTAGGGCAGAGAGTGTGTTTCTGTGAACAGTTCAGTGACAGGGTCATTCTTATCAGAATCGACAGCGAACCAACACCGACAACGATAGTTCAGGTATACATGCCGACGTCACAAGCTGAAGATGAAAAGAAAGAGAAAGTGTATGAGGATATTGAAAGGATAATACAGTATGTAAAGGGGGATGAAAATTTAATAGTCATGGTGGACTGGAATGCAGTTGTATGAGGAGTACAAAAAGAGTTTACAGGAGAATACTGGCTTGGGACAAGGAATGAGAGAGGAGAAAGACTGAGTTCTGTAACAAGTCTCAGCTAGTAATAGCGAATATCCTGCTCAAGACTCAGAAAAGGAGGAGGTATACTTGGAAAAGGACGGGTGATACAAGAAGATAATGGTCAGACAGAGATTCCGAAATAAGATACTGGATTGTAAGACGTACCCAGAAGGAGATATAGACTCAGATCACAAAAGAGCAGTGATTAAGAGTAGGCTGAAGTTTAAGACAGGAAAAAATCGATATGCAAAGAAGTGGTATACAGGAGTACTAAAGAATGACGAAATACGATTGAAGTTCTCTAAGGCTATAGATACAGGAATAAGGAATAGCTCAGTAGGCAGTAGAGTTGAAGAAGAATGGGCATCTCTAGAAATGGCCATCACAGAAGTTGGGAAGGAAACATAGGTACAAAGAAGGTAACTACGGAGAAACCATGGATAACAAAGAAATACTTCGGTTGATTTATGAAATGAGGAAAAACAAAGAAGTTCCGGCAAACTCAGCAATACAGAAATAAATAGGAAGTGCTAAGACGAAATGCCTGACAAAAAAATGTGAAGACATCGAAACAGAAATGATTGTCGGAAGGACAGACTCAGCACATAGGAAAGTGAAAACAACGTTTGATGGCATTAAAAGCAAGGGTGGTAACATTAAGGGTGCAACGGGAATTCCACTGTTCAGTGGAGAGGAGAGAGCGGATAGGTGGAAATAATACATTGAAAACCTCTTTGAGGAACAAGATTTGTCTAATTTGATAGAAGAAGAAACAGGAGTCGATTTAGAAGAGATAAGGGATCCAGTATTAGACTCATAATTTAAGAGCTTCGAAGGACTTAAGACCAAATAAAGCAGAAGGGATGGATAACATTCCATCAGAATTGCTAAAATCATCTGGAGAAGAGACTCCAAATAGACTATGCATGTTGGTGCGTAGAATGTATGAGTCTGGCGACATACCATCTGACTTTCGGGAAAGCATTGTCCACACAATTCCGAAGACGGCTAGAGCTCACAAGTGCGAGAATTGTCGCACAATCAGCTTAACAGTTCATACATCCAAGTTGCTTACAAGACTAATATACAGAAGAATGGAAAAGAAAATTGAGGAAGCGGTAAATGCGATCAGTTTAGTTTTAGGAAAAGTAAAAGCACGAGAGAGGCAATTCTGACGTTGCAGTTAATAATGGAAGCAAGACTAAAGAAAAATTAAGACACGTTTATAGGACCTGGAAAAAGCGTTCGATAATATAAATGGTGCAATATGTTCGAAATTCTTAAAAAAAGCAGGGGTAAGCTATAGGGAGAGACAGGTCATATACATACAATATGTACAACAGCCAAGAGAGAACAATAAGAGTGGACGATCCAGAACGAAGTGTTCGTGTTAAAAAGGGTGTAAGACAATGATGTAGCCTTTCACCCCCACTGTTCAATGTGTACATCGAGGAAGCAATGATGGAGATAAAAAAAAATGTTTCGGGAGTGGAGTTACAATTCAAGGTGAAAGGATTTCAAATTGCTGATGACATTGCGATCCTGAGTGAAAGTGAAGAAGAATTAAATGATCTGCTGAGTAAAAAGAACAGTCCAGTGTGTACAGAATATGGACTGACAGTAAATCGAAGAAAGGCGAAGGTAATGTGAAGTAGTAGCAATGAGAATAACGAGAAACTTAACATCAGGATTGATGGTCACGAAGTAGATAAAGTTACGGAATTCCTCTACCTATGCAGTAAAATAACCAATGACAGACGGAGCAAGGAGTACATCAAAAGAAGACTAGCAATGGCAAAAAGGGCATTCCTGGCCAAGTCTACTAATATCCGATATCTTCCTTAATTTGAGGAAGAAATTTCTGAGAATGTATGTCTGGAGTACAGCATTGTTTGTTAGTGAAACATGGACTGTGGGTAAGCCAGAACAAAAGAGAATCGAAGCATTTATGATGTGGTGCTAGAGACGAATACTGAAAATTAGGTGGAATGATAAGGTAACGAATGAGGAGGTTCTACGCAGAATCGGAGAGTAACGGAATATGTCGAAAAAACTGAGGAGGAGAAGGGTCAAGATGGTAGGACATCTGTTAAGACATGAGGGAATGACTTCCATGGTACTAGACGGAGCTGAAGTGGGCAAAAACTCTACAGGTAGGCACAGATTGGAATACAGGCAGCAACTAATTGAGGACGTAGGTTGCAAGTTCTACTATGAGATGAAGAGGTTATCAGAGGGGAGAAAGTTGTGGCGGGCCGCATTAACCAGTCAAGGACTGCAGTCCAAAAAAGAACCCAAGAGACATTGCAGGATTTCCAGAAAGTCCCAGAAGCAATCCACGAAAGAGAAGAGTGAGAAGGACATATGACAAAAATGTAGTAAACGAAATCGAGGAAGACTTCACGAAAAATAACATGAGAAATTTCTAGAGGTGTTTTTTTTTTTTTTTTTTTTTTTTTTTTTTTTTTTTTTTTTTTTTTAGTCACCTGTCTTTTGATTGGTTTGATGCGTCCAGCCACGAATTTCTCTCCTGTGCCAACAGCTGCACCTCAGAGTAACACTTGCAACCTACATTATTTGCCGGATGTATTCCAATGTCTCTCTTCCTCTACAGCTTTTGCCCTCTATCGCTCCCTCTAGTACCATGGAAGTCATTCCCTGTTGTCTTAACAGATGTCCTATCAACTTGTCGCTTCTCCATGTCAGTGTTTCCCACATAGTCATTTCCTCTCTGACTCTACGCATAACCTCCTCATTCCTTATCCTGTCTGTCCAGTTAATTTTCAACAATAGTCAGTAGCACCACATCTGAAATGATTCGATTTTCTTGTTCCGTTTCTTCCTCATTCCATCTTTTACTACCATACTATTCTGTGCTGCAGACGTACATTCTCAGCAATTTCTTATCAACTGAAATCCTATGTTTGATACTAGTGGACTTCTCTTGGCCACTAAACCTCTTTTTTCCAGTGCTAGTCTGGTTTTGATGTCCTCCTTGCTCCGTCCGTTACTGGTTATTTTGCTGCCTAGGTAGTAGAATTCGTTATTTAATCTACTTCGTTGAGATCAGTTCTGATGTTACGTTTCTCGCTGTTGTTATTTCTGCTACTTCTTATTATTTTGATCTTTCTTCGTTTTACTCTTAGTCCATATTCTGTACTCATTAGACTGTTCTTTTCACTTTGCAGATCATGTAATTCTTTTTCACTTTCACTCAGGATATCAATGTCATCTGCGAGAAGTATCATTGATATACTTTCACCTATAAGCGTAATTCAATACCTCAGACGTTTTTTTTTCATTTCCGTCATTGCTTCCTCGATTTACAGATTGAATATTAGGGGCGATAGATTACGTACTTCTCTTACACACTTTTTTGTCAGAGAACTTCGTTCTTGGCTGTCTGCTCTTATTGTTCCCTCTTAGACTTGTACATATTGTATATTACCCGTATCTCCCTATAGCTGTCCCTGTTTTACTCAGGATTTCGTATATATATCACCATTTTACATTGTTGAAGCCTTTTTCCAGGTCAACAAATCCTATTAGCTTGTCTTGATTTTTCTTTAGTCTTGCTTCCGTTATAAATAGCAATGTCAGAATTGTCTCTCTGAAGCCGTTACCTTTCTAAAGCCAAACCTATCGACACCTAACACATCCTCCATTTTCTCCCTTTCTTTTGTATATTGTAGCAGTACCACCACTTAAGATAGGGAAAATTAGTGCATTATACTGAGCACAAGTAACAGCCAGGCGCAGCAGATTGCAGTGAGTTACACATACCAACAGTTGCCAAGTAGAATGGAGGCCACAGAGCTGTCAAATTGCTGAAAGAGTAGATGTAGCGGTTTTGCATGTCGCAAATGACAGGCAGAAGGGGCCCACTGGCCAACCTAGTGTGTTTTGAGTACGTGACCTGAAGCGGTGCATATGGGAAAACAGGGGAGCTCAGCCACGTATAAACAGGTTTGGGTTTCTAACAAGATTCATTCAAGTGTGGCAGCTTTCCTGGACGGTGGGGCATGTCACACCACTAGCTACACGCAGCTGCAGATGGGGCACCATCATTCTAGTCTACGGCGGGTCGCTGGTTCGACCCTCTGAGGCCAATGCTGGGTCCAAGCCAGCCGGTGGCAGGGCACTCCATGGCTTGCTACCGCAGGCAGTCGGGTCTTGTCTTCCAACACAGTCCGAAAGCATCCTGAGTTGAGGGCTACAGATTTGGACGCCGCGATCTCAGCCACGCTGGCGAGAAGGATGCAGCTGGCCACCTGCAGCTCTCACCGAGCAGCACTGAGTTGGCAGGGACGCTGACCACTGAGTCGACTAAATCATTCTGTCGACGCCCCAACTCCGCTGGCGTACAAGGCCAACACGGGTCGCTGAGGTAGCCATTCCACGCCAAGCCGTTTCGCAGACAGCGAAGTGGCATCCTCAGCATTGTCGGACCCGGTGACACAGACCGAGGGGGACACGGCACTGCAGTTGGAATCAATGAATCACTTGGAAAGCTCAGACAAGTCTTAATATGGTGCCTTCTACCTCTTCCCACTACATTTCGTCATCCTGATACAGTCGGTGGCTGTAGTCACCACTACATTTGGTGTCACAATAGCGGACGTCGTCTGTCCAGTACGACATTCAAGTCCACCGCCCACATTACATTCATAAGATGTGGTGAGTTTTGACCAGTTTTCTTTTGTGTATTGGGTGTTTCCTTTCCTTCTCGTGTTTTTGAGTATGGTTCATGGCAGGCCATTTAAGATGTTATGCATAGGCATATTATTTGTTTTGTCATAATAAGTGTTAGTGTATTTGAGGCAGTAAGATTTAATATTTTTTTCGTATCATTTAATTACTTTTGTATTGCTTTGAGTATGATGTTACTGATGATGCTGAGGTGTAGGGAGTCAGGTTATTCTATTACTTAAGTGTTTTCTTTCGGGACTAACTGGGAACGAAAGCAACACAATGGCACAGTCAGAGACGCGGAATGTGTCAGAACCAGAAGTGGTACGGATTTTAATGGGAAAGATAGCACAATTAACAGCTGACAGGACGCAGTTGAAAACTAATTGACATCTAGAAGTGAGCAGGTAACCGGATCTGCTCAGTCATTGTTGCCTAGGGTGCAGGAGACTGATCCAGCTGCTGCGAGTTTGATTATTCCGTTTTCTGGCAAGGCATCTGAGAATGTACGTTCGTTTGTGGAAGACTTGGAGACTTCAGCGGTGATGAATAGTTACTTATAGCCAAGATAACATTAACGGGAGAAACGGAAACCTATGTAAGGTGTTCTGAGGCCTTAAGGAAGGCAGGACAGTTTAAGTGGTTAAAGGAAGAGCTTTTACAAAGATACAGAAAACTGTATAACGCTCGGCACTAGTTACAATATATGACATAGCTCCACTCAGCAATACTAAACAGTCCTCCAAAGTAGTACGTTCAGTCAACGATTTAACAATTACAAATTTCAGGGAAATCCTACAGCAGTTAGACTGGGATGAGGGGTACCGTGAACCTGATGCCAATTTAAAATATAATTTATTTCATTACATTTTTGTAAATGCATTTGAAAACTGCTTCCCCAAGAAAATAGTTAAATATACTCGTAAGAAACCTTGTAACAAACCATGGCTTACTAAGGGTATAAAAATATCTTGTAACCGGAAAAGGGAAATGTATCTGACAGCAAGAAAGAGTAGTGACCCAGAAACTATCAAAAAATATAGAAACTACTGTGTTATATTAAGAAAAGTTATTAAAAAATCCAGGAGTATGTGTATCATGTCTGAAATCAGCAACTCTGATAATAAAATTAAAACAATTTGGAATATTATTAAAAGAGAAACATGTCAACCAAGAGCAGAGGAAGACAGTATTACCATCAAATTGAATGAAAGCTTTACGAACAAAAAGTCAGAAATTGAAAATATTTTTAACAATCATTTTCTAAATGTTGTGGATATAGTACGATCCAGGTGTTCATTAGAAGATGCTAGGCTGTTAATGGAAGAGGCCATACATATGCAATTTCATACAATTGAAATCTCACCCACTTCTCCCTCTGAAATTAGGAAAATAATAAACTTACTTAAAAGCAAAAACTTACATGGAATTGATGGCATTTCCAGCAAAATACTAAAGGCTTGTTCTCAACAGATAAGTAAGATTCTCAGCCACCTGTGTAATAGCTCTCTGGAACAGGGCATTTTCCCTGATAGACTAAAATATGCTATTGTTATACCTTTGCATTAAAAGGGGGATGGATCTGATGTCAACAATTACCGTCCAATCTCCCTTCTAACAGCTTTATCCCAAATTTTTGAGAAAGTAATGTATTCAAGAGTAGCTACACATATCTGTAAAACTGAAGTACTAACAAACTGTCAGTTTGGTTTCCAGAAAGGTTTTTCAACAGAAAATGCCATGTATGCTTTCACCAGTCAAACTTTGAATGATCTGAATAACCGAAAACCACCCATTGGGATTTTTTGTGATCTCTCAAAGGCTTTTGATTGTGTAAATCATGAAATTCTGCTAGACAAGCTCAAGTATTGTGGCATGAGTGGGACAGTGCACAAATGGTTTAATTCGTACCTAACTGGAAGAGTGCAGAAAGTTGAAATAAGTAGTTCTCGTAACATGCAAAGATCAGCACATTCCTCAAACTGGGGAACTATCAAGAATGGTATTCCACAAGGGTCAGTCTTGGGTCCTTTGTTGTTCTTATTATACACTCCTGGAAATGGATAAAAGAACACATTGACACCGGTGTGTCAGACCCACCATACTTGCTCCGGACACTGCGAGAGGGCTCTACAAGCAATGATCACACGCACGGCACAGCGGACACACCAGGAACCGCGCTGTTGCCCGTCGAATGGCGCTAGCTGCGCAGCATTTGTGCACCGCCGCCGTCAGTGTCAGCCAGTTTGCCGTGGCATACGGAGCTCCATCGCAGTCTTTAACACTGGTAGCATGCCGCGACAGCGTGGACGTGAACCGTATGTGCAGTTGACGGACTTTGAGCGAGGGCGTATAGTGGGCATGCGGGAGGCCGGGTGGACGTACCGCCGAATTGCTCAACACGTGGGGCGTGAGGTCTCCACAGTACATCGATGTTGTCGCCAGTGGTCGGCGGAAGGTGCACGTGCCCATCGACCTGGGACTGGACCGCAGCGACGCACGGATGCACGCCAAGACCGTAGGATCCTACGCAGTGCCGTAGGGGACCGCACCGCCACTTCCCAGAAAATTAGGGACACTGTTGCTGCTGGGGTATCGGCGAGGACCATTCGCAACCGTCTCCATGAAGCTGGGCTACGGTCCCGCACACCGTTAGGCCGTCTTCCGCTCACGCCCCAACATCGTGCAGCCCGCCTCCAGTGGTGTCGCGACAGGCGTGAATGGAGGGACGAATGGAGACGTGTCGTCTTCAGCGATGAGAGTAGCTTCTGCGTTGGTGCCAATGATGGTCGTATGCGTGTTTGGCGCCGTGCAGGTGAGCGCCACAATTAGGACTGCATACGACCGAGGCACACAGGGCCAACACCCGGCATCATGGTGTGGGGAGCGATCTCCTACACTGGCCGTACACCACTGGTGATCGTCGAGGGGACACTGAATAGTGCACGGTACATCCAAACCGTCATCGAACCCATCGTTCTACCATTCCTAGACCGGCAAGGGAACTTGCTGTTCCAACAGGACAATGCACGTCCGCATGTATCCCGTGCCACCCAACGTGCTCTAGAAGGTGTAAGTCAACTACCCAGGCCAGCAAGATCTCCGGATCTGTCCCCCATTGAGCATGTTTGGGACTGGATGAAGCCTCGTCTCATGCGTTCTGCATGTCCAGCACGAACGCTGGTCCAACTGAGACGCCAGGTGGAAATGGCTTGGCAAGCCGTTCCACAGGACTACATGCAGCATCTCTACGATCGTCTCCATGGGAGAATAGCAGCCTGCATTGCTGCGAAAGGTGGATATACATTGTACTAGTGCCGACATTGTGCATGCTCTGTTGCCTGTGTCTATGTGCCTGTGGTTCTGTCAGTGTGATCATGTGATGTATCTGACCCCAGGAATGTGTCAATAAAGTTTCCCCTTCCTGGGACAATGAATTCACGGTGTTCTTATTTCAAATTCCAGGAGTGTATATTAATGACTTGCCATTCTATATTCATGAAGAGGCAAAGTTAGTTCTCTTTGCTGATGATACAAGTATAGTAATCACACCTGAGAAACAAGAATTAACTGATGAATTTGTCAATACTGTCTTTCAGAAAATTACTAAGTGGTTCCTTGTAAACGAACTCTCACTGAATTTTGATAAGACACAGTACATACAGTTCCGTACAGTGAATGGTATGACGCCATTAACAAATATAGACCTTAATCAGAAGCATATAGCTAAGGTAGAATATTCCAAATTTTTAGGTATGTCCATTGATGAGAGATTAAATTGGAAGAAACACATTGATGAACTGCTGAAACGTTTGAGTTCAGCTACTTATGCAATAAGGGTCATTGCAAATTGTGGTGATAAACATCTTAGTAAATTAGCTTACTACGCCTATTTTCACTCATTGCTTTCATATGGCATCATATTTTGGGGAAATTCATCACTGAGGAACAAAGTATTTATTGCACAGAAGCGTGTAATCAGAATAATAGCTGGAGTCCACCCAAGATCATCCTGCAGACATTTATTTAAGGATCTAGGGATATTCACAGTAGCTTCTCAGTATATATACTCTCTTATGAAATTTGTTATTAACAACTAAACCCAATTCAAAAGTAATAGCAGTGTGCATAACTACAATACTAGGAGAAAGGACGATCTTCACTATTCAAGATTAAATCTAACTTTGGCACAGAAAGGGGTGAATTATACTGACACTAAAGTCTTTGGTCACTTACCAAATAGTACCAAAAGTCTGACAGATAACCAACAAGTATTTAACAAGAAATTAAAAGAATTTCTGAATGACAACTCCTTCTACTCCATAGAGGAATTTTTAGATATGAATTAAGAAAAAAAATTACTAAAAAATAAAAAAATAAAAAATGAAAATAAAAAATAAAGAAAAATAAAAAAACACACAAAAATATAAAGTTGTTATATTAACTTAAGTATGTTGTTAAATTAACCTAATTATGTCATGTATTGGAAAATTCGACTCGTTCCACATCATTACGAAATATCGTATTCATGATCCATGGAGCTAGTATTAATCTAATCAAATCTAATCTAATCTAATCTAGAGAGGTTACGTACAATGTCAAAGAGACAGGGGGAGACTATGGAGAAATTTGCGGACAGGGTAGCGGAAATTAATGAGTATACTTACGAGTTGGGTCAGAGCAATGAAGCGAATAGCGTTCTGTTGCAGGAACCCGAGCAAAGGGCACTTGATGTATTTTTGAGAGAGTTACCGGCACATATGTCACGGAAAGTGCGTGAAGGGGCTCCGAAAGGTTTGTATTCTGCCATTCAGCTTGTAGTTCAATGTAAGGAAATAGATGTGGCAACAGGAGTATGCGAGAGGCAAACAGTGTTTACAGCGGGTGTGAAATGTTTTAAGTGTGGCCGTACGGAACATGTGCAGAGGCAATGTACCCAGTCACCAAGGAATAAAGGAAGAGGGGGGGGGGGGGAATCGGCAGCGGGGAGGATGGAGAAGTGAAGACAGGAGAGGTGGACAAGCGTTAAACGGCACAGGGAACCACACACACGTAAGGGAGCTCCCATTTAATTTCAATTCTACGAATACGTATGCAGAGGTGGAATGTTGAGTGTTAGGATCCGTAGGAACTAAATGGTTTAAGATTTTGCTGGACATAGGGGCGCAAGTGTCAGAGGATACTTGGAATATAATGTGACGAAGGAAGCTAGACCCACCACGTTGTAGGTTGCATGGAGTGGGGGGTAAGGAGGTCATGCCTTTGGGACCGGTGACAGTTGACTTTCGAATAGAGAAAGTCTGATTTAATGCATTCATGGTGGTAGTACCATGGGTAAGGGAGGGACATTATCCGAGGTCCGAGGAGTAGATTTCTTGCATCAACGTCATGCCAAAATTGACCTTGGACAACGAACTGTGGAACTTGGTGGAATGTTATTTCAGCTAGGGAAACTGTTGTCAATGCATAGCTGTCGCGAGTGGCGTTCAACGTAATGAACAAACTAATTGAAGAGTGTATTTTAGCATTATGCTTAATTCGCATGAGTGTGTGTCTAGTGGCACCAGGAAGTCACTTTGGGTAAGTGTGGAGTCGAATCTACCTGTGGGTACAGTATGTGTTACTGAACCATTCGAGGATAATGAAGTTTTGGGTCCAGTGGGTTGTTTCGTGAAACGTAGTGTTGTACGTGTACAAGAGGGAAACGACGGGCGAGTAGTTCCCGTGAATTTTAGGAAAGGAGTTTGAACTCTATTAGTTCAACATAGGGTACCAACAGGAAATGAAGCGCCTGTTTACCGTAAACCATACAGAATACCAAGGTATTTGCAGCAGATTGTGGAGGATTTCATTGATCAGCAGCTTGCGGACTGTATTGTAGAGCATAGTAATAGTTGCTGGGGATCGGGCATTGTCGTTGTGCCTAAAAAATCTAAGAATGGAACTAAGAAATACAGGTTCTGTTTTGACTACCGATACCTCAATAATAAGACAGTAACGGACGCACACCCCATTCAAAACATATCGGAGACTTTGGATCACTTAGGACATTGCCAGTACTTTTCGAAGATGGATTTCACAAGTGGTTATCATCAGTTAGAGGTGACTATAGAGGATCGACCGAAAGCTGATTTCTATACTCCTGGAGGCCATTACCAGTACATTAGAATGCATTCGGTTTCAAAAACGCTCCGGAAGCGTTTCAGAGGTTGCTAGACAGTGTCTTGAGGGGTTTGAAACCACGGCAGTGTCTGGTCTATTTGGATGATATTATTGTGTTTCAAGTAGTATGGAGCAACATAGATAGCGGTTAAGGAAATCTTTATGAGGTTAAGAGCAGCTAGTTTGACGTTGAGCCTGGAGAAGTGTCATTTTGCATTTGAAGAAGTAAAATATTTGGGTCATATTATCAGTAAGGACGGTGTGCGAACAGATGCGAAGTTGGTACAGACCGTAAGGGATTTTCGGGAACCGAAAACAGTTAAGGAAGTGTAGTCATTCACTGGAATTTGCTATTTCTATCGAAAGTTCGTGAAGGGTTTTGCAGATTAAGCACAGCCGTTGACGCGATTGTTATGGAAGGGTGCGAAATTTGAGCGGACAGAAAAATGTCAGAAAGCGTTTGACAAACTGAAAGAAGTGTTAACGTCAAGTACAGTTCTTGTGTTTCCAGATTTCCAGAAGGAGTTTATACTAGCATGCGATGCATAGAATCAAGCATTATGGTGTGTTTTTAGTCAGGAAATTGATGTGAAAGAACATCATGTAGCCTATGCGTCTAGGAAGTTGAATGCAGCAGAGAGGAATTGCTCAACAACTGAGAGGGAGATCCTTCGCATAATCTATGGAATCACATATTTTAAATGTTATTTATATGGGAGAAGATTTCGGGTAGTGACAGATCATGCTACATTGAAGTCGTTGTTGGGGTTGAAGGATCTGTCCTCTAGACTCGCTAGATGGGCTGTGAGGCTTAGTGAATTCGACTACGAGGTGGTGGACAAGCCTGGGAAGAAGCACGGTAATGCGAATGGGATCTGTGTAAATTGTTGAACGTAAAGAAGTTGAGGACAAGTGCGTTGCATCCACAGGCCAACGGAAGGACAGAACGAGTACACAGAGCGATCGGGAAGATGCTGAGTTTTTGTGTGGATTCTCATCACCTTCAGTGGGACGAGTATTTGAAGCATATTGTATGCACATACAATGCAAAAGTCCATCAAAATACCGGTTTGTCTCCATATGAGGTAGTGTACGGGTGAAAAATGCCGTCACCGTTTGATTTGGCGAGGCTAAAGAAAGGAAGGACCCGTGAATCTGTACGCCAATTCGCAAGTACAATTCTGGATGTTTGGAAACGGGTACAAAAGGCGAATACAAAGGGTTTAAAGGCAGGAAGACGCAGTAAAGTGGAAAGGAAGTTTACCACAGTACAGAGTGAGGCTATGGGTAATGCTGTCCAGCCCCTATATGCAGAAAGGGAAAACGAAGAAGTTCCTCACGAGGTCCTAAGGGCCATACCAAGTTGCTGAAACCACATCTACCGTTAATGATTAAGCTTCAGCTGCCAACTAGAACCACGATAGTACACACTGGGCAGTTATGGCCATTTAAGGGTTGCCCGGACGCGATTCCAGGCGTGTCACAGGATGGAAAGAGGAAGAAAGGGAGAGTGAAGAGGGGTGCTAAGTACAGAGAAAACCAGGAAGATAGAGTACAGCATGAAGTACCGTAAACTTTGCAATCGAGAAAGTAGTAGAGTATTTGTAGTTTTTTTGTTTGCGAGTCATGTATCACTGGATGGCGTAGAGCAAGTAGGCATTGTATTTTCATGTGATGTATGTATTTTTGAATATAGCCTGCTGCGGACAGCACTCGTTTTGAAGAGGGAGGAAGGGTTATGGTGATCCCTGACCTCAGGCCACTGAAAGGGGCAGCGTTGGCGGTAATTCATCTCTTCATCATCGGGGTTTACGCCTTACGGGTGCAGCACCTGGATGGGGGTGTGCTCTACCCAAGGCAGGAAGATATGGTGGTATTGGGTCACCAGTGGACATCAAGGTTGGTATGGAAAGTATGGGAAGTGCGGAATGAAGTAAGGAGGCTTGAGGAAGTGTTGCAGTGAGTTACGCATACCAACAGTTGTGAAGTACAATACAGGTCGGAGTACACTCAAATTGCTGAAAGAGTAGACATAGCAGTTTTGCATGTCTCAAATCACAAGCAGAATGGGCCTACTGTCTAACGTAATGTGTTATGAGTACGTGGCTCTAACATCGCGTATGGCAAAACAGAGGTGCACAGCCGTGTATAACGAGATTTATTCAAGTGTGGCAGCTGTCCAGGACGGCGGGGCATGTCACACCTCCAGCTACACACAGCAGCAGATGGGACGCCAGCGTTACGGTCTACGGCGGGTCGCTGGTTCGACCTTCTGAGGCCAGTGCGGGGTCCACAGACAGCCAGCGACAGGCCACTTCATGGCTCGATACCGCAGGCAGTTTTCCTGGCTTCCAACACAGTCCGAAGGCATCCTGAGGCGAGGGCCGCAGATTCGGACGTCGGATTTCGGGCGCTTGTTGTCGCCACGATCTCAGCCACGCCAGCGAGAAGCACACAGCTGGCCACCTGCAGCTCACATCGAGCAGCGCTGAATGGGCAGGAACACAGACCGCTGAGTCTGCTGCGTACATCCAGTCGATGCCACAACTTCGCTGGCGTGCAAGGCCAACACACAGTGCATACATGGGTTGCTGAGGCAGCCATTCCGCACCAAGCCGTTTCACAGACAGTAAAGTGGTGTCCTCAGCACTGCGGAACCTGGAGACGCACACCGAGGGGACCACGGCACTGTAGTTGGAAACAATAAATCACTTGCAAAGCTCAGACAGGTCTTAACATGGTGCCTCTCTTCCCGCTACTTTTCGTCGTCCTGATATATTGGTGGCAGAAGTTACCATTGCAATATTATTCTTGTGAGCAACTTGGACACATGAGCTGTAAAGCTAACTGTGTGATAATTCTCGCTCCAGTCAGCTCTTGCAGTCTTTGGAATTGTATGGATAATATTTTTCCGAAAGTCAGATGGTATGTCGCCAGACTCATACATTCATTTGTTGCCACTTCCTCCGGTGACTTCAGAAAATCTGATGGAATGTTATCTACACCTTCTGCCTTATTTGTTCTTATGCCCTCCAAGGCTTTCTTAAATTCTGATCCTAACGCTGGAACCCCTATCTCGTCTATTTTGAGTCCTATTCCTTCGATCACATCACACAAATCATCCTCCTCATGGAAGCCTACACTGTACTCTTTCCACCTATCCAGTCTTCTTCTCCATTTAATAGTGGACTTCCGTTGCACACTTAATGTTACCACACTCGCTTTTAATTTCACAGAAGCTTATTTGATTTTCCTATATGCTATAGGACTTCAAGTGTATCTTGTCATTTCTTGGTACTTCTATGTATGCCACGTCTACGCGTATTGATTCTACCTGACTAATTTCTTAAACTTCAGCCTACATCATTCTACGTTGTGGTCTGAGTCTACATCTGCTCATGGGTGCGCCTTACATTCTAGTATTTGATTTTGGAGATTCTATCTGACCATGATGTTATCTAACTGGAATCTTCACGTACACCTCCTTGTCCTCTGATTCTTGAACTGAAAATCAGCTATTACTAGCTGAAATTTTAGAACTCAATGAGTCTTTTTCCTCTCTCATTCCTGTAAACTTTTCTTCTACTCCTTCCCCTACAGTGCATTCAAGTCTCCCACGACTTTTATATTTTCGTTCCCCTTGACGTACTGTATTACGCTCCCCATACCCATATACCTTCTCTATCTTTTCACCTTCATATTGCGACGTCGGCATGTATACGTAAAACATTGTTGTCGATGACCAGAAATCCTTGTCTTCTATCTATTTCACGCCACTGACAGCTAACACGCACATCAAAAATATTTTGCATTACCTCGGTTCCGAGATTTCCGGAACCTGTACAGAAAATTGGAATAGACGTCAACATAAACATCATTTCTGTCTCTCTTATTACTCTTGAAAACCACATATTGCATTTTGTCATACCATACAGTGAGACCTTCATAGGTGGTGGTCCAGATTGCTGTACACACTGGTACCTCTAATACCCAGTAGCACATCCTCTTGCATTGATGCAACCCTGTGTTAGTAGAGGCACACTATCCACAAGTTTATCAAGGCACTGTTGGTCCAGATTTTCCCACTCCTCAACGGCGATTTGGTGTAGATCCCTCAGAGAGGTTGGCGGGTCACGTCGTCCATAAGCATCCCGTTTCAATCCATCCCAGGCATGTTCAATAGGGTTTATGTCTGGAGAACATGCTGGCCACTCTATTTGAGCGATTTCGTTGTCCTGAAGGAAGTTATTCACAAGATGTGCACGATGGGAGCTCAAATTGTCATCCATGAAGGCGAATGTCTCGCCAATATGCTGCCGATATTGTTGCACAATCGGTCGGAAGATGGCATTCACGTATCGTACAGCCGTTACGGCGCATTCCATGACCACCACCGGTGTACGTCAGCCCCACATAATGTCACCCCAAATCAGCAGAGAACCTGCACGTTGCTGCACTCGCTGGACAGTGTGTCTAAGGCGTTCAGCCTGACCGTGTGGCCTCCAAACACGCCTCCGACTATTGTCTGTTTTAAAGCATGTGCGACACTCGTCGGTGAAGAGAACGGGATGCCAATCCTGAGCGGTCCATTCGGCATGTTGTGGGACCAGTCTGTACCACGCTGAATAGTGTCGTGGTTGCAAAGATGGACCTCGCCATGGACGTCGGGAGTGAAGTTACGCATCATGCAGCCTACTGCGCACAATTTGAGTCGTAACACGACGTCCTGTGGCTGCACGAAAAGTATTATTCCAGATGGTGGCATTGCTGTCAGGGTTCCTCCGAGCCATAATCCGTAGGTAGCGGTCATACACTGCAGTAGTAGCCCTTGGGCGCTCTGAGCAATGCATGTCATCGATAATTCATGTCTCTATCTCCTCCATGTCCGAACAACATCGCTTTGATGCACTTCGAGACGCCTGGACTCTTCCCTTACTGGCACAAAGTAACAATGCGGACGCGATCGAATCGCGCTATTGACCATCTAGGCATGGTTGAACTAAAGACAACACGAGCCGTGTACCTCCTTCATGGCGGAATGACTGGAATTGATCGGTTGTCGGACCTCCTCCGTCTAATAGGCGTTGTTCATGCATGGTAGTTTACATCTTTGGGTGGCTTTTGTGACATTTATTAACAGTCAAAGGGATTGTGTCTGTGACACAATATCCACAGTCAACACCTATCTTCAGGAGTTCTGGGAACCGCGGTAATACAAAACGTTTTTGATATGAGTATACCTAGATTGATTCTTTGCATTTCCCTTTTCAGATTTTCTAGCTTTTCTACCACGTTCAGGCTTCTTAAATCCCCCACCCCGACCATTAGAACGTTATCCTTCCAGTGGTTATTCAGTCTTTGTCTCATGGTCACCTCCCCTTTAGCAGTCCTCTCCTAGACATCTGAATTCTGGACTATTCCGGAATCTTTTGCCAATGGACAGATTATCATTACACTTTTCCAATAGTAGGCCACATGTCCTGTGGGTACATAATGTGTGTCTTTAATGCACTGGTTTCCATTGCCATCGGCATCCTCATGCAATTGATCATTGTTGATTCTTCCGTCTTCAGTGGAGGAGAAGAGGGTGCCCAGAATGGTCCACACTTCCGCCCTCGTTGAGAAGGCCGTTGACAGAATGAGGGTGACTTCTTATGCCGAAAGTCTTAGTACGCCAATGCTGATTATTGATTAAAATTTCAGTGGTGGTGGATTTCGAACCCGGAACCGATGACGTCTTCATTAGTAACCAAAGACGCTATCGCAAAATGACGCGTCTATTCGTTACCACCTTTTGGATATTTGCTCCAAAACAACAAACGGATCTCTGGAAGCAAGTGCTTAGGAAATGCGCAAAATTCCTAAAAACTACTTTGATAAACTCCTCAGTTCAAAGAAGCCTAAAGAAAAATTACAGTTCATGGAAACAGTACGAAGACTCAAAGCCGCCTTCAATAACAGAGGTAGAAGAGATTATAAAATGACTAAAATACAACAGAGCTCCAGGAGAAAACTGCATTACCTCCGAGCTCTGTAAACTCAAAGACCAAACCATCGTAAAGAAAATCCATGAACATGGAATACAGAGAAAATTCCACAGGAATGGAAATTACGTTTATTCACCCACTGCCCAAGAATGGCGACAAAGGAGATCCTAGTAAAAGAATGAAGAGGTTTTCGTAAGGGAAGAAGAAGAAGAAGAAGGAAACAAGAAACAAAATGAATAACTAATTTAGATTTAAGTTAAGCACTGTCCTGGAGGTAATAATATAGATCTAGAACCTGTTGAGACGTACACTGTCCATTCACAAGATGACCACCTGTCAGAAGCCTGAATAACTATCTTCTGCAGTTCGGACCGTTGGAAGACGTGAAGGAAGAAATAAGTCCTGGTAGGCTTACTCCAGAGCCGTGGGCCGGCTGCGCTAAATTTCTCTATTCAGAATGTGTGAAGCGGACAGTTTCACCGAATTGTTCCCATAATATGTCGATTGGATTTAATCCCGGGAAGTTTGTTGGTCAGGGGAGTACGGAAAAACCCATGTTTGCGCTCGTAGATCAACGCTCGTACACTGCCAGCTGTGTGACACGTTCCATTGTCCTGCTGGTGGATGCCACCGAACCGAGGAGAAACTAACTGCATGTAGGTACTAAAGGTTGCAAGCTTTCGGAACAGGTGGCTCCTTCTTCTGGCAGAAGGGTTGAAAACGAAGGCAGATGGGTGACAGGAAAGGTTCAAATTGTTCAAATGGCTCTGAGCACTATGGGACTTAACTTCTGAGGTCATCAGTCCCCTAGAACTTAGAACTACTTAAACCTAACTAACCTAAGGACATCACACACATCCATGCCCGAAGCAGGATTAGAACCTGCGACCGTAGCGGTCGCGCGGTTCCAGACTGTAGCGCCTAGAACAGCTCGGCCACACCGGCTGGCGACAGGAAAGGACTGGTGAGGTTTAGGAAAAGGGGAAGAGTTCTGAAATGTTGCCCTGGGTTGGGGATTTCACAGTAATATATTTTAAAAACTGAGAACTCAAAGGTAGGTGAGTAACTTGTGTCTTGCATATTACCCTGTCTTCCACCTTTAGGCTCTCAAGTTTTCAAATCTCGTCAAATGCAGTCCCCAACAATCAGTCCTTTCTTCTGAGCCCGTCTGGCAAGCCTCCTGTAACTGCGGGTTCTGAGCGACTTTTCCGAGCTCTATCGCTTTTCCTAAACCTCACCAATCCTTTTTCGCCACCCGTCTTCTTTCCCTTATACCCTCTTGCCAGAAGAAGAGCTACTGGCTTCGAAAGCTTGCAAATTTTAATACTTTTTAAATATGTTCTGCCACCTCTTGGTGAGTAGATTTCTTTATCAATCCAATTACATTATATTTTCTAAAACTGATTATTTTATTTGATTCATTAACTGCGTATATTGAGGGGCATGGTCCCAAGGATAGATGCATACTTGTGTTGAGGCGAGGTGCATTCCGGAATGTCGATATCACCGAGGGAATGTTAGGAAAACATTCCACCGGCCATAACGCACCCTCCTCCTATCTGTACCATATCGACGCCTGTAGCATCGGTTCGCTTTCAGACGTTTCAGGCCGTACAGGGCAACGGCCACCTATCCGACAGCACAACATATGACTCATCTGAAAAGACCACCTGTCGCCGTCCGGTGGACGTCCAGTTCTGGTACTGGAGTGTATCGTTCTGTCTTGGTTGCCACTGACTAGCGGTCAACAAGGGTACACTGATCAGGGGCCTATTGCAGAGTCCAATACCAAGCAACATTCGATGAACAGTTGTCGAAGAGATGCTGTTGGTAGCCCCTTGGTTCATCTAGGCTGTCACTTGCTCAACAGTTGCAAGTTGTTCGCCCGTGCACGTCTTCACAGCCATCTTTCACCCCTGTCGTCTGTGGGTCATGGTGCACCCTAGTTCCCTTGGTACCGGTTTTGGATAGGTCCATTTTGGGGGGTTGGGCAGTTTTGAGAGAGGAGATCAGACAGCGAGGTCATCGGTCTCTTTGGATCAGGGAAGGATGGGGAAGGAAGTCGTCCATGCCCTTTAAAAGGAACCATCCCGGCATTTTCCTGGAGCTACTTTGAGAAATCACTTCCTGAATGCTAGTCCAATGTGCTAACCTATCTCGGTAGCTCCATTTTGGCATGTGATGTATACATCACCATGGCGGCATTTGAACAGTTTACAAACTAAGCCCTTTCAGAAATGCTTCCACCCTTCACTCGAAATACTGTAAGACGTCGTAGTCTCCTGACCTTCTTTGCTTACATATTCCGCCCTCACAATCATATTCCACACATCAAGACGGTTCATTCGAACGCAAACTCGATAAGATAAAGTCAATGTTGTATGAATTTATGTAAACGATATGCATATAACTAGTAAATCGCGAATGCACACCGAGATTGAGATACTCCAGGCTGACGTACACACACATTCCAGATGTGACTGTCACAGGAGCTTTTAGTTCAGGAGAGGCAGACCACACGCTGGGAGGCCGGTCCCTTCAGAGGACGAGCCCACCTATCTACGTCGGCCAGTGACCGCCTGTGGAGTGGACAGCGTTTGCCCGAGTGAAAGGGGAGACCGCCCCTGTGTTCAGCTTAAAAGCAAATTTCGCTACATTGTGTGGGAGCGCCCAGCCTATGCATTCTTTACAAACATATCATGCAGTTTCAGAGATTTTCACAGGGAGACAGCAAACGCCAAACGCCGATGCTACAGATTTCCGGATTGGTCGCCTTAAACGAAACGTCATTCTCCCGTTTTAGAATAGCAATTCTGATTGGCGGACGATATTCCTGACACTTTGAGCTGAAGGAGCAATGGAGAGACCAAAAGATATACCCTTTCATGTCTGGCATGTAGAGGGGCCATTCTGCTGTCGCTCTTGGAGTGAGAACATATAACGAGAGCATGTGCGCTCGTACGTGTACTCAAAGAGTGAGGAACAAGTCTCTCCTCAGTACTTCACTGGGACAGCACCTCTGTCGAGAGTGAATCGGAGTGCGACTCTATATTGAGTCCTTGTGATTAAGCGTTGTTCACTGTCTTGGCCTCCACACTTATTGTGCGGTGTGAACGGACAGAGTTAAAGTTAAACGCCTACGAGCGAATTTTTGAGTGGCATCACGGTGGACTGGTTATCTGACCGTTGTACCACGCCAATAGTTCGACTAGGGGCGAATAGGAGTCCTTGGCTTCATCAAGGTGTAGGGAGAGTTTGACTAGTGAAGGTCAATCCAAATAAAACGAGAGTTATCTTATTTGTCAGCAGCGAGCGGCGTTGACAGCAGTCATCACAGCTTATGGTATTGTGCGCTACAGTTCTTGGGAGCCCCATATTTCCTCCACAACAGTACACTTCACTGCATTTCACATGCAATAGCCTTGACCATACCTAGCAACTTTCTAACGGATAATTATTCAAGTTGAGTAGGTGCGGTTCTCAGCTATTCTGCCAAGTCAATAACAATCTTAAACTTTGTACTGAAATTTCATTAGCAAATCCTATCCGTAAGAGGTAACTTCACATTCCGAAAAGAACCCAGAAATAACTTGTTCAGTTCATAACTAAATGTGCCACTTTGATTGCTCAGAATTTTTGCAAAATAAATAATAATTTTCGTTAGTTTCATGTTTTTCTTACACTAACTAACACTACTCCAGTACCCAAGTATCCCACTAGTTACGTAAGAAATTTTGTGAATTTTTGTGTCATTTCCTTACAGCGGACGACTCCACAAGATATTTATTGCCGAAAGTTTTTCAGGCATTTCTCTTTATAACGTTAGTAGCGTCTGTCTGACTCCTGTAGTAGTGTGGGGATGGAAATTGCATCTTGCAGGAGCCATAGGGTAAAGGTTACATCTCAGATTAATCCGTCGCACAGAATGACAGAATAGCACCCACAAGCTCACAACACAGTGTTAACATGGAAGTCAGGTAAATCTCTCCCTTGCAGAATGACAACTACTGCACTGTTATCCGTGTCCTCTCGACTCACTTATACATACCCTCCACTGCTAGTGCGACCACCTGCCGCTGGAGGAGGTTATTACACGTTGACAATGAAAGTACTGAGTGGCTACGTTATGTGACTGTACTGTGTATGTGTCCCACGACTGGTTGTCAAGAGAACCAATGGGACTTTGCTGCACATTATTGCTGTGTATCAACGTTCCTCGGGTAAGGAAAATCCTGCTAATTGTTTGAAGATTTCTTGTGATTACATCGTGTGCCTTTTGGTTGTACTGTCTTCAGGATCCGTTGTTAAGCTTTAGGTCCGCTCGGTATTGTCGCGTCGAATTATTCGCGCCTGCTGACAGGCCAACTAATGACTACGTCAGTGCTTAAAATAACCATTATCTTAACGCCTTTAATTTCGATAAGATCCTTGATGAAGAGATGAAATAGCTTGCTCTCGAAAAAAACTCTATATGGGTCGATAAAACACGTTTAGAATCGGTTTTCAAAATGGAAATTGCGTTCTTCGGTCTGCTACGTGTAGATAACACATATATTGTGTACATATAGTTAAAATAACAGCTAGCAGTGTGACGAACAAGCAGTCGTCCGTTAAAGGAATCTGATGATATCTTCATATATATGGTGCAAAGGAAACTAATACCAGCAACAAATTTTATATTATTCTATGGAGAGCAGAGATACACGCAGATATTCCTGATACAAAGCATCTAAAATTTATCTACAGACGAATAGAATGCTTCATGCACATCACAGAAACGCCGTGAAAAACAAATTTGAACTTCAAAGACGTTACTCTGTAACGGAAATTTTTTAAGGATACCCGAAATAATGTGTAACGGGTCAGAAACTCATTCGTGCAATGGTGTGCTACCTATAGCGATGAAATAAACAAAACTCAACACATATTCATCCTCGTCAACTTCTATACCTTTCTGTTCACTATAAAATATAAATGGAATATACTTGCAACTCATTCCGAATATCTCCATGTTTTAATTAAATATCTTGTCGTGCGCAGTTAATTCTCCTCTAGAACCCGTTCTCTGTAGCTTGTATTCTGCTGTCACGTTCCTTTTTTCTTTATCTGATTCTCGATGTTGTTCGCCATAGATTGAATAAGTGTTATATCCAATGATTCTATTTATTGTTTGAAGGATTGCTTGAAATTTTTGCAGAGTTTCACCTAAATCAGTATAGTAAACATATTCTCGTTTGGCGATCCAGACATAGTAAATTTGCTACATGTTCAGTTACTGCGTCGTTAATTACTATTTTCGACAGTATTCTGTGTTTTCCTTGACAGGCCATAACATCTGCCTTCCGAAATGAAATTTGTTTGCACCATATATTTGTTTTCGTTCGCTGTCTCTGTTATACAAGCAAAGTAAGTTCTCATTAAACCTCTCAACCGAAGGGGGCAAGGAAATAATTCACGCCGATATTTAGAAAATAGTGTAATGTAGTTAATTACTTCAGATTTTAAAATTTTTAAAAATAAATTTATTGTTTTTAATAGAGTTTTCTACTATATTCCACAAATGGTTTAATTTTTTTAGTGAAAATTTAAGCAAAATGTAGTAGGTGTCAGTTTTCCCAGTGAATGTCCTATTCAAAATTTGTAGGTTCAGTACCGTACTAATACATAAGAATTTCTTTAAATAGTATTTTGTGAGTAAAAGTGAACAACAGTTAACGAAATATGTTGTTTTCAATTTTTATTGTGGTGGTCATAAAGTGACTCCCCCACCACATCCTCACACACGCACTAGGTGGTAGCACACGTATTGAAAAACTGTATTGCTGTGAGATAAAAGTTATTATCAGGTTTTGGAACCTACTTTCACATCGGCACCTGTTTAAGAGATACGTCGCTAATAATAGTCTTCATCACTCAACAATTTTTTTATTATTGTTTTCAAGATAGGCCTGAAGTACCGCTTCTTGGCAATGCGCGGTATGCAAAATGCGTTGGTATTGATAGGGTTAAAGTATTTAATCATGGTAGAACAGAAATTTCGACTAATTATTTCTGCAACTACAGATAATCTCTTAACAGCGTAAATAATTACATTTAAGCAGTCTACATTCGGAGGTACCGTTGTGCGAAGTAGTTGTAACTTTCGTTGATTCACACAGTGGCAATTTAGGCAATACTATGCACTGCAAGTGTATGGAGCGGCAGTCTGCTGTAGTGCGATCTGCAAGGTGCTGAGTCACATGACAGGGGAGCCTCGCTGGACGCCCCCTCAGTGGTCAAAGGCTCCGCCCTTCGCCCTTTGAGAGGGACGAAGCCGATGCCTCCAGCCGCGAGTTTCGCCTTTCTGGAAGAACGCCCTTACGCCCTTAGCCAGCCGGCCCACAAGGGCAGTCGGCCTTTTTGATCTGGTGAGCGGTCCACTGGAGGAGCACCGCAGAACACGTACCTCGCCTGACGTCATCACGGCCCACAGACCCCTGCCACGGACAGACAGGTTGCGCGGAACTGAGGTGCAAGGATACCGAAAAGCCACACAGCCTCCGCTTGCACGTACGTTTTAATGAATCTGAAGTCGCCTGTCTACGACAGGGAGAGGATTCTTTGACATTCGAGTATAATGAAGACCAGTATGTGCCTATCAAAACTCCATGATCGCCTTGTGATTGTAAATGGCACAAATAACCTTAAGAAGAAAGATGATTGTGGGGCATTCCCACTATTTTTCTGCACAAGTGGAAAGCATACAGTAATAGATTAATAAGTGATTCATCCACCGTATAAAAATTTTGTGTTCAGTAAAAACGAGCCTAGATAATGCCTACATCGCAACTTGTATATTTGGTGACAATTACGCGGAGCAGATTTAATACACTGTGTTCCAGAGCTCTGCTGAACATAAAAATAACATTACGTTCATAATTTTTGAAGAGGAAGGGATACCGAAACGTGGCCGTAAAAATTACACAGTATTTCCTTTGGGAATGCGAAGGTAAAATGTCATGCTTCGTCTTACTGGAACTATATACTAAACGTAGCGACGGAACATTTGCCTTTTGCGGTCAAGTACTGAAAGTGAAACCCCGCGAAAGGCAAAGGTTACGGGTCTGCGTACCCGTCTGGCACAGTTTTAATTTACCAGGAAGTTTCAGAATTAGTGTTACTAAAACTGGAACAAAAGTAAGCGACAGTACAAGAAACGGAAAGATATTGCAAAGGCAATGGACGAATGAATTCGAAATATGTTGCCCAGAGGAGAGAGCCACTAGCCTCAGACAGTCTATGACACAGGCAGGACGCCTACCACTGAGGCACTAGGAAAAGCTGGATAAGCGCTCCTTTGTGCCTTAATTGGGAATATCGGTCTTGAAGCTGGAACCACAGGTCGAGATAGATACCAAAGGACGCCCATAGTCGGCATTATAGGCCAAGACTGTGACTAACACGATGTAGACCCAATGCATATTGTAGTGCATTTGACGACATTGATTTTATACCTTCTTTTAATATTTTTTATTTATTTTATGATACTTGATGGTTACATGTGAGCCGAAACTGGTTACGTAATAAGGATAATATTATCACCGCTCAATCGTATGCAAAACAAACTGCTCACCATTTATATTCACATAGAACCAGAGTGAATAAGGAAAGCTAGCAGTGCCACATCCAACAGTCAAAGCAGCAGAAACGGCAGGTGTGCAGACTGCGAGTAATAAGCGTGAGGGAGGTGATGATTCTTCAGAAGGCATCGGAAAACTCTTTGCGTTAAGCACTCGCGAAGCACAACACGACGACCGGTCTACCGTCCTCGCCCCGCGACTCCTGTTAGCATCTGGAACAGCGAGCAAGACAGGAGCCAGCCGAGAGTATCTAGAGCGATTAGATGCCTTTAGAGATCCGAAGGCTGCCCCTCACAGAGTGCGAGAGAAGCCATCGCAAAGAAACGAAATCCCGAGAACAGCGAGAGACCAGAATCGATAGGTGCATACGCATGACTCACATCGACCGGTGTCCGTCGATCTTACCGTTCGGCAACAGATATTCCTGAGTTAATAACGAGCATCAAAACTGATTCAGAGATTAGTGAACACAGGGCTGTCGTAGCTAGATTTAATATTGTAATTCCCAAATCCTCGAATAGTAAGCCAAAAATATACCTATTCAAAAAGCAGATAAAAATTCACTTGACGCCTATCTGAGAGAAAATATCCACTCATTCCAAATTAATAATCTAAGTGTAGACCAGATGTGGCTTAGATTCAAAGAAATAGTATCAGCAGATTTATAGCAAATAAATTAACAAACGACGGAGCTGATCCTCCTTGGTACACAAAACGGGTTAGAACACTGTTGCACAAACAACGAAACAAACACGCCAAATTTAAACAGATTCAAAATCCCCAAGATAGGTTATCTTAAACAGAAGCTCGAAATTTAGCTCGGACTTCAATGCGAGATGCTCATATCAGTTTCCATAAAAAAAATTTGTCTCGAAACCTGGCAGAAAATCCAAAGAGATTCTGGTAGTATGTTATGTATGTTAGCGGCAAGAAACAATCAATGACTTCTCTGCGCGATAGCAATGGAGATTCCATTGAAGACTCTGCTGCCAAAGCAGCCTTCCGAAATGCCTTCACAAAAGAATACGAAGTAAATATTCCAGAATTCGAATCGAGAAAAGCTGCCAACATGAGTAACGTAGAAGTAAATATCCTCGGAGTAGTGAAGCGGCTTAAATCACATAATAAAAGTAAGTCTTCTGGTCCAGGCTGTATACCAATTAGGTTCCTTACGGAGTATGCTGATGCATTAGCTCCTTACTTAACAATCATATACAATATTTCGCTCTACTAAAGATCCGTATCCAAAGACTGGAAACTTTCACAGGTCACACCAATATTCAAGAAAGGTAGTAGGAGTAATCCACTAAATCACAGGACCATATCGTTAAGGTCGATATGCAGCAGGATTTTAGAACATATATTGTGTCCGAACATAATGCATTACCTCGAAGAAAACGGTCTATTGACATACAGTCAACATGTGTTTAGAAAACATCGTCCTAGTGAAACACAACTAGCTCTTTATTCACTTGAAGTGCTGAGTGCTATTGACAAGGGATTCCACCTCGATTCTGTATCTCTGGATTCCCGGAAGGCTTTTGACACTGTACCACACAAGCGGCTCATAGTGAAATTGAGTGCTTATGGAATATCGTCTCAGTTATGTGACTGGATTCGTGATTTCCTGTCAGAGAGGTCACAGTTCGTTGTAATTGACGGAAAGTCATCAAGTAAAACGGAAGTGATTTCTGGCGTTCCCCACGGTAGGGTTATAGGCCCTTTGCTGTTCCTTATCTATATAAGCGATTTGGGAGACAATCTAAGCAGCCGTCTTCGGTTGTCTGCAGATGACGCTGTCGTATATCGACTAATAAAGTCATCAGAAGATTAAAACAACCTGAAAAACGATTTAGAAGAAATATCGGAAAGGTGCGAAAAGTGGCATTTGACCTTAAATAACGAAAAGTGTGAGGTCATCCACATGAGTGTTAAAAGGAACTCGTTAAACTTCGGTTGCACGATAAATCAGTCTAATCTAAAGGCCGTAAATAGAACTGAATACCTACGTATTGCAATTACGAACAACCTAAATTGGAAAGAACACACAGAAAACCAAAGGCTGCGTTTTATTGGAAGGACACTTAGTAAATGTAACAGACCTACTAAGGAGACTGCCTACACTACGCTTGTCCGTCCTCTTTTAGAGTACTGCTGCGCGGTGTGGGATCCTTACCACGTAGGACTTACGAAGTCCATTTAAAAAGTTTAAAGAAAGGCAGCACGTTTTGTATTATCGCGAAATATGGGAGAGAGTGTCACAGAAATGATACAGGATATGGGATGGACATCATTAAAAGAAAGGCGTTTTTCGTTACGACAGAATCTTCTCACGAAATTCCAATCACCAACTTTCTCCTCCGAATTCGAAAATATTTTGTTGAGACCGAGTTACACAGGGAGGAACGATCACCACGATAAAATAAGGGGAAACAGAGCTCGAACGGACAGATATAGGTGTTCATTCTCCCCGCGCGCTATTCGAAATTGGAATAATAGATGACTGTGAAGGTGATTCGATTAACCCTCTGCAAGGTACCTAAATGTGGTTTGCAGGTTATCCATGTAGATGTAGCTGTAGATGAGGTTGATGTATAAGTTCGTAGCGTCTTTCCGTAAGTTCAACAAACACAACCGATACGCATTGCATAGTCTTTAGTCATCCATAATATATTCTTTACTATCTGCCAAAGACTGTCAACGCAGGGTAACTTTCAAATTCCTCGAATGTAGAAAGCATGTGGTTCTGAGATGAAGAACTCGTTGAGCCATGTTCAGAACGCATTTTCATCCGGAAAGGAAGATTTTTGAACACTGCCCGATGGAGAGCAGAGAAGACGAAAGCTTGAGGGCAAAAGTTCAGGTGAGTACGGTGTGTGCGAATGGCTTCCCAACCCAACTCCTGTATAGTCTTGTTTTTATTTTGCAGAATGTGGGCTGGCGTTATTAGGGAGAAGTATCACTCCCCGCAGTCTTCCTGGTAGTTGGTCCTGATTGCGTCTGCAAGACGTCTCTGTTGTTGCAAATAAATGCCACCAGTGATTGCTACATCTCGGGTAAACAATTCGTAGTACACCACACCGTCGCTGTTCCACCAGACGTATAACATTACCTTTTGTGGATGCGTGCAGGTCTTTGTATGGGGAGTCGCTGCTTGTTTTTGGCTCGACCATTCCTTTCGTTTCCTTAAGTTAGCATAAAAATACAGTTTCTCATCACTGAAACGTTACAGGATAGGAATGGGCGGAGCTTCGCTTTCCGCGGGCAAGTGCTCTAAGGCAAAGTTCCCGAGTTCAGGTCTCGGTCCGCACACAGTTTTAACCTGCCAGGAAATTTCATATCAGCGCACACCCCGGTGCAGAGTGAAAATCTCATTCTAGAAGCATCCCCCAGGCTGTGGCTAAGCCATGTCCCCGCAATATCCATTCTTCCAGGATTGCTAGTTCTGCGAGGTTTGTAGGAGAACTTCTGTAAAGTTTGGAAGGTAGGAGACGAGGTACTGATGGAATTGAAGCTGTGAGGACGGCTCGTGCGTCGTGCTTGGGTAGTTCAGATGGTAGAGCACTTGCCATCGTCAGGCAAAGGTCCCGGTTTAGAGTCTCGGTCCGGCTCACAGTTTTAATCTGCCAGAAGTTTCAAATATATGTCATTTAGACAGCACGTGCAGCTTCATCACAAAGCACTCTCTTCACTGACAGCTTCTAGCAGACGTGATTTAGATACTTGCCCTGTGATTTTAATATCGGCGCATTTAATCAGCAACCATCACCACTATGTTGACGTAATAGCAAGTAGTTAGCATTGAGGTTGTATTCATATAATTGGAAACCATTAATGCGTTGGGGTTACGTTGAATCAGGTCGTTTCCAAGTTGAATTTTGGATTCCAGCTTGCCGCAGGAACGGTTATGGCATTGTTAGCGGTTGTGATATCACCAGAACAATTGGTGAACATTATGTATTACGTAAGTAACAATTTTAAACTCAAATGACTGCAAGAACAGTGTTTCCAGTTGTGTGATTTTATTCTTGGACATTAATATATGATGCTACTAGAAGCGCATGTTAGGCAGTTTAATCGATACATGTGACTATGATGAAAAGTCTTATGCACATTGCTTATTTAAGCATTGCACTGCATCAGGAAAACGCTTGTTCTCCGGGAATTTATTATTTTGCTCCTTTCCCTTCGTTCGTAGATTCCACCACGTGAATCATACCTCCATGTTTGCATTCTTTAGATGTTTGTCATACAAGAACGTGACCCGATCACTTATGGTACAACCTGTTCAGGGTTTATGATGTGTACATGATTACCTCCCGTCGGAGGTTCGAGTCCTCCCTCGGTCATGGATGTGTGTGTTGTTCTTAGCATAAGTTAGTTTAAGTAGTGTGTAAGTCTAGGGACCAATGACCTAAGCAGTTTGGTCCCTTAGGAATTCACACACGTTTGAGTATTTGTTGGTATATGATCATCACTTGCAATCATCCTCCGTAAGAGCTAGTGAGCAACTCACGTAAGGAGACGTGAATTCAGTGCGGTGCGGCAGAGACATCTTGTTTTCACCATGAGAACACTCAGTTTTTCGATCATTGGGCAATGGAAGTCTCCAAATACAGGGTTATCGGAGCTGAGTTCGTACCGGGACTCATCGCAGAAGACAATTTTACTCCAGTCGATGAGATTCCAGGCCAATGACGTGTCTGAAGACTGCCCGTTCGACAGTGGGGTACCAACGTGACTGTCGACTACCATAATGACTGACGATTAGGAGTGATGGTACGGGGTGCCGTCTCTTTTCATAGTAGGACCGCTTTGGTTGTCATTCGTAGCTCCTTACACCACAGCGGTACGTCAATGATATTCTACGCCTCGAATTTTGCCGTTCATGAGAAGCCAACTTAGCCTTACATTGCAGCAAAATAATGCCTTCCGCACACGGCCTGAGTTTCTACTGCTTGTGCTTGCTAAACCCCATCTTGGCCAGAAAGGTCGTCAGATTTCCCCCCATCTGAGATCTTATGGCGAATATTCTAAACAGAGCGCTCCAACCACCTGCTGATTTTGAGGATCTATTGCGCCATATGGACAGGATCTGGCATTAGGACATCAAACAACCTTATCAAGCAACGCCATGCCGAATAACGTAGACCAATGCGTTATTGACTTGCTCAATTTGTGAAGCTCGTGATTTTGAACAGATCAACCGTTATTTATGAAATTCTATTTTGTTTTTCTGTACACGTACATCACATCTGCCGATTTCCGTCCTGTTCTGATTATTCCTTCGTGGTGAGCCGTTATTTATTTAGACTTGAATGTCAAGGATAAAGAATTCGTATTGCGTTACTGTATTCTGTGTTCCTTCTCCACTATTATTTGGTTAAAAATTTCCGCATTTGTTTTCGTTCACGGTGTTTGATTTTTCGTTGTTCATATTACTGCATTAAAACATTTTATGAAATTTTGTTACCATTAAAGTCGCAGGAATCTGTGGCATGTTACAAGGCTTGACGGCAAGTTGTATTTGGCGCGAGGGAAGAGGGGAGAGCCATAGCAAAATGTGATCCTCTCACAACAGAACCAAGGGTTACGATCTACCACAAAACACTTCAAATGCGGGACAACAACCAAACACTCCTACAGCTGCCGTTGTAACTGCAGAAATATCTTCACAAAACGCCAAATATGGTGGAACAGCAACCTGTTATTCATATTGTCTGGTATTGAACACACTTAAGTCAGCCATTACACAGCACACGCCCTGTGTAATGTTCGCCATATTTTACCGAATGCCATCGCAACCCGACCGACAAAACTAGACCTCAAACTTAGTATGACAGATTGTTGGACTGAAGAGGGCAAGTTCATAGTCTCCTTGCCAGATTCGGTCCTCTTACCAGAGAAAACAGTTCACGAGAGAGCAAGTGGAGATCGCATAGTCCCAGCTCGATAACGAAAAATCTTATGAGTTAACTGACACCATTCACCGATACCTTCGCGTTTACTCCAGTTTCATACTTCATTCTCACACGCGCAGGTGCAACGCACAATCGTCCCCGTACCGTATCTCTAAGGAAGGAAACTTCAGTTTTAGTTAGACAGAAGTGCACTAACAGCACGCTCCGTGTTTCTTTAACTGACTCACTTCACGGAGTTAGTGTATAGGAAAATATGAAGTTCCTCTTGAATACAACATCGGGAAAGAATCAAGCTTTCGTGTGTTGAATCTAAACTGTTAACTGAAATGTAGCATGATCTCTTTCGTTCTGGGTGGTTAGTGGACCAGACCAGGATCAGACGAGTCGTATAGTTCAATGTCAATCAGCAAGCAGATCATTTTTGCGCTCTTTATGAGTGATTTAGTTGCACTTTTCTAGTGTCTTCGCCAAGTACGTGCGCGATGTATTACTACATTGTCGCCATATAAGACGTATAACAATTTCCTTTCAAACGGCAGGAAGCTTGGTGATGGGGTGAGTGGGAGGTGTTGATGGACAGATTTAAATTCATGGTTCATTAATAGAAAGCAATAGCGAAGTTTACATATCATTGCAAGAGTGAATTCACTCTGGCTGACCACCAAAGCTAGATCTCGACATATATTTTTTACATTTGGGTGCAAGTCAACAAATATTTAGGCTTATTACTGATATAAAAATGTATGGCTGTAATCTCTCGAACACATTATATTAAAACAACAGATAAAATCAAGTATACACATATATTATCAAAGCAACATGATACACTAAAGATGATAAACTGAATGCTGATGGCAAATACTAAAACTCGAAGGATAAGACATATTTCAGCAAATTCGTTGAAATTAAATTATTAACGGGGAAGAATGTACATAGTCTAACAGCATTCTATGTGTTCATTGCCATCCTTTGTCATTTATAAACCCCATGGCGAGACAATATATGCGTGCTCTGGGGCATCTGAGCAAAATAACGTTATCATAATCAACAGCTCGAACACATTACACCACAAATTTGTTACTGGTTAGAAAACACAACCCACTCATAAGGACGTTCTCTTTCACAGAACATAAGATTAGTCCAGGATTCTTCTCCTTTCCTGGGGTAGCAGTCTGGTGATTTTGAATCTGTACATATCAAGTACAAGACATATGAAATTAATTTCTGATTTGATCTAGTGCCTACACCGAGCAAAATAAGTAGTGGTCAATAATTAAAACGATAAAGCTTTTGACGAAGTATTCCAGATTAGACTACATTTTAACAGCTCAGTTGATGGCATTTGAAATAAACGAAAGTAGTACGAAATGTTTCCGCCCCCATAGCTGAGTGGTGAGCGCGGCGGTCTGTCACGGCAAGGGGCCCGGGTTCCATGCCCAGCTGGGTAAGTAAACTGTTACGAAAACACACTTGACCTCTTAGCAACAAATAATCCTGAGTTAATAACGAGCATCAAAACCGATACAGGGATTAGTGAACACAGGGTTGTCGTAGCAAAACTGAATATTGTAACCCCCAAATTCTCCAAAAATAAGAGACTCATACCTATTTAAAAAAGCAGATAGAAATTCACTTGACGCCTTCCTGAGAGACAATTCCCACTCCTTCCAAATTAATAATATGAGCGTGGACAAGATGTAGCTTGAATTCAAAGAAATAGTATCGGCAGCAGTTGACAGATTTATACCAAATAAATTAAGAAACGACGGAGTTGATCCTCATTGGTACACAAAACGGGTCAGAACACTGTTGCAGAAACAACGAAACAAACATGCCAAAATTCAACAGATTCAAAATCGCCAATATTGGCGATCTTTTACAGAAGCTCTAAATTTAGCGCGGACATCAATGCGAGATCGTTATAATAGTTCACAACGAAACATTGTCTCGAAACCTTGCAGAAAATCCAAAGTGATTGTGGTCGTATGTGAAGTATGGTAACGACACAATATATGCCTTCTCTGCGAGATAGCAATGGAGATAGTATCCAGGACAGTGCTGCCAAAGCAGAGTTATTAAACACATCCTTCCGGAATACCTTCACAAAAGAAGATGAAGTAAATATTGCTGAATTCGAATCAAGAAGGGCTGCCACCATGAGTAACGTAGAAGTAAATATCTTCGGAGTAATTAAGGAACTTAAATCACTCAATAAAAACAAGTGTTCTGGTCCAGACCGTAAACTAATTAGGCTCCTTTCAGGGTATGCTAATACAATAGCAATCGCATACAGCTGTTCGCTCGATGAAAGTTCCGTACCCAAAGACTGGAAAGTTCCACAGGTCACACCAATATTGAAGAAAGATAGCAGAAGTAACCCACTAAATTACAGGCCCATATCGTTTTCTCGATATGCAGCACGATTTTGAAACATATAGTGTGTTTAAACATCATGAATTATCTCTAAGAGAATGTTCGATTGCCACACAGTCGACATGGGCTTAGAAAACATCGTTCTAGTGAAACACAACTTGCTCTTTACCCGCATGACGTGGTGAGCGCCATTGACAAGGGATTTCAGATCGATTCCGTATTTCTGGATTTCCGGAAGGCTTTTGACACTTTGCCAGACAAGTGGTTTGTAGTGAAATTTCGTGTTTACGGAATACCGTCTGAGTTTTGTGACTGGATTCGTGATTTCCTGTCAGAGAGGTCACAGTTCGTAGTAACTGACGGAAAGTCATCGAGTAAAACAGAAGTGATTTCTGGCTTCCCGCAAGTTATTGTTAAAATCCCTTTGCTGTTCCTTATCTATGTAACTGATTTGGGAGACAATCCAAGTAGCCTTCTTAGGTTGTTTGCAGATGACACCGTCGTTAATCGATTAACAAAGTCATCAGAAGATCAAATCAAACTGCAAAACGACTCAGAAAAAATATCTCAATGGTTCGAAAATTGACCCTAAATAACGAGAAGTGTGACTTCGTCCACATGGGTGCTAAAAAGTGCTCATTAAACTTCGGTTGCACGATAAATCAGTCTAATCTAAAAGCCGTAAATTCAACTAAATACCTAGGTATTACAATTTCGAACAACTTAAATTGGAAAGAACGCAGGAAATGTTGTGAGGAAGGCTAACCAAAGACTGCGTTTTATTCGCAGGCCACATAGAATGTGTAACAGATCTACTAAGGAGACTGCCTGCACTACGGTTGTCCGTCCTCTTTTATAATACCGGTGCACAATGTGAGATCCGTACCAGATACGATTAACGGAGTGCATCGAAAAAGTTCAAAGAAGGGCAGCACGTCTTGTATTATCGCGAAAAAGGGGATAGAGTGTCACTAAAGTGATACAGGGTTTGTTGTGGACATCATTAAAAGATAGGCGTTATCCGTTGCGACAGAATCTTCTCATGAAATTCCAATCACCAACTTTCTACTCCCTATGGTTCAAAATGGTTCAAATGGCTCTGAGCACTATGGGACTTAACATCTGTGGTCATCAGTCCCCTAGAACGTAGAACTACTTAAACCTAACTAACCTAAGGACATTACACACATCCATGCCCGAGGCAGGATTCGAACCTGCGACCGTAGCGGTCACGCGGTTCCAGACTGAAGCGCCTTTAACCGCACGGCCATACCGGCCGGCCTACTCCCTATGGGAAACTATTTAGTTGACACCAGCCTACATAAGGAACAACGATCACCACCATAAGGTAAGGGAAGTCAGAGCTCATACGGAAAGATATAGGTGTTCGTTCTGTCCGTCCGCTGTATGAGATTGGAAGGAAAGAGAATTGTGAAGGTGGTTGGAAGAAACCGTCTGCCAGGCACTTAAATGTGATTTGCAGAGTATCAACGTAGACAGATGCAGATGTACAGATGAAGTAGGTGGCAAAGAAGAGGAATTCGTGGGTAGGTGCGTCACACGTCAACGAATTTAACATGGATTGTTGCGAGACCGAACTGCACTAAACCCCGCGCTTCCTCGCTGAATCAGTTCGCTCAGACAGTAAATCGGAATACATGTTACTCTTGAACACAACGACGTGAGAGAAAGAAGTTTCTGTACGTCGAATTCCAACTGATAACTAAAATGTAGTTTGATTACCTCATTTTTCACACCTTAGGCGTACAGTCTTTATAAACATAAATACTACAATACAAAAAATTCTTTCCTGTGAACTATACCAACCAGTTAAGATCTTATCTATACGTTTTTTGACGCTCTAATGCGTGATTGGTACAGACTCCACAATCTCAGGCGATACTGAAGATGTATTCGTAGATCTAGCATCACTTAAGATTGCCTTTATAGATGCTTTCGACTTTTCCGTAATGATTCCTACAAATCAACATTCGTCTTCCGTAATCCTGTTCTTCTGTGGTAGTACCGGTTCACGTCGCTGCTTAATGTTGCCCTAAATACTTAGAGGATGTGACTTGCTAAAGAAGTTCTGTCTTCTAAAGGAATATTTTCTTTAGGTCGTCCAAAGTCGATAATTGTTTTTGAGCAACAGCATCGTCAGCGAATCGTCTTACAGCACTGCTGACCCTATATGGTAAAGGTTTATGAGTGTAAAAAACATTAGGAATTTTTATTGCGCTTCCTCGGAGAAAGTTCGCTTCTGCAGGAAGTTCGCAGTCCATTATAGGACTGCACTTCCTCGCAGATGACACCTGAAGGTATTTTAATACTTAGTGACCAAGTACGGTACTATAAATGTTCAAATGTGTGTGAAATCTTATGGGACTTAACTGGTAAGCTTACACACTGTTGTTGTTGTTGTGGTCTTCAGTCCTGAGACTGGTTTGATGCAGCTCTCCATGCTACTCTAACCTGTGCAAGCTTCTTCATCTTCCAGTACTTACTGCAACCTACGTCCTTCTGAATCTGCTTAGTGTATTCATCTCTTGGTCTCCCTCTACGATTTTTACCCTCCACACTGCCCTCCACTGCTTACACACTACTTAACCTAAATTATGCTAAGAACAAACACACACACACCCCTGCCCGAGGGAGGACTCGAACCTCCACCGGGATCTACAGTAATATATCCCTGATATTGTATGTGGGATCTAGTACTTAATCTTATGTGGGTGCATCATTTCAGTTACATGGTTCTACATGTGGGTTTCAGTTCTCAAGGGTTTTTACGTGATGAGACTTTCTTTATGTTGGTGGTGAGGGTACCTGCTACGTACACTCAGTATGAATAGAAATTTTTCTTTTTGTTTTAGTTTCATCATTGGTTTGAGGTAGCCCGCCCAGAATTCCTCTCCAGCGCTAAGCTCTTCATATACACTTAAGAGCCAAAGAAACTGGAACACCTGCCTCCTATCGTGTAGGTCCCCCGCGAGCACGCGGAAGTGCCGCAACACCATGAAATCTGCAGGGCAGCCCACTTATCTGGCGTGGATATCTTCTGAAAAGCACGTTGCAACGCATCACACATATGCTCAATAATCTTCATGTCTGGGGAGTTTGGTAGCCAGCGTAAGAGTTTAAAATCAGAAGAGTGTTCCTGGAGCCACTCTGTAGAAATTCTGGACGTTTGGGGTATCGCATTGTCCTGCTGGAATTGCCCAAGTCCGTCGGAAAGCACAACGGACATAAATGGTTGTAGGTGATCAGACAGGATGCTTACGTACGTGTCACCTGTCAGAGTCGTATCTAGACGTTCCAGGGGTCCCAAAAAACTCGAACTGCACACTCCCCACACCATTACAGAGGCTACTCTAGATTGAACAGGCCCCTGCTGCATGCAGGTCCCATGGATTAATCAGATTGTCTCCATACCCGTACGCGTCCATCCGCTCGGTACAATTTGAAACGTATTCGTCCGACTAGGCAACATGTTTGAAGTTATCAACAGTCTAATGGTGTTGACTGGTCCAGGCGAGGCGTATGGCATTCTGTCATACAGTCATCAATGGTACACGAGTGGACCTTCGCCTCCGCAGGCCCATATCGATGATGTTCCGTTGAATGGTTCAGACTATGACACTTGTTGATGGCCCAGCATGTAAATCTGCTGCAATTCGTGGAAGGGTTGCAGTTCTGTCACGTTGAATGATTCTCTTCAGTCGTAGTTGGTCCCGTTTTTGCAGGATCTTTCTCCGGCCGCAGCGATGTCGGAGATTAGATGTTTTACCGGAATCCTGATATTCTAGGTACACTTGTGAAATGGTCATATGAGAAATCACCTCTTCATCGCTAACTCGGAAATATTGTTTCCCATCGGTCTTGCGTCACCTATAGCACCACGTAGAAACTCACATAACTCTCGATAACCTGTCATTGCAGCAGCAGTAACCGATATAACAACTGCGCCAGACACTTGTTAGCCATAGCCGTTGCTGACCGCAGTGCCGTATTCTACATGTTTACATATCTCTGTGTTTCAATACGCATGGCTACACCAGTTTCTCTGGTGCTACAGTGTAATAGTAGGACTTGCATACTACCCTCTTAATTTTTTTCTGGATATATTCCAGTCTCTGTCTTTCCTTACTGTTTTTACCCTCTGCGTCTCCCTCTGGTACCATTGAGGTTATTTCCTGACGTCTTAACACATGCCCTATCATCCACCCCCTTCTTCTTGTCAGTGAATTCCATATGTTGCTTTCTTCCCCAGTTCTGCGGAGAAACTGCTCAGTCCACATCATCTGACTAGCAACTGTTAAAATAGCAGAGTTTTCTTGATGCGACTGTAAAGGTAGTGTTTCCATTACAGCGGTTGGAGCAATGATTTCCCCATTGAAATTTGTCGGTGTGGAACATCATCTGTTACGTTGATACAGACACTTGATATGAACATATGGCAGCTTCTGATGACGTCCGTAATAAAATGGTTCAAATGGCTTTGAGCACTATGCGACTTAACTTCTGAGGTCATCAGTCGCCTAGAACTTAGAACTAATTAAACCTAACTAATCTAAGGACGTCACACACATCCATGCCCGAGGCAGAATTCGAACCTGCGACCGTAGCGGTCGCTCGGTTCCAGACTGCAGCGCCTAGAACCGCACGGCCACTCCGGCCGGCGACGTCCGTAATAACAAGGAAATTATTAACTGTCAAGGACATTAATTTTTATGTAGATGTTGATCAGTGGTGTAAAACAAGACATTTATTTCTATAGTAAATATTTATTTACGTAATCACGTACTTTTTGATTCAGTTACACTATGTTTTCTTATTTAACGCTTAGTTAAGGTATGGGATGTTTTGGAAGAATTCCACCCACCATTTGAAATACACGGGAGTACAACAGCGACTACGCCTACATTAATCACCGCTGCCAACGAGTAAGCAGACCAGAACACTCATTTAACCAACCATGTTGGTGGTGGGGTTTCATGTGTTAGGTATCCTTCGTAGTGGGTGGATCATTTATGTTAGGTAACCAGAATGAAAAATGCTCTTCTCATAGGCAAAAAAAAAAGAAGGCAAATACATTCAGGGCATAGTTACGGATATAATCGAATGGAAATAGTTTTTCGTCTTATCTGGCAACTTCAAAGACTTTTACATCCAGACCACTTGATATATTCGCTCTTTTTATCTGTTGCTACTAGTACCCAAGTCATGCAAAATAATGCGTCGTACCAAGTAAAGAAACATGATGTCATTCCTCATCCCCTCCCCCCCCCCCCCGCCTCACAAGCGCAGGAACAACAGGAACAAATTCACCCTTCACTCCCTCACCGAAAAACTCATTTAGCTATTACACGGATGCTCTTCGGTCATACAGTATTATATATTGCCACAGGCTCAGGGACGTAGCCCTATAAAAGTGGGTCAACATCTTGCAGCTAAGAGAACTCACTGCGAGAAGGAAGTAGATAAGTCAAAAAAATCGCGAATTTTTAAGATGTTTTGATTTGCATGCCTTTGAAGTTGTCAGATGGTTCGAAAAGTAGCTATCTTCATTTATATCGCTAACTCTGCTCAGGAAATATTCGCCTTTTTGTGCTATAATAGTAGCATTTTCATTCTGGCTCCCTTTAGACTGCCATAATTCTGACAACAGACAGCTGTAGCTTGGCGACCGATGTAGAGTTTTGTTGACTCAGGCAACGACTGTTCAGATGGTTCAAATGGCTCTGAGCACTATGGAACTCAACTGCTGACGTCATTAGTCCCCTAGAACTTAGAACTAGTTAAACCTAACTAATCTAAGGACATCACAAACAGCCATGCCCGAGGCAGGATTCGAACCTGCGACCGTAGCGGTCTTGCGGTTCCAGACTGCAGCGACTTTAACCGCACGGCCACTTCGACCGGCAACGACTGATCAGGTGCAGGTATCTTTATTGTCTTTCAAACCATGTTGCTTGTACCGCGGCAACGTATAAAGCTTTCACGAAACAACAACGCAAACATTAGTTACATTTATATGTCTAAGTCCTTATAAAATTTCAACTAATAGGCACTAAGTTCAAAGATATATGTGGCACGCGTGACAAAACTGACAAAAAACGTGTTTTTTTCACGTAAAATCCGAGTGAAGTTACATTTTTGAAAGGAAGTTCTCAATTTCATCGTGTGAATACGGTTTTTATTTCTTTAAATCGCTATAAATAGTTTCCGCGCATCTGTTTAAGAAAGAATGAATTTTACATGCTACATTAAGTTCGGTTTTAAAATATCGTATCTCGACAACGGATGAAGATTACTGGACAAACAATTTGGTTTTGATTTCGTTCGTGTATCTACTTAGCGCAAAGTTTGAACCGCTTTGTACAAGTTTAAAGTACATGAGTGTCGCGTTTCAAAAACCGCACGTATTTGCACGTAGAATCCGAACGGTGCACATGCAAACACTGCCATTAGCTCAGCATTAATTTCAACCCAATTAACACCCTTTGCAAAATGAATTAATCGATTCGCACAATCTGCCTGGGCGCCAGCTGTGGTTCGTGGTTGAGTCCTTGATTACTCTAACGTAGCTACAGTAAGACCCTCGAATGGCTATCCAAAGGGGCGCTGGCCAGGGCTAAACCACAAACGTGCTACGCAATGTTCGTAGCTCAAATAGAAGCCAACTACCAATACCTCCGCGTCCCCATCCTACATGCTCATCTCCTAGCCTTCTCATATATACAGTAATGGAAAAAAAATCGCAGCACCAACAAGAAGCTGTGTGACGTAAAAGTAAGTTGTGAGGCGTGTTCCTACATCTGAAAGACGTCTGTTCAAAATTCGCTTCAGTCGCATAAGTGTGGCGCTAGTAGCGTCACTATGAATATACAAATCAGTTTTGCTTTATATACACGCTGTGACGGTAGTGAGCCCTAGTTTCCTTTGAGATTGGACGTAGTAAGTCGATCTTAATGAAAAATGTCTTTAAGGTGACTAAGATGCCATTTTCGACACCACAGTTTTAACGAAGTCGTGTTGTAGGGCTACGAGAAGCAGGATGTTCCTTCTGCGATACACAGAAAGACTGCCATTGCACTTGGCTGCAGGGAGCAGCTGTTACGAGAATGTACGGACGCAAGAAGACCTGGATCCGGACAGCCAAGCCCCACTACCACCAAGAGTAATGACCATCGTGTTTGTCTTATGGCTCTCGTGCGTCCTAGCTACACCTGCAGCAGCAATTTGAGCAGCAGTTAGTATCACAGTGACACAGCGAACTGTCACAAATCGGTTACTTCAAGGACAGACGCCCTGTAGAGTGCATTTCACTGAACCAAACCACCGCCATTTGCAGCTACAGCGGTGTCAAGCTAGAGCTCATTGGAGGGCGGAGTGGATGCCTGTTGCGTTTTCTGATGAAAGCTGGTGCTGCCTCGGTGCCATTGATGGCCATGCGTTGATTGGGAGCAGGCCATTTTGGGGTCTGCTTCCAACCTGTCGGAGTGCTACACACACACAGAACCTGCACCTGGTCAGGGGTGCGAATTCGTATGGCAGCACGTGCGCTCTCGTGTTTATCGCACACACCCTGGCTGCAAAATTATACGTCAGTCTGGTGATTCGACCTGTTGTGCTGCCATTCTTGAACTGCATTCCAGGGGGTGCTTTCCAACAAGATAACACTCGCCCACATACCGCTGTTGTAACCTAACAAGATCTGCAGAGTGTCGACATGTTGCCTTAGACTGCTCGATCACCAGATCTGTCTCAAATCGAACACATATGAGGCATCATCGGACGACAAGTACTGCATCCTCCACAACCTACTAACCGACCAAGTGCAACTGACATGGAACTCTATCCCTCAAACTGAATTCCGGCATCTGCAAAACCGAATGCATGCACGTTCGCATGCTTAGATTCAGCATTGTGGTGGTTACACCGCATATTAATGTACCACCATTTCCCATTTACAATGGCTTATCTCGCGCTTACATTAACCTTGCAATATTAATCACTTAAATATGTTGCGTGCGCAGAGGTATTCCAGTAATTTCATCACTCTATATTAATTGTTTTAGTTGTTGCTCTTTTCTTCTGTCAGTGTATTTTTCCAATCCCAAAGAAAGCAGGTGTTGTCAGATGTGAAAATTACCAAACTATCGGTTTAATAAGCCGCAATTGCAAAATACTAACACGAATTATTTACAGACGAATGGAAAAACTGGTAGAAACCGACCTCGGGAAAGATCAGTTAGGATTTCATAGAAACGTCGGAACACGTGAGGCAATAATGCTCCTAGGACTTACCTTAGAAAATAGATTAAGAAAAGGCCAACCTACGTTTCTAGCATTTGTAGACTTAGAGAAAGCTTTTGACAATTTTGACTGGAATACTCTCTTCCAAATTCTGTAGGAGGCAGAGGTAAAATACAGGGATCGAAAGGCTATTTACATTTTGTACAGGAACCAGATGGCAGTTATAAGAGTCGAGGGGCACGAAAGGGAAGCAGTGGTTGGGAAGGTAGTGAGACAGGGTTGTAGCCTATCCCCGATGATATTCAATCTGTATATTGAGAAAGCAGTAAAGGAAACAAAAGGAAAATTCGGAGTTGGAATTAAAATCCATGGAGAAGAAATAAATACTTTGAGGTTCGCCGATGACATTGTAACTCTGTCAGAGACAGCAAAGGACCTGGAAGTGCAGCTGAACGGAATGGACAGTGCCTTGAAAGGAGGATATTAGCTGAACATCAACAAAAGGAAAACAAGGATAATGGAGTATAGTCGAATTAAATCGGGTGATTCTGCGATAATTAGATTAGGAAATGAGACGCTTAAAGTAGTAAATGAGTTTTGCTACTTGGGGAGCAAAATAACTGATGATGGTCGAAGTAGAGAGGATATAAAATGTAGACTGGCAATGGAAAGGAAAGCGTTTCTGAAGAAGAGAAATTTGTTAACATCGAGTACTGATTTAAGTGTCAGGAAGTCGTTTCCCAAAGTAGTTGTGTGTAGTGTAGAATGTATGAAAGTGAAACATGGACGATACGTAGTTTACACAAGAAAAGAATAGAAGCTTTCGAAATGTGGTGCTGCAGAAGAATCCTGAAGATTGCATTGATAGATAACATAACTAATGAATAGGTATTGAATAGAACTGGAGAGAAGAGAAATTTGTGGCACAACTTCACTAGAAGAAGGGATCGGTTGGTAGCGCATATTCTGAGGCATCAAGGGATCACCAATTTCGTACTGGAAGGCAGCATGAAGGGTAAAAATCGAAGAGGGAGACCAAGAGACGAATACACTAAACAGATTCAGAAGGATGTAGGTTGCAGTAGGTACTGGGAGATGAAGAAGCTTGCACAGGATAGAGTAGCATGGTCAGCTGCATCACACTAGTCTCTGGACTGAAGACCACAACAACAACAACAACAACAACAACATTTGTTGAAGAATTTCGGGCTGTAAAGATAATTTATTTTTAAAAATTCTTTGTACGCACTTAACAGCCAAGTTTTCGGGATTTCGTATTCTGAACTTATATAGTGTAAACAGCCGATTACTGCAGTTTGGTAAATGAACGGTGCTCCTGAACTATTATATATTATGGATCGCTTAGCTGCATTGAGGTAAATATGTAAATGTTTTATCACTACCATATCGGAGAAAAGCCTTAACTCAGTACGCCAATACTTCAGATGTTTGGCATTCTAGTTGGCAGTTTGCATTTACTTTGGAGTAAACTGGTTTCATAGCGTTTACCAGTTGTGTAATATACGCTCACACTTCTAGAGTCAGAAGCATCTCGATATATTGCTTCCTGAGCTACGTCGTAAGATACGCGAATTTTCTCGTAGGGCAAGGTGAAGTGTATGGAGGGGAACGACATACAGCTGTTGGTGGCAGACTAACATTTGATAAATTCTGTCCGTGGCATGTTTTTCACTGTTTTCGCAAAAAGTACGAATCCAATTGTACTCGTGTGTAAAATATACTCACTTTCTAGAAACAGCATCAAGATATTGATTTCACGTTTTGCTAATGTATTATTGTGCGAAATACGGCATAATAATTCATGATTTTCTGAGGGTATTTGGGGCCGTGAGATCTTCTGTTACAGACAGAGCAATTTCCGTTTCAGCTGATAATGGCAGAGTCGTTCGCCTGTGTAATTAGAATTCTGCCGGTTCATTACATCCTTCGTTCAAACGTGAATGGCCTAAGTAGAAAGAGAGGTCTGGCCGACTGCACACAAAACGTTAACTGCAGAAATTCGGTTTTCGTCAGTAGTCAGATTTGTTTTCATTCGTTTCTCTTTCTTCTCGAATTGCTAAAAAATTTAGGTAACTTGTTCAGATAAATATTCATGTCCCCTCAAACTCCCGTCACTGAAACAAATCGTTAATTCCACTATTCACTGGAATTTCAATTACCTGAAATTCAACAAACCATGTAGTCGCAGACATGAGAATGCCATGCCGTTACGGCCATTTTCCTGAAAATATTTTCAACACCAGCGGCTGCCCGTCCAGCCGTTTACGTAAATTGTTCCACTGTTTTTGTATTTTGAACGAATGAACTGCCAGTCGCAGCACTTTTGAGGAAAATACCTACAGAAGCGCTCATAGATGAAGACCTAAATGAAAAGACGGAAAAAGTTTCAAGTAAATAAGAATACTAGTGTGTGTGGACAAACATTAATGGAAAAAGTAACTCAATTATCAAACGTGTGAGTCAGTAACACTACTCATAGTATTATCAGTGCTGACTGTATGTGACAAGAAATAACTATCTAGAAGTACGACCGTGGTTGCTATTTGCCGTCTACGAACATTGCACTATCAATATGAACTAACCTCAAGAACCGACTACTGTATTTAGCTTGTAGACGGTTTTTCCTGATCTACACTCCTGGAAATGGAAAAAAGAACACATTGACACCGGTGTGTCAGACCCACCATACTTGCTCCGGACACTGCGAGAGGGCTGTACAAGCAATGATCACACGCACGGCACAGCGGACACACCAGGAACCGCGGTGTTGGCCGTCGAATGGCGCTAGCTGCGCAGCATTTGTGCACCGCCGCCGTCAGTGTCAGCCAGTTTGCCGTGGCATACGGAGCTCCATCGCAGTCTTTAACACTGGTAGCATGCCGCGACAGCGTGGACGTGAACCGTATGTGCAGTTGACGGACTTTGAGCGAGGGCGTATAGTGGGCATGCGGGAGGCCGGGTGGACGTACCGCCGAATTGCTCAACACGTGGGGCGTGAGGTCTCCACAGTACATCGATGTTGTCGCCAGTGGTCGGCGGAAGGTGCACGTGCCCGTCGACCTGGGACCGGACCGCAGCGACGCACGGATGTACGCCGAGACCGTAGGATCCTACGCAGTGCCGTAGGGGACCGCACCGCCACTTCCCAGCAAATTAGGGACACTGTTGCTGCTGGGGTATCGGCGAGGACCATTCGCAACCGTCTCCATGAAGCTGGGCTACGGTCCCGCACACCGTTAGGCCGTCTTCCGCTCACGCCCCAACATCGTGCAGCCCGCCTCCAGTGGTGTCGCGACAGGCGTGAATGGAGGGACGAATGGAGACGTGTCATCTTCAGCGATGAGAGTCGCTTCTGCCTTGGTGCCAATGATGGTCGTATGCGTGTTTGGCGCCGTGCAGGTGAGCGCCACAATCAGGATTGCATACGACCGAGGCACACAGGGCCAACACCCGGCATCATGGTGTGGGGAGCGATCTCCTACACTGGCCGTACACTACTGGTGATCGTCGAGGGGACACTGAATAGTGCACGGTACATCCAAACCGTCATCGTACCCATCGTTCTACCATTCCTAGACCGGCAAGGGAACTTGCTGTTCCAACAGGACAATGCACGTCCGCATGTATCCCGTGCCACCCAACGTGCTCTAGAAGGTGTAAGTCAACTACCCTGGTAAGCAAGATCTCCGGATCTGTCCCCCATTGAGCATGTTTGGGACTGGATGAAGCGTCGTCTCACGCGGTCTGCACGTCCAGCACGAACGCTGGTCCAACTGAGGCGCCAGGTGGAAATGGCATGGCAAGCCGTTCCACAGGACCACATCCAGCATCTCTACGATCGTCTCCATGGGAGAATAGCAGCCTGCATTGCTGCGAAAGGTGGATATACACTGTACTAGTGCCGACATTGTGCATGCTCTGTTGCCTGTGTCTATGTGCCTGTGGTTCTGTCAGTGTGATCATGTGATGTATCTCACCCCAGGAATGTGTCAATAAAGTTTCCCCTTCCTGGGACAATGAATTCACGGTGTTCTTATTTCAATTTCCAGGAGTGTATTATCCCCACAGCGTAGATGATGGACTTCTCCGTCATTTGGATGGAGCTTGTAACAAATTGTAACATTGATTTGGACCCTGAGTATTGATCAGTCGGCCAGACTGCTATTGCACGGTCATTGGTTCGAGTCTCCAAGTTCTATCTCGCCATGTGGCACCAGATCAGAAGGTAAGATTAATTTCTTTCGCCGTATACGTTATATGTAGCGACATACCAATATGAAGTGTACTCAAGCGTGCCCTACGCACAGAGGAAGAAGCAGATGAGCTTCGTAGACACTGTCGAGGTGATACTGCCTCTACTGTATGTGAAGATGAACCAGACAGGTTTTCACCATGTTAATGTGCAGATCTGGTAACAATGTAGATCTGGCAGATTAAATCTGTCTGGCAGGGACTCGAACCTGGGAACTTCGTCTTTCGAGGGAAGTGCTCTACCAGCTGAGATGTCCACGCACAACTCGCGACCCGTCCTGACAGCTTTAGTTCCGCCAGTACTTCATCTCCTATCTATCAAACGTCACAGAATTTCTCTTGCATATCTTGGGGGAAGGGCTACAGTCCAAGAAGAAACGATACAGCGAAGACATGGCTTAGCCACAGCCTGGGGGATTGTTTGCAAAATGAGTTTTCACCCAGCAGCGGAGTGTGTGCTGATTTGAAACTGCCTGGCAGAAGTGGGAAGATGTAATCGCAGTTTCGCACACAGTTATAATCTGCCAGGAACTTTCAAATCCGAGCGCAATCCGCTGCAGAGAGAATATTCATTCTGGGTATTAAAAAATTTGTAGATCAACAGGATATGGTGTTTTGCTAACAGACACGAACCAAACATTACCTAGGTTTGTATAAATACCGAAAATAGTAATCATTTAACTTTGTAAGTAGTCTGACAGACTTTTCCGATAGAAAACTCCAAAATATAAAAACTCGGAACAGTTCATCAGCCAACCCTCCCATCGGACTCCTCCCCTTATGTCTTAGTTGCACTCACATCTCTATTACGATTAAGTAACCTAACCAAGAATAATTGATGTTCTTTGTAGGGAAATAAATAAGTCCTCCAGTGTTAAAATTTAAATAGAGCTAGAGACATTAAAGTAATGATTAAGAAGTCACTAATTCTTAATTCTCATACTCATGTTCGTATTATCACGCAGTCTTTAATAAACTGAACGTGTGTTTACTACATTCCAAGCCATATTAATATAGGAACAGAAATTTAGCAGTACTCCATTTTGAAGTATTTTTTCGTAAGTGTAATGTTCTCGTAACACTTGCAGTTTTCTGCAGCTGTAATTTGTGTAACGCTATTTTTCGGCGTTCATGTGAACACAAGTTTGGATCAATGTATTTGTCACTATCGATTGCGTTATAAGCATAAAAACGAAATAACACTTCCTGAGCAAAGGACGTTGTATGTTCCAGTGAAGTTCTTTCCAACAGACATCTGTTGTAGAGCACTTCTTGAATGCCATCAGTTTCATTGTGAAAGTCAGTATTTACAACGAAAAGTGGTTCATCTGTGGTCGCTGAGCAACTCAAATGGCAGCTGACATGTGAGTTCTAATTTCGATACCGGCCATACCGTCGTTGGAAGTAAGAGAATCCATATTTCGACACCACTCGCTACGTGTCTATCACTCACGGTGAAACATTAAAGACTTCTTTTATGATTGAGAAAAGATGAACTTCGTAGCTACGTTCGCTTGTAATCAACCTTTATTGTAGGTTACCGATTCGGTAAGCATGGTTACTATCTTCAGATCTTGATATAAGTTTATTGCATGTCTCCTATACCAGCTGTACAAGTACTCTTGTCAAAACGTTAGCAGTTATGTATAGCTGGTATAGGAGACATGTAATAATCTTTTATCGCGATCTGAAGATACTAACCACGCCGAGAAAAAAAAAAAAACAGTAATCGACAATAACGGTTGTTTACAAGCGATCGTGGCTAAGAAGTTCACCGTCTCTCAAGTAATTATTTCATATCGCCCCGTGCCACTCAACATGTGAAAACTAACTTTATTGTTTTTAACAATACACCTTTCATACAGCCAGTAGCAAGCATCATACTCTAGATATAAAGCAGTAACTCCCATGTACCACATATGAAGATAAACCTGAAAAGGATTGAACTATTTTACCGGAACTAACAAATATTTCAAAAAGTGAATGGTTGGTGTTTTCCGTATTGCCACGTAACTCACAGTCATATGTTCTATAAGACAGATGATGGTTAAGCTTATTCTTTAACTTGGGGTAGTTTTGGGTTACCTGTCGAGAGAAAGATTCTTATGGAATGTGTGTTCCTTTTGGGACAGGAAAAGAAGTTTCACAACATCTTCGAAAGTCGATTACAAAAGATTCACTGAATGAAATGAAGAGACCCAGTTGGATAACCGTGAACTGTCTGATCCAAAGTATCCGGACGACTTTCATTAATATGGTGTATGTCCACCCTTAGCCTGTATGACAGATTTAACTCCACTCGGGACACGTTATAAGGAGTAATCATCTTTTGGTGTTGCAGTTCTTCTTGTGTGCGTGTTTGCTATGAAAATAGGACGAAGAATTCCGCTTTATGTAAGACACCTTTTCAGTTTCATTTTACTCAAACGTGTTTCAGCACGCTGTCTTCCGTGAGTTGGTTTATTCCCTTATTGTAAAATTGTTATTACATAGTAACATTTAGTGAAACTTTTCGTACAAAATATTCACAACTGTAAATGAATAATTGTTGTAAAATATTATACATCATTTGTGTACAGTTGACACCTGAGTTATGAATTAACGACCTGATGCAGTTTATGTTGCCTGAAGCTCTAGTTATAGCTTAATTGGCAAAAGAGTGGATGTATGCATTAGTTTACATACTTTACATGAAGCTGTTGGGTATTTATGTTGGTATCTAGTGTGTTACACAATCTGCAACTTGTCATCTGTAAACAGCAAAACGTAATTTAGTTTCTATTTTTCGGTTTATTATGTATTTACGAACGGAAGACGAGTATATGTCTCGTTTTTTGTTTGTAACTTACGGCTATGATGTTGTAGTGTTTTCTCATATGTTTTGGCGAGGAGAATACGCTGATTTCTGTGCCTTATGGTCGTTTGCCAACGTACTTTCTGCGAAATTTCAAACATGGGCAGAGTTTTCGCCGCCATTGCGTGTTGTTGTGGCTGTGGTATTTATTTGTTTCATGACGTGTTTTTCTTGGTGAGCAGCGCACGTCTGAAATGTACTTGGCGTTTGTGGTATTTGGTTCCTGTGTGTGTGTGTGCGCGTGTGTGTTCAGGACTGGAGCAGAGAGAAAGAAAGAGAGAGAGAGAGAGAGAGAGAGAAAGAGAGAGACAGAGAGAGAGGGATATATAGATAGAGAGAGAGAATGGGTGTTTTATTTCATGAATAGTTTTGGTGTGAGCGTTATTCGAATACTCGTAGTTTCGTGGCAAAGAGGGTTTCTTTGCACAGTGATGTGTATTCAGTAATGACTTTCTGTCCTATGGCTATTGATTTTAGCATGTGATAGTTGCCTTCTATAGTTAATTTTTAATACAAACTGTTACTGGTTTTAAGGATCTGTAAGTCAGTTTCAATGTTTGTTGGGTGGTGATCGTGTGCTATCATGTAATCTGCGGATGCTGAGTGTGTGCTGTTGCTTTTCGCTGCTCTGAGATATTCTGTACACCAGGCTCTGAAATTCCTGCATGTTTGACCCACACATACAGATTGACAGTAATTGCAAGTAAGCTGGTATATATCGGACTGGTTGCATTTGTCAGTGTCGGTGGTGTTTCTTCCAAGTCCGCTTTATGCTGTGTCGTTGGTTCTGTATGCTATGTTGAGTCCTTGTTTCTTTAGTATATTACCCACCCTGTGTATGACTTTTTGTTGTAAGCCATTATGTGCCATTTGTTGCTTAGTGTCTGGTGATTTGTTGCGTGTTGTGTTGTGTTTGTTTCTGTGTGTGTTTCATGGTTATGTGTTTTTGTATTTTGTGATAAATTTTATCTCCTCTCTTTGCTTCATTTCAATTCTCCCGTGCAATTTGTTTTGTTGTGTTCAGTTCTTGTGTGTAAACATATTTGTTCATGGGTGTTTTGTTCAGTCTGTGTAGTAAATATCTGAAGTTGGCTTCTTTGTGAGTTATGGGGTGATTGGACGGGTTACAAATAATGGTGCTGGTGATTGTTGGTTGCCTGTACGTTGTGAATTCATGTTTGTTGTTTCTCTTGTGTGTGGTGAGATCTAGGAAATAAAGTTTTCCATATGTTTGTGCTTCAGTGGTGAACCTTATTTGTGGGTGGATGGAGTTTCACGTTGTCATGACATTCTTTTATACTAGGCTGTAGTTCATCTGTTAAACGAGTGACATCATCTATGTATCTGTGCCAATACATTATTTTGTACTGATTTGGTATTACCATTTTGTCAAAGATTAGTTTTTCTATCTGACTGAGGAAAACATCTTCTAGGAGGCCACTGATTGGGATCCAACGGGAAGTCAATGTATCATTTTACTGTCAACAACAAGATGGACTACCCGTGGGACCCGAATCAGTGGACTCCTAGCTGACGCCGGAGACGGTGCTGGTGTTGGAATGTCATCGACTCTCACACTTATCCCATAACCGCTCCAGTGGATCGGCCAGTTCACTTTAGGAACGTTGTTATCCATAAAACATTGCCTCACAGCCGCTGTCTTGTGGCAGGTTTCATTATCATGCTGATACAATCAGCCATCTTCTCCGAAATTTTTCTCTACTGTATGCAGTAATGCCTTGCACAGTGTTGTGAAATGTGTTGCTGTATTTCGGTGATTATCGTTTATTAACATGCAAAAGAGCTCCATACAGTGACACCTCCAGTGCCGTGCTTCACTGCTGGCAATAAACGCGATGGCAGGTAACGTTCCGCAGGAATTCACCAAACACAAACATTTCCATCGCATTGGCACAGGATATAGGATGAGTCATCACTACAAATCACCCCAACCACGTACTGTGCATGGGGTCGGTCTTTACACTACCTGGAGCATCCCTTATTATTGACTGAAAAAGAGTGTGGCCTACGAGATGCTGATCGACAATTGTAACCTTTTCTAGATCTACATCGTTCTCCGTAAACCACCTGATGGTGTGTGGCGGGAGGGTACTTTTTGCACCACTGACTAAGCCCTCCAACCCCGTTCCACTCCAGAACAGCGTACTGGGAGAACGATTATCGGTAAGACTCTGTATTGGCTCTAATTTCTCGAATTTTATCTCCGTGGTCATTTCACGAGACGTGTGTGGGGGCTAGTACACTACTGGCCATTAAAATTGCTACACCACGAAGATGACGTGCTACAGATGCGAAATTTAACCGACTGGAAGAAGATGCTGTGATATGCAAATGATTAGCTTTTCAGAGCATTCACACAAGGTTGGCGGCGGTGGCAACACCTGCAAAGTGCCGACATGAGGAAAATTTCCAACCGATTTCTCATACACAAACAGCAGCTGACCGACGTTGACTGGTGAAACGTTGTTGTGATGCCTCGTGTAGGGAGGAGAGGTGTGTACCATCACGTTTCCGACTTTGATGAAGGTCGGATTGTAGCTTATCGCGAATGCGGTTTATCGTATCACGACATTGCTGCTCGCTTTGGTCGAGATCCTATGACTGTTAGCAGAATATGGACTCGGTGGGTTCAGGAGGGTTATACGGAACGCCGTGCTGGATCCCAACGGCCTCGTATCACTAGCAGTCGAGATGACAGGCATCTTATCCGCGTGGCTGTAACGGATCGTGGAGCCACGTCTCGATCCCTGAGTCAACAGATGGGGACGTTAGCAACAACCATCTGCACGAACAGTTCGACGACGTTTGCAGCAGTATGGAGTATCAGCTCGGAGACCATGGCTGCGTTTAACCTTGACGCTGCAACACAGACAGGAGCGCCTGCGATGGTGTACTCAATGACGAACCTGGGTGCACGAATGGCAAAATGTCATATTTTCGGATGAATCCAGGTTCTGTTTACAGCATCACGATGGTCGCATCCGTGTTTGGCGACATCGCGGTGAACGCACATTGGAAGCATGTATACCTCATCTCCATACTGGCGTATCACCCGGCTTGATGGTATGGGGTGCCATTGGTTACACGTGTCGGTCACCTCTATTTCGAATTGACGTTACATTTCAGATGTGTTACGACCCGTGTCTCTACCCTTCATTCGATCCCTGCGAAACCCTACATTTCAGCAAGACAACGCACGACCGCACACTGCAGAGCCTGTGCGGGTCTTTCTAGACACAGAGAATGTTCGACTGCTGCCCTGGCCAGCACATTCTCCATTGAAAACGTCTGGTCAATGGTGGCCAAGCAACTGGCTCATCACAATACGCCAGTCACTACTCGTGATGAACTGTGGGTTCATGTTGAGAGCAGTACCTGTACACGCCATCCAAGCTCTGTTTGACTCAATGCCCAGGCGTATCTAGGTCGTTATTACGGCCAGAGGTGGTTCTTCTGGGTACTGATTTCTCAGGATCTATGCACCCAAATTGTGTGAAAACGTAATCACATGTCAGCTCTAGTATAATATATTTGTCCAATGAATACCCTTTCATCATCTGCATTTCTTGTTGGTGTAGCAATTTTAATGGCCAGTAGTGTAGTGTGTTGCCCCACTCGACCCGGTAAGTGCTCTGTCAAAATTTTTCCACGATACACAACTCCTCAATTGTAACGCCTACCAATGGTTGAGTATTTTCGTAACACTCTCGCGCTAGTTGAACGATCCCGTGACGAAATGCACCGCTCTTCGTTGGATCTTCTCTCTCTCTCTCTCTCTCTCTCTCTCTCTCTCTCGTCTATCAGTGCTGCCTGGTAGGGATTCCAGGCAGATGAACAATGCTCAAGAATTGGTCGAACAAGCGCCTTGTAAGCCATTTCCTTGTGAATGAGCTACATTTCCATAACATTCTTCCTATGAAACTGAGTCTGGCGTCTGCGTTTCCCATCTTTTTTAAGTGGTTATTCAACTTAAGGTCGCTCTGGATAGTTACTGCTAGATATTTTACGGTTGATACTGTTTCCAGCGGTTACGCACGATCACTGAGCTTTCTGCACTACCGGTAGCAATTTGAAACTCACGAGTGGCTCGCTTCGCTCATTTCATACGATTTACTGCAACCAAGCTCCGAAACGGTCACTACATGAGACTTTCCCGGTCTTGGCTGTGGGTGTTCCTTCGCATTTGCACCTCACAATCACGTGAGCAACAATCAACTGGAAAATATAGAAATGTCCCTCATGTTTTTATTACAAAAAAAAAATTGTTCAAATGGCTCTGAGCGCTTACGTAAGGACATCACACAACACCCAGCCATCACGAGGCAGAGAAAATCCCTGACCCCGCCGGGAATCGAACCCGGGAACCCGGGCGCGGGAAGCGAGAACGCTACCGCATGACCACGAGATGCGGGCTGCACTTATCGCACAGTTGAGTTCCAAAGACTTTCCATGCTCGAAGCCAATGGGCTGGCGTTACCGACCCATTCTGCCACTACTGCTTCTTTGATGACGACACTGCCTGCCTCCTTGTACAGCGGCAGATGTGCCTCTCGTGATATACAGCGGTCAATTTTGCGTTACACAGCAGTGTCAGAATACTTTTCACCGGATGCTGCACGTAATGACTGGCCCAGGGCAAAGTTTATATCATGCCAAGGAATAAATCTTCTGATTTTGGGCACTTTGCTGCTAGACCCAATGTTAATCACGAGACCTAGGGCTTGGAGTTACTTACATCTTTCGTTTAGAGCGTAGACACTACGAAATAGAGGCATAGTAGCCGCCTGGTGTAAGGCATGGCTGCCAGCGCTTTTAGAGGCTGCCTTTCTCTAAGGTGTCGCATGGACATCATGCAACAGGTTCACAGAATTGTTATTGGTCGTCACCCGGTAATGATATACCGCAAGTCTCTGCGTAGGGGTCCTACTGCCAGTGTTCCACATTCCCCAAAGTAATAACCAACAGCCAGGAAAGGGACCCGCAATTGGTTATCAACACAAAGTGCAAGGTTTTTCCTCCAACCTCAATCAGTGAATGTAGAAAGCTGTTTCACATCGAGACATCATGGAGCGGCCCTCTTCGATTTTCGTCAAGCTTTCTTGATCTTGTTTCCATAAAGCCGTACGGCGAAATTTCTTAAAAAAAAAGTTTGTAGTTTCATTTGTGTTGCTTGTAACATTATTTTACTTTTATTGTATTTAGTATTTACTGTAAAATGGAAAAGTTTTTAAGAAATATTGAATCATATTTTTTGCAAAATGACTAATTTTCATTTCTAGCATTTAATCTGTTGAAAAGGGAGTGTTTCCGATAAATTATAATTAGATATAACATACGCGAAAGATTAAACACAAAATATTTTTTTTACATCTAGAGATGGAGCAGTATTATTCTGTTTCTTCTTCCTCTCCTTATTCTTTTATTTTTTTCTATATTCCGTACCGGCATGTGGTTGGAATGTTTACTGTCAGAGGTGGAACCGTTAGTGTTAGAAGGTGGCCAGATGCCCTTCGTATCGGCACCCGTCTACCCCCGAGACAGAATCTGAGTATCCCAGCTGTCTGCGTGTAGTGTTATCCACGTGAAAGTGTATGTACGTTTTCTCAGTGTTGGCCAGTCGTGATGCTGAGACGGGATGTGAGTAACAGCACAGCGTTCACTTTGTCGGATGTGGAAAACGGCATAAAAATCACATCCAGGTTTGCCTACATACTGAACGTTATCGTTAATCCGCCGGTTCGATTCAGTTCCAGGCTGCCTGTCCTGACTGAATTCCGGCAGTGACGCGTTAACACTCTTGGCTATATCGGCGGATATGCAGCAGTATCATTGACGTAAATAATTTTTTCCTGTTAACAAGGTGCGGTTGTACCTGATAGACCGGAGGCAGCAGTACGCCCATTATGGCGAAGTCTGTTGAAGCAGGACTAAGCGAAATGACATCAAAAAGGTGGCCGTGCCTGCTCTAGCTGCTGGAGGAGAGAATCGACCTTGTCTGTGGATCAAGTTGGAAGTGTTTCCGAACCTCGTGGGGCCGTGACATCACAACTATGTCACCTGTTACTTGTGAGGAGCTGCTAGAATGTGACATACATGAACCCGTACATGTGACATACATGAACCCGTGGTCTAAGGTTTGCATCTTTGACTAGAAATCAAACTTCATGAGTCCCAGGTTCGAACCCAGCCATTGGCTAAATTATGAATAAACATCACCAGCAAACGACTTCCCTCATAAAAAGGCACATTCTTTCTGCCAATGGCCTTATAAAAGGAGCGGACAGAGGTTCACAATACTCACATGCCATTCGGGTGAGTGCCTGTCCAAAATGACTGAAGAATGAGCAGAAATCAGCAGCATGAAGACGAAGAAGTCAATGGAAATCATCGCACTAAGGACAAAGAATTTGTATCCACAGGCCACGTGGCCAGTAATTGGTGAAGTGTCACGATGTCTCTCCATTGCTAAACGATTGTGGACTAGCCTCCCATTCAGATCTTTGGGGATAATGAGAAAAAGATGGAATAACCAACAAAGGGATAACGTTCTACGAGTCAGGACATGGTATATCTGAAGTCTGAACATGTTAGGGGAGCTAAAAAATCTGTTAATGGAAATGCAAAGGCTGAATCTAAATACAGTAGGGTTCACTGAGGTGAAATGTAAAGCAGATAAGGATTTTTAGTCAGACGAGTATTGGATAATGTCAACAGCAGCAGCAAACGGTGTAACCAGAGTGGGACCAGCTATAAATAGAAAAGTAGAGCAGAGAGTTACCTACTGTGAATAGTTCAGTGGAATGGTTTTTCTCGTCAAAATCGACAGCAAACCTACACCGACAACGATAGTTCAGGCATTAACGCTGACGTCGCAAGGTGACGATGAAGATACAGAAAAACTACATGAGTATATTGAATGGGTAATTCAGTATGTAAAGGGACATGAAAATCTAATAATCAAATGTGACTGGAGCGCTTTGTTTTTAAGTAATGGAACAGAAAAAAGGGTTACGAGGGAATATCGACTTGGCAATAGAAATTACAGAGAGGAATAATTGCGTTCTGCAATAAATTTTCAGGTGGTAATAGCGAGTACACCCTGCTGAAGAATAACAAGAGGCAGAGGTATACTTGGAAAGATCCTGCAACACGAGACGATTCCAGCTGTATATGTCTTGATCAGACACAGTTTCCCAAACCAGGTATTGGATTCTAAAACGTACCGTGGAGTAGATACACGCGCAGATCATAATTTAATAATGATGAAGGGTACACTAGATTTTAAGAGGAACATGCATAAGCATCACTGTAGAAGGAAGTTGGGTACTGAAGTACTGAGAAATGATGAGATGCGTTTGAGTTCGCTGAGTATGGGGACTTTGCGATAAGGTATATCACAGTAGGTGGATCAGCTGAAGAGGAGCGAACATCTCTTGAAAGGACAATCACAGATGTTGTACAGTCAGACACATTTACAAGGAAGGTGACTCCGAAAATATCTTGGATAGCAAAAGAAATAGTTCAATTGATCGACGAAAAGAGTAAGTACAAAACTGTTCAGCGGAAGACAGTAACAGGGCAGTATAAATCACTCAGGAATTAAATAAACAGGAAGAGCATGACAGCCAAGGCGAAATGGAACGATGTGACGAAATAAAAAAGGATTTGATTATTGGATGCTTCGACTCAGCGTATACAAAAGCCAACACAACGTTAGCTGAAATGAAACGAAAAATTTGTAATATTAAGACCACAATGGGTATTCCACTGTTAAATCCAGAGGTATGTGATGAGTGGCATTAAGGCTGCTATGACCGAGGATATCCAGTATTACAGCCAGAATTTAAGAGAGCTTATTACACCTATGCATGCGTTGTGCCAAATATGACTTTAACATGCAATAAGCGTTACGCTCTGGGAGGAATTTTCTATTTAACAGTGTGTACACGTAACAAATATAGGGTATTGAACACGAATTTCGTAAAGTGGCAATTAGTAGAAAACAGAAAGACTTTAATTTTGTAAGTATTGAATGTAGTAAAACGAAGTAAATGAAATACTAAACGGTCGCCAGCCTAATTAGGCATAATAATTTGAAACATGACGTTCAAGGAATTTAAATAAAATTTTGCAAACGGCACTTTCATTCTTCTTGCAAAGTGCAATGAATACACACGACTAGCAGACGAACTGAACAGTACATAGCAATAGTTATCATTTGCATAAAATGGGAATCATACAAAAATAAATGTCATTTTACTCCTGTTGATAATAATCACCATCTCAACCATTAACCAATTCAGCACCAAAAAGTTATCAAAGACATCACATACTAAACCTGGGCATGGAGAGAGTCCTGGTTTAACCAACACACACACATACACACCACAAATGCAGATAAAGAACACTCTACAAAAACTTTTTTTACCATATCTTACTTATGGAAATACTTCAGATTTCTGTAGCAAAAGCAATTTTTAATTTAACTTTATCATAATAGGAAAGAATGTAGTGGGGCTCATAGTCGGTCTTTTACTCTACAGGCAATTTCTGTGACTATTTCAGTAACAAATTGCATTACACTAATATGGATTTCTAACCCTACTTTAATTTCTTTACATTTCAATACTACAGAACATTTTACTCAAATGTTATCCTGAAATAAAACTTCAGAAATTAGTTCATGGTAATAGTCAAAGCATAATCAGATTTGCTACAAGTCAAATTATGTGCCTCTTTCATTACCTCTGAAGTAGGTGGTTTAACTAGCAACATTTATACAGATTGAGATTTTCACCCTGCAGCTGAGTGTGCGCTGATATGAAACTTCCTGGCAGATTAAAACTGAGACTCGAACTCAGGACCTTCGCGAAAGGCAAAGGTAACGAGTTCGAGTTTCGGTCCGGCACACAGTTTTAATCTGCAAGGAAGTTTCAACATTTATACACTTTAACACTGAAACTTTTGCACATTCAGATTAGAAACAATTCAATGATTACTCAGAAACAGGATAGTCGGTCTTCTGCACGTTGAGGAAAGGACACAAAAACGGTTTTACGGTCAGGACAGTTCCAAAGTTCACACACATGTTTTTGTCACTTGAATTATTATTGAAAAAAGAAACACACACAAACATATTGGTCCATACTAAGATACATATCTGATTTCCTGAAGTTGGCGGAGCAGTGGTGCAATAGTGGTGGCAAGCACGTGGTGGCTATCTGGTCTCACCTCTTGCAATTTAAGGCTCTTTTTAAATTTCTTCTTGGAGATGTATTAATCATTTTAGAGCAATTCCATAATACAAGAGAACCATACCACAGCCGAAATCACATCCGAGGCAATTTTAACAAAAATCGGCTTCCGAATGCCTCACTTGGCAGCCACGGTATTGACTGTACAACTGCTGGCCACTGACTGCGTAATGTTCTCTCTAATGTGCTCTCTCTCTCTTACCGTCCCGATTGACCGCCAAAGCTAGCTTTTATTGCGCGCCAACCCTCTTCCGTAGCAGAGGGGGTTCCTCACATCTTTTCCTTTATATAATTCAACTTCCCTAAGTATGAACCAGTATTCAAAGTACAATTACTCTTTTAAGAGCATACATATTTTATAAAGTTTCATTATTTTTAAACATTATTAAATATTTACAGTAGAAATATTACAAACTTACATTTCCCTCTGACAATTCATAGATCTTAACTTGTAAAGAACAATCACTTCATAGTTACACGCGGACAATAGATTGTATATACTACTTACAATCTATACTGGTGTTATAAGCTCCAAAAGACGTGAGACCAAATAAAGCAGAAGGGATCAGTATTATTCCATCTGAACTTATGAAATCATTGGGAGAAATGGCAACCAAACGATTATTTTCAAGCAGGTGTGTATAACGTGGGAGAGTGACGACGTACTATCACACTTCCGAAAATCCGAAGAGAGCAAGGGCAGATAGATACGTAAATTACCGCACAGTCATCTTGACATCTCATACATGCAAGCAGCTGACAAGAATAATGTACGGAAGAAGAAAACTGTGGATATGTTACATGACGATCAATTGGGCTCTGTGCTTGATAACAGAAGCCAGGCAGAAGAAATTTCAAGATACCTCCTAGGATTTGTCAATCCAGAAAGAGCGTGAACTGGTGGAAGATGTACAAGAACAGAGAGGGAACAATAAGACGGGAATACCAAAGACGAAGTGCTTTGATTTTTTTTAAAAAAGCGTGAGAGCTGCAGTCTCTCGACGTACTGTTCTGTCCATACATCGGATAAACAATGACGGAAATAAAACAAAAATTAAAGAGTGGGATAAAAATACAGGTTGCAAGGATATAAGGTTGGCTGATAACGTTGATACTCTCTGTGAGAGTGAAGTTTATTTATAGAATCTATTGACTGGAATAAACAGCCTAATGTGTACATAATACCGATTGAGAGTAAACCGGACAAAGGTAAAAGTACTGAGAAGCAGAAAAATTGAGAAACTTAACACCAAAATTGTTGGTCACAAAGTAGACGAAGTTAAAGATTTCTGCTAACCTTGAAACAAAATAACCCACAATGGACGAAGCAAGAAGAACATACAATGCCGACTAACACATCAAAGAGGGCATTCCTGGCCAGGAGGAGTCGACTGGTGTCAAATATTCGCCTTAATTTGAGGAAGAAATTTATAATAATGTACGCACAGAGCACAGCTTTGTATGGTGGTGAATCATGGACAGAGGGCATCAGGGAATAACCTCTATGCCGCTACAGAGAACTGTAGAGGGCGAAAACTATAGGGAAGAAAGAGTTTGGAATACTTTCAGAAAATAGCTGTGGAATTTTGTCGAAGTGTTGCTCTGAAATGAAGAGGTTGGTACGGGAGAAGAATTTTTCGCGGGCCACATCAAAGCAGCCGGAAGCCTGAGGACTCAAAAATAAATTAATAATTAAGATCTTTGTCTCAACTGTAAGTAGAGGGAACTTCGTTGCACTACTTCATCTGATCCCTTTTTTAATTTGTTTAACTGATGGTGAAGGCAAATTTGATAAAATTTTTTGTTGTGCAGTGGTGCCTCATAATTACTGTTGCAATTCTTTTAATAAATGTGAAGGGCAACACACATAAATTCAGTTCTTTCATTTAACTATTTCTCTGCTACAGCTCGAGCACATGCCAACTGGGGATGAATATAAAAATCGCCTATATACATTTGCTATTATGTTTACATCACTTTAACAAAATGTAACGAACGCTACATGGAAATAACGAAGATAAATGCTGTAGTCTATAATGATTTCGGACAGCTGTCGCCAAACATATCA